>NC_138758.1:13978957-14578957 GCF_965113315.1 Podarcis vaucheri | reverse complement strand
TAGCACCTTAAAGACCAACTATGTTAGTTCTTGGTATGAGCTTTCGTGTGCATGCACACTTCTTCAGATACACTGAAACAGAAGTTGCCAGATCCTTCTATATAGTGAGAAGGTGGGGAGGGGTATTACTCAGAAGGGTGGTGGGAATGGGAGATTGGCAGATAGCTGAGATGAGCCTGTTGACGACTCTTAACGACTGCAATAGGTCTTACAGGAAAAGGCAAGGGGTGAGAAGGTGAGAAATGGCTTAGTCATGTATAATGGGATAAGAATCCAATGTCTTTGTTCAAACCAGGTCTCTCCATGGTTTTAAGTTTGGTAATGAGTTGCAATTCAGCGGCTTCTCTTTCCAGTATATTTCTGAAATTCCTTTGTAGTAAAAATGTGTTTGTGGGAGGTATGGGGAAGATGGAAATTAGGGAGGGGGATTGTTCTTACTTTTATTGTGTATTTTGTGTTTTTATATTGTATTTTTATGTTGCGAGCCACCCTGGGATCCACGGGGGAAGGGCACTACACAAATTTAATAAGCAAATGTTCATCAGCCACCACTAGTGTGAAACAAGAGGCCTTCTATTCATTGAAGCCTGCCATGCATTTTGAAACTCTCAAAAAGAAGACTCCAGATTTATGCTATTCTCATGAGCATGGCGGGTGGGCAGGTGAGCAGATGGAAGGGAATGAATGGAAAAGAAGGATCTCTGACTAAGAGGAGAGGATCTATTCAGGTCCCTTCCAGACGGCCTGTTTATTGAATATTCATTCTGATTTGCTTGCACAAAGCTTATATGTAGGTTTGACTATGCCCAGTCTTCACTGAATATTTGTTCTGATTTGTATGCACTTTAATCCACTTTAATTGCACAACACTGCGTTTTGTATAGGGATTTGAGTCCCTTCTGCAAAATATGGACTTTAGGTGGTGATTTGTTGGCAGAATATATTGTGGAACCACTGTATATAATACATGCTGTTTTTTTTAAAGCCTAATTTGGCGGCCAGGTGCAAAAGAGGACATATTTCTTTCACCTTTTAATAGTTGTGTAGAGGAAGGAATTTCATCTGGTGGAACTTCCATAGCAAGCAACACATGCTGAATTTTTCATGTCACTTTTAAACCACAGCAACCTGTCCTAGCAACCCTCTCCAGTATTATTTTTTACCTGACCATGTTCTCTGCAGTATCAGAAGACAGTTCCTTCTCCATGAAGTGCCATATGCCTAGTGCCCTCCAAGAACAATAAACAAACCCTAGTAATTATTATTATTTATTAAATTTCTATGCCACCCATCATCCAAAGATCACAGGGTGGTTTACAATATAAAAGCAACACAAAAATACCATAGTAACAAACAAAATCAATACCTTCCCCTCCCCAGAGAATCCTATGGATTTAATTTCATTTTTAAAAAAAGAAAAGAAAGAAAAATTCTGCCACTTCCATTTTAAAAATCTGGGTTGTTTGTTGAGATTTGTGATCTGCCTGGAGTGTATGAAGCTTGCTAAACAAAATAATTAATACATGCTTTAGCAATCACTTTTCCTGAACTTTGCTACCCGGAGGAGATTTTTTAAAAAAAGAAAAAGAAAAGAGAAGGATACAAATCATAACCAGGGAATGAAATATATTCAGGTCTTGGAAGGCAGAGAAAGCCTGCTTATAGTAGTTTTCCTTTTAGGATTCGAAGATAAACCCCCCACTCATTCATCTTGTAGTAGAGGTGGATTTTAGTGTCTGTGCTGCAAAATACCAGCAAAATATCATTGTTGCCTTCCAGTTTGTGCTTACAGAGTGAGACAGGAAGACTGAAAAGCATTCTGAGGCAGCTGGTTCAGACACCAAATCACTCAGTGCTGCATGCCTACTTCCCGCTTACTAATATTTTATTTAGGGTACACTTGTAATCAATTTACATCAGTCACATTACTGTACTTGGATTTCGCAGGGTATTTCTGAACTGATCTCCACTTGCCTTTTTGTTAGGAAAATGAAAACAGCAATCCTAAACACATTTAGGGCCTGTTGGTGGTGGTGATGCCCCTGAATATTTCCCAGTTGGCACTCACCTATGGCAGGGCCTTTTCAATGGTAGTTCCCCATATGTGAAGATTAGGTGTCTCTGTCTCTCCCATTATTAACATTCAAATTGAACATTCCTGTTCACCTAGGATTGCTGGCATATACTGTTTGTAGCCACCTTAAAATGATTAACTATGATGGTATTCTTTCAGATGTTCTTCATGTTTTGTTTTGTTTATTTGAAAGATGATTTTATTCATTTTAATTGTATTTTTTCTTCTTGTTGTTTACCACACTGGGCTCCTTTGGGAGTAAAGTTGGGACAGAAATTTAATAAATAAATACAACTAATAATAATAATTAATTTACTAATAAGAAAGCCCCGGTGAGCCAGCTGTCCCCCTTGCTGCTGGTTGTTATCAGCCACGATGGACAAGGGTCTGGAGTGCAAGTGGTCACCCTGGCCGATTCAAGCACCATGTCCACATCCTCAAGCCTTACCAACTGAAACTCATCCAGCACAACAGGACTAGACAGTGCTCTGGCCACCCATGAGATTCATCGGAGTCAAGATCCTGGTGGATGCAAGTGATTTTATCCTCAAAATGATTATGTTAACAAGCAGTTAAAATGATTTAAAATGTTCAAAACAGTTAGGACAATAATAGCAGCAACAAAACACACTAAGAAATATTCCACCCCAAGAGTTTCAGCCACCTCAGCTTTCGTAGCTGGAGTCAGCAAGGGCCCCACTTTCCTAGGCCAGGTGGAAAAGGCCTGCAAGACAGGGAGCAGGTCTTCCAGGACTCACAGCAAAGATCTGAGTCCTAAGCTGCAGTCCTAAGCACACTCCATCCTTTTGTAGCTGCATTCTTAACAAACTACAATTCCCATGATTTTTTGGGAAAAACCAGGGCTGATTTAAGTGCTATGACACTGTTTTAAATTGGACCCAGGGCAGTTGGGGGCTCTGTTTCACTCTGCAAGTTGTGAAGAGAGTTCTGTCATAGCCCTAGATCTCTAAAAATATACCTGTGTTTTAATCAAGAACTCGGAGAATAAATTTCAACAAGGACCAAAAGCTGGATTTTAATTATATTGGTGGGAGGGGAGGGGGGAGGAACACACATACAAACAACTGTAAACATTGCTTCATGAAGCAAATGAGTTAGCTGGCTGATGACAATGTAATTACCTTTCACTTTCTTTACAGTAATGAAGCTCTATAAAAGCTAAGAAAATGAATAGTCAAAGACATCACTTTTAGTTTTTTTCCCCTTCACTGTCCACTTAAACAAATGCATTATGCTCCAGTACATCAGCAGGCATTGTTGCCCCAAATTGTTGGTTATGTTTATCAACAATGATACCCCTGACCCGAATTTTATTTGTTTTAAAATTTCTAAATTGCTTTCCTGCCACTGTACCAAACACAGTACAAAGGTGCCTAAATAAAAGCAAAGGTCCTTTTTTGGTGTAACAATAAAGTATGGTTTAGTGTTACATAAACAAGCCTCAAACCTGCACCCCTCCTCTTTCTCCTGTTGCAAAGCTCTGAAGGAGAAATTGTATGCTTCCCCATCTAAACTCATCAGAATTCCCCTTTATGTACAGACTTTGAATCAAGCTACACATTAAGTGAAATGCATAGATAGGAACATGACACTTTTAGTTACAGCTGCTTGGCTTCTCAATTTACATTGGGACTACAATGCCCAGAGAGGGGGGGTGAATGGAATATTTTTCCCTTACCCCACCCCAAGGTTAAATGTGGCACTGGGGGCATACAATGTGGTGCTGGGGGAAAAATCTTCCTCAGGATTGTGTCTGGTGAGAGAAGGGTTAAAACTCCAAACACAGAGGTTTGGATGCAAATCCTTCCCACTCTGATTCCTGAATTAAAGAAAGAAAAGCTCCGCTCCCTAGCTACCTTACGTAGTCCAATTAAAATACAGTTTGACCCTCAAGGGAAATACGGTTAGTTCAGCAAGCTAAAGCAAATAATAGTTTATGATTCTGACTTGCTCACTAACCACTGTTTAAACTAGCCAGGGTTGCTCTGAGTTCAGATATTGCATGTCAAGACCCTGAGGCCACCCTTCGTTGATGAATAAGACACAAGGACACAGATATTAATCATAGAATCATAGAGTTGGAAGAGATCACAAGGGCCATCGAGTCCAACCCCCTGCCAAGTAGGTTAATGGTTATTGGGCAAATTTAGGCCACAACTTTATTTGTTACAGAATGTGAGCGGTATTGGCTTAGGCACTGGAATTGACCTGACTATATCTACCTCCTGCCCATTATGCAGGGTGTCCTGTAAGGGTCAACCAACAATAAGGGGAGCTCCATCAATGCAAATCAACTCGAGCTCACCCTAGGGTTCCCAATGGGGTCATGGAATGGCCCTAGCCCCTCCCCAGGCTTCGGACAAGATCCACACACCTGGATTCCTTTAACGGAATACCCTTAATATTGGAGGGGCAGGTGATGGCCACACCTTACCTCCCCCAACGTAAGATCAACCAATGCCTAACCGCCAAACCTTACAAAAGCTGTGATGATTGCTACGAGGTAGGCGAAAAACAAATGACCAATGCCAATTTGCCAGGTGGAAAAATTCCTACCAAGCCCCTCAACAGTGACCAACCATGGTCAAAGGCCAGTGTCAAAAACCTGGCAAAAGGGCAGGAGGGCAGGAGATCAAAGAACCAAACCAGAAGGAAGCCAGCTGGCCCACACAGCTGGTTAAAAGGTCCCAGCCACACCCCCTGGGCAGTGGGATTGGTCAACTGTGGACCATGATGCGGCCGGGACCCCCACGATAACGTGGGACATTGTCCCACCTCTGCACCGAGCAGGCGGATTAATGGGGAATGCTGATAAGTTTCAAAGCAGAAGGGAATGCTTCCTGTCATTCCTTTCAGCCATGCCACAGGGGAGAACAGGTGGGGAGAGCAGGTGAACCCAAGGCTCTTTTATGCAATGCTAAACCATAGTTTAGTGTTGCATCTGAACCAGCCCAATATGAAATTACAACTGATATAGGGATGCATGAAACCAGTGCTAATTTTATATGAAAAGGGGTGCCAGAACTCACCATGAACACCTCCCTCATTCAGGGGTGCCCACCTGAGAGGTGCTGGAGCTGAGTTCCTGTGAGTTCCCCCTGAAAAAAAGCCCTGCATGATGAAACAGACTTGAAAATATTGATTATTTTTATTAAAAGGCATGAGTGGAAAAAGTGTCTCCCTACAGATGTTTTTTGACTCCAGCTCCCATCATCCCAAGCCAGCATGGCCAATGGTCAGAGCTGTTGGAAGTTGCATTCCAGCAGCATCTGGAGAGCCACTGGCCCATACCAGCTTTGTGGGATTTCATTCCATCATTGCATTGTATTCTGCTTGTCCTCTAGTTACCGTAATTTGGTGGTGGTGGTGATGATGATATGGAATTGAAACTCTCAAGAGCCTGCTTCACAAGTAACATGCATAAAGAGGTATTTGTAGAATTCCAGAGGATAGGGGCATGCTGCAAGCTCTATCCCTGATGTGCTCCTACTTCTATTCAGACATGATGTCCATTAGTCAAGCACAGACTACCCACATTGGAAGCATAGAGGTCCACACACCTTAATTGCAAAGCAATTCCATTGCAAAGCACTCCATTACCAGGGGAAGCTGATTTCTGTCACTATCTAGGCACACAGATTGCCTGTCAAAAGTCATCACCCTTGCCAACTAGCTAAGATCTGCTTAATAAATGTTTCTCAGTGCAGTGAGGAGGTGCTGTCTTCTGAGAAGGTAGTTACTGGAAAGAAGTTCACTGCAGAAGTACTTACCATGTTTTGCCCCCTCAGTCACAAGCAATGAGGTTCTTTGGTTCTTTGGTTCTTTGAGGGAAGTCATCTACATTTGAGGGAAGTCATCTACATTCTCTTAAGGTTTTGCTGCAGAAGACCTCTCAGAAAAAGGCTACATGATGATCTCATATTATTCTTAGGAAATTTCTTGTGGGAAATGGCAGCTACTAGCCACTAGGACAAGGAACTTGTGAGTGTCTAGATAACGCTAAACTCCAACCCACACAAGCCCCATCCAATATGGCCAGTTATCAGGAATAATGGGAGATGCCGTCCAACATTATCCAGAGGACCACAGTTTCCACATCCCTGTGTTAGTACTATTAAGCCTGATCTTAAACATATTTACTCAGTAGTAAGCCTCATGACATTCAATGTGGCTTGCTCCAAAGCTTTTAAACTGCTGAATGTACCAGAGTTGCAACTGCTGCTTGCTGCTGCTGCTTGAAATTATTTGATTGTTTTTATTATTTATTCAATTGTTCTTCTGAACTTGTGATTTTTTAAAATTATTATTGTAATGCTGTGGCATCTGCCTTGGGAATTTCTTATTGAAAGTATGTTGTTATTATTTTTCTAAATAAAGTAAGTAAACGGGAGCGCATACATTTGCAGCCTTTTAAGAAAATGTAAGAAGGCATAAGATAGATGCTTTGTTCCTGCTCCCTTTGTACACACAGAGAGCAAAGTCATCAAGGAACAGAACTTAGAGGTCTCATGGGCTCTCAATTAGCCTCTAAGGCCAAGGCAGGGGCTACAATGAAACAATCCGTACACATTCAAAATGATTATTGTACAGTATTATCTTAATAGTAGTATTTATGAAAATGTCTCATTGGTGACTTATAATTTCCTAAAAGATCATTTGAAGGCAGTAGCACATATTTGAACAGTCAAAATGAGAGTGTGCATTCATGTGTCTCCTGTAATTTTTGTGCAGCTGAAGACAGCTTCCACCTTAGTGGAGGAGAATAATGTGTGGCCTACAATTCCCATAATCCCTAGCAATTGGCCGTAGTGGCTGGGGCAGATGAGAGTTGTAGTCCATAACCACCGGAGGGCACTACATTGGCTACCTCTGTGGGCACAGGATATTGGTCATAATATTATGTCTGCTGACTGGGAAAGGTTGTGGAACACTGGTATTAAATTTACGGCATGTAGTGCTTTAAAGGAAAATGTTATGAAAATGGTCTATAGGTGGTACATGACCCCAGTTAAGCTAGCAAAAATTTACCATTTGCCTGATAACAAATGTTGGAAATGTAAGGAAACTGAAGGTACTTTTTATCATCTTTGGTGGACATGCCCGAAGATTAAGGCTTTCTGGGAGATGATATATAATGAAATGAAAAAGGTATTTAAATATACCTTCCTTAAGAAACCAGAGGCCTTTCTCTTGGGCATTGTCGGCCAATTGGTGCCAAAAAATGATAGAACCTTTTTCATGTATGCAACAACAGCAGCAAGAATACTGATCGCAAAGTATTGGAAGACACAAGATTTACCCACCTTGGAAGAATGGCAGATGAAAGTGATTGACTATATGACATTGGCGGAAATGACAAGCAGAATTCGTGACCAGGGAAAGGAGACTGCGGAAGAAGATTGGAAGAAATTTAAGATTTATCTTAAGAACTATTATAAACTTGATGAAGCTTAGAATGTCG
Organism: Podarcis vaucheri; assembly: GCF_965113315.1. Classification (NCBI taxonomy): domain Eukaryota; kingdom Metazoa; phylum Chordata; class Lepidosauria; order Squamata; family Lacertidae; genus Podarcis; species Podarcis vaucheri. The sequence goes on along the minus strand of NC_138758.1, from coordinate 14,571,401 downwards.
AGATTTTACAGAGAGAAAGGGTTGCAGTAATATAAGATCAGATTAAGAAAGGACTATGATGAATTAGGATGGGAAAAAACATTTATAAGTTGCTATAAAATTTGGACATGAGGATGCAGAAAGGGGAGGTATGGGGAAGTCCGAGGAAAGAAGTCTATGAAAGGACATGTTGAAATTATATTTGTTTGTTTGTCTGTTTTTCTTTTATGTTTGTTTGTTATAAAAACTTCTGTAAAACTAATAAAAATTTTATAAAAAAAAAAAATACATTGGCTACCTCTGTGTCAAGCCAAGCCATGGCTGAACTCAACATAGCACAGCAGCAAAGCAACAGGAGAGAAGCAAAGCAGCTAGAGTCTCTTCTCCAGTACTCTGCATGTTCAAGCTAGGCCAAGGTTCAGCTTAGCATGACCTGTAAACCAGGCCAATCTTGGTGTAAAGTCATCTCTTTCCATTGAGTATTAGGTGAGCCGGGGCTTTTGAGAAGCTTTGGTGTGTTTTTGAGCCAACAAATGGACAAATGCTCTACAGTGCATTTGTATTATGAATTCAAAAGCTAATCTTAATTAGTGGTAGAAAGTGCAAGCATCAGTTATTCCCCAGTCTGTAGACAACAGTAAAAAAAAAGTGGGGGGGGGGAGGAAAGAAATAATGAAAAATCAATAGAAATACAACACTGCAAGTGAGGGGTCAAGCACCTTTGAAGTCACACAACCAAGGCAGAATGCAGCCCCCAGCCATGTTCAGTTTTTCTGCCTATCTTCGCTGAAAAGGCCCTCAATGGCACAATGAAAGGGCACTCAAATCATGCACTGAAATTAACTTTTTAAACTTTGTATGTTCCACACCATGCTGCTCTCTGAATGTTTTAAAGATCTCTGGGGGTTAATGACTTGTAAAATAATAGCAATCCATGAGAAGTCGGAAATATATTGTCTCCCTGCTATGCTTTATGGCACAGCTTAGGTAGGGGGAAAAATAGAGCCCCAAGAGCAGTCTAGACATGCAAAAATGCTCAAACAAACAATACCTTTATTGTAACATTAAATTAGCTTTTACAGGGAAGCTATAAATTTCAGGCTAATGCACACTAACAAGGCACAGTTTGTTGTAGGTATCCTATGCATTTCATTCTTCCTTTAAAAGGTATTTTCAATCGGAAAGGATTCTGTTACCTGCTATTTTAGTTTAAGATTATGTCAGTACCCAGCAATTACAGGGAGATTCATTTAAAATCTTCTCCTTAGAATGTCTTTCATTTCCTTGATTACTGTTCTGCAGCAGGGCCTGGAATACAATAGGGTTTTTCAACAAGTGGGGAATTCATCAGTTGGTCACCACCAGAATTCACTGATTGGAGAAATAATAGCCCCAACAGTCTCCTTTTTCAGTGATTTAAATGGATTCATCAGGGCACAACAGGCCATGGGGTTTTGCAGGCAGCTCCACAAAGTTAAGATCTCAAGCAGGGATTAGAAACCTTCAGGTGTTATTGAACTGCAACTTCTGTCATTCCTTACCATTAAGAATGTTGGCTAGGGGAGCTGAAATTCAGCAACATCGGGAGGAGTGCAGATTCCCCACTCCTGATCTAACCAGAATGTTTAGCTATTGTTTGAATGGTTATGTTTGCATTTAACAATAAGTCACAAACTTTGACTTAATAAACAAAATTATGCATGAGCTTTGTGTTGGTGCACATAGGCTCATAGCTCCTACTTTCTTCCTCCATTAATCAGGAAGGCTATAACAGCATTGGGTTGTTATACAGTGGTACCACGGGTTACAGATGCTTCAAGTCACAGACGCTTCCTTCAGGTTACAGATTCCGCTAACTCAGAAATAGTACCTCGGGTTTAGAACTTTGCTTCAGGATAATAACAGAAATTGCGCCACAGCAGTGCGGTGGCAGCGGGAGGCCCCACTAGCTAAAGTGGTGCCTCAGGTTAAGAACAGTTTCAGGTTAAGAACAGACCTCCAGAACGAATTAAGTTCTTAACCTGAGGTACAAATGTACTCAGTTAGAGCGGATACGCTGAAATTAATGAATCTAAATTAGGGCTAATCCACACTTATCTTTCCTCCACTTTTTCCTGGCACACCCACGATTTAAAGCTCTGTGTCTGAGCACCCTGTTTTTTGCTTTGGAGCTTTCCCCACAGAAACCCATTCTTTAAAGCTCAATTGGAGAAAAACATTGATCTTTGGAAAACCTGAATGGATGCTTGTTCCAATTCAGCTTTAAAGAGTGAGCTTTCATGGGGAAGCTCGGGGCAAACCAACAAACAAAAAACACTTGGACACAGGGCAGAAGATAGATGTGGATCATCCCTTAGTCATCTCCAGCAACTTCAATGGGTCTACCTTGAGTAGGTACCCATTGCATCTAAACGCAGGATTTATTTTTATAGGCAACCCCCGATTTGTGTGGGACTTACATTCTGGGTCATTGTGTGCTTGCCTGAAAATGTGTGCAATTTAAACACCCCTCCCCACATGATGGGGGGGGGAATATGTGAGCCCAGTGCCTGACCATTTAGTCGTACACCCTTAAAAGACTAGAATTATCACATGACATGATGACCCCCAGCACTAAATAACTCACTGCTTATTGCTATATGGTGGTTTTAAATTATCTCCAACACAAATAATATGTGTCATTGGTAATGGCAAGTAAATCTCCAGTCTAACAAATTTCCATATTCACCATACTAATCAGTAATCGTGAAATTTGGTTAAGTGAATCCCCAATTACATTGGTGTACTCCTTCAATAGACTTCCTTTTGTAGCATGCTTTATGTTTTTCACAATGAATGCTTTTAATATTCATTATGAATATTATGAGTTTCCATGGTTAGAGGCAGTAATGCTTTTGAATGCCACTTGCTGGAAAATGAGGGAGGGGAGAGTTCTCTTGTTCTTGGGTCCTGCTTGTGGGTCTCCTGCAGGCACCTGGTTGGCCACTCTGAGAACAGGATGCTGGACTAAATGACTCTCTGGCCTGACCCAGCAGGGCTATATGTGCAAAATACCTGGGGGCCCTATTGTACTCTTCTGGCAGAACTGTATTAATTTGTTTATATTTTATATTGTTACAATACCTGCCAATGAAGTAAAAAAGATTACCCACCCAAACCCCACCACCACCATATAAGCATAGGAATTACAGGACACTGTATCACCTAAAGATAGGAGTGATCTGAATGTTTCTTTTTGATGAAATGAATTCCTTTCCACACAACTTTCATGCATCATTTCCCATCTGGTTAATATCCTTTTCAAATGTACTTTCACATGGTACAGTCTGAGGTCATCACAGCCTGGCTATCCACTGAATGCTAAAAATATATTGTCCAGATCATAATGGCTTCAGTGTATTCTGTACCATCTTAGAACTGGAAAGGACCCCTGAGGGTCAACTAGTCCAACGCCCTGCAATGCAGCATCCTGCCCACAGCTCTCCCTGTGTGGGATGACTCAGTATTAGGCAGATGCCTACTTTCCCGTGGCAGTGAGACACAGTGCCTTGGAAAGTGATAAGCTCTCCCATGCAGATTTCCTGAACTGACCAAAGTTTTGGACTGGATGGCATCCAACATCCTTACAATTTGTAGGATTCTTCAGGAGAATGTGGCAAATCTCAAACTGTACAGGCAATTACATTTGTAAACCCTCCTTTGGTTCAGCGATACCAACAAAAGAGTCAAATTATCTTCCAGCAAGCATTTAGTAATATCTTAGAAGTGCAGAATAGGTTGACCTTATTAATAGGCAGTTTTTGAAGGTCACAAATATACAGCCTCCACCAGCTTTTTGAGCAATGGAAGACATTATGCCATGGTCATCGTTGTCTAGTAAATAATAGGACCAGTGTAGCTTCCAGGTGCCTTTTGCATTGCCATGAGATGTTTATGCCCCTTTCTTGACAGTTGTAGCTGGTCGAGGATAATATAACACTGTACCTTGGGGCTAAGCTCATGAAGTTGCATTATGTAGTCTTATAAAAGATCTTGCAGCACTGCAGTACCTGGGGAACTCCCCACATGAAAAATAGATTTCGTGCCCTAAAACAAAAGAATTACGCTGATATTATTCCACCTGAAGTGAGAACTGTCCCTATTTTCTCCATGTCTGGCTCAATTTTGGTATAAGATCCATGTGGGGGAAAGCTATTCAAAAGCTATAGAAGGCAGTAAGGTAAGGTGAGCCAAGGGATGGGCCAATCTGTGAACTTCTGTTTCTCTCAGTTTCTCGTTTTCCCAATCTTTGGTTCTCCCTATTTCCACCTCCAGTTTGTAGATTACACTGGGCAACATTTTTTTTTTTACTTTTTGAATGTTGTCTAGATTTCTACAACTGATTTAGGGTATTTTTGCACTGCTGAATCAGGAAATGGCATCTGTTTCTCTCCATCAGGTCAGGTTTACTGTAAACTGAATGGTGGGCATTGATAAAGGTAAGTACACGTAAATTACATGTTGTTTCACCATTTTTCAAACTTCAGGGCTTGAACTTCCGTTTCTTGGAACTCCTGGAATGCTCAGCAGCAGGGAGGTCTCTCTTCAGAGTCCAACAGTAGTCAGCCATCATGACTGCGTCCCAGCGACCCTGATACCTGGTCTCCATCTCTTTCATGTCCTGATGGAATCTCTCCCCCTGCTCGTCACTCATTGAACCCAGGTTCTCAGGAAACCGGTCCACATGTGAAAATAGGTAGTGCATCTTGACTCTCATGTTGCAGCCCAGGTTTCTGAAAGCAGTTGACAAGTTCTGCGTAGTTTCTGGCCTTATTGTTGCCAAGAAAGTTCTTCACTACCAGAACAAATGCCTTCCACGCTTCAAGTTCCACTTCGTTCACTGACTTTCCGAACTCTGGATCTCTGATGAGCTGACGGATCTGAGGACCGTCAAAGATACCAACTTTCAACTTCTCCATGGTCAATCCTGGAAAAGCCTGGCACAAGTAAGTGAAGCAGTCACCATCGTCCAAAGCCTTGGTGAACTGCTTGATTAAGCCGAGCTTGATGTGCAGCGGTGGGAAGAGTATTCTGTCTCTGCCCACCAGACGATTGTTGATGACATTCCTTTTTTTGCAAGGCACCAATTCCTCCCGCACAGGCCAGTCCTTCTTCGTGTAATGCTGAGCACGGTCCCTACTATCCCACATGCACAGAAAACATGGGTACCTGGTGAAGCCAGACTGTTGTCCCAACAAAAAGTTCACCATCTTCAGGTCAACACAAATAAACCACTTATGCTGATCATAACCAATTTTCTCCAGCACATACTTCACCGCTTCATAGTTCTCCTTCAGTGTACTCGAGTGAGCCAGGGGTATAGAGGCAAACTGGTTGCCGTTGTGTAGCAGAACACATTTCAGTGATCGCTTGCTGCTGTCGATGAACAGTCTCCAATGTTTGGGTTTGTACTGTGGCACTCCAAGCTTGAGCAGAAGCTGCGCAATATCTGCACAATACACCAAGTCCTCTTCTGAGAAAAAACGCAGGTTTTATGACTTCAAACTGATCCCTTTTCGACATAATCACCCAGAGCTATCGGACCTGAATACTTCTTGTCATTAAAATAATCATTTCCAATCAAAACAATTATTCGACATGGCATTTTAGCCCCACCAACTTCTTCTAAAATGCTCCACACAAGCGTACATGTGAACAAAAACGTAAAAAAACGACATGTGGCCATAGCTCAAAAACTTGACCTGATTGAGCAAAACCAATGTGATTTTTGGATTCAGTGCATCAGATTCGTCCTAAATCAACTGAAAAAATGCACACAACAAATTTGTTGTTGACCAGTGTTATTGATTTTAAAGTCCTTGTTAAAATTCATCAGCATTTTATCGTGAATTTATCTGTATATACAAAAGTTTATATGCCGTTTTGCCTGATATGCAAGCAATTTGGTGAAGCAGTTTTGTCCACACACAAAGAGCCAGTGTGGTGTAGTGGTTAAGAGCGGTAGACTCATAATCTGGGGAACCGGGTTCACGTCTCCTCTCCTCCACATGCAGCTGCTGGGTGACCTTGGGCTAGTCACACTTCTCTGAATTCTCTTAGCCCCACTCACCTCACAGACTGTTTGTTGTGGGGGAGGAAGGGAAAGGAGAATGTTAACCTCTTTGAGGATATCAAATCCAAACTCTTCTTCTTAAAGAAGATGCAAAACACTGTAGCTGTGGTGAAGAAGATCATTCCAATATAACATACAGGATTTGCAAACCACCAAATAAACATAAACATTAGACAAATCAAAATATAGCTTGGGCAGAGAAGTTTCCCACTCCTGGACATGTTTGCAGGCTCCACTTATGGTCCTGCAGCAAAGGACTGGAAGGAATTGTTTGTCTTTGCTATGAGAACATTGAGTATATATGAACCTGACAAGTGCACCATGGCACCATCAGCTCAGCATTCATCCCAGTGCACCTCCCAAGCCTAAAGGGCACCCCCCCAATGACAAATGGCCAAGGTGGCATAGAGAGACAAAGGGCACCCTTAGCCCAGTAATGCCTCGGGTATTTACCCCAATAAATTTTCCTTTCTTTCCTGCTCAGACTGAAAGCCTATTAAACCAATAAAAATACCACTCCAAGAACAGGACTCTCAGCAGTATGGAGTAGGCAAGAAAAACAGGAGCCCATGGCCAAACAGGAGCACCCCAAAAATTCCTACTCACCCCCCAAACAAGCAATCAGCAGCCCAAACTACATATAGAGGAAGGGCACTGGAAAGAGAATAGTGGAGTGTTTGGGGTGGAGCCAGCTTATAAAACCTGGCTTCTTCCCCTTCCTGATTGGCCCAATGACCTACTTAGCCCTTTCCTAATTCCACTCCAGAGCATTTTGAGTCTTCTTCCAAGGGGAGTTGGGAATGTGGCAAATTCACCTCCAGTTGATGATGGGAGTGGCATTCCATAACTGAATGATTTTTTTGTACTGATTACATGACTGGAAGTGGGAGCAGGTGGTGTGTGGTCCAAACCACTGAGTCTCTTGGGCTTGCTCATTGGAAGTACAGCGGTTCAAATTCATGTGATGGGGTGAGCTCCCGTCCCAGCTCTTGCCAACCTAGCTGTTTGAAAGCACACCAATGCAAGTAGATAAATAGCTGTGTTGGGAAAGTAAATGGTGTTTCTGTGTGCTCTGGCACTCATCACAGTCCTCCATGCACCAGTAGCAGTTTAGTCCTGCTGGCCACATGACCTGGAAAGCTGTCTGCAGACAGATGACGGCTCCCTCAGCGTGAAGTGAGATGAGTGCCGCACTACATAGCCAAGTTTGACCGGACATAACTGTCCAGGGATCCTTTACCTTACATGACTGGAGAACTACATAGAAAAAATATATCCACTTTTTCCACCCCATACAAAATATACATCTTTATTGCATTTCCCCCTTACTCTCTTTTCTTCTAAACTATAAAACAAAATAGCAAGTGTTATGACCTTAGTTTTTAGGGTAATTATTACTGTCCATTGATCATTTGTCTTGCCATTTTCTGAACTGTTTCCAGCTCTACACTATACTTTTTTGAGGTGTGACAATCAGAACCAAACACAGTATTCCACATGCTGTTGCACTATAGATTTGCATAACCACATTGTCTTATTGGCAGTTTTATTTTCAAGCCCTTTCCTAATGATTCTTAACATGGAATTCATTTTTTAAAAAACAGCGGCCAGAGACTGAGTTGGCATCTTCAGCATGCTCTCCACCATGATTCCAATATATCTTTCCTGGTCAGTCACTGCCTTTCAGACTTCATGAATTTAAATGTTAAATTAGGAACGTTTGCCTCAGTTTGCACCATTTTAAGTTTGCTTACACTGAATTGCATTTGGCATTTTAATTCCTGTTCACTCTGATCGGATAGGCCTATTTGGAGCTCCTTCCAATCCCTTTCTGAGCAGTTACTACTGTGAACCATTTTGTGTCATCAGCCAACTTGGTCATCCCACTGTTCACCTGTAACCCTAGGTCACTCATGAACAAGTTAAAAGTACAGGTCCAGTTCTAATCCTTTGGGGACCACACTTCTTACATCTTTCTATTGTGAGAACTGTCCATTTATTCCTACTCTCGGCCTCCTGTTCTTTAACCAGTAACTATACATAAGAGGACCTGTTCTCTTATCCCATGACTGCTAAGCTTATTCGGGAGTCTTTGTGAAGGACTTCATCAAAGGCTTTTTGAAAGACTATGTAGAAAATGTCTACTGGATCATCCCTATCAATAGACTTATTGACACTCTCAATGTACTCTAAAAGGTTATGGAGACAGGACATGCCCTTGCGGGAGCCATGCTGAGGTTTTGCTTCTGGAAGAAGTTCTTTCGTATATTTGATAGTTCTATGTTCAAAAACATTTTCCACCATTGTTCCAAGCTAACCATCCTGTTACTTCCCAGATCCACCTTTAATTTTATCTATCATCTATCTATCTATCTATCTATCTATCTATCTATCATCTATCTATCTATCTATCTATCTATCTATCTATCTATCTATCATCATCTATCATCTATCTATCTATCATCTATCTATCATCTATCTATCTATCATCTATCTATCTATCTATCTATCTATCTATCTATCTATCATCTATCTATCTATCTATCTATCTATCTATCTATCTATCTATCTATCATCTATCTATATCATCTATCTATCTATCTATCTATCTATCTATCTATCTATCTATCATCTATCTATCTATCTATCTATCTATCTATCTATCTATCATTGGCCACTTTCAAGTCCTTAGGCATAGAAGCTGATCTTAGGGGCAAGATCCAATGTGAATTCTTTAAGAACTATTGTGTGGATCCCACATGGACTCAAGTGTTTTCTTAGCTTTCTTCGCGTAAAGGGGCCAATAACTTTCTCTTTTCCCTCACTTCCTCCAACTCCTCTCCTGAGAAAGTTATGGAACAGGGATCTGCCTTACACCATCCACAGTTAATACAGATGCAAAGAATTCACTCATCTTCTCTTCATCTTTTCCCTCCTTTAGCACCCCTTTTACTCCCTTGTCACCCAAAGGTCCAACTGCTTCTCTGGCGAATTTCCTGCTTCTAAAGTATCACAATAATAATAATAATTTTGTTGTTGCTGCTGGTCTTTTACTCAGGGTAGGCTATTAAAATCAATAGCTCTAACTTAGTAATATTCATTCACTTTAATGTATTTGCTCTGAGTAGGCCTCTCATTGAATTCTACCCAACTGCTTATTTGACTCTGCTCATAAACCACACTGGCATTCTCAGCCTTCGTGGTAGAAGTTTCAGGGGGGGGGGAATTCTCAGAGGGGGTTCAGCTCCTGCCACACAATGCCTTTGCAGTGCCCTCCTTGTGATTTGACTAGATGCTAGCAATAAATAAATAAATAACTAAATAGGTTGATGGTGGTACATACTCTCTCATTGCACAGCTGCTTAACTCACTTATTATTATGGCTGGAGGCACAACTCTTTGTCCACTAGGTCTCTGTTAAAGAATGGGGAGATAAAATGAGGGGGTTTGTCACAGCTTCTAGATTGACTCATTATATTCGTTTTAAAGTAAAAACAAAAAAAACAAAGAAGAGAGAGTGACATGACAAATCTGTAACATACTGGAGCCCCTTTATTGAATCTATCAAGAAAAATGGGCGGATATCAGATATAAATCATGGTTTTGCAATGTTGTGAATATTTCCAACTTCAAGTCTTTCTTCAGTGTTACATATAATATTTTGTTCGCTGCTTTTCCAATCAGTTTGAAAACCATAGCTTATTTTTCATTATGTTTAATGAAAGTGGCCTTAATAATGCTTGAGTTTGTTTGTAAACTTGGTTTCAAGATTGGTAGATTTCTGCTTTATCTTTTGCCTTTGCTGATGTTCATATTTTGCTGATGTTCATATTGATTTTATCTTTGCTGATGTTTGATTCCCTTTTCTAGTCAAAAAAGAACTTCCTGAAGGTATAATCTGTTTGACAGTGTAATAGACTGCCAAGTAAGTAGGGATGGATGAATCTGTCAATTTCAGTTTCACTCAGGTTCTAATCTTGAATTCAGTCCTTTACATTCATGCACCAGCTCGTGATTTTCCTTTTTAAAGGCCTCATGAAAATTCATTAACAATTTAGTATGTATTTCATCTAATATACACATGTTTTTAATGCAATTCTATCTAATGTGAATGTCTTTGCAGAACAATTTTCCCTAGTGCACCTTTTATGCTTCCGCCCTGGTATATGCAGTGGTGGAGCTTCAAGCTCCGGTGGGGGAAGGAGAGCAGGCGGGGGCATGGCTGGCGGCATCCCGGGGGTATAGCGCTCATCCCCAGGGCATGGCGCACTGCCCACAGGAGCACAGCGTGCATCCTGGGGGCGTGGCACGCTGCCTCTGGGGCTGTGGCACCAGCCGCTATGGCACCCCACCGGGATCGTGCTGCCAGGGGCAGTGCGCTCCTCCCACACCCCTGTTCCTCCACCAGTGGGTATATGCATTTACTTTACCCCAGTATAAGCATTTCCCCCCCACTTTTTCCCCACTGGATAACTGCATTACAAAATTTGGATAGGTGAATCTCTGCATTTCAAAGAATCTCTGCATTTTGGTTCTGGTATTGCTTTGGAAAGTGTGCATTAGTTGGTTCACCTTTAACTGAATAAAAATATTTCTGTCATCGATACTAGTAAGGTACTGGATTCTCTATTTGGAGTTAGTTCATTTTTTAAATGGCCACCTATCAGGGAAGTTTTAGTAATAGATTTCCTATATTGGCAAGGGTTTGGGCTAGACAAATTTTGAGGTGCCTTCTAACTCTATTATTCTATGGCATCCCGGTCATTCTGTTGTGGTATTTCCCTGCACACAGTAGGAGAACCACTGCTCTACTGCTCTTCTTTGAAATCATGATGCAGAGGATGCTATTCAGAGATGGTAGCGATTTTTCAAAGAATTCTCCAGTTGGAATACAAACAAAATGACAGGTTGAAGATACACTTATTGCATCCTGTTTTGCTAAACCTTCCAGCCTGTGCTTAACTAAGGTCCTGGCAGCGTTGCGGCCTTTACTAGTCTTCTTCTCTCCTGAGGCAGAATAAATCAAAAAGGTGTGAACAGGACGTTCAGTCTTCTTTCCCAGTCGTTCTACCTGCCACAACATCACCAGCTGCTCATAGAATCCCTGCGGTGAATTTGTATTATGACTTGAGGTGTTTGGTTTTTCTTTTTTCCTTCCTTTCCCCACTAGATATGTAGAACGAATAAAGTGGCTCTGCCCTCCTTTGTGATGGAAGCAAGATACAAGTGATTTTCTTGACAAGCACAATGGTGTTTGGTAAAGCCAGGAAGTCATCCATACCATCTCAGCCAAGTAGAGTAATCTTAGCTGCTTTGTTGAAATGCAGTGGAGAGGAAGCGAGGAGGGGGGAAGCTGACTCTCCAGCCGATGAATGTGCCCAGAATCTTTGATTACTTTGATGCAGCATCCTAATGAGACACTGATTTGAAGAAGCCCATTGACAAAAGGTTGCTGAAGTGTTCCCATTTCTCTGAAGCAAAAGGCAGCTGTTTATAATGGTGGGCTTTTGCTTTCTTACGCACACTCATTTGGGAGGGCAAGTGTACATTCGTAGGAAGAGAATATGACTAAGTCATGGGACTTGACAGAAATGCAGGTAATCATCATTTGTGCCAAGGAAATGAAAAGAAGGAGTCTGTTCTTCATCTCTGATAAAATGTGAACTTGAGACTAGCCAGTGAATTGGTGGGCAGCAGGTTCTGGAAGTTCAAAAGAAATCCAGTGTCAAATAATTAAAGGTGCAATCTGACAGCCACCCACTCATGGGGGGGGGAGTTTTGATTAGGAGAGATGTCCTCTCCACTAGTACTGAGCTGCCTGTTCTCCCTGCAGAAGATGGAGATTGGAGTAAGTCCAAGCAGAAAACCGCAACACAGGGTGAGAAGGGAGGAAGAAGAGAGAGGGGCTGTTGGTCCGTGATCCATCGGATGCCTTGCTTGCCCTACTGCCACTATGTGATGGTAGCTTGGTACCTGCAGGTAGGTACCAGGCTGGTGCAGTGGTTTGTTTCCACCTCAGCTGGCATACATAGCAGGGCTGAGGATGAGGTGGTCTCCCTGCTGCTCCTTTAAACCTTGTCAGGCAATTTGGAATGTACACTAAGTTATGAATGTGACTGCAAGAAAACTGGTGATGCCAAGGTGGTTGTTAAAAATGATGATACATATACATGGAACAAGGCATCCATGGCATCAAAATATAGCCTCCATGTACAAAGTTCCATGAATATCAAGTGCTAGGAGGATAAAGAATCAAGGATAAATGGCTACCACCCTCATGTCCTGCTTGCACCGGTGGTTGGTCCTCTGTCTGAGACCAGTGGTGTAGTATCCAGTTCTGAAGTACAGGAGAATAATTGCAAGCGTCAAATTTAGCCCTTCAGCACATTCCACAGCTATACCCATAATTCCCAGTTCATTGGGATGAGAGTGAGTGCAGGCCTGTGCCTAATTTCCTGATAGTAAGCGTGGTTTTTACTGCTTACTGTATAGGTCCAACTTGCAACACACATTGAGCTTTAACAAATCATGTCCAATCAGCTGAAATGCAATGTTTAGTGTTTAATGAAAAGAAATGCAAGCAATCTTGCAAAGAAGGGCTACCATTTAAACTGCAAGCATGAATTAAAACATGGATAGGCAAACTAAGGCCCAGAGGCCGACCAGATCACCTTCTAAATCCGGCCTGCGGACAGTCCAGGAATCAGCATGTTTTTACATGAGTAGAATGTGTCGTTTTATTTAAAATACATCTCTGGGTGACTTGTGGGGTCTGCCTGGTGTTTTTACATGAGTAGAATGTGTGCTTTTATTTAAAATGCATCTCTGGGTTATTTGTGGGGCATAGGAATTCGTTCATTCCCCCCCCCCAAAAAAAATATAATCCAGCCCCCCACAAGGTGTGAGGGACAGTGGACTGGCCCCCTGCTCAGTCTGACCTCAGCCAGCTACACTTCACTGTCTTCTTACTTGTTGTCTTCTTACTTGTCTTACTATCAGCTTCCTCATATTTTAGCTCAGTGTGTCCCACAGTAGGTAGAAGGATGAGAACAAAGCTAGAATAAGCTGATTCTGCCTGTTACAGGCTGTGGTTACACCTATTGTTGGTCTCCTTGCCTTCTGCCCTGCTGGTTCCAATGGCCATGGGCCACTTCTTCTCTCTATTACATCTCTGCCTGAGACAGGGAGTACCAGTCAGAACAGGCAACACGAGGTTAGATGGACAAATAGTCAGAACTAGCATAGCACACATTTCCTTCTGGGGACAGAGAGCAATTTTTATTTGATACAGGAGGAAAATTCATAGAATTTTCAAGGCAATATCATTTTTGAAACGGAGAGTCGTTTGCTCATCACCTTGGTTAAATCCCTGAGGTTACTACTATCAAGAACATGTCGTGACTTTCCATTCTGAGAAACCTGAACTTAAAATTCCTTCAAGAAAGCACTTACATATGATTCATGGATTAAATAGTTTAACTCAGGTGAAGAAGAAGAAGGAGAAGAAGCCTGAGTTCAAATGGGAAAAATGTTGATATTGAAAGAGCACCAATAGTGAATTATTTCCCACTTTTTATACAATGCATGAGGAAGTATAGATCGGGAAAGAATCAGACTTCCATGTTATTGTTGAGAAACCTGACCTTTTAATGTGCATGCACTGTAAAAAGAAAAAAGGGGGGAAAGATGATATTTTACATGCACGTTGCAGTTTAAAGCCGGGGTGGGGAGCCTCTGGTTTGCCAAATGCAGTCCTCTAACCCTCTCTGTCTGGCTCTAGCCTCCTCCTCCTCCTCCGCCACACCCCCTCTCCCCAGGTCTCACAAGCTCTGCTTTGCACTGTCTTTGAGTGTGTGTGTTTTTTTTACCTGGTTTGAATTTCATTGAACTCTGACACTGCCTGCTAGTTGCCTGGATGCAGAATACAAAGGGGTGTGTGTGTGTGTGTGTGTGTAAAAGTAGCCTGCCACACAACGGTAAAACTTGCATTTTTTGTTCTGCTCACTTTTGCTTCTGGCCCCACCCACTATTGGCTTGTAGCCCCCAGAAAGTTGCTCAGCAGGGAATATGGTATTTGGGCTGAAAAAGCTAATATCCTTTTTTTGCACAGGATCTCAAAAATGATGTGTGAATGGACCCTTAATGTGCTTCACTTTGTTATACTTCGTCACTTATATTCCATTTTCATGCACTGGCTTAGTGACAGAGCGAGTTCATAGCAAGGCAACAGAACCCTCGTTTCCCCCTCTGGTTTGCAGTTTATTGACCTTCTTGGCCATTATGGTTTACCAACTCGAGGTTCAGTCATGAAATTAATGTGTGAGAAAATCTATTTTGTCAACTAAACATAATCTTTTTTGTTGTTGATAAAATTGATTGAATTTGTTCATTGGGTGATTCTTTTTACCCCCACCCCCCACAAATAGTCCCCTTTTAATATTTCAAGGAAACGCTTGCAGACACCAACCCACAAAACGTTTAAGTGGTGTAGAAAATATCACCCTTGAGATGCCATGAATCAACTTGCTGTTAATTTTTGTTTGGCTTCCTGCTTAAATCTAGCCTGGCGTTTTCCCCTTTGTCTTCAGGTGCAAGACATTATCCTGCAATGGCCATATTCCTCTTTCCCCCCAAAATGTTTTAATAATGTGATGACAAGGAAACAAACAAGCATTTGTTGTTGAAGATTTAAGGCATACATAACCATAAGGATACATAAGGATTTACATAACCAGACATTTGGCTTAGAAAAGGTCCTGAATCTGAGGAGACCCTGGCTATGCCATTATCCTGCTTCTGGTGTTCACTGAGAGAGCTGAAGCTAAAGTGCGTGGAGATTTAGTTTGCAGGGTGGGGTGGGGACATGATAGGAATTCAGTGGAGGCAGTTCCAGTAAGAACTCTTACCTCAGTTGCCCCCACCTACCTGCTTTCTTACTTACAAGGAAGGACTGTAGTTCATTGGTAGAGCACCTGCTTTGCATACAGAAGGTCCCAGCTAGAGAACCACTGCAGAACTCATTATGGAAGAGGATGGAGGTGAAACTAGAATTAGTTGGCTGTGCCTGTCATAGGCTCTAGCAACCCATTGCCTCCATGCTTTCCACTCAACCTCACAAGGGGCACCAAACACCATGGTAACAGTTGATGCATAGTGTCAAGAGAGGGGCTGGCTGAGAGCAGAGTGAGGTTGGTGGGGCAGTGCCCCAGTCACCCTAATGGAGCAGCCACTGCAGCAACTTGGGTTTTCTCTGTGGTGGCACCCACCTTGTGGAGTGGCCACTCCCTGTATATATGGCAGGTGCCAATGGTACTTATGTTTTTTCAGCTAGTAAAAACAAGCCTGGTTCACCAAGACTTTCCCGGGTCTTGGATACGTCATACTAGTTTGTACTGATCCTTAAGGGACAACAGATTTTTATGTGCATAAACTAGAGTGGGGATTAATTTGTTTTAGTGCATTGTCTTGAGCTATGATGCTTTACACTGCATTGGCAATTTCTGGTTTAAAGGTGGCACATAAATGATTTTAATATGATGCTTGAGAGCCAGTGTGGTGTAGTGGTTAAGAGCTGTAGACTCCTAATCTGGGGAACCGGGTTCGCATCTCCGCTCCTTCACATGCAGCTGCTGCGTGGCCTTGGGCTAGTCACACTTCTTTGAAGTCTCTCAGCCCCACTCACCTCACAGAGTGTTTGTTGTGGGGGAGGAAGGGAAAGGAGAATGTTAGCCGCTTTGAGACTCCTGAAGGGGAGTGAAAGGCGGGATATCAAATCCAAACTCTTCTAATAAACAGACAAACAGCAAATCATACTCCACAGGTAGAATGCCACCGTGTGCAACAGAATAGAGTGCTGCTTTTGAGCCCATAAAGACTATGTTTTCCCTCCACTGTTGGAGATGGTATGCTTCTGAATACAACTTGCTGGGAGCTGTAAGTTTGGAGCGTACTAATGTTGTGCTTTGATCCTACTTCCAGGCTTCCCGCAGGCATCTGGTTGGGCTCTGTGAGAACAGGCCACCACATTGGCTATTGGCCTGAACCAACAGGGCTCTTCTTGCATTCTTCTGTTCAAGCCCTGTTTTCTAGACACATCTAGTTAGCCCCTGTGGAAGACAATGTAAGTAGACCTTTCATCTGAGTATGCCCTTTCTATTGTCTTTTGGCGATTCAGTGATTTGTAGATAGTTCCTCCCCCCCCACACACACCTTCTCAAGCCTTGCTGGGTTAATTTGGGTTTTCACACAGAATCCCCAAATTACTTTTTTTATAGCATAAGCAGAGAAAGGATGGTACTGTACACTGGGATGTTGTTTTCTCTCTGCTTATTTAGTTTCTCCACAGAAGTGTGACATTTGATCTTCAGTGCAGAACTCAGCATCCTACACACCTCAGTTTTCTTTTTTTTAAAAAAAACAACAACCCACAACTTTCTAGCCCTTGTGTCACTGTGCAGTCAAGCTTGAAACTGCATCCACAGTGCCTGCTGCAATCTCAGACACCAGAGGAGAGCTAAGCAATATTTGCAATAATCAGAGGATGGTTCTCATAGTTTGGATAGATCTTTACTCCCGTCTCATGTGTAGCCAGAGGAAAAATATATGCATATGCTCCACAGACAAGTAAATATGCAGATATGTTTGATTTGAATAACAATTTTGGACTGCAGAATTTTTCTTGGTGCAAAATATAGAAGAAGTTGGTGCAAATTTGGGTGTGTGTGTGGTACAAATCAGACATTTATTTATGTGCCCTTTATTTGCCTGTTTACTCATATTGATCTTCCCCCAAAGTCCTCAAGATGATTTACATTTTATAGTAATGGTTTGTACGGTAAGAGGCATGGTCCAAAATTCAAAGAAGGAATGGTGATGGCTGAGGGAAATGTGCACACTCAGATACAAAGTTGTTCAAACTGTTAAAACGCAGCATAATGGACACATCTAATGACCATTGATGGATATGAGAGGAGCTGCATGGAAGTCCTAGCCAAGCCAATGGAAGGGGCCTCACTGTCTCACGTCTTCCTTTGCTCTGGTCAGGCAGAATGGCTGTTGATGGAAGCGGTGTTGGCAAGAGAGGAGTTGCATGACAGTTGTCTCAGCAGGGCTGGTGGATGGGACCTCACCACCTCACTCCAAAAATGTGTGTGTGTGTGTTTGTGTGTGTGTTTTCTTGGTGCTGCTCTGATGATAATTTATCAACCACTTGCTTACACAGCATACGCTTGAAGAAGTTTTGCCATATACCTTAATTCTGATTTCCCCACAGTGCTGCAAACTTAGAAGAAACCAGGGCCATTTTAAGATCTCTCTGTCTGGTTACCCATAATGACTTGTTCCTTGTGAACTCCAAGTAAATGTATTTCTCCAAGATTTTTTTATGACTTTCCATCAAATAGCAGTCAAAAGAAAATAATCACAGTAATTGGAATTTCTTCTGCGGGAAATTACTCTCATCCCATCCCCCAAAGTCACATTTTTGCTATTCTTGATCCTATTGCCTAGATGAATATGATTTATTGTCACACTTCTGCAGAATGGTTGGAAACTGCATTCTGGCTATTGATATTTTAATAGAGAGGTGTAACTAAGAAGAGGGCTGTTGCTGTTGCTTAGCCAATTCCTAGAAATGGCTGTCATGTTCACAGCAGCCTCACTAGGGGGAGTTGCAGCCAATATTAGTCAACGAGAAGCAAAGCTGCTTGTTGGACAAAAAAAGAAGTGTTTTCTTTCTAAATTTTCTGGGTGGGGAAAATAGATAACTCTCTTCCAAGCTGTTCATTATTGACCTACATAAGAGGATAGTCTATCAGTTAGATGACTTGCCTTTGAACTTGGAGTGTCAATTTATAACTGTGCTGTGCACTTATAATGTGGTTTCAGACTGAGAAACATAGGTTGCTGCTTTATACTGAGTCCATCTACTATTGGTCCATCTACATAGCTCAGTACTGCCTCCGTAAGCTGGCAATAGTTCTCCAGGGTTTAAGGCTGAGTTATCTCCCAGCCCTAACTAGATATGTCAGGAATGGAACCTAGGATCTTCTATATGCCTTGCAGATCCCCTACCCTCACCTGCCTCCCCCCCATCAGAAGACTACTGACGTCATGTGAACTCTGGAAACTGTATTAAATTTGACCTCCTAGTCTAGGATCTGCTTCTCCAGGCAGAGGTCTTCCCTGACAAGTTCGTACTTTTCAGAAATTGAACCTGGAATCTATTGCAATGCAAAGCCTGTGTTGTGTCACTGTGCTAAATTCTGTCATCTCTTTAAGCTCTCTCTCTCCCCCCTTCTTTCCTACTTCTCATATTTCTGAATCTTCCTCTCAGTTCCCAGCAACAGCAGAGGTAGAACATAGCCATAATTGCTAGTAGCCATTGATAGTCCAATCCTCTGGAGGCTTTATCCTCTTTTAAAGCCATTTAAGACAGTGGCCTTCACTGCCTCCTGAGACAGCAAATTCCACAGTTTAACTTTACGCTGCATGAAGAAGTGCTTTCTTTTATCTTTCCTGAATATTCCAACATTCAGCTTCATTCAGTTCTAGTGTTATGAAGGAGTGAGAAAAACCATTCTATAGCTACCAACTCTGTGCCATTTCACTTCCATGTCTCCTCAGCCACATCTTTTCACTAAACTGTTCCTGGAAAGTCTGGGCAGTAGAGTTGCTGTGTCCAGCACCTGGGACCAGGCTATTAAGAATATATGGAGAAACCAGCACTCAGATGAAGAAGGAATTTAGTATTGTTCATTTCACCATTGTCTTCCCCAAATTATTTGCAAGTCTTTCCCTGTGTAGAGTTTTAAGTAGGTTCAAATACATCGGAGGAGAAACAACAATGCAGGAAAATGAAACAAGGAGGGTGTGGGTTTTTCAGGGGAGAATATATCCATGGAGATTAAGAGGCAATGGAACATGGCTTAGAATCATAGAGTTGGAAGAGACCACAAGGGCCATCGAGTCCAACCCCCTGCCAAGCAGGAAACACCATCAGAGCACTCCTGACATATGGTTGTCAAGCCTCTGCTTAAAGACCTCCAAAGAAGGAGACTCCACCACACTCCTTGGCAGCAAATTCCACTGTCAAACAGCTCTTACTGTCAGGAAGTTCTTCCTAATGTTTAGGTGGAATCTTCTTTCTTGTAGTTTGGATCCATTGCTCCGTGTCCGCTTCTCTGGAGCAGCAGAAAACAACCTTTCTCCCTTCTCTATGTGACATCCTTTTATATATTTGAACATGGCTATCATATCACCCCTTAACCTCCTCTTCTCCAGGCTAAACATGCCCAGCTCCCTTAGCCGTTCCTCATAAGGCATCGTTTCCAGGCCTTTGACCATTTTGGTTGCCCTCTTCTGGACACGTTCCAGTTTGTCAGTGTCCTTCTTGAACTGTGCTACTTGAATCTTGCTAACTGTTTGTACATTAGAGGGTGACTGAAAGCAGAAGTACCAGCAGTGGGGAATGGTCCTGCAGGCAAGCAATACCAAAATGCATCCCTTTGTACTAGCATGGCAACTAAGTAGGTTTGAAGTGATGCAGAGAACATTCCCAATAAGCGAGTGAGGAATTGACAGAAGCAATTGCCACTTAGTTCTTTCATTGTTTCCTTACAACCAGACTGGAGGGTTGACTGGTTTCAGAAGGATGTTTGTTTTTCATTCAGAGGCTGCAAAACTGAGGCCTGGGGCCACATGTGCCCCTCTGTGCCTCTCTATTGGACTGTACCCCTCACTGGCCCTGCTTCACATCCCAGGTATTTTTGCCCAGTTGGAATTTGTCATTGAACTCTGATAATGCCCCTTGCTAGTCTTGATGAAGAATAGAGAGTGGTGTGTGAGTGTGTATAGGAACTAGCCTACCAAACAAAGTTATTTCCATCCACTTCCTCACACACACACACCCAGCTCCACCGATTCCTAGCATGTGGCTCTGAAAAGTTTGTGCACAGGGGAACACAACCCTCAGACTGAAAAAGGTTTATCTTTCCTGGTTTAACTCACTAATAAACAGAACATCTGCAATATTCTTTCTGCAATGCAAACATAGAGGGGAAAACGGGGATTTGCAATTGTCAGGGCTAGTACACTCCAATAGGGAGCCAAATCTCTTCTATCTCTTGCTCCTCCTCTTTATTGTAGTTTCTTATTCCCTTTCCCTTTCTGAGCACTTTCCCAAATGAACATGGAGAGAAGCAGAGTTCTAAAATGTGTATGAAGCTCCATGAGTATATAGGCTCCCACTGCTCACAGTCACCATTCACATATTGGAGGGTGATGGAAATGGTGGTGGAAAGCAAAATCTGGTACTATTGTTCCCATTATGCCCTTTCACATGCTTCGCTTACCCTAAATTATAATGCGTATTATAAGAAGTATAATGCCTCTAACAAATCTGCCATGATGTGTGAATATTTCAGCAAGTGTCACTTCTCATATTCTTCAGACATACATCTTGACCCTAGACTGACCTGGTAATAACTTCCAATGGTTTCAGCAAACAAAAACAATGCAAGGTCTTTGTGAAGGGGGAGGGCACCTAAAACACTGATAAAACAGCTAAACTACATATAGGGGAACCTTCAGCCTTCCAGATGCTACTGAGCTCCACTCCTATCAGTCCCAGACAATGATGAATGGTTCAGAATGTGGGGAGTTGTAGTTCAACAGCACCTGGAGGAGCAGATTTCTCCATCCCTTGGTTCAGCTGAGTGGCTTGCGCTATCCTTTCTAAGGTCTAAAACTGATTCCCAAAAGCTTGCAAGGTTCCTTTTCTCACACATGAAAACATTCCTTTGTGAAAGAGTGAGTGGAATTGACAGCTTAGGTATGTATTTCATACACATATAATCTTACATATGGAATTGCTTTAAGTGGATGCCTTTTCAGAATCAACTTTGAAACAAAGCAGCCCAGGAGTGTGACATTTTATTGCTGATAAATCTGAGTAGATAAATACCATTGGAAAACATTTTTTTCCAGCCGAAGGACCCATTATCTCAGGCTATTACATACCCCATTGTGGATACATTACAGAGTTCAAAAGTCCTGTTATGAGCGATCTGGTATATATCCGCTTTTCATGATGGCTGTGAGCTGGTTTATGTATCCAGCAGACAGTCCAGACAGCTGCATTTTAAAAAGAGCAGTTCTAAAACAAACAAAACAAAACAAAATTCTAGTAGAGGACAAAGGAATGCATATTTGGATGTGCTGCAGATTTAATGTGACTGAGGCTATGCATGCTTCTCTTTCACTCTTTTGATGCTGAGTTGCAGTTTAGGAATAGAGAACTTGTGACCCACCAGTGTTCTAGGACTCCAACTTCCATCAGCTGTAGCCAGCATAGCTAATGGTCAGGGATGATGGGAGTTAGAGTCCAACAACAGCTTGGTTTGCCATATGGTCCCCATCCCTGCTGTAGGCAAACTAGAAATCTGGCAGGTTGGGAGAACTGCTGCCAAGCAGCATGGGTGTTACTGAGCTAGATGAACTGTTGGACTGAGTATAGGGAACTAAGTTCCAGCAGGGGGCCTCAGAGCTGTGATAATACCTCTTCCTTTCTGGAATGGATGCATTCTAGCCAAAAATAAACAAGAAAGATGGGAACAGAACTGGTGATGAATGTGGCCTGGATAAGGGGAGGGGGCATAGCCTGGGGCCAGATAGAGAGACCTGGGCAGATAGAGAGAAAGAGGGATATTTGGCCCCTGGGGCCCAAGGATCCCCTACCCCTGATGTTGATTCCAAAGCTCCTAGCAGCCAACCTCATCTATGAACCACAAAACGAGAGGGGATTGCAGGTTGCTATGAATTACAAAGACTCTCACATCAAGGGATTTTCCTGACATTGTAATGAACCAGAGAACAGAGCTTAAGTGGTTTATTATGTCACTTGGAACCCTCACAATGTACTTATAGCCTTGTTCACATCACTCCACATTTTTAATTTATGTTACACAAGAAAACAGTTGAAAAATCCTCCTCGAGTCTTCACCACCTTCTTCCCTTGTGTCTGGCTGCTGCTTCCCAAGTTCCACCCTCTCTGTCTCCCCCTGTGACCCACTTTTAGAAGAAACTTAGGTGCTAATTTTTGGCTATTTGAACTTTCTCCATACCTTATATCACAAGTCATCATGGACATATACCTGTGTAGAGCAACTAGAGGCTACCATATAAAGATGTCCCTAGATTAGAGGCGGCCAAAGCAGTGCCTTCCAAATGTTGCTGGACTCCAAATCCCATCAGCCCCATCCTAGTATGATTCGGGAACATAGAATAACTGGATAGCATCATATTGGTTAGTCCTGGTACTGAAATATTGGTGGGGGAAGTAATCTTTTGCACACTGTCCTGGACCCCATCCCCAAACACAGCAAAAGTTGCTCTTGTAATTAAGAAAAAGGATACTTACCAAACAGAGCAATGGTACAGATTCAGCAGCATGAAAAGAGCCATTCAAGTCTGGCCCTGGCCAGGGAGGGCGGGGTATAAATAAATAAATAATATTATTATATTAGGTCCCAGAGCTTTCACATAATGAAGGGTTGGTGGCCAGGCCGGGCCTAGGAACAATAGCCTAGGTAGACAAGTTCAAGGCCATGTACAAGAAGTTAAAGAGTGCATGAGACCTGAGGAGTTATTTTAACAAGTTTGCCATGCCCAGTTCCCTAGCTTTAAAGATGAGCTGGGCTCTGCTCTTACTCCCACGAACATGAGCAACTACATACATACATACATACATACATACATACATAATGCACGTACATAATTTTATTTGTATGCCACTTTCCCATATTTCAAACCATGCTCAAGGCAGCTTGCATGAAAAAATATGTAATAACAAAAGTAGTAATGAACAATAAATAAAACATGAAAAATGCACAGCTAAATTGAACATAAATAATAGTATATAAAATAACAATACAAAAAATGAACAACAGCAACAACGCCCATAAACAAAACTCCCGAAACAGCACCCCAGCCCAAGAGTCTTTTCAGCAGCCTCAACTTTTGTAGCTGGAGTCAGTCTGGGCCCTGCCTTCCCAGGCCAGGTGAAAAATGGCTAGCAAAGCAGGGAACAGGTCTTCTAGGACTCACAGACAACAAGCAGGCACTGCCTCTAGGTGAGAGCATCTGGCCCCTTATTCTGAGGCAGTGCTTTGGATCTCCCACACAAATCCTGCTCAGCCACCCCAGGCCAAGGAGGGAAGAGAGCTACAAGTCCTGTGTCCACACTGGAGCCAGACAGGATGGGGGGAAATAACTGGGGAATACCAGTTAATCCTGAAATCCCATATATGCCTGAATTAAAAGAAAAGTGTGGGGCTTGACTCAGTTTCTAACCAAAAGAGTCCTCAGCAGTGTTTAAAACTAAAATATATGTGCAGAGTTTGCAACGTGTGGGATACATGGGTTGTTAGACCTTTAAATGTCCCAGTACTAAGCACTGACAATTGTGCTCTACCTCTCTTGGAGTGAATGGACCACAACTCTAAGTAAGTTTAAATGATTTATTTACAGAAATCAGAGGTCTCACTCATGTATTGCTCAATGCTACAAAATATGGAAAATGGTCTCCAGCAAACAGACTGCATCTGGAGTCCAAGCCTAAGATGTCTGCTCAGTTACCGTATTTTTCGCTCTATAACACGCACCTGACCATAACACGCACATCGTTTTTAGAGGAGGAAAACAAGGGAAAAAATATTCTGAATGAAACAGTGGACGTATCATTTTTGTGCTTCATGCTGTGGCCACAGACATGTGATCTGATGGTGAATTTGGGGTGACCCAATGCAAAAATCCTGAGAATCCCTGTGGATCCATGCTTTGTAACCACGTTTTTGCACCATTGCAGCCCCAGGCAACAGTGGGTGCGTGATTTTTTTTTGGGGGGGACAGGCTGTAGCCATGGACATGCTGTGTGCTCTGATGGTGAATTTTGGCTGACCCAATGCAAAGATCCTGAGGATCCATGTGGATCCATGCTTTGTAACCACATTTTAAGTGGGGAGGGAAGGAAAAACACAGAAGGCTAAGAATGCAGGAGAGGGCTATAACGTGAGGAAAGGAAGGCAAAAGTTTCCCCCCACCCACCCACACAAGCCAGCCAGCGTGCTCTCTCTCTCTCTCTCTCTCTCTCCCTCTCCCTCCCACCAGCATGACAGAAGAAAGCATTTTAACTGCATTAAGAACTATTTAGCAGCGAAACCTAAGCTTTGCCATCCCTTAAGAGGTACAGACACTGTAATCTTCCAGATCGCATGAATTTACAGGCAAAACACTGTTTAAGGATTTCATCCTTTTAAATGGAAGAAAGCATATTTGAATGCTGTGTGTCTCCAAAAACAAAAAGCAGGAAGTCAAATCAGAATTTTAAGCCGAACCTGTAATCTCTCTTCCCTTCACATACATTGTTCCTCCGGAGCAGGGAGAGGATAGAAGGACGGACGCTCTGCTTTCCTCTCTACTTGCCTGGAGGGGAGGGGCTTCCCCTGCTCTTTGTTCCGTTTGAGCAAACACAGCAAGGAAAGAGAGAGGGCGGGCAGTAAGACCCTGAGGCAGAATGCAGGAAAGCCACCACTTCCTGTCTCACGGAGCTCCCTTCTCCCTGAAGCGCGGTTTGATTTTTGCCTCATTTTTCGGCTCCAGGGACCACACATTCGCTCCATAACACGCACAGACATTTCCCCTTCCTTTTTAGGAGAAAAAATCTGCGTGTTATAGAGCGAAAAATACGGTACATGGTTTGAAGAGAAGAGAAGAGAAGAGAAGAGAGGAACAGGAGACAACCTTAATTTCCTTTCTTTTTGAAAGTGAGAGGTCATGACCAATCTGAATCTTCTCTAGCAATTAAGAACTCTGTGGTCCTTAACCCCTTACCTCCTGGCAATTAAGTACAGTTGTCTGCATAAATCTCTCACACTTACATCTGTTCCAGACTCCTCCCATTCTACCTTCTATTCCTCCTCATATTCCTCCTTGCCATCCCAGGCCAATCTCAACAGAGAGACATAGCTCTCATGTTCCTCACACATTGACATGAAGGTTGACCCAGTCATGAGGTGTACTGATGGGCTAGTTTCTGGACAAACTGTGCCTTCAAATGTATATGTATCTACAGTCCTGCAGCTTCTTTTCATGTTAACTTAATATTTTGCAATCTGTCTAGTAAAATAAATAAATCCTGCACATATTCTGGAGCCACAGTAGGAAAATATTGAACAAAAGGCACCTGCAGGTCCTCACAATGAAGGATTTTCAGTTCCTTGAACGGAAGCATCACTGATCACCAGTAGGCTGACAAGTTGAACTTGCAAAGAAGAGGTGAATGACATGTGGAACAGTGGGTAAGTGCACCAATCTTTTTACTCTTATGAAACATCTAACATGACACAGGGCTGGATACATTGCATGCTGCAGCATTGTCAAGGTCAGAAAGAAAAGTGGCTTGATATTTTTTGTTTGCAGTATTTGCCCTGTTTCAGTGCCTGAAAGCAGCCAGATATTAAGAAAAGGTTTCTCCTCCCCTCCATACTCCAGATGCATTTGTCTGGCATCCTTCCTCAACTTCAACCACAACACAAATGAAATAGATTTGGCTGGAAGCAGAGGGAGAGACCACAGAGAGCTTAACTTCTTTCTTTCTCCCCCCCCCCTTTTTGTACTTGCACAATAGGGATGGAATAGAAATTTGATTCAGTTTGCATTTATAGGTGAGCTTTCCTAATTTTCTCTTTCCAAAACCATAGCTGAACAGAACCACAGCCATTTCTTGACATCTGCACTTCCCTGAATTTTGCAATGCTCTTCTCCAGTCAAATAATATCTATGAAAATACACATACCAGTATCAAGTGTGAAAGCAGCATACGAAAAGGCATACATTAGTGAAATCAGCATACAAAAAGGCTTCTCATAAACATGTATATGAGGCAACATTGTGTACCAAGATGTGTATACTGGGAGAAATTTGCACTAAGATGCTGCTGAATTTTCACAAGGGCTTTTTTTTTAAGCAAACTGATACGGAAAAATGAGAAACTGGGGGCAGCTGAAATTCCAGATTCATCCATCCCTATTGCAGGGTTAGCATCAGGGGTCTGCATCCTAGGGCATCTGCAGCCATGTGATGGGAGGAACACAGACTATTGACTACCAGAGCCCCCTAGCCCAGTTGCTGATTCTCTAGCCACTGCCACCTATTCACCCCTTGCTGCTGGCACAGAGGGAGAACAACAGCAAGCAACAGGAGTAAACAGAACAGCAGTCATCAGCTGCTGTTGCCTGCTCACTCATCTGTCATTTCTCATTGGACAGCAGTGGGAATTATGCTCAGAGGGGGGAAAATGGAAGTGGGCAATTGCACAGAGTAGACAGAGGGGCTGAAAGGTCACCCTAAAGTGGCATTGAGTATTTAAGACCTGGAGCCAAAAAGTCTGGTTCGTATTAGGAATGCAAAATTCACCCCACCCTTTACTCTCTGTTGCCCAGTTTCCCAGCTCCAGTTTCCCTGCCTGTTCATATATATTTCCCAAAAACACATACTACATGGATACTGCATGAAAGGATTCTATGGTTTTTGTATTCTCTCCTACCCCACATTTTCTCACATCTGGGCCTCCTATGCATCTGAAGAGAAGCGAAGACGGCATGCACACATATGTACGTGTATATAGGTTGACCCAGTGCTTTTTTCTGGGGGTACCCATACCCCTAAACATTTTGTGAATCTTTGTACTTTTGTCCATTTACTGTATTTATTTTTCTTGAGTCAAAATGAGAGTACCCCTAAACATATATATTTTTTAGAAAAAAGCACTGGGTTGACCAATATGCTTGCTATGGACCTGCACTCATCCCTTTTTGGCCAGAGGAATAACCTTCCTCTGAGAATTCAGCTTGGGGCCAACCAGTTTTTTCCTATTTCCAGCTGACATGCATACAGGGCGTTTGTTGTCTTGTCCTTGTAGATATCATGAAGCACCTGCCTTGCCCAGAGCAAAGTTTCACATTAAAAGAAGGGGGGGGGGAGAGAGATTGACTCCTTCCTTCCTTTCTTCCTTGCCACATTTACCTTTGACCAGCTGCACTTCAATAATGAGTGTAGCCATTCCACATGCAAACTCTCACATGCCTATGCTTACACACACACACACTTAACAAGATAGATTTTTGTAGAGTAGAATAGATCGAGTGGTAGTGGTTTGATGATTATGAGTAGAACAATTGGGCAAATGGTGTGTTTGTGTGCACTGGATGATGTGTGAGAGACAGCTGATGAGCAATGGGTACTGCATTATTTGTGTTTACGTAGTAGGGAAGTTGTTTGGGACACGGGAGCTGATATTAAATCAGAAGCTGGGTGTGTTAGCAGAGTGAGCACTGCATTTGTCATTCGGGACATGCCTTGGCAAAGCAGATGATAAAGAAGGGACTCCCGATTCTTTAGATGTTTTCAAATGTTATGCAGTAGTGGTGCAGGCAAGGTGGTGGTGCTGTGCACTTAGTAATCAGCAGTGACATGCAGTGCTGGGAATCTAAAAGTGAGGGGGGGGAGTCTCAAAGCGACTAACATTCTCCTTTCCTCCCCCACAACAAACACTCTGTGAGGTGAGTGGGGCTGAGAGACTTCAAAGAAGTGTGACTGGCCCAAGGTCATCCAGAAGCTGCATGTGGAGGAGCGGAGACGCGAACCCGGTTCACCAGATTACGAGTCTATTGCTCTTAACCACTACACCACATTGGCTCTCTGCAGTAAGGCTGCAGGAAGCTCACCATGGTGTGGGAGCAGCAGAGCCAATCCAGTTCCTGCCACTGTTTCAAGCTTCCCGCTGCCTCACCCCTCCCAGCAACTGGCAGTCATGCAAAGTGAGAGAAGCCAAGTGAGCAACATGCCCTGCCTATGCTGCCCTACTGGCTGCTATTGGTGCTACAATTTTATTTTTATTTTTTGGGGGGTGATATTTTATTGTTTTCGTTAGTGTATATATTATTTGTTATTTCTTGCAAACCACTTTTTTCGATATTAACCATCATGTAAATATGTGATGTAAAACAATAAATAAATAAATATATATATATATATATATATATATATATATATATATATATATATATATCAGGTACCCTTTTTAAATAAGAGAGATGAAAGTCTGTCTGACACACAAGGAAGGGTCTATTGTTTGCTAGAGACATAGGGAAAGAGATATCACCCCACCATGGGAAACAGAGCCCATTCGGTCCACATTAAAAACAAAACTTGACAAAGTTAGTAAAAGCTCTCAAGGGGAGAGCAGCTAAATAATAGGCCCCATCTGCAATGTATGTTCAAAGCAGTATGATTCCATTTTGATCAGTTCCAGCTTCCCCCAAAGATTCATCAGAATTGTTAAGGGTGCCGAGTGTTGTTAAGGGACCCCCTATTCCCTCCACAGAACTAGTTTTCAGAGTTCCCTGGAAAAAGAGATTCAGACTTGTATGTCTGTAAGGACGCGGGTGGCACTGTGGGTTAAACCACAGAGCCTAGGACTTGCTGACCAGAAGGTCGGCAATTCGAATCACTGCAACGGGGTGAGCTCCTGCTGCTCGGTCCCTGCTCCTGCCAACCTAGCAGTTCGAAAGCACATCAAAGTGCAAGTAGATAAATAGGTACCGCACCGGCGAGAAGGTAAATGGCGTTTCCGTGCGCTGCCCTGGTTCGCCAGAAGCGGCTTAGTCATGCTGGCCACATGACCCAGAAGCTGTACGCCGGCTCCCTCGGCCAATAAAGCGAGATGAGCACCGCAACCTCAGAGTCAGCCACAACTGGATTTAATGGTCAGGGGTCCCTTTACCTTTACCTTTAAGGGAAATATGGGTCTCTTAACAACATTCAGCACCCTTAACATAATACCGTCCCCATGATTGTTTGAGGGAAGCGGTGACTGTGCAAAGTGGTTTGATACTTCTTTAAATGTATAGCGCCGATAGGGGCCATAGATAGGACACTTGTTGGCCTATATGTTATCCTTTGGGCCAGGTTTGTGCTTTGTTCAGTTCTATACTTGCCACTTCTGCTATTGAAATAAAGATAGAACACAGTCAGTGCAGCTGCAGCAAGAAGTGATTACAAATAGGAATGGGCATTAACGCTCCCAGAACATGTACCACTCATGAAACAGCATACAGAATATGTGTGTGCTACAG
The DNA here is from genome assembly GCF_965113315.1 of Podarcis vaucheri. Taxonomy (NCBI): domain Eukaryota; kingdom Metazoa; phylum Chordata; class Lepidosauria; order Squamata; family Lacertidae; genus Podarcis; species Podarcis vaucheri. The sequence goes on along the minus strand of NC_138758.1, from coordinate 14,542,118 downwards.
GGACTTGATGAATTGTCTGATCTGCAAGTCAGCCTCCTATTTATTCATGCCCTGCACTATTTCATGAGACCTAAAATACCGCTTAGAAGTGGGAAACCTAGCATGCACATTGAAAAAAGAAATATATTATCCCTTTAATAACGGCTCAAAAAAGAAAATGTGATCTTGGATTACAGCTGCATTTGCTTATAACTGTAGATCATTAGCCTGGCAGACTGGATGGAAACAGAAGGAGATTCCTCAGCTTCTCTCCTATTTCTCATACAGCTGCTGAACCAGAAATCATAATACAGGTGGCGGTGGGGGGGAGAGGAAGAAGAGAGCAGGAAGGGAATGACAAAACAACCTTCCATTCATATTTGGATGAACCACTGTGGGGCAGTCAAAACAAGATATTCATAGGCAAAACAGCTAAGGCTTTCCCACAGCCTGTAGATTTGTGTGGAACATGCACGTAGAATCCTAGATTTTGAAGGAAGTTTGAACATGTTGAACAGCTGTTTCTAGATTCAGCTTTTCTCAACGGAGGAACAGCATTCTCTTGTCACCATTTAGAGCACCAGGAACAGATCTTAATTAATTTTGCCAGGCAACAAGACAATTAAAATATATTAAGGAAAGAATTTCTTTGGTAATATATTCCAGTCAAGAGGAGGTGCATTGCCAAAGAGAAGCAGCAAGAGGAACATTGCTAACATTTAACATTTCCTGAGTAAACTAGGGTTGAATGAATCTATCGATTTCAGCTCCTCCCATTTTTCCTACATTTCCACATCAGATTGCTATAGGTTTTTTTATTGAAAAAACCTCATTAAAAGTCAGCAGCATTTTAGTGCAAAAAATCCGTAGCATGAATTCTTGTATGCAATAGTGTGAATATACAATTTTCAGCAAAGCATCCCCCCCAATAGATTTTTGTATGTTATTTTCAAAGCACATTTTACTTGAGTATATACATTTCTGAACACGTCAGTTGTAAAACCTGGAGAAATGCAAATATTGAAGGATGGTTGTGTTTCAGTTTGCATATTATTTTCCAGAGTGTGAATTAGTTTATATGTAAACTGAAATCACATTCCCTATCTCTAACCTTACAAAAAATGCATTAGGGGGATAAAAACTGTCCCATATAAAAACTCCTATATTAGTGAAAATAGCATACAAAAATGTACCTTAGTGGGGGGAATTCCTTGCAAAAATTGGTAAATGTAGTGCCAGCTCCAGGTCTGAGCCACTCCCTAAACTGCTATGGTGGCTGGCTTTGGGCTGTAATCAGACAACCAAGACCAGTGTCCCCACAGCAGAGAAGATGCAGCTAGGTATCTTCAATTTGCAAATGCTGCTGGGCTGTGGGCTCTACCATCTCCTCTCAGGGTACAGTTCAGCATCCGTGTGCTGCAGGAAAATGCATTTGGCAATGGCAGGAAGCAACAATCATGTAGAGTGCAGGCTTGTCCATTAGGGTGAGTAGAAGCAATGCCACTGCCCAACTGCCTACGCCCTTACTTACAACAAATCCAGGGTTTGGTGGTACTGGCTGTTAGCCAGTCTAATTTGGCAGAGGATAGTGGCAAAACCAGAATTAGTTGAATCTGTCATTTGCTCTGGTTCACCACTCCCTGCCTACTGCCCTATCAGTCTCAATGGACACCAGCCTCCACTAATCAGCTATGCCTACTGGAGATCATAGAAGCAGCAGTGGTGGCGGCAGCGGCAGCAGCAGCACTATGCAAGTGGTTGTGGGACACCCAGGCAGCCTACTGAGGCAAGACTGGTCCATACTGGGAAATTATTCAGAAATGTCCCAGGATGGTAATGGGTCTACTCAACAGTCTTTGGCTTATAAATATGCCAGTATGATTCTGACTACACATGGCGAATGGAACTTGCCTTGCAACCCAGATTTAATGCACAAAATGATAGCAACCTCTGGCAGGTAAATTGTTAAAGTGGAACGGCAGCTGATCAGGTATTCCCTTCAATATTTCCTCCCATTCTTTGTGGCTGCACAAATCTTAAATCACTCAGATTGTTTGAATTGCTGCCTTGAGAAATGTAAAAGTTAAACATTTTGATGCTGTCACAAGTAGAATCTGAGCACAATTGAGTTTTGCTGCTACTAATTATGCTGCATTGTAAATTCTGGCATTCCACATATTTTCTGCATTTGAAATTATCAATTTCGAATGAGAACATGAAAAAATGTGGTCTGTGCTACTGCTGTGGATATGACATCATGTTTCATTCCCAAACTACAGTCTTAAGCATGTATAGAGGAGTGCAATGCACACCGGAATATAGGAAACTGCCTACTATGAGATCAGGTTATTTGTCCACCTACCCAAACACTGCATGCTCTGCAGGACCATAGATCAGTGAAGGAGCATCTGCTTTGGATGCATAAGGTCCCAGGTTCAATCCCTGACATTTCCAGTAGGCCTGGAAATGTACCCTGGTTTGAAATTTTGGAGTGCCATTTCCAGTAATGTGTAAACAGTACAGAGTTAGATGGACCAATGGTACGATTGAGTATAAGGAAGCTTCCCTTTTCCCTATGATCAGTAGTTGGTCTCCAGGTTTTTAGGCAGATGACCTCCCCAGTTGTGCTATATAAGGTCTTTACCAATGAGCATCAGCCTTTTTACATGACTTTCTCAAAGTCACACATTGAGTAGGCTGTGATATCAAACACCAAACTTTGAAAACTACATTTTCATGTATTGATCAATCATGTTTTGTGGCAAGGCAGTCACTTGGCTCCTTTGCTACACATCACACCTGAGCTCACACTCCTCACTTCAATCTGCTTTTACAATGAGGAGAACTGATCACCCATCATTTAGAGCAAATGTGGGGAACCTTTGCCCCGCAGGTGCTGCTGAACTACAACTCCCATCAGCCTCAGCAAGCATGTTCAATGGCCAGGGATGTTGAGAGTTGCAGTTCAGCAACATCTGGAGGTCAGATGTTCTGATTTAGGGAATAGGTACTAGGTAATCCCAGAACCTATGTTACCTCTTCTTAATTCATTCTAGAGAAGGAAAACATGTGGAAACAGGAAACAATATTAGCTGCAAACAGTAATATTGAATAACTCATGATTTTACTCATAATTTGGTGAAATTGTATGTTAACTTGCTTTTAACATTTGGTTTTATCAGTTTTTGGTGAACATGGATTATTATTATTATGGATGATTAAGCACAATATAAATCCTATTAGTTAAACAAACATCTCAGAATGGCCGACTATGTAGGTGGAAATGAGAATAATTTTCTCCCTCTTTTAAAACACTGGAACTTAGGGTCATAATTAAACTATGGAATTCTTCCCACTACCAAATTGAAGGCTTTAAACTGAGGCTAGACAAATTTATGGATGTAAAGGCTACCAGTGGCTACTACCCATCGTGCCTAGTCTCTGATGCTTCTGAATACCAGTTGCAGCAAACCACAGGAGCAGAGAGTGCTATTGTGCTTGAACTTTGTTTGTGGGATAGGAATCTGGTTGGTCAGGATAAACCTTTGACCTGATTCTGCAGAAGGATCCATAGAGGATATAGCCACCCAGGACTATTAGCTGCAATGGTTATGTTTCACCACCATTTGCCTGGACATCGACTGTTGGGAATCACAAGTTGGCCATGGTAAAAACAGGATGCTGGAGTAGATACACCTTTGGTCTGATCCAGCAGGCTTATTCTTATGTTCTTGTGTTAATCTTAATATAAGTTCCAGGAGTTCACATGTAAAAACAAAAGCATGTGAAGCCAGGATCCCTCAGAAGCAGCCCTGCCAGAAAGTAAGAGAAGTACCAGGCTTTGAGGAGGAGGCATAAGGACTCTAGGATGCTGCCTGTCTGTATCCTGGTAACCCTGTAATCACAGCAGATTGGTAAAAGGTATGAATAAATGGAAAGTGTACTTCCTCTTTTCTCTATTTATTTATTTCCCTTCATCTATGCAAAGCTGTGATCACGTAAGTATAATAGGAGTAAGATGAAAGTTACCTGTTAAAGACTTTAAGAAATAGATGGATGATGACCTATTTGCCACTCAGACTATATGTTACCCTGAAGCCATGTTTAACAACAACTCCAATGGTCCACTCTTCATTACAGAGAACCCCTTAAAAGGAACCATTCTGAAATGCAACATTTCCCATTTTTTAAACCTTCCTCTGTCAGCCCCTTTTCATCTGAAACATCTTCCCCATAGGTGCATTATTTGGTACTTTGACTGGAAAACTACACCAGAAAATTGAAGGAGTGTGGATTTCAAAGGATAGCACTGTTTCTTAATTTCTCATCCATCTCTGCCAGTATGCAGGAATGAACCTCCAGGCAGGTTGAATCCTGGCACTTCCCATCTTTTTGGGCGAGGGGGTATGTGCCCCCTGAGTTGAGAATTTGCTGGAAGAGGAACAAGCCACCCACCAGCCCTCTCATTTCACAGCAAGACTCCCCTTCACCTAAAAGAAATTGTTCCTGTTATTTATATTTACAGTGTAATCCAATACCTGTCTACTCAGAAGTAAATCCTAGCAGTATTTCACCTGAAATTAAGAGGTGTTTTCAGATGACTACTGTGGAATTTCTGGGGTTAAGGTGAGGGAGCTGACAGCTTCCAGACTAAAACATCTGATGAGTTTTTAAACAGGCCACAACCACACCATACATTTAAAGCACAGTCATGGCTTCCCCCTCCCCCCAAAAAAACGTATCCTGGGAGTTGAAGTTTGTTAAGGATGCTGAGAGTTGTTAGGAGACCCCTCTTCCCCTCAGAGATTTACAATTCCTAGAGTAGTGTAACAATCAATCCCTCTTTGCAGGGATTGCCCCCTTAACCCCCTACACCACAGACCTACTCCTTAGGATATTCACTGATGTTCACCAAGGAGAAGGAAACCATTCTAGAACATGGGTACCACCTTTCTTCCTGATAAGTCATGTATAACAGTGTTATGCTAGGCGTGACGATACCAGAAAATATAAAATATGATTTTTCTCAGCAGGGGTTATTGTACTTTCTTTGTGTATCTCTGTGGGTCCCTCTCTGCTGCTTTAGTTTTTGGGTTTTGTTGACATTCTCCGTTCAAAATAAAGTTTTGTTGGAGTTCATGTTGCCTCTGGGTGAAGCTTAAATATCTGTATTAGAGTTGTGAAATTTTAAGTGAAACAGATACATGCAAAGAATGTACTAACAACAACAGTCACTTGCTACCAACTCAGCTAAGAGAAGAGCAGTCGTGTGTGGGTGAGGGTGTGAAATAACCATGCATACAGCCACACACACACACACACTAATAATTTTCTAATAGTAAGTCATATGGATATAATAACTGGGCTGGATGAATCTGTCACTTGCAGTTCCTTTCAGTTTCTCCCCTTGCCCCCATATTAAGTTCTGTTTTCCACACTGGCTTGTGATTTGATAGTTTCCATTTCTTTTTTAAAAAAAAACACACCAAAAAACTGAAAAATTCTCAGCATTTTAGTGTGGAATTATCCTAATATTCAATATTTATGTGCCATTTTGCCTAATCTGCAGTTTTTTGCGGAGCAATTTTCCCTAATGTAATGCATTTTTGTGTTTTATTTTCACTAACATTTGCAAGTTTATCTCGGTGGTTTGTATTTTTTGTACACATTACTTGACTGAAGAACTGCACTGCAAAACTGAGAGAAGTGCAAATTTCGAAGCAGAGAAAAGTCCAGAATAAGAATCAAAAGCAGAAGGAGGAGAGGAGGGAGGCCAACAGGCAGAGATGAGTCAGATGGTGAAGAAGCCAGGGGGTCTCCCCCTCCTGCCACAACAAGCTCCGCTCCGCTCCTCCCTGATCTTCCAAGACCAGGAGAGGTATGAAGTAGGAAGAGCAAAATCAGGTAAGGCATGGTCTCAGATTGCTTGGGAAGGATTTGGATGATGATGAGGAGACAGGCAGCAACTGCCTCATAGGGGCAAGACCTACCAAGAAGAGTTGCTGTCCTCATTAAGCCTGGCACTCCTGAGCAGCCTTGTCTCTTCTATTAATGAATTAACTTCACTTACTCCATGTGATCTATTGCTAGTTTGCTCCTGACAATCATGCATTGCTGCTGCTTACGAGCAGGCATGGGGCAAGGCAACAGGGAGCTCACTATGTTGTAGATGTAGCACCTGCTTCTGCCACTGCGCCTGCACCATGCCACTGTCCCTGCTGCTTTGCCCCTTCCACTCAGTAAGTGGCAGCAGCGTGTGATGTTGGGAAGCCAGGAGAGCAATACGCCACCCATGTAGCCTTGCCCTCAAACCAGAATTATTCTAAGGAAAGGAGTGGGATGATTCTAATATGAACAAGCAAGCAACATTTAGACTCAAAAACCCAAACAGTAAGTTTCAAACAGATGGAATAAATGAAAAAGAACTGTAAAGATCATTAAGGGTGGGTAAACAAAGGATTGGGTTGGAATGAGGTAAATTAGTTCTGCTGGTAACTAGAAAAACACAGACAATATAAAAGCGTTCAACTATAACACAAAATGCCTGTGGGATGGCTCAGTCAGTGGAGCACAAGACTCTTAATCTCTGGGTTGTGGGTTCAAGCCCCACAATGGGCAGATTCCTGCATTGTAGGGGGTTGAACAGATTACCCTTGTGGTCTCTTCCAACTCTACAGTTCTATGATTCTGTGAAAAATTGATTTAACATAACTGCTTCTCAAAGACAGAACTTGCAAAGAGCATGAAGTATATTTATGAACTTCAAAATCCCTCTCCCAATGCATTTTGATTGGAGAACCCTGGTAAAATCATTCCATCTGATTACAAGATAAATCTGTAAATCACAATGGCGCTTTCTCTCCCACTAACACCCACACATTGTCACACTGGCATTTGTTGGGGGAGGGGATTAACTCCTGGATACCAAGATCCAAGTTTGGGGCAAGTAGTCTTTGGTGAGAGAATGCCAGCAGAGATTTAACATGGCAAAACATGCAGCAAAGTGAAGTGTGGAAATATAGGCTGTTAAATCATTTAGAATGTGCCCCTTCAAGTGAGTTCCAAGGTGTTCCCTTTAAAACCTGCTTCCAAAGTTTCCCAATTCCCATAGCATAGAAGAAGACGACCACATGTTAGGTAAGTTATAAAATGGTTTACTTACAAATTCTCCTTAAGTCAGATTCATGTGCTTTTCCATACAGCACTCAGAAAATGTTGCACAGAGAGTAAAACCTAGCTTGGTTACAAAACAGTAAAAGTCCTAAACTATTGGTATAGGAAAACACTAGTTTCAGGCTCCATTCTTGTCTGAAGCAAAAGAGGTTGGCTAAAGCCATGCAGCTGAGTTGGAACAACAAGCTCAGACCTTCTCACACACCAAATTCAAATGTTAGACTGAAGGAAACAAAGACTTGATTGCCGATTTCATCTCAAGGTGAGGTAAGTGACATAACTAAGTCTGATAGGACAGCTTACTCTGTGTTTTTAACTCCTTAAGCATGTGGCTTAGATGTGGCTGGTTATCCCTGCCCCTCAGGTTTCCCATATAATGTAAGCTTAGGTACATTACTTTCCATTTTAGCAGATGTGGAGGTGTGGTTAGGGGAAAACAGCTTTGGGCAAAAATGAAACCTCTGGTGGGCCAGTGGGCCAGAGGTTGCCCAGCCCCAGAATAGAGTTATTAGCTCAGTAAATGCTGCACCAGAAATATCAGACAGCAAGGAAGTCTGGTCCATCTCAGAATAAAATAGCATCTTGTTGTTGTTGTTGTTGCTTAGTCGTTTAGTCATGTCCGACTCTTTGTGACCCCATGGACCAGAGCACGCCAGGCACTCCTGTCTCCCTCCCGCAGTTTGGTCAGACTCATGCTGGTAGCTTCAATAACACTGTCCAACCATCTCGTCCTCTGTCGTCCCCTTCTCCTTGTCCCCTTCTGTCCCAACATCAGGGTCTTTTCCAGGGAGTCTTCTCTTCTCATGAGGTGGCCAAAGTATTGGAGCCAAAATAGCATCTACCTCCATCCAACATTGACAAATGCAGTCCTTGTTCTTCTCCTGCTCTTCTGTGTATTGTGAGTTGAACAAGCTGGAGGCATTAGCAGCAGCATTCCACTGACTGTATTTGGCCTTCATTCTGAGTGAAGTAGAGCTGGGGTCGAATTTGCTCTGTAATTGGCACCAACATAGGCAGCCCTTGTTTTAGTAAATTCCAATTTGAATAATTTGTATGCAATTAAATATTGGTATTATGACTGTGGCTGCTATAATTAGCCCATAATAATAATCACACTTACATTGCACTCTTAATTCAAGGATTTCTTAACAACAAATGTTAATTAAAATCTAACAACGCCCTTGGGAAGGAAAGAAACAGGAAGCCACCCATTTCATATACGGACAGATAAACAGGCTTTCAGAGTATTTCCTAGGGTTTATGTAAAGGATAAAGCTTTGCGTCACTTTATATGGTTGCTTTTTCCAGTTGTGTAAGTATAAATTAGGAGTGCATCAGTGCTACAAAGACCTTAGGCTGTTGTTGTTTGTATCTGTGAAACACCATGCTGATGGTATAGTCAACATGCAACTGTCGGAATAAATAGCTAAGGCTGAAAATATAAACACAATTTATTTTAGAACTAAAACATGCACAACAATAACAAGATTCAGGAGCATATATCCAAAATGACAGTTAACAGATTTTTTTTGTTATTTTTTAAACTTTTTTTTAAAAAAAGAATGGTGCTTTATAAATGGCTGATCTTCAAATGATCTCTTAGAAGGCCAGATCTGCTTAGCTGCAGCAGTGTGATTATCTCATCTGTCTCTAGACTATTCTCTGGATGCTCAACTATGTTAAGAAACAAGATAATGGGGTTCAATGTTAGATAAAACATAAATTCAGAAATAGTTTCAGATAGAGATTTAGGCAATCGTGCAATATCCTTGGATTTCATGTTGTTGGTAGGGCTGGTGGCTGCAGGAAATCCTTCTCAGAACCTTCTGCAGCTAAATGAAGATTTGCTTCTTGAGTCACAGTCTCTCTTTCCCTCATCAGCCTTGGGCATTTGGGCATCAAATCTTTGTCTGATTTGTCATACCCACTCTCCTCTCTGGTACTTCCTCTTCCCATAGTGTCCAAGTGTCCCTATTTACTAGGGGCAGTACCAGAATTACAATAACCACCCCAGTTTCTGATTTGATCCCTGAATGTCCCTATTTTCCCTGACAGTGCAGCTATTGCTGAGCTTGGAGAGGAAGATGAGCCGGTGTTTTTCCTGGGTGGTGGTTGTAAGGCAGCATCCTGTTCCTCTCTCTGGCTTCTCCTCTCCATGGCCATACTTGTTTTTGTTTTTTTAGTTACTGTGCTGCCAATGCTGTTATTATTGTTATGGGGTGGGGTTACTGATTTACATTTGTGGCATGGGATGTCAATGTTTATATGGTTTTTAAAATGTATTTATTTATATATTCTTCAGTGTAAGACACTTGGAGACCTGTTTAGTAACAAGTGACATTTAATAAAAGAAATAAATTATTTTGAATGGTAATGCAAACAGTTAAGAAGGTATGTATAAGCTATTCACAGTGCCTGCCATTGAAAAGCCAGAATCACAATCTTCACATTGCAGATGGGGCAGAACTGAGGATGACTGAATAGTAGTGCTATACTCCCAGTTTCTTGGTGTAGTGAGAGTTCTAGGGGCAGGCCTTACCCAAGACTGGTTTTCTTTGGAATAACAGATTTCTGGAAACAAGTAGAGCAGCTTTCCCTAACCTGATGCCCTCCAGACACTGCTGAACTCCCAACTCCCATCAGCCCTAGCCAACATGGCCAACGGTCAGGGATGATGGGAGCTGGAGTTCAACAGCACCCAGAGAACACCTGATCAGGGAAGCCTAAAGCAGAACATAGGTTGAGTTAAATAGCGTTAAAACTCATTAAAATACCCTAATCTATTACCTTGTACCAGGTCTCCATAGGGAGGCACCATTGGACCAAAGATGCCGCCTACACTTAGCACACTCTCACCCTGTCTGAGTTCATGCTTCATTCTATGTATCACCACCTGTTCCACAAACTGCTTTGTTACATCTCTTTCACATAGATACCCCCCCTCCACCTACCCTCACTCTTTTTAGAGCTAGGGTCATAAGTCAGTGTTTTGCATGTAGATTTTCCCAGGTTCAGTCCCCATCGTCTCCAGGGAGAGCAATGTCACCTACTGTATCTGAAATCCTGGAAAGTTTCTACTAGCAATCTAAACCATACTGAGCTAGAAGGACCAATGGCCTGACTTGGCTGCTTTCTGTGCTCTGGTGTTCTTTCACACACATGCATATTTTTTCTTTCCCTTAAGCCAGTGGTGTAGTGGGGGGGCAGGCAAAGGGGTCCATGGTCCCAGGCACAAATTTCTGAGGGGGCGCAATCAGGTGCCCCCACGACAGGCTTCCTCATTGAGGCTGGAGCCGTGGGGAGGCAAGCTGCACCCCTGGGCCAGCTGAGAGGGAGGGAAGGGGAGGGCACTGCTGCCCACTGCGGAGGGAGGAAGAAGATGACAGGAGCCATGTACGTTGCCCAGAGCACTTTGCTGCAGAGACAGGAGGGCAAGGCGACACAGCCACACCCCATCGTCACGTTTCTCTGCCTTATCTCTGCTCCCAGTTTAGGGCTAGTTTGCAATAAGCGACTTCTTTGATTAGACACTGGCTGGCAAAGGGACTGACTGCTGCCCAGTCCACCAGGACAATACTTGCCCTGCCTCAGGTGCCAGCGACCCGTTCTACACCCCTTCCTGAAGTTAGTGTCACCTTCTCAAATTGATAACTTTTGCCATTCAGAATACTCTTATTTTGTGGTGATTTGTTCCAGTTGAGGGCTATTACCTAGGTATCCTGGTCAATTAAAGTTTTGTTGTCCAGACCCTACAGGTATTCACTGCAATCAGATAGCAAACAGTGGCAGCTTGCCTAAGGCTGTAGCTTTATGTATGCTTATCTGGCTAGAAATGAGGACCACTGAACGCAGTAGGACTTACTTGTGTGCACCTACCTAGAGGCAAGATTTGAACTGAAGACTCTTTGATGTACAGTGTATACTGCTAGTCACTGCCCCATGCCAGCTCTTAAGCACTGTGGTGAAATAGGGAAAGTGCTTTGGAACTTCATATGACTGCAAAAGGCACCCTCGCAGGATTTTGTCGAAGGTGTGTAGTGAGCCAGAAATGAGAACCAGCTGTGAACCACAAATTTGCCTAGTTAAACATACCATAGTGATGGAATCTATTTCCTTTACATACTGGCCACAGTTCATCAGTCAATCTTGTCCATTTGTTCTCCCCTGCTTTTGAAACTCAGGGAGTCATAAGGACTGCTTACAGGTGCAAAGATCTCTCTTATCTGAGGGAAGACAGAAATGTCTGACAAATGTTGACAAAATTACAGCAGTTTGTGCTGCTCATGACAACACGCAATAAAATGCAAAGCAAGAGGAGGTGCAGGTGTTACAGCACCTGTTAAGAAGAACAATTACTATTTTTCAACTCTTAATGTATGTGTGTGTTCAAGCAAACACAAATGAAAAGAGAAGCAGAACCCACAGTTAGTTACATAGTCTTATTTAAAAAGTAAGGTAACAGGAGAGAGACCATAATTGCAGCTGGTAATTAAAAAAAAAATCACTATTTAATTAGGAGAGACAAGATGGTGTGTTCATTCTGATGCCTTCAAAGAGTGGTAGTTTTGCTCCTACAATTCTAGCCGGAGCAAAAACCTTCATTCTGAGCTGCTACTTCTTTGCTTCAGAACATGTAATGAGGAGCTCTAAATGTTACTGGACTCCAACTCCATCATATCTTATCGTTAGTCATTCTGGCTGGGGCTGATGGCTACTGGTGTCCAGTAACATCTGAAGGCCCCACTGCCACTCCACCATTGCAGTAGGTCCTTTGCATGATGAAGAATGAGTAATGCTATTGGGTGACAAAGAGAAGGTGGAACTGCTCAACACCTGCTTTGCAGTGCCCAACCTGGTGATAACATAATAAGTGATATTAAACCACAGAGCCTAGGGCTTGCTGATCAGAAGGTCAGCGGTTCGAATCCCTGTGACGGGGTGAGATCCCGTTGCTTGGTCCTTGCTCCTGCCAACCTAGCAGTTCGAAAGCACGAGGTGCAAGTAGATAAATAGGTGCCACTCTGGTGGGAAGGTTAACGGCATTTCCGTGTGCTGCTCTGGTTCACCAGAAGTGGCTTAGTCATGCTGGCCACATGACCCGGAAGCTGTACGACGGCTCCCTTGGCCAGTAAAATGAGATGAGCGCCGCAACCCCAGAGTCGTCCATGACTGGACCTAATGGTCAGGGGTCCCTTTACCTTTACCTAGGAGGGAGCAGCAGTGCAAGATAGGAAAAGAGGTGGTAAGGGAACACCTGGCTTTTAAAAACAAATTCAAATATCCAGAGCCTGATGAACTGCACCCAAGGAGCTTGTGAATATAATAACACTCACAGGCTCTGTCTATAATCTTTGAGAATTATTGGAGAACAGGTGAGGTCCATGAGGATTGGAGATAGGCAGGTATCCCCATCTTCAAAAGGTATGTGTGTGTAGGGGGGAGACCCAGGTAAATATGTCATGATGTCATGTCTTGTTGTGGCATCATGACATTGTGGCACACGCACTCATGGTGACTAGGCCAGGGCCCGCGCCTCTGCCATGGAGCCTCTTTTGGGGCCCGCTGCAGCTGCCAATGCACCATGGAAGCACATGCACAGTCGCAGTGGGCCCCAACAAAGGCACCACAGCAGAGGCATGGGCCCTGGCATCAAGTTCCTTATAAGATAGCTGCAGTGGGGGTTGGCAAATAACTCAGTGAATCAAGTATTTGCTGGTGATGTGACTCAACCCAGCCATTCCAAATTCTTGATGGGTTTCTTGTGGCAAACCAGGGCATTTTATGCTGCATTATTTGAATTAATATCACTTCTCTTGAACGCTTCTTCTTCTTGGTGTACTAAATCAGGCTGTCTAGGCTTACTGTCAAGCACACAATATATTTGTCTTTTTTTGGTCATATTTTCTGTGTCATTACAATCCACGTGTCTCATCTCCAACAGAACTTATCCAAGAAAGCTTGAGGGCTCCATATTATTTGTAATCTGCAATAAACCTACTAAAATACTTATACAAAAGTAAGACCTATTTCCTGATCAACGGCTTACTGTACACTTATTGCTTTCCCCTCAAGTTTTAATTAAAATCTAAAATACTTGCAATTGTGTAATTCACTTAAGAAATTAAAACAGTAATTACGTTTTGCTAGTAGGCTTAGGTGTCATTTTTTGGCAGAGAGCAGTTGTTCGAATGGTTGACAAATGAAAGGAATACATTGGCTGAAAGGCAAGTTAGTGATTTTTAATTAGAATTTTTACTCTCACTCACTTCTGTGTCACCAATTAAGCAATAAAGGAACTAATGGCTAATTTTAGAGTTTCCACTGTCAAAATAATTGTTTTCAGTTCAGATTTCTGTCAAGCTATACTTCAAATAATACCTTACACACTGGAGTGTGCCTCAGAACCTGGCAATTCCGAAATAGCAAGCTGAAATCTGCCATTTGGGAAAGATTCAATACTTGTCCAAACTACAACAGGAACTGTCTGAAGTGTGTCAATCTGAAGCCGAAGTGATTCATGACACTTTGGATATTCAGACATTAGGAAGCACCATGCGGTGTGTCTACCAAAAGAAAAATCTTTCTCACTAACCTCACCATACAGGGAACATATAATACAGTAGAGGGAAGAAGGTTGATCTTGTCTGCTCCATGCTCCTTATTAGTTCATTAATTGTTGTTTTCTTGAGCAATCCTTGGACTTACATGTTCTTCTGCTTCTGCCACATGTCCCCCTCTGTTAAACCAGATATCCTCTAGGTTCTGTTACTTTTGTGTAACAGAATGCAATTCTTCATTCATCATAACTCCCTGCCTCTGCAATCACCCTTCTGATATTTTCCAGGTTTACTTTACTAGGGTTAGCTCTGCAATGTGTGTGATTTTCATAGCAAAATTGTTAATCACAAAACTAAAGACAGAGAACCCAACCTAATTTGGTGTCATCCCCACATAATTTAAATGGTGCCGAATGTAATCCCGCTGCCAGAGGTTTTGCCGTCTGAGGCAAGACAGGAAGATGCTGTGTTGTGCGCCCCCACCAAAGCCTTGCTTACCAGAGTTACGCAGCTGCAGCTTCCACATTCAGGCAAAATCTCACAGGGCTCTCACAAAACATCTCTGGAACCTGGAAGCCACTGCAGCTACTTCTCCTTAGTTTTCCATTTGCAATGGGGTAGGGGGCAGCCATGGAGGCACCTGCAGATGTGACGCTTAAATTCCGCCACCTGAGGCAGCTGCCTCAGTCTGTTTTGTGGATGGCCCAGCCTGGCCCTCTGCAAACCTTTCCTAAATTTGACAGATTTTTTGTTTTGTTTTTAAAGCTAGAAGCATCTCTATAATGTTTGTAATTTTCACACAAATTGCTTTCAGAATGCACAATTTTTAACTGTCATAAAACTTCAATGTCTGCCTTTGCAGGATACCATTGCAATTATCCTTCTGAGATTTGGCAAGTATTCAGCTCCTGAAAATGGGCTGCCATGTCTGCAGTTTCATCTAATTTGACGACTCTTCTTCTTCTTCTTCTTCTTCTTCTTCTTCTTCTTCTTCTTCTTCTTCTTCTTAAGAAGTTATAGGAAGTTCCTTTGGAAAAAAATAACTTTAATGCTTCCCAACATAATTCAATTTACCAGGAATTTTGTAGGATTTATTCACTTAACTGTGTCAGCAAATTTCATCCAATTCTATCAAACAAAAACAAATTATGATTTCCCCCCACCTAATCCCATTTCCAGTGATTTGGAAAACCTGAAGGTTAGATTTTTCATAACTGAGATTTGAATCTGAATCAGTCAGTCTTTAAATTAGTCTGAAGTAATTTGTCTGCTTAGGAAGTGTGGCATTGAGATTCAAACCAAACCAGCTCAGTTTTCCAGTATGTGACTGAAAATGGTTCTAGTTGGACTATGGAAGAGAGGAAAAACTGGTATTTTACTTGCTGTTGACTGATGCAGGCTACTCATTTCTTCATGTAGGCCCATTTCTGATCTCTCTCTCTGATAAGGTGCCTGATATAGTATTGTTTGTATGAAATCATTTTTACTTTGTCAGTTAGGAAACTATTCCTTCCTCCCCCTTTTACATGGAACTAAAATAAAACTAAAAACAGAATACAAGATCACAAATTAAGAGGGAAAGTTAGCTTACTGATTATGGCCCTGACAATATCACGGATAAGCTTGTGGGACAAGCTGAGGAGAGGCTAACTGAGAGAGTCCCACCGAGTTCAGTATAAAATTTCCCTATAATTACAGTGAAAAAACCACAATAAAACAGAGCATAAAACCAAAATAATGGTGATGAATTTATGGTAAATGCTATTCCTCTATATAGCACACCCATTTTGTTAAGAAGAAGTATTCACTGCGTGAAACTGATGTTGCAAACACTACATAGGCAAGGTTAATTGTGCAGGTCTTCCCCATATGATCATTATCCTCGTTCCTGGCTGGGTAACAAATGAATAAGAAAGACCCACATGACATGTTCCTCCTACATGGTTCCAGAATTCCAGTCGTTTCCATGGTGGTGGGCAAAGCAATTGTGGGAACTATATCCTGTACTATTGTATGCAAAGGGATCCTTCACTGTTTTTTCCTTAATGCGTGAAAATCTTTATATAGTTCTTCTTATTATTTTATCTGAAGAAGAAGAAGAAGAAGAAAAGAATTAAACACTAACTACATATTTATACCTAATTACACTTGGTGTTATCCTTAGATTTAATCACAGAATATTCAGGTTGGTGGCGATCACTCTAACCAAGTGGTGAAATTCTACTGCTTCTTTGGTTTATATTCTTTTGTAGCACCACATCACTCAGAAAATAATGTTCTTGCCATTCATTATCCTTGCCCTTTTTCTATTGAATTGCATAAACCACTTATCTATGCCATTGTGAATTCTAGAGTCCTTCTACTTCTGTAACATTGATGGGTTGTTCCTTTTCTTTGTCTTTAAAGCACATTTTTGTCACCTTAATCTGAGTGATTTTTTTAAAGTATTGTAACAGAAACAAAATTGAACCTTGTAGCATTTTGCTTCCGATTTTTATGACAAGCCACCCCTACCTACAAGTTTCCTTTGATATTAAACTTGTCTCTCTCTTTAAAAACAAAGCAGTTACTCATTTCTTCTTAGCAAGTCTTCACACTTTCACGTTGTGTTGTAGTATCAAATACAGGAGTAAAATCCAGGTGAAACCTTTCTCTTTTCTCTCTCTTTGCCATTCCAACCATGGTTACCTTTTCCAAAAAGTTATGTTAAGAGGGCTCATCCTTAATTTAGGTGTAATGGGAAATCTGAATAATCTGTACTATGAGAGGGTCCTGAAAGAACAGGGAAGGTCAGAATGGGGTATCAAGGAGGCTTGAGAAGGGAGTTGAGATGCGGACATATTTTGAAAAAAAATAAGGAGGGGTGGCAATGGCTTAACTCTCCTATCGTGCTCACAAGAAACAAGTCAACATGAAAGGATTGTAGCTAAGGGTGATGGGCAGGAATACAATACAGAGGTGAAGAGTTGAGAGAGTCTTATATCACTTATTTTGATCTGTGCCTTGAAGCAAAAAGAAAATGGCTGCCATATGCAGATTGCTGATGGTTCTCTCCTTGTACAGCAACTTTCCATCCAAACTGAACATTTCACCATACAACCTCAAACAGATGTGGAGAGAAGTGTTATCCAGTGTTATCCAGGTGGCAGTCATTATGTGTGTACTTAATCTCGGGTGGCAGAGGCCGGCTTCATTTGGGGAAGGTCAGTAGCTCAGAGATAGACCATCTGCTTTTCGTGCAGAAGGTCCCAGGTTGAATCTTTGGGTGGGACAGGACTCAATATGAAGCACTGTCCTATCTTCCTTCTCTGGATACTGAGATGATGTGACACAACAAAAGACAGCAGCTCTCCCTTAAGCAGCAGCCTGGCTTCTGACTCCAGCTTGCAGACTCCAGAAGAAGAGGACCTAGAAACTAACTAAGGTCCCAGGGTTATGAGCAGTCCCAGTTCCATCAGATCAGAGGCCCTTAAAACAGGTCTCTCTTCATTATAGTCTCCAGAGTCCATAATTTCAGAGTCAGCAGCTCTCAGGGAACTGAACCCTTCCATGTGACAAACCCTCATCCCCATCCATGCCAATCTACCAATGCAAGCAGCATGTCTGGAGCAAACAGTCAAAAAGGAGGAAGAGTTATAAGTTGCTTTCTGGAGGCTTGCTCTGTTGATCTTCCATAATGTAAGGAAGGGTTGATCCAGCCCACAAAGCATGAAAGTCTCTAGTCTTCTCTTGGATATTGCCAAATCCAGTTGCTCACTTGGAACTTTCCTTGCCCTTGTATGCCCCCATGGGCTCATGGTCAAAACCAGAACAGGGAAAATAGTCATGTACCACACCAGCACACAAATATGTGTTTGCATTTGCTGAGATGGAAAGAAGGTAGCAACCTATATCATACCATGCAAAGGTAGGATGAATCATCATTCAGACGCTGTGGTTCGACATGTATGCATCCATATCTGTGTCCTGTAAGAGTCTATGCATAAATGCAAGTTTGTAGTGGATGTGGAATTCTGAAGGAATGTTCTTCACAGTAGGAGCAATTATATTATCAGCTTGTGGGTACCAGGCTGCCCTAAATTCCTGGGTCCAGTAAATGTGAGGCCAGTTTCGTGACCAGGACATCACCAGGACATCTTTAATAAAAACTCTGTGACATTGGCTAGATTCAGAAAGTGAACGGACCAAGGCTGCCCAGTGAACTTTATAGCTGATCAGAAATGTCTCCTCAGCCCAAGTTTAACATGTTAACTGCTACATCAGCTTTTGTCACCTTGTTTTTTTATATGACTCCCAGATGATCTAATAAACTGGTGTGCATTTGTGATATATACACCACAGATTAAAATAGCTGCCTTTATTTGTGGGAATAGCTATTGATTATCCCTGGAGTGTGGATATTTATGCTGTCACAGGAACATACCTTATAACGAATTGGAACACTGGTCCGTCTAGTTCAGTATTGTGATTTGACAGAGGCTTTTCAGGATTTCAGACAGTGGTCTCAGCCAGACCTACCAGCACATGTTGGGGATTGAACCTGGGATTTTCTGCATTCAAAGCAGATGCTCTATCACTAAACCACATGGCCATTCCCTTCATGAGCCTCTGAATGTCAAACTACTGCACAAAACTATCTGAAGTCTGAGCACAGAACCAGGAGGGCTGTAAACTGTCATTAGGATTCATCTTTATGCTAATATCAAAAGGTCCTGAGTACTATTCCTTTTAAATGCCTGTTGCTACCTCTGCTTGCCCCTTGGTAAGCCCTGTGATCTCTTTCATACATTTTGGAGTGATACTCATAAATTCATATAACTCCTCTGCCCAAGGAGAGCAATAACTTGATTGATTTCCATATTTATTAAACAATGAGCTCCACGATGCAGACACCTGCGATGCATCATTTTGTTTTCCAGCGCTGCCCTTTCAGAATGGACTTGTAATATGCTTACCAAAAAACAACTGACAGTTAAAAAGGTAGAAAAAGCAGGAGGTCCTACGCCATCGAGGCTTGCAGGGTTACATACTTGCAAGGAGGAACCAAAGGAAGAGATGTGCTGAATTTCAACCAGGAAAGCTGAAAGTGTAGATGTATTATTTAAAGCCTCCAGACTAATTCGGCAGCTACTACACATTTTGATTTTAACTTAATATTAGTCTAAAATATCACCAGTGAAGTGTGAATGATGCCTTTTGTTCCCTTGACATCTAACAAGAAAAAGAACATAAGCGGAGCATGTTTCAAACCCGTCTCTAATTACACCACTCTGTTTAGGCATTGTTTTTCAATGACTGTTGCAATTGTAGGGATGATTGGACTGTGACTGGTCAAAGAACAATGAGCACCAGACTTATTTGAGCCACATCAGAGCTAGGCTGTAGGCAGCCTAGTCGGAGGACAATGAAAATGGAATTTCTGCTGTTCCAAAATTCTAACTCATTGTTATCCTCATGTTTCCAATGAACTTGGATTGTCAGTATCTGCTGGGCTTAGGACATCACTAAGCATGCCAGTGCTTGATAAATTGATGTTTAAGTGGCAACTGACTCCATACAGGATGAACTGAATATACACACGTTGCAGATAAATGTTGGAGATATAGAACTAATTTGCTCCATATTTTCTAGACCTGTCCTAAAATAATAAAGGGTTGGGTTACTCTCATAACTGTGTTTATAACTTTTTAAATAATGAATGCTAGGAGTTACCCATAGAGAAACTAGACAGTTTTCCAGGTGTGGTTCTTCCTGCCTAAGTCCAGAACCATATATTTGTCCCTATTGAAATTCATTTTGTTAGTTTGGGTCCTGTTCTCCAATCTGTTAAGGTCATCTTTAATCCTGAATCTATCTTCAGTGGCATTGGCTAGCCCTCCTATTTTGGTGTCAATAAAAAGGATGCTTTGATGATCAATATTCTACTGGCTCTGCACCCTCAAGCATTTCAGTGGGTGGGGAGGAAGCTTCACAGAGTGACCCACTCTACTCTACAACTTTGCTGAAATCTTTGCTTCGAGCTGAGTTCAAGTTTGTGAAACTAAAACAGTTAATGATCTCATCTTCCAGTAGAAATTTATGCTGGTTTTCTATAGAACTGACATCTGAAGCTGGGAAACTATTTGAAACCAGTTCTAGAAACTTTCTCAAGTCCTCACTCTAGACATTTCCTTGGCATTTGACCAGCATAGTGTCCTAAGGCAGCTGCCCATTAAAAATCACATTAATCAACTGTAGCTGCATAATGATCTCCTCATACCAATGAAATTCCAAGTGGGGGTTTGCCAATTTGGCATTTACAAGCGTCTGCATTTTTCACCCATTGCCTCAGCCTGGTTCTAGTAAAGCACTGAGTCAGTGCAGCAGAACTTGATGCAGAATGCCTTACAGTGCAATCATCATTATGTCTGCACAGAAGTAAGTCATACTGAATTCAGTGGAGCTTACTCCCAGGTAAGTATTCTTAGCACTGTAGCCTTAATCTGGGGCACTGTCACTTCCCGGGAGAGTTAAACCCACTGTTTTATAGGCATAGTTCTAAGACAAGAAACCAGCAAATCATTTTTGGAAAAGGGAGGCAAACTCTTCCTAACAGAAGACTATATATTACAGAAAGGGGGACTGTGGATGGAAAAATCTGTCTGTTTCAGTTTCTTTCCATTTCTCATATTTCTAGTTCTCAGTTCCCCAAAACTCTGCATCCGTTTGTGATATTATTTTTCTAAAGTCCACCTGAAAATTCATCTCTTTGTTATTGCAAATTTCTCCCAATTTACACAACTTTGCAATTTTTCCAGAGTATGCACATTATTGCAAGCAATCTTACCTAATACAGTGGTACCTCGGGTTAAGTACTTATTTTGTTCCGGAGGTCCGTTCTTAACCTGAAACTGTTCTTAACCTGAAGCACCACTTTAGCTAATGGGGCCTCCTGCTGCCGCCGCGCCGCCGGAGCACAATTTCTGTTCTCATCCTGAAGCAAAGTTCTTAACCTGAAGCACTATTTCTGAGTTAGCAGAGTCTGTAACCTGAAGCGTATGTAACCTGAAGTGTATGTAGCCCTAGGTACCACTGTATAATTCATTTTATGTTATTTTTTATATACACTTTACCTAATATGTGCATCTTTGCACACATTATTTGGTTGGAGAAGTGCAAAGTCCTAAGGATAGCCCTGTTTGGATTCACATATTGTTTCAGGAAGTGAATCTCTCTCTCTCTCTCTAGATAATGAAAATATGTTTAGAAACATGTATTTTTATAAAAAACGTATTGAAAACCCTTTAAATACAATTATGTGTAGGTTTTTTTAAAAAACACACAGACACACACAACAAAACAGAATTAAAACAAACCCCAAATAATGCACAGATAGGACACACATCAGGAAGAGATTGATTTGCTCTTCTGTACTTTGAATTGAGCTCCATGTGTTATAAGATGTTGTCTCTGTTGGCATTTTCATAATTTGTGGGTATAACAAATGGATTCATTATGTTGGCATTTAAAGAAACAGCCACTGAAATCTGCCTTAATGGCATATCACCAGGGCTAACATACTTTCATTTTAACGACAGATGGTGAATTAATTTACTATGATCCCATCATTGTCATGGTAGAGAGAGCTCTTTCTAATGTCCATTTCAGAAACAAAACACTTGAGAAGAAAATGGTTCAGTTTCTCCTATTTTCTAATACTAGAATACCTGGGCAAGCCACAAAAACCTCTGCCTCATAGTAATATAGAAAGCTGCTTTACACTATCAACCCATCTAGAACAATATTGCATGCACTGACTGGCAGCAGCTCTCTAGGTTTCCAGATAGGCGTGTCTGCTAGCCCTACCTAGAGATGCTAAGGATTGAAAGTGAGGCCTTCTGTATGCAAAGCAGATGCTCTAAAACAGAGCTATGGCCCCTCCTCTAACAAACCAACATTTTGGGTGAATTTAAAAGGATAATCTTGCAAAGCCTTGTCCTTAAATATAATGAGCCACCTGCTGTTCAAAAGCTGAGTAGTGTATAGCATTAGGGGCCAGGTCAACAAAAGGGTATCCTTCCAGCACAGTCCTGGATCAGCGTTGCCCACTGACAACAGTGACACCCATATCAAACTCCATTTGGTCTTAGGCAAACTGTTTCTAAGAGCAGCAGACTGATGAATGGGAAAATGAGGAGAGATGTTGGAGCTGGGAAGCTAAACCACACAGGTGCAGCAGAAAACTCTTAAGTGTGCTGGAAGTAGGATGGACAGATCTGAATGCATCTCTGAATGCTTTCCAATGCATTTCCTCTCAAACTCTTCATTCCTGTGCTTATTTTTTTTGAACCGACACTGCAACACAAAATTAGGAGAAGTGCATAACCCATGCATAGGCAAACTCGGCCCTCCAGATGTTTTGGAACTACAACTCCCATCATGCCTAGCTAACAGGACCAGTGGTCAGGGATGATGGGAGTTGTAGTCCCAAAACATCTGGAGGGCCGAGTTTGCCTATGCCTGGCACAGTCTGATTAACAGCTGCATCCTGATCAGCATATTTGTGGGATCACATGTGGAACGCCTTCCATAATGTGGCATATATATACAGTGGTACCCCGCAAGACGAACGCCTCGCAAGACGGAAAACCCGCTAGACGAAAGGGTTTTCCATTTTGGAGGCGCTTCGCAAAATGAATTTCCCTATGGGCTTGCTTCGCAAGACGAAAACCCATAGGGAAATCTCCGGGACAGCGGGGAAGCGCAGCGCGTCTTCCCCACTGTCCTCGGACCTCCTCCGAAGGCTGCTCCGAAGCCTGGCAGTGGGGCGGAAAGACCTCCTCCCGCCGCCAGCCTTCGGAAGGATTCTCCGAAGGCTGGCGGCGGGAGGAGGGCTCTCTGCCCCAACACCAGCCTTTGGAAGGCTGCTCCGAAGGCTGGCGGTGGGGCGGAAAGCCCTTCTCCCCGCGCCAGCCTTCGGATGGCTGTCCTGAAGACTTGCGGTGGGAGGAGGGTTTTCCTTCCCACCGCCAACATTCAGAATGCTGTTCTGAATGTTGGCGGTGGGGAGGAAAAACCCTCCTCCCACCGCAAGCCCCGGGAACAGAGGAGAAGCGCTGCGCCCCTTCCCCTCTGTTCCCGTACCTGTCCTGAAGGCTTGCGGTGGGGAGAAAAGCCCTTCTCCGCACCGCCAGCCTGGCAAGCGGTTTCCCTTGTTGTTGTTTAGTCGTTTAGTCGTGTCCGACTCTTCGTGACTCCATGGACCAGAGCACGCCAGGCACTTCTGTCCTCCACTGCCTCCGGCAGTTTGATCAAACTCATGCTAGTAGCTTCAAGAACACCATCCAACCATCTCATTCTCTGTCGTCCCCTTCTCCTTGTGCCCTCCATCTTTCCCAACATCAGGGTCTTTTCCAGGGAGTCCTCTCTTCTCATGAGGTGGCCAAAGTATTGGAGCCTCAGCTTCACGATCTGTCCTTCCAGTGAGCACTCAGGGCTGATTTCCTTCAGAATGGAGAGGTTTGATCTTCTTGCAGTCCATGGGACTCTCAAGAGTCTCCTCCAGCACCATAATTCAAAAGCATCAATTCTTCGGCGATCAGCCTTCTTTATGGTCCAGCTCTCACTTCCATACATCACTACTGGGAAAACCATGGCTTTTACCATACGGACCTTTGTTGGCAAGGTGATGTCTCTGCTTTTTAAGATGTTGTCTAGGTTTGCCATCGCCTTTCTCCCAAGGAGCAGGCGTCTTTTAATTTCGTGACTGCTGTCACCATCTGCACTGATCATGGAGCCCAAGAAAGTAAAATCTCTCACTGCCTCCATTTCTTCCCCATCTATTTGCCAGGAGGTGATGGGCCCAGTGGCCATGATCTTCGTTTTTTTGATGTTGAGCTTCAGACCATATTTTGCGCTCTCCTCTTTCACCCTCATTAAAAGGTTCTTTAATTCCTCTTCACTTTCTGCCATCAAGGTTGTGTCATCTGCATATCTGAGGTTGTTGATATTTCTTCCGGCAATCTTAATTCCGGCTTGGGATTCATCCAGCCCAGCCTTTCGCATGATGAATTCTGCATATAAGTTAAATAAGCAGGGAGACAATATACAGCCTTGCCGTACTCCTTTCCCAATTTGGAACCAATCAGTTGTTCCATATCCAGTTCTAACTGTAGCTTCTTGTCCCACATAGAGATTTCGCAGGAGACAGATGAAGTGATCAGGCACTCCCATTTCTTTAAGAACTGGGAAGTGGTTTCCCTAGGAACGCATTAATTGATTTTCAATGCATTCCTATGGGAAACCGTGCTTCGCAAGACGAAAAACTCGCAAGAAGAAAAAACTTGCGGAACGAATTAATTTCGTCTTGCGAGGCACCACTGTACCTTCTTCTTTGGCGATCACTCGTAGCACACAGCTAATCATGTGCCTGAAGTGGGGTCCCATCTTTAGTAAACCTTTAAAGCACTTTAAACAGGTCTTGGTTTGCCCCCCCCCCAATAAAATCATTGGGACCCTGGCTTGTTATGGGTGCTGAGAGTTGATGGGAGAACAGTATTCCCCTCACAGAGCTACAATCACAGAATGGTTTAACAATCAATCTATCTTCCCAATGATCTCCACAAATTATTCCACCTATGTAGCTCTGTGAGAGGAATAGGTGTTCGGTGCCAAACAACTCTCTGAATCCTTAACAAACTAGAGTTCCCAGGATTCTTTGGGTGAAGCCATGATTGCTGAAAGTGGTAAAGGTAAAGGTAAAGGTACCCCTGCCCGTACAGGCCAGTCGTGTCCGACTTTAGGGTTGTGCGCCCATCTCACTTAAGAGGCCGGGGGCCAGCACTGTCCGGAGACACTTCCGGGTCACGTGGCCAGCGTCACGAAGCTGCTCTGGCGAGCCAGCACCAGCGCAGCACACGGAAACGCCGTTTACCTTCCCGCTAGAAAGCGGTACCTATTTAGATATTTTGACAAAATATCTAAAAAGAAGAAACTTTGTTGCTATTGTCCGTAAAAGAAAGAACAACCAGAAGTTTCCCCCTAGAGGGGGACTGTGAAATTGTAACCAATTCTAGGGAGCTTGCAGCTGCCACAGATTACAACCGTGGGAAAGAGACTTGTGACCTTGCAGGACAATGCCTTCAGAAGCACTGTTGGGTGCTTTCTCTAAAATAAATGCTCTATTGGATCAGCTAAGTCAGAAGACGGATTTGATGACTAATGCGGCCAGAACATTTGAACAGGTAGTGGGAAATTATATGGAGCCCACCCAGGAACTTAAACAGGAGTGTGTCCTGACAGAGCAGATGATAGAAGAGGATGTTGCAAAATCTTGGGCGCCAGAGATGGAGGGACTTTTGGCCCAGCAGGAAAATGAGCTTTTGGATTCGACAAATGAACTTGGAAAAAACCAGATTTGGAAAGACAAAGTTTGGATTGATTTGGAAATGGGGGGTTGGACTGACCCCCCTATGCAGGGATGTTTGGACTTTCCGAGTCTGGCAATGGGCTGTCAGAAGTTTGGAGCTGTTGGGACTTTCAATCTTGGAGGGAATTTGAAACATGTCTTAAAATACCACATAGAGTCTAGTCTGGACTATGAGAAAGGGGCTGATTTGTTGAAAAGGGTCAAAAACACTACCAAGCTGGAGCTCCCACGAGTGAAAGGAAAATATGAAGAAGAGCTGCGGAAGGGACATGGAAGAGATTTGAAGGCCTCAGATATAAGATCACCAGGTTAATGTGCCAGACTAAAGGGATAAAAAGGACTGACAATCCCAGGACCGGGGGGGGGGAGGGGACGCTGGAAGAAGATTGGATTGTTTTTATTCTCTCTTTTTATCATCAGTAATGTTTTATGAACGTTGGAAAAATGTTGAAATGAAATTACTTGGCTCTTGTAAAAATGTTTAAAGAATTAGGTAAAAAGGTAATGGTTATGAGAAGCTGGTAAAAATAAGATTTAAGTCTTAAATTTTAAGGTTTTTTATAAGATTAGATGAAAATAGAGTAAGGTATTGTAATGACAGAATATTATGAATTATGGAAAGGGTTTGCTGTGACAATTATTAATCAAGATACAAGAGATGGGAGGA
Source organism: Podarcis vaucheri (assembly GCF_965113315.1). Taxonomy (NCBI): domain Eukaryota; kingdom Metazoa; phylum Chordata; class Lepidosauria; order Squamata; family Lacertidae; genus Podarcis; species Podarcis vaucheri. Next base: position 14,516,335 of record NC_138758.1, on the reverse strand, counting down.
GGAGGAAGTCATGGAAAGAAGGTAAAGAAAGTGGAGAATTTGAAAGTGATGGTTTTGTTTTTTTGTTTTTCTTTTTCTGTTTTTGTCTTTTTTCTTTGTAATTTTGTCTTTTTTCTTTGTAATTTTTTAAAAATTCTTTTTTCAATAAATATCATTATAAAAAAATAAATAAAGTGGTACCTATTTATCTACTTGCACTTAGGGGTGCTTTCAAACTGCTAGGTGGGCAGGAGCTGGGACCGAAAGACGGGAGCTCACCCCGCCGCGGGGATTCAAACCGCCGACCATGCGATTGGCAAGCCCTAGGCACTGAGGTTTTACCCACAACGCCACCCGCATATGATACTGCTTTAAATGGATAGGACAGATGGGGCCTGGGAACCCAGTAAAGACATGTGGCAACTTCCTAAGAGCAGTGATGATGACTCGGTAAGATTTACCACTTTCTGCTTCTTTGAGATTAACCAGTTGGCTGAGACTTTTGCTTCTTAGAGTCACCATATTTTTCTTAAGAGGATCGTGCTTTTAAAGACTGCATAGCAGACAGCAACAATAATAATCCTCCAGTTTCATTTTTTTAAAAATTCTTTCCTTAGTTTGCTTGTCCAGTTTTATCTCTACATATGTGAAGAAACAAAACCATCTAGGCATTTTGTGTATTGTTCTTAGCTGTAAAATCGTTTTTTAAAAACAAAAACAAAAAAAGGCTGGTAAAGGACCCCTGGAAGGTTAAGTCCAGTCAAAGGCGAGTATGGGGTTGCAATGCTCGTCTCACTTCAGGCCGAGGGAGCTGGTGTTTGTTAACAGACAGCTTTCCGGGTCATGTGGCCAGCAGGACTAAACTACTTCTGGTGCAACGTGACACTGTTTCGGAAACCAGAATGCCATTTACCTTCCCACTGCAGCGGTACCTATTTATCTACTTGCACAGGCGTGTTTTCGAGCTGCTAGGTTAGCAAGAGCTGGGACAGAACAACAGGAGCTCACTCCGTCACAGGGATTTGAACCGCTGACCTTCTGATTGGCAAGCCCAAGAGGCTCGGTGGTTTAGACCACAGTGCTACTTGTGTCCCTTGTAAAATGACTTCTTTTCTGTTATAGGCTGTTCTTGTCAAGAGGTTCAAAAGATCACAGGAGACAAAACAGGTCAGCCCAGGGAACTGTAACCTAAAGGTGTAAAGAGAAATAGATTTACTGTGGGAGATAGGTACCTAACAAAACTCTACTGCTGTTCTCATTGGCCATGAGGCTGGGTGGTGAAATTGGAATAGTGACTAGGTGAAAGCTGGTGAGCAGGCAGGAGAGTGTCTTTGGTGAATTTAAAAGCTGGGAATTAAAAGAAGCCAGAGTGTTGCAGAGTAACCAAACTCCAGCAGCAAATTAAGGTGAGCTGGAAAAAAGAAGGGTAGAAGCTCCCCTTAGCTAAAACTGCTAGGTCTTGGCTTGAATATGGAAACAGTCTAGATTATTCAGAAAGATGCATCCCCCCCATATTATTTCCATATCATAGTTACTGCTATAACTGATTTACACCTTGGCAACTGTTGGTTTTCGAAACCTTCAGCAAATATTTATTTATTAATAACACCCCCTCTAACATGTACCCTGGTGGCTCATCACACACACACACACACACACACACACACACACACACACACTGCACGGTGCAATGGGCTTCCATTTGCAGTCCTAGCTAGGAACACTGAGTGAAGTCAGTTTTTCTACAAATGTGTGGTATCTGAAACAGACGACTGAGCTAGGAGAAACAACTTTTACATGGGTCCATCTCTTTGAGTATTGTGCCCATAGCACTGGCTCTAGTCAGATTTTGTGTGTAGCTTTGCAGGGAAACAGAATGATTATTTTTATCTCTGCTTTCAAAACACACAAGAGGTCTGTGCCAAAGAGATTTCTTATTCATGTAAGGCTATCTGTCGGCTGCTGTAATTAAGAAGAATCTCTTGCCTGTCTTACCCGGGAGGGCAATCCTCCCTAGTTTCCATGGCTGTGACAGAGGAAGCTTTGCATTTCTGTCGCGAAATGGACAGGAAATACAGAGGAAGAAAATGTTATGCGGGGGATACTACGCAGTTCATTTTAAGGAGAAACATCTGGAGTTTCTAACAGCTGGATGTTAGTTTGAAGCTGCATGTTTGCATTGATCTTCATTGCTACCCTGGAGGCTTGCTTCAATGAAACAACTTATCAGATAAATGGTTGGTGCCACAACCAGACTCCAGGGAACAGGCAACCAGTCCTCTTTGAAAGGAGCACACACTTGCATAGGATCTGTAGGCTCCATGTGGCAGGTCCTACAGAGAGGCATGAGTGTAACACACCCACTCATTCTGTTCACAACCACCAATATTAACAATAATCAGAAAGGAGCTCCTTCCTCTGAAGTGCTCTTCTAGGTTTCCACAGAGCAGATATCACCCCCTCCCTTAGACCATATTTTATATATAAAACAATCAGCAAGATCCAATTTTAGTCATTCATATCTCGAGTATGCAGCCTATGTGGGGTGCCCTTCAAGAGAACTTGGAAACGATCCTCATGGTCTCTTCCAACTCTACAGTTCTAAGGTTCAATTAACCCAAATTGTAATGGCAAGATTACTGGCTGGGGTTACCTTTAGATACCACACAACCTCCCTGTTAAAGCAACAGTTCATTTCCAGGCCCAATTCCTAGAGTGTTTAGTGTTTAAAGCTCTCTACGACTTAGGCCGCAAATATCTAAAAGTCTACCTCCTTCCCTACAAGCCTTCTTATGTGTTAACCTCAGCAAAGGGGGTCTTCTTGGCCCTCTACCCTAAGATGTTTGGGATGGTAGTGGCTTGGGAGAATGCCTTCTATGTAAAAAGGTAAAGGTAAAGGACCCCTGACGGTTAAGTCCAGTCGCGAACGACTCTAGGATTGCGGCGCTCATCTTGCTTTACTGGCCAAGGGAGCCGGCGTACAGCTTCTGGGTCATGTGGCCAGCATGACTAAGCCGCTTCTGGTGAAACCAGAGCAGCGCACAGAAACGCCATTTACCTTCCCGCCGGAGTGGTACCTATTTATCTACTTGCACTTTGACGTGCTTTCGAACTGCTAGGTTGGCAGGAGCAGGGACTGAGCAACGGGAGCTCACCCTGTCACGGGGATTCGAACCGCCAACCTTCCGATCAGCAAACCCTAGGCTTGGTGGTTTAGACCACAGCACCAACAATGTCCCTTGCCTTCTATGTGGCAACCCCTAAATTCTGGAATTCACTCCCCACAGATGTGCATTTGGCAACTTCATTATATAGTTTCTGTTGTAGGCTGAAGATACATTTGTTTACCCTGTCCTACAATACTTGGGAGGGAGATATTTTAGTACCCTAACTAAATTATTTTAAACAGTTTTTCAAAATGCATTTTTAAATTGCTATGACCCACCATGGGAACTTACAGAGAAGGGAGGGTACATCATCACCAAACTACCCAATATCTTGTGCCTTTATTATTATTTTTTGTAATTTTCAGTTATATACATTTCAATATACATTTTATGGTCATTTTAACATTTTAAAACTCAACTTCCTTCCTCTTTGTGCAGTTCCTTAAATTTATATTTATCATTTCTTGCATATTCTAAATTAACTTAACTTATTCTTTTATTCATCTACTTTAATTATTTATTAATAACAAACTTTTTTTATAGAAGAATGGTTTATTGAATATGCACAAGTAAATTGTAAACAGATAAGGACATTGGCAGGATTATTGTAATAACCTGCAGTTTCATAAGAGTAAATACATTGTGCCTTTTGGTTGTAGTATTGCCCTGTCTGTGGTAGGCCTTCCCTAGGGTGATTTGCCTGTGACCATCTCTACTTTCATTCAGTTGCTTTTAAATGTTAAACATCCTACAAATTTTCTTGAGATCTGTTTTTTTTCCTGCCAGTTGTTACATGGTCTGTGTGCTTTGAGTTGCTCTGACATTTTAATTGCATAAACCACCCTGGAAATAACTTTGGTGCAGAGCAGCATAGACTTATTTACAATAAAATAAAATAAAAGGTAGGGGACAACTCACTTTGACAGTAATCCCTCTCGTTAGATGTAAGTGAGATGTATTTCCTCCCAGAAATCCTGGGCTTTGTAGTTAGAAAACTATAATGGTTGAGCAGAAGGGTTTAAAGTAGTTGTTGCTCCTGTCAAATATGCAAAAAGACCAATCGCTCCCTCCCTCCCTTCGCTTAATGTTTATTATAATTTCAACACATGAAATATTTTGTATTTATTAGCTGTAATTTTGCACTAAGGCATTTCAAAGCACTTAAACAACAAAAATTTAAAAAGACACTGAAATCAGATGTTAAAAACAACAACAAAGAGAAACTGAAATGTTTAACCAAAAATATATTTAAAAGGACAATTCCCACTCACCTCACTTAAAGGAAGAGCGAAAAGAAAAGCCATCCACATAACTAACTACCCTCTCAAATAAACATTGATGGCCTGGGTAAATAATTTTTTTTTAGCCTGGTGCCTGGGGAGAGCCTTCCACAAACTGGGAGCTATTACTCCCTATTATTCGCACATTAAAAATAACAAAACTTTAAAAACATTCCTCTCTCTCTCTGTGTGTGTGTGTCTCTGTGTGTATGCACATATATGTATGTATTCATAGTGATAAATGATCAATATGGTTCTGCCAGTATATTCTTACCACATGGCAAAGCTATTATATTCATCAATATCCATACTATATCTATTGTTTTCATATGTTCAATAAATGGGAGCCATTTACTTCTAAAATTTTAGAATCAATAGGTTTGCAGTGAGGCTCTCACTTTACAAAGATTTCCTTGGACCTTATATACCCAATCTATCCTTGTGCTCTGCTGGAAAGGGCCTCCTGCAGATTCCATCTTACCAAGAGTTTTCTTCCATACAGTAGAGCAACTGGGCCTTTAGCTGGTGTAGCACGTGACCTAAGTAATTCCCTCCCCTAGAATATTAGATGTACCATCTTCACTGACTTTTCAGTGCCTACTGAAGACCTGCTTCTAACAAGCCCTTTCCCTGAGGTTCTTTTTCCAGTCTGTTTCTGTTCTAGAATTGTTTTTTTAAGATGTTGGCAATGTTTTATCATGTTTGTGTTTGCCTGTGCTCATTTTGGAGGATTGGTGGGAATAATAATAATAATAATGTGCCCCAATGCAAAAGATTACAGAGCTCCTGCACTGTTACGTATTACATATATTTATAAACCGCTTAAAACAAAAGAGTTTCTAAATAGCTTACAAAAGTAATAAAGGTAAAGGGACCCCTGACCATTAGGTCCAGTCGTGACCGACTATGGGGTTGAGGCACTCATCTCGCTTTATTCGCCAGGGGAGCCAGCATACAGCTTCCGGGTCATGTGGCCAGCATGACTAAGCCACTTCTGGCGAACCAGAGCAGCTCACAGAAATGCCGTTTACCTACCTGCCGGAGTGGTACCTATTTATCTACTTGCACTTTGATGTGCTTTCGAACTGCTAGGTTGGCAGGAGCAGGGACCGAGCAACGGGAGCTCACCCCGTTGCTGGGATTCGAACCGCCAACCTTCTGATCGGCAAGTCCTAGGCTCTGTGGTTTAACCCACAGCGCCACCCGCGTCCCACCAAAGTAGTAGCAGTGTATAAAAATTAAATGTTGAAACTAGAAAAAAACTACAATGCAGTGCAAAAGCACAGTAAAAATAAAAAATAAATCCAAAGAAGCGAAAACATCATCGTCAATAATAATAACAATAATTAATAATAATAATAATACCCCGCCCATCTGGCTGGGTTTCCAACAGCATAAGAATGTAAGAATAGCCTGCTGGGTCAGGCCAATGGCCCATCTAGTCCTGTATCCTGTTCTTACAGTGGCCAACCAGATGTTTGTGGGAAACCAGCAGTATAGCCCTTGTATCCTTAGCAATATCAAACAACTGTCTTCTAATTCTCATGTGTGGCTGCTGTTGGGACTAATGCAGCACGCATTAATCACCCCAGGGCTGGAGAACCTGCGACCCTACGGGTGTTGCAAAGACTAAAACTCCCATCATCCTTGACCACAGGCCATGCTAATTGGGGCTGATATAGTAGCTGTGTAGAAGGGGGAATTTTGGTAGTTGTGGCTTGTCATGATGAAACTCTGATGGCCCCTTGTTCTATTGCAAAGAACACCCAGCAACAGCATTAGGTCTCTGCCCAATCAGCCTCAGACTGCCTTCAGCCAGGCCTACATCTGCCTGCTTTCTTACTCACAAGAGCTTGTCAGCTTCCTACTCCTTGGCCTCAGTGTTGACTTTGTGCAACGCAACAGGAAGGGGGATGGAGACAGAACTAGAATTAGTTGGCTCTGCCAGTCATTGGCTCTGGCTCCACCTATAATGTAGCCTTCCAGGAATAAGTCTGCAACCCTGATTGCCTAGGAAGTCTTTCAGAGAGAAAGCAACTGGCAAGGAAATGGATAATCCCTGATTGTCTCTCCTGCCCCCTGTGCTGATGCAAATACAGTGGTACCTCCGGTTATTAACTTAATCTGTTCCAGAAGTCTGTTCTTAAGCCGAAACCTTTCATAACCCGCTAATGGCACTTGCCGCTGCTGCCGCGCTGCTAGCGCGCGACTTCCGCTCGCATCCCGGGGCAAAGTTCGCAACCAGGAGCATCTACTTCCAGGTTAGCAGAGCTCGTAACTCGAAGCGTTCACAAGGAGGACAGTACATAACACGAGGTTCCACTGTAGTTCTTCCTCTAAATCAACCTCTTAAAGAGGAAAGACTCCACAGGAACTTCGTCACACACAGCCATGTTGCAGCATGCATTTTATTGTGTTGTTTGCTCCTAAGAACTGAATACTTGCATGAAACAAAATAATTTTATTTCTGCATTCTTTCCCTCTTTCCATTAAGGATAGAAGACCTTTATAATCTCGATCAAAAATGCCTTAAAGTGGAATAAGTTTCTCTCTCCCCCCCCGCCCCTGCTGCCATCAGCTTCAAAGGTCAGGGTTTAGACAGTCCTTCCCAAGCCCCATGGATAATGTTTACAGTACTCTCAAATGACTTAAAATAGACTAAATTGTTTTGAGCTGACAGTCGAAAAGGTCACCAAGGAAATCAGTAGAGTCAAGTCCTGCCTGCTTTCCAAACCACACATGGTCAACTCTGTCGTAAACTACAGCAAAGGGAAGCTAACAAAAAAGAAGAAGGAAAGAAAACCCCACACATATTGGAAGCTGAGGCAGTGAAATCAGGGTTGGGAAACTGGATCTGACTGGCAGGACAGATCTGCAGTATATCTCACCCACCGGAACCATACCTACCATGGGCCAGCTTTGACAACTGGGCAGAAATGCTAACTTCTCAATCATCTGATGTCAAAATGAAGTCATGTGGCTTGCATTTCTTTGCCCCTGTGTAGGAATGGACAGATCTAGCCATTTCCATTCTCTAATTTTTTCTATTTTCCAACTTTAAAATCAATTCACCACATATATCCAACAAATACACATTTGTATGTTCTTTCTGATCATATATTCATCCTTACGCACATTTTCCCTAAACATAATGCATTTTTTGAAACATTCTTTGGTTGGAGAACTGCACCACAAAATTGTGTGAGGAGCACAAGTTTGGAAAGACGACTGTGTTCAGGTTCTTGCATTGTATGAGAAAGGGTGAGTTAGGCAGGTTCATATTTAAATGAAAACTGAACTGAATTTCTCCCCTGTGTGGTTTGATAAAGCTGTGATCAGCTGATATTTGGTGCCTGCAAATTTCCCACTGGGGAATTCCATGGTCCAGGTATCAGCCAAGGCACTCAAGGAGGATGCAAAGTAGGTCTGGTGAGGGATGTGACTTAGGGAGAGGAGCTATAGTTTGGATAGATTCTGTAGGGTAAGACAGAGAATCTTGGACCTTTTATTCCAAAACCCTGTTATAGCACTTTAGACTGTCAGCTTTGTCAACTAGAGTCTATTTTATCAGATCTTTATCAGTCAGCATGCATTCATGTATATGGGTATGTGTGTGAGAGAATGTAAATTTGGAGTTAAATGTACTGCATTTCGCATTTTATAGAATGTTTAGAATGAATTGAAATGTAGTTCTTATGTGAACACAGAAATAGAGATGCATAAGAACTTGCTTTCATTTCAGTTTCTTCTCTACTTTGTTTATGGCTATGAAAGATAATACACCTATAACATACACAAAGCTTTATATCATAGGGATAAGGGAGATTTCCCTGGGAACTGCGATCCCAGGCTCTTAATAAAGGAGAAACAATGTTTCTTGACATCACAAGTCCTCTGTATCCTGTCCAGGCCCACAATATATGTTCCACATAAATCCTAATGGAATATTGTCCAAATCTATACCAGCCACTCTTATTTTCAGTAATCTGCTATGGTCTTACTAAGGAAATACGAAGCAAACTGCTAGCTAGGAAATAAGCTCTGAAATATTTTGAGTCAGTGTACCCCTTTTACTGCAGGTATTTGCATAACAAGCCAAGGATTTCATCGAGTGTCATTTGACCAAGGGGGAAAAACAGTAATAGGGTTTTGCTATTGGTTCATCACAGCTGGAGTTTTTAAAAGCAGTCAAGTTGAAAACAACAACAAAAAATATTAACTTTGGTCTGGGAAGGATTTTAACCAGAGCAGCAGAGCTTTGCTTTGCTATGTGCCTTCTGTGGCCTACAGAGAAAAAAAATGGGATGCTTGCCACTTGCTCTGCCAAGGTATCTGAGGAATGTCTTGCTGAACAAGGTAGCCTCCAGGGCCCTTGTTCATATGAAGCAATTAAACTATAACCACAGGCCAGGGCATCAGGGGTGCCAACTTGATTAAAATAGGGGGGGGCAGGAAAGCATCGATTACATGATGAAATGCACACACACTATTTGAGTGGCAATGCTCATCAACTTTGGGAACGGGCCCCTCAAATATTTTATTGGGGTGGGGCTTAAGACTCCTTGGCCCCTAGGAGCTGGCTCCTATGGTAGGGATGTCCCAGGGCAGGACCCCAAATTCAATTCAATTCAGAGTTTCAGAAACCAAACAGCCAATCATATTTCTGGAATGACTGCAACCGTCTGTCAAATCTTGGCATGGATAAGGAGCAGAAGGTGCTTGGGCTACTTCAATATTGGTGGGTAGGGGGCTGAGCCTCCACAATATTGAGGGGGCCGCCATCCCCCACCGCCACAGGGGCAGGATGTGAGGGGGGCTCAGAGGAAGCCTTGGTGTCAGCTGGTGCCAAAGAGCCCATGCACCTCCCCCTGCCCCACGGGCGCCTGACGCCTCACCACCACCACTCCCTGGGCCACCCACATGCCTACCCACTGCCCAGGTGGCACCAGCACAACAACAACCGGCTCCTGCTACTCGGTCCTGTTGGAGTGCTCATGGACGGAGGTGGTGGCAGAGGTGCAAGAGTGCTGCTCTACCCATCCCTAGACCGCTTTGTGGAGGACGACGCTGAGGCGGATGAGGCTAGGCAGCACCAAGAGAGCCAGCAGTGTGCTGTCCTTGTTGGGCAGGATAGTGCCCTGGAGCCGGGCAAGCACTCCCCTAGTGGAAGATGGGGGTGATCTTCATGCCAGGCGGGGGCAGGATGCGTCACAAGGGGCCAAGTTCATGCCCATGTGCCTGGTTAAGTTCCCTCCCCAAATTTAAAAATACCCCCCTCCCTGGTCCATCCTGTTTTTATAGGAGGTTGGAAGGCTGAAGACTACTGAAGAAATATTTAATGGAAAGCAAAATGCAGACACAAATAGTGATCATATCAAATGGTGGCTCCCTGTCTGTGGAATGCTGTTCCCAGGGAGGCTCACCTTGTCTTCAATCAGGCATTCTGGTGATTAACATTATAAGGCTTTATAAATTTGTTTGTGGAAGGAGGGTTTTTTTTGGAGTTTATTATTATTATTAATTTATTTTGTATTCTCATTTTGTATTTTTATGTTGCGAACTACCTTGGGATCATTGGGTGAGGGATGTTTTACAAATTTAAGTAATAGCAATGATAAGCAACACATAACACACACTGAATTTTAAAAGAAATTCTAAAGTGCCAAGATGCAGCATTAAAACTGACATCTCTGTTGTGGGGGGGAAAGACTTCCAAGAAATTGGAGGGTAGGTTTCAGCATAGCGCTAATTAAAATGCCTTCATTTAAGGGATTCTTCCATGTATAATGATTCTTCTTAGGGGCATGGTCCAGCTGAAATACTCTTTCCTGAAGCCCACTGAGATGTAAGAGAATCACAAAAGAGGCACAGATATCAAAGCCTAATGCCTGCCCTGCAAGTAACGGCAGGATTAATTTTTCCACCATCTCAGTATAGAGCAGCTGATGGACAGTTAGAAATGGCTGTACATACATTGATGAAAGAATTTGAGAAAGTGCCCTTTCAATCTGGCTATTGAACTGAGATGGGTAACTGAAAAGCATTTTCATTAGTGAGGTCACCTATTGATCTCTTTTGATCAATACAAATGGAAATGTAGGAAACAAAATACATACTAGAAAGAGAATGTGTGTGTGTGTGTGTGTTGGAGAAAGTAAATCAAAGTCTAGTTTTATCTTCTCTAGTTCTTTGGTAGCCTTCAATATTATCCCTTCTTCCTTTCTTTTTTCTGTGTGCAAAGCATTCATTGTCACCAGCCTTGTGCATATACTGTATATACAACAGGATGATGGACAGTGTAATCCATCAAAACCTTGATGGCTGCACCTTTTCCACTGTTGACAGAGGAAAGGAAGCCAGTTTGTGGTTTCTGTGCTTGCAACAAGTCCATGAAGCTTCTGCTTGGTTTATGTAACAAGATCCAAATATTTTCTCTCTTGATCTGTAATGTGTCTGCCTTACTGCTGAGACAGTCTGACACATTTAGGCTTTTAATAGATTGCTACAATGAAGTGACAGGCTGTTTAGGGGTTATTTTGTTGTTGTTTTTAGTTTGTAAAAGCATTTTCAAAGGTCAGGGTTTTACAGTGGAAAATTATCAGTTTGCAACTGAACATTGATCTCACAAAGGCTAATTAATTGCAATGACTTGATGTCACAGGCAGACGGTGACAGAACAAATGCGCAGTGAATGGTTAGGAACAAGTTGCCGGTCTTTCAGAAGAGCAGATAGAAAGGCCCTGATCCTTCTGCAGAGTAGATGGAAAGGCCTTGCAGTTCCCTCCAGTGTGGTGTAGTGGTTACAGTGCTGGACTAGGACCCAGGAGGCCAGGGTTCAAATCCCCTCTTGGCCATGAAGAAGACTGGTTGACCTTGGACCAGTCACTGGCTCTTAGCCGCAAATACCTCACAGGGCTGTTGTAGGGATTAAAGGAGGAGGGGGAGAACCATGCATGCCACCTTGATCTCTCCAGAAAAGAAGTTGGGATATAAATGCTGTCAAGCAACAGTGCTTCTGATAAGGCAGAGTTTTCAACCCAGGCAAACACCTCTCATGCTCTCAAGATCTTCACATACCACATAGGAAGGCCTGTTCTCCATGCTAATGGCGGTAGAACCAACATTCAGGCCCTCATACTTCATACAAACTTAGTGGGGATGCTCATGAATCTGTCAATTTCAATTCCACAAAGTTTCTCATTTTTCCAATCTTAAATTCAACCTTTCTACATCAGATTCCTTGAAAAAGAGAGAAAATTGGTCATCATTTAATGTGTTTCTCCTGATATATACATTCTGTATGCATTTTTGGCAGTACAATTGTACCTTGGATCCCAAACGCCTTGCGAGACGAATGGTTTGGCTCCTGAATGCTGCAAATCCAGAAGTGAGTGTTCTGGTTTGTGAAAGTTCTTTGGAACCCGAATGTCTGAAGGGGCTTCCGTGCAGCCAGTCGGAAGCCGTGCCTTGGTTTCCGAATGTTTTGGAAGTTGAAGGGACTTCCAGAACAGATTCTGTTCAGCTTCTGAGATACAACTGTATACACATTTTTGCAAGCATGCATTGTTTTTTAAAATGACATTTTGACTAGTATGTGCATTTTTAATGCACACTTTCTGCTAGTATACATTTCTGTGTCACATTATTTGGAGATACAGCTGTGTTTTGGTTCCTTGGGACATGACGGTCATTGAGTAGCATCCTGCCTCCCCCATGACAGGTTGGAGAGGGTGTGGCTGCTTCAGCTGGGTCATACTTTAGGGGAGCTAGATGGAGGGTAGCTCCCCAGGCTAATCTCTCTCTCCCCCTACAAAAATGGCCCTTTGCTGGCTACCATCCCTGTATCCACTATAACACTAAATAAAGACTTATAAATGATGTAACACTTCAATCCGAATGATAAATCTAGAGAACATTTTGAACAGGCCCACTTTGATAGCTAACTCTTTGTTAGCTTATCACTAGAATTGAACAGGTTGACATTCAGCTCTTATGAAATAGGACCATTTCATGGGACAACCTGTGTAAAATGCATTTCCCCTTATATATAATATATCTGGAATATTTCTGAAGCTAAGAACACCTGATAGGCAATCAAATGTCAATGAAATTTTGTTGTTGTTGTTATTTGAAACCTGAAGCTAAAATAGCATTTCGATGCTCTTTGATAGGGAACACTATTAGAGGAATCTAAATGTCAGCACACCAGAGTCTCTTGGCCTTTCCCTTCATATAATACAGGCAAAAGAATCTGTATGCAGGCAACTGTAGATTTAAAGGGTTATCCCTAGTCAAAATGGAACATCCATGAAACAGTAGGATGGAAATAAAGAGGCCATCAAATATTCCCACCAAGACAAAGATACAATATAGATGAAGTTCTTGTAGCAATCATTTCCATTGAAGGACACACTTGAAATATTTCTCTGAAAGTATATGATAAGCCAGAGGTGGGGAATTTGTGGGCCTCCAGATGTTTTTGGACATAAATTCCCATCAGCCCCAGGCAGCACAGTGAAAAGTCAGGAAGATGGGAATTGTAGTCCAAGAATTCCCCACTATTGTTCTAAGCCAGGGCTGATAAAAAGTGTGGCATTCAGAGGTCTAAAAGTTCACCACTCCTTTGTTAATCTGTGTTAATAAGAAATAACTGAGCATAACAGGTATTCTGCAAATAATGATTTTGTAGAAAAGACAACACTTTTTTTGGGGGGGGGGAGTGGGAACAAGAAGAAGAAGAAGAAGAGTTTGGATTTGATATCCCGCCTTTCACTCCCCTTCAGGAGTCTCAAAGCGGCTAACAATCTCCTTTCCCTTCCTCCCCCACAACAAACACTCTGTGAGGTGAGTGGGGCTGAGAGACTTCACAGAAGTGTGACTGGCCCAAGGTCACCCAGCAGCTGCATGTGGAGGAGCGGAGACACGAACCCGGTTTCCCAGATTATGTGACTACCGCTCTTAACCACTACACCACATTGGCTCTCAAGAAACAACATATTGCAATTCGTCTGTTGGCATCCATCTGATTTGGGAGACAATGGAGGTATGTGCCCTTAGGGGTGAAATCCAACTGTTGGAGTTTACAGGGAAAGAAATGTTTTTTGCAGCTGGGGGGGGGAGGCAGATGAAGATGTCCAGTTATGGTGATGAAGATACACCATGGTGTTTCTTCTCTATGCACTCCTCCAAGCACTGGGCACAACAATTTAAAAAGAATATTGACAAGCAGGAATGTGTGCAGAGGAGGGGGACCAAGATGATTAAGGGTCTGGAAACCAAATATTATGAGGAACTGTTATGAGGAACTTGGTATACTTAGCCTGGTAAAGAGGAGACTGGAAGGAGATATGATAGCCATCTTCAAATATCTAAAGGGCTGTTACATGGGGGATGGAGCCAGTTTGATTTCTCTTGCTCCGGAGACTAGGACCCAAACCAATGGATTCAAGTTACAAGAAAGGAGATTCTCACTAAACATCATGAAGAACTATCTGACGGTAAGAGTTTATCAGCAGTGGAATGGACTCCCTTGGAAGGTGGTAGACTCTCCTTCCTTGGAGATTTTTAAACAGAGGTTGGATAGCTATCTATCATGGATGCTTTAGTTGAGATTCCTGCATTGCAGGGGGTTGGGCTAGATGACACTTGGGATCCCTTCCCTCTCTGCAATTCTATGATCCCTGTATTAAGACAATGTCATCATCCTGAACACACACAGGATGATGGACTGATAGCAGACCAGTAACCAGGACTGATAGCAGATCAGTAACCAGAGCAATTTTTGCTAGCAATGTGTTATATGCCCCAACAAGCAACCCAGCTACAGTGGAACCTTGGTTTTCAAATGTAATCCATTCCAGAAGTCCATTTGACTTCTGAAACTTTCAAAAACACCAACCCTTAATAAACTTCTATCACATCAACTCTTAACTCACATTTTCTCTAAACTAACAAGTCCCAATAGCTGCAAGCCTTTCTCTCAAGGGAATTGCTCCATCCCCTTGATCATTTGGTTGCCCTTTTCTGAACCCTTTCCAAATCTACAATATGCTTTTCGTGGTTAGGCAACCAGAAATATAGATTTGCATAGTGGCATCATGATTATCTTGGCCCCTTACTCTACCTCTTGTGATTTGCAGAATACCTTCCAGTTGAGCTTCTAATGATGTGTTTTTAAACAACTACCTAGAATTTTGGAGTGACTTGACCTTCTTGACTTTGCCTTTCAACTTCCTTTTTTTACGAATCCCTTCATTTTGTGGAAGTTTCCTATTTTCAAATCAAGTGTGACTCCTAGCTATGTAGGGCCACTGAACTAGTGACAGAACCAGATGCAAGAGCACCTCCAAACTCTCTACCTGCTCTTAATGGGAGTATGTAGGCAGATTTAGCTATATAAGCAACATCACACACAGCCTGAACAGTGAAATAGTATATTATGCACGGGTACCATTGAATCATTTCAACCAAGTACACCTGAAAATCAGTTTTCCTCTCTAGCACACAACAAACAGGAATGTTATATCAATTCTTTCCTTTATTTTTGCATGCTTAACCTTAGAAGGCATTATTTCTGATGGTTCCAGAAGTTTATGCTTCTTTTCTTTGTCTTCTCTCTCCTCTGCACCCCCAAATACACATTTAAATGCAAATGAAATCCTCTTGATGGACTCTCAAGCCCCTTCCAGGCATTTCTTGGAGCTGTGCCCAAAGAAACCATTCAGAATATATTTACGTGTATTTTAATGTGTTTAGGACATTTGAAGGTAAATGTATTTTCTATTACTTTCTGCTTTACAAATTCCAGGAGAGATGTTGCTAGATAGATAGCCACTTCATATTGTAATAAAAACTCCATTATATAAAGCAGATAAGGGGAAGGGAGGGGGGAACCTATGTGCATTTAAAGAATCACAATAGGTGATAAATGTACATTTAAGCCAGGAATTCTATCTGGATCATTATCGGTGCAGTACAACATATGTTCTTTCCATTTCTTCTCAGTCTGTTTCAATTGAGGCTTACAGTACATGTTTCAAGCTTTTGTTAGGATGCAGCAGATTATCTGGAAGATGTTGCTGCTGTTGGCGTGAGTACATATTCATTATTTTAATATGAGTCGCCTCACCACCAAAATACAACATTGGGACAAGGAAGTATCTGGACCACCATCACATATATTAGTCAGGAAGCCAGATGCCAGTCAGCCTGCACATTGAAGGACTGAGCTTCTTGGGGAAGAGCCATAGCTCAGATGCAGAGTATCCACTTTGCATGCAGAAAGTCCCAAGTTCAATCCTCAGCATCTCCAAGGCTGGGAAAACAAATTGAATTTGAAAATTATAAAAGGGGACGTAAAATTCCAACAAAATTCTGATGGTAGGGTATGGGACTTTCTGTTGTGCTTACCTTACTTTTGATGTGGCTGAGAGGCATTTGTGGATGCCTTTTCTTTCATTCTGCAAAAAATCTCTCTCATGGCCAGAACTTTGCAGTCTTCCTGGGTGGCTGCACTTCCTGAAAACCCTATGGCATTTTCACCCACAAAGACAGTGGAGGACCAGCCAATATTGGAGGAGGAGGAGAAGCCACCCCAGGAGAACATAATGCAGAAGAAACCAAAAAGAATGTTGCAACTCTCAAACTACCTTCCACACTTATGGAAAGTATTCAGGCTCTTTCCCTCTCTTTGTAAGGTTCTTAAGGTAAAGGGACCCCTGACCATTAGGTCCATCGTGGCCGACTCTGGGGTTGTGGCACTCATCTCGCTTTATTGGCCGAGAGAGCCAGCGTACAGCTTGACTAAGCCGCTTCTGGAGAACCAGAGCAGCGCACAGAAATGCCATTTACCTTCCCACCGGAGGGGTACCTATTTATCTACTTGCACTTTGACATGCTTTCAAACTGCTAGGTTGGCAGGAGCAGGGACCAAGCAACGGGAACTCACCCCAGCGCGGGGATTCAAACTGCCAACCTTCTGATCGGCAAGCCCTAGGCTATGTGGTTTAACCCACAGCGCCACCTCCGTCCCTTGTAAGGGTCTTAAACTGTACCAATTGCTGGGAAATATAAGCCAGGAGAGAGTGGGGGTGCTTGAGTCTTCCCTGAAGATCTCAGAACCTGGGCAGGCTCATATGAGGGAATACAGTTGTACCTTAGATTCCAAATGCCTTGCAAGTCGAACGTTTTGGCTCCCGAATGCCACAAACCCGGAAGTCAGTGTTCCGATTTGCGAACATTCTTCAAAACTTGAACGTCCAACAGGGCTTCCATGGCTTCCGGTTGGCTGTAGTAGCTTCCTGCAGCCAATCGGAAGCCATTCTTTTGTTTCCGAATGTTTTGGAAGCCGAATGGACTTCTGGAATGGATTCTGTTCAACTTCCAAGGTACAACTGTACAGCCTTTCAGATAGCTAAAGAAGTGGCCAACCATAAGACCATTAGAAATCAGTGAAGCAATACACAAGCAATCTAATGCCCCCCCCCATCATCTCATTGACTATAATGACAAGAATCAAATTTTAGCATTGCCCTTCTTTTTGTTTTTGCTTTAAAAAATAGGCCTCCTCCACCCAATTTGTAACTATATGGACACATACATATGTTTCCCCTCACATATCTGCTTTAGTGCCAGATCTCAGGCTCAAGTCAAAAGATTTGCAATTGAAGCCTCAGAATTCAAGCCACATGAGTTGCAGATTGAATCCTTGGCTTTTCAATTTAATAATTTTGTTATCTTTTCTCATATATATATATATATATATATATATATATATATATATGATTTCCTCCCTTCCCCTGTCCCACATGGCTTATTTGCTCTGTAAAGCTCCCCGTTCTCCTAAATACTTGTGCAGAATAAGATATTTATATACATTATTAATTTAGCTAAAGATGCCTTGATTAGTATGGAATTTAAAGATATCAAGCCAGAAAGATCACTTTTTAAAGAAACACAGCCTTGTATACAACTTAACACTGAAACTATTAAACATTGCAATAAAAAACCCAAGCTCTACCAGAAAATTGTAAAAAAAGTAGATGGTATTGACTGTTGTGTCCCTGAAACCAGACATCCAGACTCCCCGATGTTTTAATTTTTGATTTAATTTTTTGATAACACATCACAGTTGCAGCTATGTGTCTGAAAGGAAGCAGATAAAAATGACAAGCTGAGTCATTAGAGATTTTTTTTTTTACAGCTATTTACCTTTTTAAAAAATAAAATAAAAATGGTTCTACTGTAATATACAAAATCCCCCTTTCCCCCTCACTACAAGATAATATAATATGGTTTTTGGTTTTTTTTAATAGAATCTGCAATCATAGTTTTCCTGGTTCATAGCCTTGAAAGGGAAGAGCCTCGATCAGAGCTAGACTGTGTGCTTTGCATACAGACAGGTACTGTTAGATTGTGGACTTAATTGTCTTTTGATGGTAGATAATGTGTATTACAGATATTGCTTATTACTTCACTTATATGTGATAAACCCAGCCCTGTTGTGTGTGTGCCTCTTGCCTATTTTGTGGAGTTGGCACAGGATGCCTTTGCACATAGCATGCTGGGATGATATCACTGCATCCCAGCTTCAATTCCTGGCATCTCCAGGTACATCTGGGAATGCCCCCTGTTTGAAACTCTAAAGAGTCAATGTAGCCAATACATGAACCAATGATCTTACTTGGGATAAGGAAACTTTCAGTGTTCTGATGTGTTTATCACATTTCTATGCATGGCATCCCTGCATTCAACCTTCCTTGTTAGGGTGGCATTTTTTGGGGGGGGGGCAGTAGGTGGGAGGGCTCATAGTGCTGGTCAAACCTGCCACCACTCACTAGTGGAGAACATATGGGGGGGGAATGGTAAGGATGCAACGAGCAAAGGGAATACCAAATTAGTTAAAACAAACAAACAAACAAAAATAGCCGCCCATAGCAGAGACAGAGAGAGACAGAACCCAGGTCACCCACACCAGAACCAGAACCTGGTCTGCCCATGCCAGAGCCTGAACTAGAGTCACCTGTGCACACCCCCCCCCCCCAAATCCAGGACATTTGTTTTAAAATGTAAAATTCCTCCTGGATGGGCATGTAGGACCTCCAAAAGAGGACCTGTCCATGAATTCCTGGATGTATGGCAAACCTAACACACACACGTTCATAAACAGTATCTGGTATCTGAAGAAGTGTGCATGCACACGAAAGCTCATACCAATAACAATCATAGTTGGTCTCTAAGGTGCTACTGGAAGGAATTTTTTTATTACGTTCATAAACAGAG
Organism: Podarcis vaucheri; assembly: GCF_965113315.1. Classification (NCBI taxonomy): domain Eukaryota; kingdom Metazoa; phylum Chordata; class Lepidosauria; order Squamata; family Lacertidae; genus Podarcis; species Podarcis vaucheri. The sequence goes on along the minus strand of NC_138758.1, from coordinate 14,497,629 downwards.
CAAGAACACATGACAATGAAATCATAGTCAAAAATTTAGGGAGACTGGTGCTGACAACAATAAGTATGACTTTTTTGCTGAAGTCAATGAGACTGAATCCTTAACTTTGTAAAATGTGTACTGCACAATAGTCTCCCTTTGGTGACCTTATAATAACGCTTGATGAACTTGCAAGAAATCTTTTTGAATAGAAGTTTCACAATACACCTTTTTCAGAGCGGGAAAAATGCATAGCCCCAGAATCTGTACTTTAGAACAGTTGCAACATTTGTCTCCCCTCTAGAATTAATGCAAAACAAAACAAAACAAAACAAAACAAAACAATCAAAATTAATGTTAGGTGCCCTTTCTTTTTCAAATACAAGAAAAAAAGCAAAAAAAATTTTTTTGGGGGAGGGACAGACTTTTGAGTCATTAAAATATGTGACCAACTGATACAGTGTGTTTGTTAACCTATTCTTGAGGGTCCCTCCTCTAGTCCTGTTTCTGACTTTTAGATTTCCTTTCATGTTGAGTAATCAAGGGGCATCATTTTACCTGGTTTCTACATAAAGGACCAACTAAGCAAGTGGAAAGCAGTTTGATTTTCTTTCTTTCTTTTTGTTGAGTTGATTTTTCTGCTCAGGAACCCTGAAAAACCTTGTACTGCACTGTACATACTGGGAAAATTAGAAATTAGGCCTAAACTTCAGCCTAGGTGCCCAGCCAGCTAATTATAGTGTACACAGCAGTATTTCTATTCCTCTAGGGCAGTGTTTCTTCCATTGCCATCAAGTACTCAATAGATTGCTTAATTAGCCAAAGGCATGGGAGAAGAGAAATGTTTTTGCCTATCACCTAAAGATATGTAATGAAAGGTGCCAAGTGAGCCTCCCTGGGAGAAGCATTCCACAAATGGGGATCTACCCCCCAAAAGCCTGTTCCCATGTTGCCACCCTGCAGACCTCTTGTGGAGGGGGCACTCAATGAAGGGCCTCAAATGATGGTCACAGGGTCTAGGTTGGTTCATATAGGGAGAGGTAGTACTTGAGGTATTGCAGTCCTGAGCTGTTTAAGGCTTTATAAATCAAAACCAGCACTTTGAATTTGGCCCAGAAAGTAATTGGCAGGCAGTGCAGTCGGGCCAGTAATATGCTCAAACTGTCTTGCCCCAGTGAGCATCCTGGCCACTGAATTGTGCAGCAGCTGAAATTTCCAAACTACTTTCAGAGGCAGCCCCATATATGACACATTGCAATGATCTAAGGCTGGATCTAGACACATCAAAGAAGCGATTCAGTTAAATGCTTGTTAAACTTCATACAAGAAAATCCCGTTGGCGAAAAATAGGACTCCCCAGCACCATCTGGTGTCACAGTGTTATAACACATATAAAGCGCTTTATCTTTACAAATGTAGCTGAGTCCTAACTTAAGGGTTAGGACTAGAGCCTAGACAACAGAAGTTAGCTTATCCTTGTCCCAACAGGGGCATAGTTAGGCCATTAGTTGAAGATGATGGAAGGCACTCCATGTTATCAAGGCCACCTAAACCTCAAGAGACAGCAATGGATCCATAAGTATAGTTTCAGAGAGTGCAAATTATGCAAAGGATCCAGAAGTACCACAAAACTCCTGGTCCTTCAGAGGGAGTGCAACCCCAACAAGAGCAGTCCATTCCCCTTCCACACCTGAAATATAAAGGAGAAGTATTGCTGTGTGTCATCAGCATTGCTGATAATGTACTGGAGCCAGATGACGCCACTCAGATTATGGACTACAACTCCTATGAGCAGTGGACCAAATAGTTAGAGATTATGGTGGTTGCTATCAATACCATCTGGAGGAGCTACCATACTGGCTGCCTCATTATGGGGGAAGTAGTTCAACTACATTCATTATATTCTGATGCATTTGTTTCCAACGTGGAGAATGTTTGTTGGAACCATGCATAGAATACATGCTGGTCTCAAACAAAGCCCTCAAACAACTAAGGGCGGGGGGAGGAGAGGATATATTTTTCAAAGCACACATCCAATTACAGTATATGTATGTAAGTGTGGGACTGCATCTCTATAGAAAGTTTTTGTACCACACAACTTCTAGCTGAGTTAAATCATTGTTTAACTAGCTCAGTTGAGTCCACTCTGTGTGCTATCAGCTCTCTAATAAAGGGAAGGAGAAACTGTGACCCTCTAGGTACTGTTGGACTTCAAATGTATAGTCAATTGTCAGGGATTATGGGAGTTGTAGACCAACAATAAGAGGAAGACCACAGGTTTTTTGCTGTCAGGTAGAAAGGTTCTCCTGAGATCCTTTTAAATCTGAACTGGAAAGAATATTCTGAATGCAGAGCATGCGGTTTGTTTCAGTCGCACGATCTAGATTGCCTTGGAGACCTCTTATTCTTCTCTCTATTCATTCCTTATCCATTTGTCTCATAATTTTATAACAATTAAATTTAATAGCATGAGCTATCAAAATGATCCAGGTAATATCTGTTCTGAACACTCTTGTCCCTTTGAGAATAATAATATATTGACAATGGACTCCACTGATCAGTGGAAGCAGATCAAATTTTGCTTCTGTGTCAGGTCTGACATGCAGATGCTGCTTCAGATGGAGTCCACATTTCTAAGATAACATGTACTGTGGTTGCCACCGAAGATCTGGCTGGGAATCTAGGGGTTCTAGAGTCTTGCTTAAATTCAGGGATCTTACATTGATTTTATGGATAAAGATTTGCCCTTCTACCTTTCCATTTAGAGCATGGAGGAAACTTGTGGCCCTAGCAGATGTATTCCAATTCCCATCAGTCCCAGCCAGCAGAGCAAATGGGCAGATATGATGGGAGTTGCAGTCCAACAACATCTAGAGGACCAGTGGCTTTTCTTCATGAGGTGGGATGGGGAGACTGTGGTCCTCTGGATAAAAAGGTAATTTCTTATCATTATTCATGCAGGCTGAGGCTTATGGGAGCTGGGAGTTCAACAATATCTGAAGGGTCACAGCTCCACACCCATGTCTGTAGAAGGCCAAACTGACTAGTACAAACATGGTGTGCTTGTAAGTGACGTTCTGCTCAATCAGGGCCACAGGTGACCACCTTGGTGCCAGGATCCACAAGGGCAGGTGATCCCAATGCTGATCTTTCTCCATCCCTGTCCCCTCTTCCTGATGCAGATCTTCCCTGGCCCCTTCTTCCCTGGTGAGGAGGAGGGAGGAAGCACCATTTCAGGGTCTGCCTCAGGTGCCAAAATGCCTTTGGCTCCTCAATTGTTTCTAAGGTTAGTAAGTAACTAGCTTTAAGGTACTGAGCCAGTCTCTCCCTTTTGTTATGTCTCCTATGCTCACCCAGAAATGTTTGTACATCAACAGGATTTTCTGCAAGTCATAATCTGGGACTACTAATTTAGCACACCAGATCTTCCATTAGACAACATCTCAGGTATGGAATGGTGATGAGTTCATTTATCTCGGGTGTTGGTTTGGGGGTGCATCATTGCCCATTGTGTCATTTGTTTTGTTTGAAGGTGTTTTTTTGCCACCCTTCAGAAGGCTAATGTAGCTTTCCTGCCAAAGGTACCAAAAAACCTTGGGCCATTTGCTACTATAATACCAGGTAAATCAGTTCAGCCCTACACAACATATCTTGGATGGTAGCCTTCTGTGAAGGGATCACAACCGAGAAATAGAATTGTAGAATGTATTTGTCCCATGCCTCAAGCCTAGGATTCCAGCTGGAGCTCAAAGTCTTTCTATTCCCCCTTTTTTGCAGCTGTAGATATCTATGGCATCACTGTGCCAAGAGATGAAATATCTGTGTTCCTTCCTGGCATTTTGTTTTCTTTTCCAAGTGCAAATGGGAGAGTGGGCGACAGATTTAGCTGTACAGTACAAGCCAGCACATTTTATTACAGAGACTGCTGTATAAAGTCATGAATCTGTGAGCAAACTGCGGGGGGCAGGCGGGTGGGGGGAAGTATCTAACATACAAGTCTGCTGTGAAATCTGTCAGGGATATCGCAAGTCAGGAAGCCTGTGCAGAGAATGGAATAAGAGAGGAAGACATTGTCAAACAAGACCTGCAGAGTTACCTAGATTTATTTGCAACCTAAGTATTATTCTTATTTTTTTACATGTTGAATGAAAACTGGAGGAATATATTTCTGAGTTGGGAAAGAAAAGGGAACGCTGAGAAGCCGATATGAGCATGTTTGGGATTTGTAATAACAATAAAAAATACATTCTATTTTATCCACATTGAAGAGTAAGATCTGCAATCTAAGCTCAGAGCGAACAGACAACAATAGATCCAGCACTGGCAAGATATATTAGAAGATTTCTCACTTTATTCTGGAACGCAAGCTAAGCAGCTGACCTTCCTGAGTAACAAAGGCAAGGGATGCAACTTGGAAAGAGCATCTGACCTGATATGATGTGAACAGAGAGGATGGGATATATATTTTTCCTCCTTTCAATGAGATCATGGCCTGTCTTTTAACATACTAGGATAAAAAGAAGTCTGTTGCCATCTCTACTATTCTGTATAGCTATTGCTACTCAATGTGAAGTGCTTGCTTTACCCCCCATGGATTCCAGTTAGGAAAAGTGTATAGGGAGTTTTCTTTCTTTTTTGGGGCCCGGATTTCAGTGCTGGTGCTATCCTTTAGTGCCCTAAATCAGGGGAGTGAAACTTGTGGTCCTCCAAATATTGAACTCCCAATAGCCCCAGCAGGGCCAGCTCTATAAAGAGCCAATGTGAGGCAGGTCCTTCAGAGGCAACATGGGAGACGCTTGATAAGGGCAGCAGTTTTGGATGAAGAAGAAGATGAAGTGTTTGGATTTGATATCCTGCTTTATTACTACCGTCAGGAGCCTCAAACGGCTAACAATCTCCTTTCCCTTCCTCCCCCACAACAAACACTCTGTGAGGTGAGTGGGGCTGGGAGACTTCAGAGAAGTGTGACTAGCCCAAGGTCACCCAGCAGCTGCATGCGGAGGAGCGGGGAAGCGAACCCGGTTCCCCAGATTACAAGTCCACCACTCTTAACCACTACACCACACTGTGGTAGGATCAGGGTCCTACCTCACTTCCTTCCTCCCATCCTGACTAGGGGCTACAGCAACACGTGGTCTACCGAGACGGAGCCCCGAGATCTTCTGGTAATGGGTGGGTTGTAATAATAATAAAAATAATGGAAGAAAGTGACCGCCAGCCAGGATCCTGTGTTTGTGGTCTGGACCACATCTGCCTGTGTTTATTATTGTAATGAAAGCATTTATTAACTGTTCTTCAGCATTGGCTCTACTAGCAGTGTTCAATATAAGACATGAAATGCCGTACACTAGTGGTGTGCGTTAGCTTTGTGTGCAGGCCAAATAACAAGATGAATCAGGGTAATACAGGGCCCAGAGGATCTATCCAAGTTGCAGCACAACGGCAATACCTCTCAAGTCAGATTAGGGGCCCCCTAATCTCTTCTTAAGATTCCTGTTATTTTCTGTAAGGAATAGCTCCAGGTTTTTCTATATCTCTATGTTTCTCAAAGTCCATTGGCTTTCCAAGACATGAGGCTGTCCAAACGTTGCTTGCAGAGCACTGGAGGACTCTGGATTGTTTTGTTATTGCTGTTAAAGCTGGATTGTTGTTGTTGCTACTGCTGTTATGGTTTGGGACAGGGGCATAGTTGGCCAGACCTGCCTTACAAAGCTTATGTAGTACAGCTATTGATAATACTTTCTCTTCTTATGGAAAGTGACCCTAAAATCCCTTTCCTCACTTCTTGTATAGCATGCTATAGGACTGGGCCAATTAGTTTATTGTTTATACAGTTTTGAAGTGGGAGGACCATCCAGGAAGATGTCAAATCAGCTTTAAAACATGCAGCTTGCAGACATGAATTGCAGTCTAAAGTAAATCTGTGGTTTTTGACAAAAGCAAGCAAGCAAGCTGTGGCTGATTCCTCCTGCCCTTAACAAAACCGCTGCTATGCTAATAGGAACTGGCTGCCTGCTTGAAGCCTAGGGATGTCCCATTACAAACTACAGATCTTGAACAGCCAGATCAACTCTACAGTGTGTTTACTTGAATGGCCTCCATTTCAAGAAGGCTCTCTTCCCATAGAAGATTTTCATGTTTGCTCTTTATTCTGGTTTTACAACATCTAGTTCACTCTGGGGATCTCTGCTGATCGTTTACAAAGTGAACAAACACAGATGTTTCTCTAGAATGTGTGCAAGCAAAGGATATGTAGGCAACTCTGGTAAGCTTATTGGTTGCATACCAATGACTTTTTCATCAACTGGCTAGTTAAGAAGAAAAGAAGTAATAGTAGTAGTAAAGGAAAGGGAGAATGACAAATTATAAGGGATATTGCACACTTGACAGCAGAGTACCATGTGTCATTAATGTGAAATCCATACTGGACTGCTGAGGGTATAATCCAGAAACCTGGGTGTTGCCTGACATGAATTCATGGAGACCAATAGTGATGGGCGGAGATAACCTCCACTCTCATCTGCAATGGGAGTTTATATTGCATTCAGAATTGCCGCTACATTTAATTCTAAGTGAAATTTGAAGACATTTTGGGATTTCTCTCCCCAGGTGGAGTGTCTGAGGAAATTTAAGGATAACCAAAGTAGTTTCCTTGACTAGTGAAATGACATTGGTTTCCTTGGGGAAGCAAAAATCATAAGCAATTATTTCACCTTATTAAATTTGAACCACAGTGCTGATTAAGCAATGCTGGCTCAAGATATATTGCCGCCTGAGGCAAATAACAAGATGACATCAGGGTGGACTTAGGTCTTTCAAATGTCAGCAGCACCGTGTGCAAGGCCAGAATCCACTCCTTGCCTCTTGCCTTTTGTTCAATTCACTACATCATAGTTAGGGTGCCCTGCAGCGCCCCCTAGGCTCTATGCCCAGTGTGGCAGAAGCAGTCACACTGCCCTCCCTATTCAATGTACAGAGGCCTGGTGAGCAAATAGCATGCTACAAAGCACCTGAGATAGCTGGCTAGGTTAGGGGCAAAGGAAAGGTCATTTACAGCACTGTCATCTAACTGATAGGAATCTTGCAGGATGAAGAAAAAGAGATCTGGACCCGTTGCCCCCTCTCCCTTCTGGAAGCATTATTTCATTATTTCTTCCCCTTGGCTTTAAGTAGGGATTGTTGAATCTGTCAGTTTCTCTCAGTTTCTCGTTTTTCCAATCTTAAATTCATTCCAACATGTTGCTGCATTGTGATTTTTAAAAATAAAAAGTCTTTATGAGAATTCACCAGCAATTTAGTTCAGATTTCTCCTAGTTTAGAGTTTTGCATGCAATTTTGTTGAATATACATGTTTGAAAAGCAACCCCCCCAAAAAATGTAATACATTTTTAATGTTATTTTCACCACTGTATGCTTTTATGCCCACTTTACACTAGTATTTGTGTTTTTAAAATTTATTACTTTGGTGGAGAACTGTACTGCAAAATTCAGAGAAGTGTGAATTTTGAAGGATGGCTGTGTTTCTGTGAATAGAATTTTCACCCCCAAGTTCCTTGTTTTAGCTGAAATGCAGGAAGCTGAGGTGGCTGCAGAGTGCAGACTGTTGGAGACATTATTTCTAGAATGAAAGGAAGGACACTCATGAACCCCTCTCAGCCATGAGCATTGACGTTCTCAATGCAATTTATTTTCTCTTTATTTGATGGAGAATGGGGAAAATACAGGCAACAGAAAATACAAAAAAAAAAAAATGACAGATAGAAACAGTCAGGAACCCCTGGAAATTACACAAGAACCCATCAATTAGGAATGGTACCGGTGATGCTCCCCACCCCCACATACTCCTTCTCCAAAGAGGCAGCCAGGCAACACACCACAAGGGGGGCATCTCTCCAGCACACACCTTGCATCATCACACAAACAACATGCAAGAAGATTCCACAATGCTCTTGCTGCTCCACAACAACAGATGAGGCAGGGGACCTTTGGCTCTTCAGATGTTTCTTGACTACAACTCCATCAGCTGCAGCAAGCATGGTCAATGGCCAGGGATGATGTGAGTTGTAGTTCAGAAACCTCTGGAGGTACAGACGTGGGATGTAGGCACTGGCACAGTCCCTAATTTATTTTAATTAATTAATTTATGGTTTATAAACTCTGTTCTTCTTCTGGCTGGAGACCATGACAGCTTGCAAGCATCTTAAAAAGCAGTACAGATATAGCAGAGCATTAATTACAATTATAGTCAATACATCAACACACAGTAAAACTCTCACTGTTCCAATGTTCAGTGAGTGGCCATGTCACAGCACAGTCCATGACAGGTGGCTGTGACAGTGTTTAGAGGGATGCTTGGGTGCATCTCTAGTTTTTATTCCATTTCTTTGTATTGCCCATTTGTGTGCTTCCCCCCTCCCTTCCGTTGCTGAGCTGCCCATAGTCCAAATAAATCTTGCAGTGTACACTGCATTTCATTTCGTTTCATTTCATTAAATTAGGAACATTGGACGCTGCCTTATAACAGACCATTGGTCTGTTTCTCTCAGTACTGTTGATATTGACTGGCAGCATCTCTCCAGGGTTTCAGACAGAGGACATACCCTGGAGGTGCCAGGGATTGAAAATGGGACCTTCTGTACACAAGGCAGATGCTCCTCCATTCGATGTGTCAACTGTTGCATTGAGTGTAGTAGCAGTGTTTCACTGGTTCCAGAGTAATGAAGGTATAGGGTTGCTCTGTTAATGGACAAACTGACATAACAAATAATACTACACATAAAGACTGCCTTATTGAACAATGGGTTTCCTCTCATTTCACAAGCTAGTAAAGGATTGTCTCTCTTAGGCATATATCTGAAGGTCATATATCCTTCTGGTCAGACATTTTAGCGTCATCGATCCTTGGCATGAATGAGGGATAACTTTAGACATTGCTCTTGTATTGTTAGCAATTACTTGGTCTCCTTGATATGGTCACAACTGCATTTGTGACTTCCTTTTTTTGCCCGCCCCCCTTTGAAAATTAGCCAGTTTCCCATTAAAGTGCAAAGAAAATCAAATTTCGCTTTGATCCCTGGTTGAGGTTTTTCATATATGGCCAGCAGAGATGTTTAATGTGGCCATCAAAGCACAGATCATATACTCTTGATTGTTATGAAATATGTTTTTATTCACTGCTATAACCACACCTGCAGTGGTCTCACCTGAGACCTCAAGTGAGAAACGGCACTTTACTCTGCCTACCTGTGATAGGCCCTGCCTCTTCAAACCAGGAAGAACTATATGTATTTCTGTTCTGTCTGGGGTCTTTTCTTGGTAATTATTGTCCTGGTTTTGACTTTGGTTCCTGAATATAATCTTGGTTGTCCATGGTTCAGCTTTGATGTACCTATACCTGGTGCCTCCTTCCACCTCCTTTCTTCATTTCAGATACTGGGAATACACACACACACACACACACACACACACACACACACACACACACTTCATAAAAATTGGACCCACCAACTTCATTTTTGTGCCAGCAGACTGCAGGTATTAAGTATTTATTTAATTATTTTTGCCCTGGAAAGATCCTCCAGTAGTTTTGCCAGTCACAGAGGTGATGATTACATGGCCTTAGACAAATTCCACTCATGGTAATTACATTCTGCTGCCTTAATTTTCTGCAGCAGTTTCGAATCCATCAAACACTCTTCCCTTCCTGTTGATTTGTGCTGCTGTACTCTGAGGAACAGCTGCCATGTTTACCTAAGGGTATGTGTGGCTTGGTGGGGGACAAAGTGAGTCTCACTTTTGTGTGAGATCCAGTACAACTTTGTCAATTTTTTTGGGACATGGTGACAGCTGTTCTGATTCACAATATGAGGAAGTCAAGAGGAGGAGGTGATCCACCTCCCCCAACCCCTGCAATAAATTGAGCCCATTCAGGGCATTGACAAAAGAATGTTGTGTCTTCTTTCAGCCAAGCTTGCGCCATGCTGAATGCTATCATTGCCAACTGTGTCTGTCATCCAAATTGTTGAGAACAACAGCAATCCAAGAGCCCACTGGGGGAAAAGGGCTGGCACCATCACTTCATCCTATCTCGCAAATGCTGCAAGGGAAATCTAACGAGGAAGCTTTTGGGGAGGCAATGCACAGTTGCAAACATCTGGATGCCAAATAAGTACAGCTCAGGCAGCTGCTAATCTGCCTGCAGGACATACAGCTTGTCAGCATCTTTGCTTGCAATGGGAGGCTGGAGGGAAAGAGTTGGCCAACAGCGCAATTAAGAAACGCACTTTCTTCTTCCTTTCCCAGTTTCATGCTGAAGGTGCTGATAATGCAGCCGTTAGCATAGCCATCATGGCACTCAGTATACTGGCTGCCTCTTGGGACCCAGAATTTAACTGCTCCAAAAGGATGCATTGAATGTTAGAGTGGAGGCAAAAGTGAATTCCTGATACTAAAAGCTTCACTATCCCCAAAGTCAACATGTTTTTTAGAGTTGTGTACTCACCTTGAAAGATGCAAAGAAAAAGCACACATACACAACCAAGAACTATTCCATTCCTTATGTTTAAAACAGTGTGTTCTTTGTGAACAGGGGAGTGGGAAATGATACAGAGGTTTTGAATGTGTAATGCAACGTAAATAATACAGTGTACATCTAATGATAATTCAAAGCACAAGTGACAGAGATGGGTGGGGGGAGATAGCGAGAGCGAACAGAAGGGAAATTAAATTCCTGTTGGTGCAAACCTACTAAACATGCAAAACTAGGAATGGAAAGTTGAAGGGAATTTACCTTGCCTTTGCACTTCGAAATAAATCCCAGGCCTTATAAATCTGTCACACATTTTCAGAGGACACACACAGAGAGAAACTCTTGTTCTTGACTTTACAATGGAAATTGGATTTGAATTTGGCTTAATCGGGTTAAAGCTGTTGTACGTAGCTGAACATCCCAGTGTCCCAAGAGTGCAACACTAAGCAAATGTGGATGATAGATGCTTCCCTGAAAACATAGGGGAAACAACAACTGGCTCTTATTACTCTTATACACATAACGTCTGCAACTAACTAGTGGCATTAAATAGAATAGTGGTTTTGTTCCTTTCTCAGGCCTGGAGGACAAATGTGGCCCTTCAGACATCTCTACCTGGGCCAGGTTCAAAGGCTTTGATCCAATGCAGCACTAAGTGCAAGCAGTGGCGTAGTGTGGGGGGTGCAGGGGGGGCCGTCCGTACCGGGCGCAACATCTGGGGGGGGGCGCTCGCACTCTCTGCCCCTACCTGGCTCACTCACTCTCTCTCTGCAGTGCTGGCTGTGCGAATCCGATCCGAGCCGCTGGGTCACTGCCCACTGTGGAGGGGGTGGGTGCCAGGCGTGCAGTGCAGAGAGAGAGAGAGAGAGACTATCTGGGGGAGGGACAGTGCAGCGGCTGCCCAGCGCAGCGCTGAGCGCGGGAGAGAACCACATCAGACCAGCTCAGGCAGCAGCAAGAAGAAGCTGGCAGTGGCGGCAGGTTAGGGGTTAGGGGGCGCAAATTACTTGCCTTGCCCCAGGTGCTGACAACCCACGCTACGCCGCTGAGTGCAAGGATTTTTTGGGGTGTTAGAACTCCCTCACTTTCCTCCACTACCTGCATACTCTGGGAGGATAAGGAGCAGAAGTCCCTTTGTGCAGGTGGAAATAATTGAATTGACAGGATTATTATTATTAATAATTAAATTTCTGTACTACAGACCCTCCAAGTGTCCCTATTTTCCAGGGAGAGTCCAGATTTACAGAAGCCATCCCAGTTTCTGATTTGATCCCGGAATGACCCACTTTTCCTTAGGACGTCCCTATTATCACTGGAGAAATGCTGGAGGTATGCAACCTCTGAGCCAGGGTGGTAAGTAACTTCAAAACTTTTAGAAGACATCTGAAGGCTACCCTGTATAGGGAAGGTTTTTCTTTTTTTAAAAAATGTTTTATTATGTTTTTATATATGTTAGAAGCCACCCAGAGTGACTAGGGCAACTCAGTAAGGTGGGTTGTTGTTGTTGTGGTGGTGGTGGTTGCTGCTGCTGTTGCTGTTAACTTAGGACATCCCTATTTTCATCAAAGAAATGTTGGGGCGGGTATGATACTGCCTTTCATCTGAGTATCACACGGTATGTTACAATATATAGCGGTACCTCGGTTTACATACACTTCAGGTTACATACACTTCAGGTTGCAGACTCTGCTAACCCAGAAATAGTGCTTCAGGTTAAGAACTTTGCTTCAGGATGAGAACAGAAATCGTGCTCCGGCAGTGCGGTGGCAGCGGGAGGCCCCATTAGCTTAAGTGGTGCTTCAGGTTAAGAACAGTTTCAGGTTAAGAACGGACCTCCGGAACAAATTAAGTACTTAACCCGAGGTACCACTGTAAAAGCACAAAAAACTAGTAGCAAAGAAAAACAATACTCCCCTGCAAAGGCCTTGGGGAATGTGGGGAAGAACACATGGCACAGACAGCTCTGTCCTCCAGCACATGGGAATGGCCAAAGGGCTCAGGCAGGATGGGCCAGAGAGCTGATGCTGCGGCCTCCTAACATCATTTACCAGCCTCTTTTGGTTGTGGTAGTGGCTTCACTCTCTACCTAATAGTAGGCCCAGCCAATTGGCTCCACACTATTGAGCAGAAGAGTAGATAGGAGGGCTCTGACATTGGAGAGGAGAAATGCTAAGCAATATTAACAGATGCTTTACCTAGCTCTTTTCTTGTGTGCACAGTCTATCTGTCTGTAGTGTCATTTTCAGTCTGCTTCCTCTTGCCCCAAGGTAGATTCTCAGATATATGTCAAGTCCCTCAAGAGGGCCCAGACATTGTACATGTTTCCTGGGCAATTGAGGAAAAATGGTCAGGAAGAAAGTTGCAAGGGAAAGGTAGAGATGAGAAATGGCTATGGCCCTGATTAATTGATTGATTGATTGATTGATTGATGCACTTCTATCACATCATCCCAAAGAGATCAAGTTGGTTTTGCCTATGGTTTCTTTTTTACAACACACAAGTATCTTCACCGGTACTTTGCGTTTCAGTAGCAAAGGATGTGTGTAGAAATTCTGTACAGTCATACCTTGGGTTAAAGACGCTTTGGGTTAAATCTTTTCAGGTTGCGTCCCACAGCGACCCGGAAGTAATGGAACGGGTTACTTCCGGGTTTCGCTGCTCACGCATGCACAGACGCTCAGAATGACGTCATGTGCATGCGCAGATGCGGCAAATCGTGACCTGCGCACGTGCAGATGCATGGACGCAGGTTACATTCTGCTCGTGATGCAAACAGGGCTCCGGAATGGATCCTGTTTGCATTCAGAGGTACCACTGTATTTTCCCCAGTTCTGTCCACAGGCAACAAGTTTCTCACACAGTTTACATGAATCCATGCTAAGCTGCCATGTGAAAATCATGGTAAGTAAACCATGGTACACTTGGGCCTTGCTCAATGGCCGCCTGTCCTCACCCTTCTCTCTTGAGACACTTCCCTCTGTATGTAGGGCCAGCAACCACAGCACTTCTGATCCCACCAGATGAGGCTCTCATTTACTCCCTCGGTGCTTTTGTTTCTCTCTGCACTTCTCTGGCTTTAATTTTTAATGTAATTATTCATTTGTTTTCTGTAAGCCTTCAGAAAACCCTGCATATCATTGATGATGAAAAAAACATGCAGAGCATCCATTAGGAGCTCAAGATAAAAGAACCTTGGCTCCAGTAAAATTGAATAAAGTAAAATAAAATTATTTGTGAGCATGATATGTTCTCCAATACCAGCGCCTCTTGCTGATTTCCACTTTGCCTTGTATGTCTTTTTTGGTCATTGGAGGCTCTCATGATCTTTGCAGCATTTTAATTTAAAAGCCAGACATTTTCTTTGGGTACCGCCGTACAAGCAATCAGTTAATTATCCGATAGAGATTAAAAGATGTGTGCAATCCAAAATTCAATTAAAATGAGGACGATTGGTTAATATGTTGGGAGCTGTTTCTACAGGCAACCAAAATTATAATTATGTGTAGCTAACAAAGTATTGTTTTATCTTCTATATCTGTATTTCTCATTGACTCTCTGGGTTTTCACCCATCTCCCTCCTCCCCCCATCTTTAATGTAATCCCAGCTGCCATCAAAAGGAACTTCAGAAAGCCTCTTGTTTCATGACAGTTCTTCCTAGGGTAGAGTTTTTGTGATTTGAAGCAAATGTTTAGTCATCTGGATATTTTTAAGTAAGCTTAATTACGGAAATTTAGAGTGGATGACAGTTTTGCTTATGAAATGAAAATGGATTTTATTCTGGTGCTTAATTGGAGTGCTGTTAAGCTGGACTTGGGACTGTCTACCAGCCCATGGGTTACAGAGGAAAAAATTGTTTGAATTAAAATTAAGTTGTGATCTGGTGCAGTGTCATATTTTAAGTGAGTACCTGTATCTATCTATCTATCATCTATCTATCCCAGCATTCCTCTTCAGGTAAGGAAACATCCAAATCAAGTTTAAAATCACAGAGTGAAGTAAGAGTGATTAGAGAATTTTATGCTGCTGCCCACTGGTTTATGTCCTGTTGCTCCCTGAGCCAGCCACCCCCTCTCACAGCCAATGCAATGATGTTTTGGGGGCAACATAATGTCCCACTTGAGCTGACCACAGGGTGAACATTTCCCTTCTGGGAACCATCAAGGCAGCTTAGTATTGGACAGATGTCCATTCCTTTACATGTCATCGGAACACTTAATAACAAATAAAATAATAAAACATAGAAGTCTACATATACAGCTAAAAGACTGGGAGAAATTATGGAAAGAAGGAACAAAACTTACTGCATGTAATGCTTTGAAAGAAAATGTAATGAAAATGATGTATAGATGGTATATTACCCAGTGAAATTAGCTAAAATGTATAAAATAAGTAGGGACGTGGGTGGCGCTGTGGGTTAAACCACAGAGCCTAGGGCTTGCTGATCAGAAGGTCGGCGGTTCGAATCTCTGCGATGGGGTGAGCTCCCGTTGCTTGGTCCCTGCTCCTGCCAACCTAGCAGTTTGAAAGCATGTCCAAGTGCAAGTAGATAAATAGGTACCGCTCCGGTGGGAAGGTAAACGGCGTTTCCGGGTGCTGCTCTGGTTCACTAGAAGCGGCTTAGTCATGCTGGCCACATGACCCAGAAGCTGTATGCCGGCTCCCTCGGCCAGTAAAGCAAGATGAGCGTCGCAACCCCAGAGTCGGTCACGACTGGACCTAATGGTCAGGGGTCCCTTTACCTTTACCTTATAAAATAAGTAATAAATGCTGGAAATGTAAGGAAAAGGAAGGCACTTTTTATCATCTGTGGTGGGAATATAAGAAAGTGAAAGGCTTCTGGGAAATTATAATGAGATGAAAAAGATGTTGAAATATACATTGTTAAAAAAACAGAAGCATTTTTACTTGGTATTGTAGGCACTGACATTAACAGACAAGATACAAAACTGTTTTTATATGTGACAACTGCAGCAAGAGTATTATTGGCACAGAAATGGAAGCAGGAAGAACTACAGACAAAAGAGGAATGGCCGATGAAATTGATGGACTATGCCAAATTGGATACAATAACAGGGAGAATTCAAAACCAGCAGGACCAGAAATTCTTGATAGATTGGAGTAAATATACGAATTATGTGAAAGACAATTGTAACCAACTGACCACACTTGTAGGACTACAAGAAGTTTTGTAAGAAGAACTATATGAAATATTGCAGAAAAGATTTATGAGAATGGATTTTAAGTTATGGATTATTAAAAGTAATAGTTAGGATAACAAATATAAGATTAAGAGATGAGGTTTGAAAACCATTAGATGTGGTTGATGGAAGTCTCAGGCTAAAATAGACAAAATGTTGTATAAGATGATATGAGATGATATATTCTGTTTGGAAAATATATGTAAAAACTAATAAAAATGTATATTTAAAAAAATAGAAGTCCCTTCTACATCTGGATCTCCTTTGCAACACAGGGAGATGATTATGCTTTCTTTAAAATAAAATAAAGAAATTAATAAAGTCTTTTAGAGCAGATGCAATTTTGTACACATGCCATTAAAGTTTCAGTGATGCTATTTGATTTCTCTACGCCTGCCCTGTTTCCGCCTTAAAGCCATCTTCATCAAAGCTGGCATCATGACTGTGTCATGTTAATATGGGTGCTTTGTTTACTCAAAGGGCAACATGTTGGACCAGATGAGTGATTTCTAATAGCTATCTAATAAGGAACATCTTACCAGCAGTAAGCCAGCTGGCTCTTGATAAATGATTAGCTACCTTCTTCAGTCATGCAAGTTGGCCGGCACATAAAATACAACTGTAGCCAAGGAACTGAGCAAGCACAGCAACAAATGTCTCGGTTTCACACATCAACAAATGTTGGACCATCTTTTTTGTGTTTTCAGGACATGGCTTCAAAGCAGGCAGACCATGGTATGCATTTGTTAAGCAGTGGATTGAAACCACCAACCAAATTAATATTATGTAGTAGACTACTCACTCTACATTTTACTACTACTACTAGGTAAAAAGTAAATGACCCCAGGATGGTTAAGTCCCATCAAAGGCGACTATGGAGTTGTGGCGCTCATCTTGCTTTCAGGCTGAGGGAGCCGGTGTTTGTTCACAAACAGCTTTCGGGGTCATGTGGCCAGCATGACTAAACTGCTTCTGGCATAACGGGACACTGTGACGCATGCCAGAGTGCACAAAAATGCCATTTACCTTCCCATAACAGCAATACCAATTCTCATCCCATCATGCAGATTTGAAGCACTGACCTTTCAATCAGCAAGCCCAAGGGGCTCAGTGGTCTAGACCACGTACTGAAAGTGAGATGAGCACCGCACCCCATAGTCGCCTTTGACTGGACTTGACCATCCAGGTGTCCTTTACCTTTTTTACCTACTACTACCACTACTAATAATAACAATGGAATTTCAGGAAAGGGTTACACAATCACTTTTCATTCCTCGTGTTCAGTAAGAGCATAAGAGCAAAAGGACATAAGAGCAAAAGAGCATCTCCACCCCATTGTTCAGCCCAGACACTGAGATCCAGCTTCGAGGGCCTTCTGGCAGTTCCCTCACTGGAAGAAGTGAAGCTACAAGTAGAGGGCCTTCTTGGTAGTGGTGCCCACCTTATGGAATGCCCTCCCATCAGATGTCAATGGGATAAATATCCCTTGACCGGAGAACGGTACACTCCTTCTATCTGGGATGGTCGTCCTCTTCCACCGAGCGCGCAGCTTCGGGAGGGACGCACATGGAGTGGTGAGGGAGGAAGGGGACACCCACCTAGCCAGCCAAATCAGCTGAATCAACCCTGGCGATCAATGGGGTGACAGATGTCACAGCCAGATTGCCCTCACATCCATATCTAGAAAACTTTTAGAAGGCATTTGAAGGCAGCCCTGTATCAGTATGTGTTTTATTATTCTTTTATATGTGTTGGAAACGACCCAGAGTGGCTGGGGAAACCCAGCCAGTTGGGCAGGGTACAAATAATAAAAATATTATTATTATTATTATTATTATTATTATTATTATTATTATTATTATTAATTATTAACATAAGAATTCCCTGCTGGATCAGGCTTATGGCCCATCTAATCCAATATCCTGTTGTCACAGGAGCTGAACAGTGCATGTGGGAGCAAGCAGGGTTTGAGCACAAGAGCACTCTCTCCTCCAGTGGTTTCCACCAATGGGTATTCAGAAACATTTTTGCCTTCAAGTGTGGAGGCAGAGCATAGGTATAATGTCTGGTAGCCACCAATAGTAGATTACTTGAAGTGTCCAGCACTTAGGGGTGAGGAAGAAATTCAGTTCACATTTGAGGATGGACTTGTGTGCTGAGGCCCCGCCCCTGCAGCCCCCTTAGATCATAAACACACAGACACAAAAATTTAGGTTAATGGGATAAAATAGGCCACTGGTTACAGATGTGAGTGGTTTGGCTTAGGCATTAGGTAAAACCAGACTATATCCTGACTCCTGCAGGGAGTCTCCTAAGGGTAAACCACTGGTAGGGGGAGTCCTATGATATATATTAAATCTGGGCACCCCCAGGGTCATGGCATGGCCTTAGCCCATGCCCAGGCTCCAGACAGAATCCACACCCCCGCATCCCATTAACGGGATACCCTTATCGAGGAGGGGCAGGTGGAGGCTACAACCTCCTGTCCCATAAACAAGGCTTACCCAATGCCTAACCTCACAAAGTTGTGATGATTGCTACAAGGTAGGCAAAAACCAAATGGTTGGTGCCAATTTGCCAAGTGTGAAAAATTCCTACCCAGCCCCATCAATATGGCGGCTGACATATGTCCATAGCAAGGTCACGTCATACCAAAGCTTTAAAAAGAGGATGGGTGGGCTGGGAGATCCTGTGAGGAGGTGAAAAGCAGGGTGCACCCCCAGCCACACCACAGTTTAAATGGCCACTGGCCACGTCCTGGCTGTCCCAATTGGTCAGCCGGGGGCATGACGTGGCCGGGAGTATTGGTGATGTGGGTGGCATCCCCTCCATCCTCCCACCAGGTCACTGCAAGGCCCAGATGCCCTGCCACAATGCCGCCCACTGGGGGAAGGTGAGCGGTCCTATCTAATTTATACTTGTTGAAATCATACAAGGATCAAAACACAATTGTCCTTCACACTTTTCCAAATTTTGCAGTGCACTTTTCCAGCCAAGTGATGTGCCCAAGGTTAAGATATCCATGAAAGGTAATAACCAACATAAATGCATTTTTTTCCATGGATAAATGTTTTAAAAGAAAGCGTATATTAGGGAAAGTTGCATACAAATATGTATATTAGGGCAAATTAATATTTTAGTGTTGAATTTTCACAAGGACTTCTTTAAAAGAAAATGATGTAGAAATGTGGAGAACTGAACTAAAGAATGGAAAAAATGAGGAATGGATAGAAACCAAAACTGAAATTTTAGCAATTCCTCCTGTGATGGAGGCAGGAAGTTATGAGTCTTAGTATCACCCAGGTCAGAGACTCTGGTGGCAACTCTGGTGTGTTTTCCATTGTGTTGGGTTCCCTAAGCTCGGTTGGCCAGGGATGAGAACTATGCATGGCATTGTAAGCTCCTTGTAGAAAAGGTGGGATATATGTGTCTTAAATAACTATGGTTCTCAAAAAATATCAAATAGTAGTGTATGATTTAAAAAACAACTGTGGGAACTCTTTCTCCAGTGCCTTTATTTTTTGAAAAGGGTTATGGTAGTAGGTGATGGAAGGATGCCATTTAATTCCA
This sequence comes from Podarcis vaucheri, assembly GCF_965113315.1. Taxonomy (NCBI): domain Eukaryota; kingdom Metazoa; phylum Chordata; class Lepidosauria; order Squamata; family Lacertidae; genus Podarcis; species Podarcis vaucheri. The sequence goes on along the minus strand of NC_138758.1, from coordinate 14,478,353 downwards.
CCTTCTTTTATACATGCATTTGGCATGTATTAATCAAGTTGCTCACTTTGTACTTTTCACTATGTGCTTGATATAGTTTGAGGGTCTTTCACCTTTTTCTCCTGCACTGCCTTAAAAACAGCAGGAATGACAGCTCTTGTTTTAAGTAGTCATATTTGTGTATACATATTTCAACAAAGGAGGGCATCCATGTGAAAGAGAAAGTGACCTTTGCATGGGGAATTTAATACTACCCACTTAACCGCCTTTCTGCTCGGGTTGAGAGCCCCTGAAACAATTAAAGTAGACAGTCTATAATCTCTGATAGGAACGCCTTAAACCAGAAGACATATTTAGACAGATATCAGTGTTTCCCCCTCTAAAGAAACAACAACTCCTGCACAACAATGGGGGTGGGGGCATAAAAACACTGCAAGCTGAAAAAAGAATGATGAAATGTACTTCAGAGAGACATTTTTCATACCTAGCTGAGCAGTTTGTTTTCAGTGGAATAACTTCAGTAAACAAGTGAAAGGAGAAAATCTATAAGGAGGTTTGTCCATGAGAACTCAGTTCTTCTTTTCACCCAGTTCATCTACTGCAAGACACCACAAGTGCTAAATCCACTGATGGCTCCCATTAAGATTGATAAGGCATTTATTTATTTAGCAAGTTTTATTACAGAAGCCAAAAGTTACAAAACAAGATGATGGCCCTTTAACCAGCCAGCCAGCTCCTCTAGGAATACCACTTTCCAAGAGATACAGAGAAGTATATCACAAACTAAATAACTCCATATGTGGTCCTCAAAAATTCATTGACAGTAATGTACAAAAAATTCAACACTTTCCAATATTTAGAATCTCAAATGATATTTACAATGCCAAAATAATAATGACATGCAATAGAATTACATATTGAGTTGTGTATGTCATTATTATTTTGGCATCGTAAATATTATTTAAGACTCTAAGCTCCTCTAGAAAGGCAGAGCCTCTCACTTTTCAGCATGGGTCAGCCTACATAAGGCTTCGTAGAGCACCTTCAGGCAGGGTTGGGAACAGGGGTGTGAATGGGGCAAGTACCATCTCTTTCCATCTATAAGATGCCCCCATGTATAAGATGCCCCCTATTTTGGGGGACTCAGATTTAAGAAAATGAGGGGAGATGGCTCAGAGTACAAGACGCCCCCTAATTTTTGACATTATTTTAAAGGGAAAAACTAGTCTTATACACGGATAAATATGGTATGCCCCACCCCACATGACTGATCATAATACACCATGCATGCACATCATTTAAATAGCAATGCCCATCATGGGGGTGTGGGGCTGGAATATTTTATTGAGAGGTGAAGGGAGCTCAGTCCCTTGGAGTTGGCTCCTACAGTTGGGAAAGTCTCCTGCCTGGCACATTGGAGATGCATTACCTGCTAGATGAACCAATGGTCTGAGGTGAAAGAAGGAAGCTTCTTGCGTTCCAATTTCATTTGGCTCTTGATTTTGTTTCTTCTGCCTCTTTTAGCAGGGCCTCTTGTAATTATCCAAAGTCATGTATTATTTCTGTTTGACTTGGACTTATGACTGGGCACTGTCTGCTTCTCCTGAAAATCTCAAGCACTCACAGAACTGCACACGTTGAACGATTAAGGCCACACCTTAAGTACTGTGCTCAGTGTAAAAGATATAAGTTTAAAGTGCATAAAATGCTATGTTTATGTGCATTGTGTATGAAAGCTGGTGGAGGTTTGCATTTACCAAATATCTGATTTGCAGAGAACTGTAGCAAGTGCAAAAAGGATGCTTGTGCAGCTGTAGAGCTGCAACAAATGGGATAAGTCTTTGTTTCAACTTTTATGTTAATTGATTATTCATCCTCGGAATCTGGATGTCACTCAGAATGTGCCAGCATTCTTTCTCTGGGACTCGAGAGAGAATAGTTCTTTGACTAGATATTAACAAGTAAGAATCTAAATAAAAATGGACTGCATTGCTAGTTGTTTAAGAACAATGTGTTGATTTGTATTTGCAATGTTTTTTGTAACACATTTAAATACAGTTTGCAGTTAAACTTTGGAACTCTTTTTTCTTATTGTGGAGAGTTTATTGAGTAATACTCTGTACAAGGTTCAGATAAGGGAATAATTATCTGGATCAGAGGAGGGTGGCCAGTATGCTGAGGAACATGGAAACCAGAATTTTGGAGAAGAGATGTTCAAGGAGAAGCATGGCCACTGTCTTCAAATATCTGTGGTGCCTCAGAGGATGTAGCAGACCAGAACAAATGAGTAGACATTTCAGGTAAATGTTAAGGAATAATAATAATAATAATAATAATAATAATAATAATAATAATAATATTTATACCCCATCCATCTGGCTGGGTTTCCTTCCCCAGCCACACTGGACAGCTTCTAACAAAAGATTAAAAATACATTTAAAAATCAGTCATTAAAACATCCCTAAACAGGGCTGACTTCAGATGTCTTCTAAATGTCAGATAGTTGTTTATTTCTTTGACATCTGGTGGGAGGGCGTTCCACAGGGCGGGCGCCACTACTGAGAAGGCCCTCTGCCTGGTTCCTTGTAACTTTGCTTCTTGCAGTGAGGGAACCACCAGAAGGCCCTTGGTACTGGACCTCAGTGTACATGTTGAACAATGGGGGTGGAGATGCTCCTTCAGGTATACTAGGCTGAGTTAGAAAACATCTAACTGTCATGGCTATTGGACACTTGAACATAATTCATAGGAAGATGGTGAGTTATCCTTTGCTAGAGGCAGTTGAGTTGATCCACCAGGGTTTTTAATCTTGTAGGATGTTGTGATATGATAATGACTTGCATGTAGAGTTTCAGTACCTGAAATCTCCAGATGTGGCTGGGAAAGATTCTGATCGGACATCCTGCAAAGTCACTGCCAGTCTGTGTCACCAGAGATGGGGAACCTGTGGCCCTCCAAATGTTATTTGACTCCAACATCTAGCACTTTTAAACCCCAGCCAGGAAGGCCAGTGTTCAGCTTCCCATTCCGGCTAAAGAAAATGTGTTGCCTATTCTGGTTCTTAAGAATTCACCAGGAGAGCTATGTGAATAATTCTGAACAGAGTAGAAATGTGCAGTATTATTACTATTATTATTTTTAAAAACTCAGTGTCTGTTCCATCTTCAAGGTACAACCTGTTAGCACTTTTACAAGTTCCGTTTGAAAGCTTTCCACATGCTTTCTTCTCTTAATATAGGTTATTCACCAGTGGATAAATATTTGGCCATACTCTTCTCTGATTCCTGGAACACTGTCTATATTCCTAAAAGGTAAATGTCACACTTTTTTCATCTACAGTGATTTAGTGCAAAAATGTCTTTTAATGCAGAATGTTGCCTTAATAAATTATATCAGTCTTGCACTGCAGGCAACATTTTCAGGAGCCAGGCTGGTTGTTTAGTTTCTGAATAACAAATTACATTTTCTAATAGAATTGCTGCCACACCCATAACTATTATGACTGGGGTCTTTGCTAAACTCTAGTTAAAAAACAACAGCACATGAGCCATAAGTCCTGGCAGACACAAATGTCTACTTTTGGCTGCACACATTGATGTGGTTTTTCTTTTTTTGAAAAATGAAAACTTTTAGGAAAGAACACAAAGATGAGCACTGAAGCAGAGCTATAAATCAATCAACAAGGAAGTTGTATTTCTTCACAGCAGTATGTGGTTCCTGAAAAACACTCATCATGCATCAGGTAATGGGACAGAGCTTTGCTTTGCTTGATGTTCAGGATCCAGTAATTGTTACGTGCTGTACATCTTGTTGACAGTAAATGGCAAGAAAAACCCTCAGCTCACTCGAGCACCATCATCAGAAATACAGGTGCAGAGGCCTTACTTGTAATCTGCCATCCAGGTGATCTCATGACAAGTTACTTTCTCTCTTTCAAAGAAAATTGCCATTTCACTGATTACAGACAAAATGTCTAGTTAAAATGGAGACCATGGTATGTCAAGCATACAACAGTGTACCATCTAATGTGAGCAGAAGAGCAATCTGTGTGGTATATTTAAAGAAAATAGAGTGTTGCATTGTCAGATCCATGTATTTCAGAATCTACATTCATACATCACAGGCAAGAGTGGGGATGGGGAAGAATTTTGTCTGTTTTGCATGCTAATACAAACTGCATTAATTTGTCATTATTGGACCAACACAACTATCTTTCAAAATTTGTACCTTTATAATTTTGTAATGCAATTCCACCCCAAAAATGTGCATAATTTGGCAAGATTGCAGTGAAAACTGAAGATGTACAGAGGAGAAATGTACACCCAAGAAATCTATGCAATTTTGGGGGGCAGGCTAAAAAAACAAGCAAGCAAACAAGCAAAAAACAATTTGCTAACTTATGTGGAAATAGAGCAAACTTTAAGACTGGAAAAACTGGAAAACTAAAATTGACAGATTTGTCTAAGCAAGCCTCCTAAGGCTGCATTGTGCTACTGATGAAGTGTCTCCCAGCAATCTGATCCTCAGCAAGAAACAGTGGATGTTGATATCTATTAAATACTAGTGAGGTATTCACCAAATGACAAGGCTGTTTAACACTTGTAGCACAGGCCAGCTTACCAGCTAGGAATTTCCAGCAGAAAATGGACTAGTGCACTGGTTTTGGCCGATGTCAAGAGATGCCAGAGAATTCTGAAGAAAACTGAAATGGAAGTGGCCCCTGATGATATTCACTTAAGGTAAAGGTAAAGGGACCCCTGACCATTAGGTCTAGTCACTGACGACTCTGGGGTTGCGGTTCTCATCTCGCTTTATTGGCCGAGGGATCCGGCGTACAGCTTCCGGGTCATGTGGCCAGCATGACTAAGGCGCTTCTGGTGAACCAGAGCAGTGCACGGAAATGCCGTTTACCTTCCCACCAGAGCGGTACCTATTTATCTACTTGCACTTTGACGTGCTTTTGAACTGCTAGGTGGGCAGGAGCTGAGACCGAGCCACGGGAGCTCACCCTGTCATGGGGATTCAAACTGCCGACCTTCTGATCAGCAAGCCCTAGGCTCTGTGGTTTAACCCACAGTGCCAATCAGCAATATTACTGACATTCACTAGAGCTGTGCATAGCCCCTGAGGTTTATCCTGTGTCTACAATTTGGCCCCTCTAGTCAGGCCAACCTGTCCTAGGATAATTTGACAAATCTGCCCCCCCCCCACAAACTAAGAGCAAGAAAAATCAATTCTGTGGGGTGTCCTTTGTACTTCACAGGGAAGCCACTTGTGAAGGATCATCTTGCACCTTGCGGAGGCAATGATTGTGTGGGGTGCTAGCTCATAAGCTTTTTTGAGGTAGGGTAATTTCTTCTGTTTTCAACCCATGATGGAAGACTTTTGCTCATCTGTCAAAAGATGTAGCAATACAGCAACAAAATGCTCTGGATCTGCACAGCCAACTGAAATAAATTAAGTAAAAACAAATTTAGTCTGTTCCTATATTATAAAGCAGACTATGAAGAAGCAATATTTGATTCTATACAGGGAAAAGTCCATTTATGAACACAAAATTAAAAGCAGAGTACCTGAGCACTACATCATTGAAGATGCCTTTAACTGGCTTTATTTCAATGTATAATTGATTGGACATTTCAAACAAGCTGGCATAAATTATAAATAACATGAACTGTGTATAAATAATCCAGTATCCTCCAAAGCAAGTGATCCTCCGATGGTCTATGGGTTAGGTCTGTGCTCCAGGAATATATTGCATACCAAGCGTGTGAATCTTTGATGCGTGCCAGAAGGTTTCGTTGCTTTAAAACCTCACATCCTTTCTAAACAAATATTTGACAAAGGACATATGAATTGTAGCCCAGTGACCCACACTATTATCTGTCTCCTAGTATCCTTGACATTTCAGTCCAGCAAACAGGTTCAAAAAGCCCCAAAAGCACAGGACATCTTTCTTTTGATACCCTTTATCCAGGCTGTGTACCTGACCACAAACAAATCCTATCCACACCATCTTACCTGATTGGTAGGATCTAAACATCTGAAGGTTTGTCACTTCCCAAACCATCTTGCCTATGTCTAAAGATCTTCTGGGGCAGCTCTGCTCCACATTTATATCATCATTATTATAGCCACAGCAGGCGCTGTAACCTTCCAGCAGTTTGCCTTCACTCCCAAAGGCCCCTATTGTCTCCTGAGACAAATGAATGCCAACCCATATTCCCACTCCCAGAGCAGCTTAGAAATACCAGTAAAAGTCAGTCCCTTCACAATCTAAGAGGAACAATAGAAAAGAAAAAGGACTGGGGAGGAGGACGGGAAAGAAAACAACCTCAGGTACTAGTTTTTAATTGTCATGATCTTGTTGTGAATAGCAGGAATGTAAAAATTTGGAGAGAATCCAAAGGTTGCAGGTTTTTCAGCAGAGCCAATGGAGAACCCAGCAGTTCCATCTCTACCTGTCTCTTACAGCTTGAAAGAATGGCTGCTTCAGACAACAGTTAAAGTTTTTATATAACAACCTTTTGTGCTCTTCCACACTCTTATTTTGGATTCTTTTAGCGTTTTTAAATTCTTATAGACTTTTATATTCACCTTGTGTTTTAATAGCTTTTAGCTTTCTAAAGTGCTTTTTAGATTTTAAATGCTGGTCTATGACCGTAGTAAAGATTTGTATTGTGTTGTGTTGTGTTGTGTTGCTGCGTTGACAACAGAAGGAGCCTGATGCAGTTTTGTTCTCCTCCTAAAGATAGCCCACATGGAATGGCCTGAAGGATGGACAAATCCGACAATTTTTGTTTCTCTCCGTTATTCATTCTTCCAATCTTAACTTCTGTTATTCGCATTTTCATCTCAGTTTCTGACTTAATTATTTAAGAAAAAATATTTTGTCAGGAAAATTCATCAGTGCGAATTTCTCCTGATATACATATTTTAACCTGTGATTTCCTCTGTGCTGTTTACACCAATATCCCCATTTTAACCACACGCTTCCATATTATAAAAATGTTTAATGTAATTTGGTTGAGGAACTGCGCTGGAAAGTTCAGAGAAGTATGAATTTTGAAGGATAACTGCTTCATTTTGCATGTTTCAGGAAGTATGAACCAGGTAGTTTCGTATTAAATGTGAGCTGAACTTAATTTCTCTCTGATCCCTAAAGGATTTTGAATCAGATATATGACTGAGGCAAACAGAATGATTGTCTCTCTGAATGGCGCCCAGACCACCTTTGCTGACTGGATGAGGTTTTTTATGATGATTGGACATATAATAAAGCCTCTCTTTTAACTTATTAATTTGTGACCATTCTGAGGGTGGATGTTCTCTCTTCACTCTGAACCTTGATTTTTGTTTCAAGCTTCGTAAAGTATTAATAACCATAATTGCCTCTTGGCCATGTTGAAGTCTAGACTTTGCAAAACACAGTTGATGATTGATTTATACAATCATTTCTTAAACATATGCACATAGTCTTGTGTTCCAGTTTGCCTATGAAGAGCCTTTCATTCATGGTCCAGGTTGCACTGGCTAATGCAGGATGTCTCCATTACAGACTAGAATAAAACACTGCAGAATAATATCCAACAGACTTGCAATTAGAGATTGCTGGGGAGATGATTATGACTATCCATTGGGGAGGGTACAAGAAGGCATTTTCTCTCTTTAGGTGAATCATAATCCCTAGATTGCAATTTGCATCTATAACAAATAAAGGAAAAAGTACAGTGGTGTGGCTCTCCTAGGTGTGTGACATCATACTGGGTCATAAGGAAAGGGTTAACTAAGTGTAAAATGACTAACCAATAGGAACCCAAGGGGAGGAGTTAGAGTTGTTAAGAAGTCAGTCTGGAGTTAGAGAAGAGAGAGGAAGGATAAGTCTGTGGATTGGGCTAGTCTGATGTGAGAGAGTGAGAGAATCTGTTAAGAGGAGTCAGTCAAACAGTTGAGATAATCAGTCAGAAGGTATTAGGAAGGTATAGGACGGTAAAGAAACTAAGGTTAAGAAAGTGACAAGAAAATTATCTGAGAAACCATAAACGTGTTAATGCTTATAAAATAAACTTGTTTATTTGGTTTAATTTTAACAACTGTCTGGACTCAGTGTGTACCCGAGAGTAGCAGGTTGGTGGCAGTGGGGAAGCGAGCACAGTGGTGGCACAGGGGTCAATAGACCGTCAAACGTCCAGGGACCTTGTATGATCGCCACAAGTGGTGCCTTGGTTCTCAAACAGCTTGGCTCCCGAACAAATCGGCTCCGGAACACCACAAACTTGAAGTAAGTGTTCTGGTTTGCGAACGTTTTTTGGAAGTTGAACATCCGACGTGGCATCTCCTTAAGTGTAGGGAGCACCTGCAACCAATTGGAAGCCGCACCTTGGTTTTCGAGCAGTTCCAGGAGTCAAACAGACTCCCAGAATGGATTAAGTTTGACAACCAAGGCACCACTGTAAATAGAAACAAAGATTTAAGGCATAATATGTGAGCATCGTTCCTCTCATTCATTTTGTGAGAAAGTAGCCAGCTCCTGCCTTTGAGCCAATGGATGAAGTAATAGCAATGATTAAAATTTCCTACCTAATATGGTGAAGAGGAAGCTAGAGTGAAATAACCATTTTCTGGATTGTGTTGAGGAACTTCTGGCCCACTGGCTTAATTAGGCCAACCAGTTTGGCCCATTTGGCCCATAAGACTGCTGTGGCCAAGGCCTGCCCACATATCATAGATGATGTCTGGTGTTGAACAGAGAAAGAAGTGTCTGAGCATCTCATGGTAGGGCTGGGAATGCTCCTTGTCTGAAACCTTGGAGTCACTACCCATCAGAGTCACCAATATTGAACTAGATGGACCAATGGTCTGACTTAGTATAAGGCACAGTCCTATATTCCTACACTTTTACAAAAGGGACACAAACCTTTTGTTTCAAGTTATTTCAGATGCCTTCCACATTCTAGGCAATTGTGAGAGCATATATGTGGAAGGAATGCTCTTCCACAGGTTATGCTTCAACATCCATTTCCATTACCCTTTGCTTGAACTATTAGCATTATCTCCCAACATCCTTCTGATCTCTTCTGTCTAGACTTTCCCAGAGGTTGTGCCCTGCCTTACCAAACATCATTGCACTCACAGGAAATCAATACATGGGGGCTTCCAAACCAACTATTGAAATTCACTATATTATGCAAGCAAGGCTATTCCAACCTTAACAAAAGTTCAATTAGTCCAAAATGCAGCACCTTTTCCCCAGCCAGAAAGAAGCTTAGGAGAACATTAGTGTTCTGTTAGCACAGGGAGGGTGGGTTAGATATAAGGTCTGCATGCGACTCTTCAGGGTGCTGGATGACAGTAGTATTAAAGGTCATTTCTATTTCTGTGCTTGTGGCTTTCAAAAAGGCTCATTCCTCATAAGTTGGAAGCTGTCATCCTCCAAAAAAGGGGGAAAGAGTGCAATGGAAGCAAGGCTGTGGTTTGGCACTCATTACCTGAGAAAATTGGGGTGTCATGCAGTCTTGCTGCTTCCTGGGTGAAATGTAAAACTCATTCCTTCATTTCAGGCATTTTCTTCCCAACTTCACAGTTTCTCTAGTGGCTTCCTTTTGGTGGTTCCCAAAGATGTCACTTTTGTATTGGGGAGGAAGAGAGGCTGGCAAATGAGTAACAAGGGCTTCTCAGATCAGTTGAAGAACATAGGCTGGGGGCTTCCCAGCTTTAGTCAGCTTGGCCCACACTCTACAATGCAAGGGAATGTTTGCACACCAGGTTCAACACTGCATAATAATTTGGGAAATCTCCATAGGGAAAGCTGTGACATTTCTACCAATAGACCCTTTTAAGGCTCAAGACCCTTATGCAGGCCAATGGTATATGGCAAAATGGATGGGAAATGACCAGTTATTTCCAGGACTGCAGGGGATAACAATGAATTTCCTCTGGGATCCTCTTCCCTGGAGTCTTTGCATGCAAAACAAACTCCAATAGCCACCAGCGTGTTCCATATGTTTCTAAAATAGAGTGCATTATAGGTTTCCAAAATTAAGACCATGAAGTCCCTCCAATCTGTCTCCTGTGCAATGAATGATTAGAGCTATTGAATAGAACAATAGAAGGTTCCTGAGCTCTAGCACAATTTATTTCATCTGCCTAGATCAGCCATTGGCTGCCCCTGACCAAGGAAGGGAATTTGCCTTAGTTGATACCACTATATCAGAAGCCTGGCATTTGATTGTCAGCTGATGGTGGTCCTCAGCTCTGAACTAAGTGGTAATCTATTATATCTGTACAGTTATTTTGCCCAGTACTAAATATGGATAAAGGTAGAGATGGATTGTTTTAATTTTTAATAGTAGCTCTTTAAATACAACAACATACAAAACATTTTCTCTATGTTTTGCACTTTCCAAAGTAAACTTGCGAAGAGAACTAAAATTGGGCAATAAGCATACGGCTTTCTTGTTTATCACATATTTCAAAGCTACTATTATTTTTAGATTTACAGACACTGTGGCATCTCTTTCATGGACACTTGGTAAATATAAACTTTCAGACTTGATTATCCCCCCTCCCTTAGCCCAATTAAAAGGTTTGCTGGTGTCTGTGGTTTTTATAATTAAATTTATGCAAAATATTACTTTACATCATTTCAAAAAAGAAGTTCTGGTGGATGTTTTTATATTTCCTCCTCACTTCTAGTAACAGCAATTAATGTTCATCTCACACATTCATTTCTCACTTAATGGTGTGTGTGTGTGTGTGTGTGTGCGCACACACACACACACACACACACACACACACAGTTGACGTAAGTAGACAACTTTAAAATAATCCAAAATATTATGAAAGTGGTGCCTAATGGCTTAGGTCATTACAGGCTCCTCCAGACATCCTTTTTTTATTGTGCATCCATGATGATATGTGCTCATGACAATATCAGGGTAGTTATACACAATCTCTCTTTGTGCTTTCAGACAAGCTGCGGTGGAAATACTGCTTCATTTCCAATCTGTGCATGTCCCATGCATGTCCTAAAACCCTGCAACTTTTTATACCACAAATGTCCCATTTATCCTGGTTCTGTAATGCTACAGAGTGCCCCACCAGACAGCAATAACACAATATGTGGATGGTCCTATATCTATCCCCTCCACTAATGCACCATTATGACATCAATAACATGTTGCAAAATATGCCCCCTCCCCTCCAAATGGCTAGGTTCTATCTCCACTGTTAGAGGCAGTAATTCTTATAAATACCTGTTGCTGGAAACAGCAGGAGGGATGAGTGCTGCTGTGCTCTGGTCCTGTCTGTGGGCTTCCCATGATCATCTGGCTGGCCACTGTAAGAATAGGATCCTGGACTACATGTGCCATTGGCTTGATTCAGCAAACTACCATGTTCTTAATTCAATTGCTTCACTAAGAGTAGAAAGCCCTCTTTACTAACAGGAGGGTTAAAAGCACGTAGGGACAGTGGCACAACACAATCCCTGGCCCAATGTCCCACTGACTGGTGTCCAAACATGGCCCTGGCACTGAAATTTGTGGGTGCCCAGCGCTTTCATGGGGAATTTTGTGGGTGCTCAGGCACCCAGAGCCCCAGGGAGTTGGCACCTATGATGTCAACTTTCAGACAAGAGTGTATTGTGTGTTGTATGAGAAAGTATGAAAGGAGCATCTATACATGCTTGGCTGAATGCAGTCAGAAGCCATTACATGACTGGCATCCCTGTCTTGTCACTCAGTCTGAAGGTCAGTGTTCAAGTGAAAAAGGATTAAGTAATGAAGAAATGCTCTGTCCAATCAGAAGCCCAGCTTAGAATGTGGCTTGCGCAGCTCTTCATAGGACCTTGGGCTCAGAGACTCTTGACTCTGTTTCTCTGTAAGTCCTATCACGGGAGAGGCTCAGTGGTAGAACAACTGCTTTGCATGTTGAAATTCCCTGGTTCAATCCCAACCATTTCTAGGTAAGGCTCAGAGAAAGCCCCATCTTTAATTCTGTGCAGACCATGTGGAGCTAGCTGAATCAATGGTCTGATCTGATGTAGGCAGCTTACTATGTTCCTAAAGTCGGATCCTGACAATAGGTTTCTGGAAAGAAATACAGGTTTTATTTGACCTTATGATAAGAAGCAAACCCTCAATGGCAACATTAAAAAGATGTTCAGTGATCAGAAACACTAGTCTGAAGCCAAATTTGACAGTCAGCTGGTAAACAATGGCCATATCCTGGGGTAGGGAGATCGTACTTATCCTAAAGCATATTGCATTTAGATTGATTTGAAGCCATTTTCAAGTGGAAAATGACAATAGATTTTGCAATTTTCACCAGTGTTGATTGGGTTTTCAGAATCTTATGCTAGAAATGCAAGCTAAATATATCTCCCCTAGGAGTGATTACTTGTAAGTGGGTACCCGGACAATAGCCAATCACCAAGCCAGGGACCAGGAGCAAAGACTTAAGAAGGCCTCTTTGACAAATTTTACAATTAAAAAGCCTTCCGGGAGACAACATCAGTTAATCATCTCCCATTCCTTACTTTGCTGTTGTGAGCACATAGATTCCCATTGAAGTTTGCACCTGAGTAAGAGCCAGCATGGAGACATCCATCTTAACTTGACTCTAAAGGTGTAAGAGGAGCCTTAGGCATATTGTTCTCTCTCAACCTGGCTCCTTTGGCAAAATGGGAATCATAATCCCAAGGCTTTTGTAACAATTGCATAGAGAAAGGATGCGAAGTCCTGTAAGTGATCTCTGACAGCTGCAATTCTAATATTATTTAGCCATTTAAAAACCGACTTGCCAACACCCATGATGTAAGAGAATTTTTTAAAACACACACACACACACACACACACACACACCACCCTGAGACCCCTGGGCATAGGGCTGTATATAAATTCAGGCAACCAATCAATAAAGTCACACTATAAAACAATTGTATATTACCTCCAGTTTGACCAACAACTGGAGTTAATATATACAATTGTTTTATAGTGTGATTTTTTAATTTTTAAAGAAACTCAAAATTTTATTTTAGCACATCTTTATATATGTATGCTATCACAAGGTAGCCTAAATCTGTCCCATCTTTCTATATTAAGATGATTTATTTATTACATTTATATTCCGCCTTTCTTCCAAGGAGCTCAATATGGCATACACGGTTCTCCCCCTCCTAATGTCAACCCTATGCAGAGAGATGGTGATTGGCCCATGCTCAAATGGTAAGCTTCATGGCTGAATGTGGGTTTGAACCCTGGTCTCTCAGGTCTTACAACCATTACACAATCCTGTTTGATGATGGTGGTGGTGATATTATTATATATCTATTTATACACTCTTTTTTCCTGACAGGAACTCAAGATGGCTTACAGACAATATTTCCTGTTTGTCTGACTTCTGGGACTGAAAACTTCCCCACCCCTGCCACAGATATGTGTCTACTCTGGACCTAATGTTCCTGAGGTTGAACTCCTTAGCTTACAGATCTTACAGATTCTCTTCACAGCCCTGGAAGTCTCTTACACGTGTGGGCTGCAGAGCTGAAGCTGGAGAGAGAGAGAGAGAAAATGCAGTGATGTGAAGATTTTGATTACTTTTATGCACCAGCACTGGGACTTTATGGATTTCTTTGGTGGCTCGATCATTAGCATCAAGTTATGATTCCATCAGAATGCAAGGAACGGTTTAATGTAAACTGTCACTGCTGACACATTTATGCTCTAACTAACTTGGCATCACAATGTGATGGTAATTGCATGTTATGCTAATTACATTTTCTTCCTTTCTTTCTCTTTGCTAGTGCAAAGGGACCCCTTGTGCCGCCACTTATGACTGAACATGTGTTCATCAAGCAAACTTCATCAGCGTTATTGAAATGTGCAATATTTTTTATTACAGCTTCAGCTCACGGTCATAGAATGTGACAAGCGTAATGCCCAAGAGTAATCACCCTTCGAAGGATGTACTGTGCTTCGCTGTTTCCTTTTTTGTTTTTTGTTTTTTTGTTTTTTTTTGGTAAACTGATATTCTTCCATGTACTGCTCTGAAGCCAATGCAATGGTTCCAATGCTAGCAGAGTTCTCCAGGAACTTATGGCATAGTTTCAGGGTTTAAACTATAGCAACTCATGTTATCTCCTTCATGGATCACTGCCTTGTCATGGCGAAGGGGCTTGAATAACCCAGAGAAGCTATAAGCTATGCTGTGCAGGGCCACCCAAGATGGACAGGTCACAGTGGAGAGTTTTGACTAAATGTGATCCACCTGGAGCAGGAACCAGCAAGCCACTCCAGTATCCCTGCCAAGAAAACTCCATGGACAAACCTAGACAGCATCTTAAAAAGCAGAGACATCATTTTGCCGACAAAGGTCCGTATAGTAAAAGCTATGGTTTTCCCAGTAGTGATGTATGGAAGTGAGAGCTGGACCATAAAGAAAGCTGACCACTGAAGAATTGATGCTTTTGAATTATGGTGCTGGAGGAGACTGCAAAAAGATCAAACCTATCCATTCTTAAGGAAATTAGCCCTGAGTGCTTACTGGAAGGACAGATTGTGAAGCTGAGGCTCCAATACTTTGGCCACCTCATGAGAAGAGAAGACTCCCTGGAAAAGACCCTGATGTTGGGAAAGATTGAGGGCACAAGGAGAAGGGGACAACAGAGGATGAGATGGTTGGACAGTGTTCTCGAAGCTACTAACATGTGTTTGACCAAACTGCGGAAGGCAGTGGAAGACAGGAGTGCCTGGCATGCTCTGGTCCATGGGGTCATGAAGAGTCGGACACGGCTAAATGACCAAACAACAATAAAATCATGTTATATGTCAGTATAATTTAACACTGGCAGTTAATTGTTCTTGGGTCTGTCTCTGCCCTTCCACCTTGTCTGATTTCTGTTCAGAGTTATAATGCCAGCTGCCATGGATCTCCTGAAAACTGCTCAAGTGAGGGTTCACTCCCACCTTTTCTCGCCAAAGGGGAGAATTCTATGTGAGTGTGTGTATTAAGTAATTTATAGCTTGCTGCAACCACCAGCCTTTAAGCCTCCATATTGAGTCAAGCTACCAGTTTGACTACAATCTCCTGTTTGATTGCAGACTCTTTTTGATACGGAAGGAAACCCAATTTTCTTTGCTTAATTGGTATATAATGCATAGCTCATGATGCACAAGCATCTCCTAACTTTATGTATATTGTATAAATAATTGTCTTGTTACTTGGGGCAATAAAAACGCTTTATGCTGTATGTGCAAGCAGTTTTCTTCATCACCAATTCTGAAATGGTTGGCAATGGTTAAGGATGAAGATTCTAAAGCACCGTGGCACAACTCTGCTGGTTACCAGTGTGATCTTACATCATTATCAGATCAGAGTTATCCTAATTTAAGTGTGCATCTCCAAAGAATCTCAGGCCTTAAACTGTTTAATTCACAATTCCACTATCTAGGTACTATTATTCCAAAAAATCTATTGAAATTGAAATAATAAGCCAGTAATTATGGAATTTAAAGCTAAAATGAAAACTTGGATGAATCTATCTATGTCTCTGTCGGGTTGGATTCCAGCTGCTGAGATGATATTACTTTCAAAAAGTTAATTTCTTTTTCAAACGATCCCTATCCAAATTGAAGATTGGGTTCTTTAAAAATGGCAAAAGCTTATTATGACCTTCATCCATCAAGGTAAAAGGTCCAGACTCCACAACAGTGTATTATTTATGCTCACTGAGAGAGGTGTGTAGGTATTCCTTGATTAAAATGGTATTACAATGCGTTCCTCCTTAGGAACATTCTTTATATAATACGTGGAAATGAACAGTCATCTTGCCTAACCATGGGAACTAAACAAGGAAATCTAACCACTCTTAAAATACTGCCCCCTCAGACTCTTAGTGAAATCTCCAACACTTTTGTACATCAGGACCTGGTTTTATGGAAACAATAGAGAAATATTTTGGCTGCTTCTTTGTCCCCCATGACTCCAATTTGGAGCATCCCTTGTTACAAGATCCTGACAGCAACCATCACTTTAAACAGTAGGACACTGTGGACTTCTCAATTATTAATTGTGCTTGGGTGCATGTGCCTCCTTTAACAGGTGCCCAAATTAATGTACAAGTAGTAAATCTCCCTAAAAATTGGTTTGATATTCATCAAATTCGACATTTGCTTAACTTACTGGAAGTTTTTTTAAAAAACAAACAAACTAAGCTACTAAATCATGAACCTATTTTGAATCTTTAATATATAATCCTGAAATACTGGACTCAGACATATTTTCAAAATTTTATAAAATTCTCTCTTGCACTGTTGTGGATTTTAACAATAACTTTTAATAATGCTGGGAAGAAGATTTTGAGACAGGGACGTTTGGCTAAATAAGTCCCATGAAGCAATTTCCATGAAAAATTCCTTTAAACTACTCCATAGATGGTATCTATATCCTCAGCGTTTAGATAGGATTACTAAAAGGCATGACAACCATTGTTGGAGAGGATGTAAGACAGTTGGAACATACTGTCACATGTGACAAGATAGCTGTGTTTTGGCAAAAGGTTTCCCAAACCATTTCACTAGTAAAATTTGACATACCTGATCCTTTATGGAGTTAATACAACCCAACCCAGAACAGGCATATTAAGTCTGATTATTTAACGCAAACAGAGGTTGCCATCTCATTAGTGTTGCTACAAAGTTTTGATGAAAGGG
Organism: Podarcis vaucheri; assembly: GCF_965113315.1. Classification (NCBI taxonomy): domain Eukaryota; kingdom Metazoa; phylum Chordata; class Lepidosauria; order Squamata; family Lacertidae; genus Podarcis; species Podarcis vaucheri. Next base: position 14,461,662 of record NC_138758.1, on the reverse strand, counting down.
AAAATTTAATGTTGTTCATTTGAGGAGTTATGTGGGAAGCAGAAAGTGTTTCAATAGGGTAGACTTTCTATGGCAGCCAGGGTTGTTGATTATTATTATTATTTTATTTATAAAAAGAATTATAGACCATTTAACCAGAAAACTCTCTTAAGTAGTGTACATAATAAGCAAGGTATAGATAACATCAGTGGGGGAAATAGTTAAGAACAAGTATACATAAAACATTCATCAGTAAAACACAGAAATCTGAAAGATATTTTAAAACAAATATAAGTAACTAAATGATATGTCTGTGCAGGTTTGCTGAGATAAAAAGTGTTCAGCAGGTGCCTGCATAATGACAATAGACAGGAAGTTCCAAAGCATAGATGCTGCCACACAAAATGAGAGATTCCTTGCAAATGCAGAACAAATAGCACATGACACTTATAAAAGTGCATGTTCTGCAGATCAAAGCAGTGGAACAGAGGTGTATGAAGAAAGGTAAATTGTCCAAAGCCATTAAGGGCTTTCTATGCCAACAGTAAAGCCTTGAATTTGGTTGGGTAGCAAACTGACAACCAGTACAGATTTTTGAACGCAGATATAGCATGTTGAAAGGATTCCATTCCTGTCTGCAACCATGTTGCAGTATTTAGTCATGAAATGCTGAATAAGTGTGTACCATGTAAGTGGTTAATGGTTTTAGCTTGGATTGGGGAAAACGAAGTCTAATCTCCCTGCTAGACATGAAGCTTGCTGATGGTTTCTGTTCAAGGAGGGAATAGCTCAGTCAATTCCCATGTTGGGTGAAAGATTCCTGTACTGCAGGGGTTTGGACCAGATGACCCTTGCGGTCGCTTCTAACTCTACAGATCTGTGATTCTGAGTGACTTCAGAATGGTCCGTACCTCTCAGTCCAAGTTACCTCACAATGTTGTTGTGGGGATAAAATTGGGGAATTGGGTCAACATGCATGCCACTCCACATTTGTTAGAGGAAAAATTGGAGAGCTATCCATAAAAATTTTATATTCGGCTTTTCATGGGATTTTATTTTAGCACCATAACAGCAAAAGTTGCTTTATTACATTCATAGTCAATATATTACTCTTCGGATGTTGGACTGCAACTCTCAGAATCCCTGGCTATTGGCCACGGTGGCTGGAGCTGAAGGGAGATGCCGTCCAACAAAATATGAAGGGTATCATATTGGCTAATCTCATTCTACACTATAATGATCTGGTGCTTAACAGCACCAAGCTGTTCTCAACCTTTATTTGGGAAAGGAAATATTCCACCTAACAGAAACAGTGCCATAAATAAATACTGATTGTATGATACATTCTAGAGATCACAGGTAGCAACATTTGATTCCACACACCCCTGCTTTGCAGTGGGGAAATAGCAAGTTTTCTGAAACAGAGCTCAATTTTGGTGAACTTAATTTGCCCAACATGGAACAGCAGCTAATTTTACCTTAAATACTTGAAGGGAAAATGCTGACCATTCCCATAAATCTTCAGAATGAGGTTGCTTCTCCTATGATACCTTTTATAAACCCAAAGTCTTTAGATGTAATATAGTGCTCTGTTATCTCAGAATGCTTTTAGGATGAAAGAGAATTGAGCCTTGTGTAACTAAAGAGCATGCAGAAATATCACAGCAGCTTTCCACCCTTTTCTTTCTGAAGCCTGGAGATAATTTGGCAAAACTGCTTCTCCCCCTCCCAGCCCCAAAACAGAAACATCAAAGCAATAAATATGTTATTCTCTCCTGTCCCTGAATGGAAGCCATGTGAGTGTTTTTCATCTCAGTCCCTGGGTGATGATGTGCACAGGTTCATGCTCATTCACAGGTATGTTAAGGCCCTAGAAGTTATGAGACACCTGGGGCTAGCCTTGTACCATCCATTTTCTAAGCAGAAAGCCCCACTGAAATCAGTGTGGAGTTGTGCCACAGAAATCGATGGTGCAATATAGCCCCAAGGGCTCTCTAACTTTTTGTAGCCTCTCGAGGGTGAGACATGCACACACCATCTTCTCCAGGGCTAAGTATATGTTGATGGAAGGCCTGTGGGATACAACCAACCTAGCAAGACTTTTATCCTAGTAAAGCTTCTGTCATGGCTGACTTCAGAAGTTGACAGGGTTAGGTGGATGCATATTATTTCATATTAATAAGCACAACATTTCATGTTATTTCCCTACACTATTCTGGATACTGATGCAACTGAAGCTTGGCACTGAGGAGACTGAAATAAAACTTCCAGTTTTCAGAACTCCAGGTCTAATTATGAGATTGTGTAACATGCTGTGGTTAGACTGTTGGGGTGGAGGGGCAGACTACTAACAGAGATTAACTCTGGAAATGAAATACCTGCACATATGTTTTCGGGTCAAGTTCAAGGTATTTCCATCAATTTACAAGGCCTTTAACAACTTTGGTCCAGGATACCTTAAGGACTGCCCATTCAGTGAGTTCTTTTGAGGAAGACTGAAATATACTCAGAGTCGCAAAGTGATTTCATGCTCTTTATTCAGCTCATAGTGGTGAGGAGGAATGAATGAAAGTCCCCTCAAAGTATCTGCTTTATATACATTATTTACACAATGGGCTGCACATGATTGGCTAATTCCGGAATTCTACTGTAAGCCAATCAGGTTGTGGATTCACTTCTATCTGGAGCATGATTGGGTGGTTCCTGCCAACCAATCATATTGCTGCATTGTTCTAGGACCAATCAGACTGCTGCAGTTTGGATCCTATTCAACTCAGTACATAACAAAGACCATTTTATTTTAGTGGACATTTTAAGAAGCTTTCAGTTTGTGTGATTGATTTTATCACTGGGTTTCTTTTTAAATCTTACTGTTCTTTAAAATGCCAGTGTTTCTGTGGTATATAAGTAACTGAAAAAAATAAATGAAAAACAATAAATAACAGCATTTGAAATTGGAGCTTAGCTTATAAATAGTTGGTCCTAGCATCAGTGTTAGCAACCTTGCCACCTTCCCTTTCCCACACAGTAGGAGAAATAATTAGCAGGGCTGTTACTGTGGCCTTCACTAGGTGGCAGCAGCTGACAAAACTGTGTGTCAAGGTCCTGGAAAGTGCTATATTTGTGACCACAAGGTCGCTCCTTGCTAATGAAGGCACCACCAATAAAGCTTTAATGAAAAGATGAAGCAAGCTGGGAAGCTTTCTGACCAGATTCCCATTCATGGATATGGTACTCAGACTCTCAGCAATTACTTCCAAAAGCTGTATTCTAGAATCCACTAAAATTCCCAGACATAGGCATCAGGTTACAAGGTGCACATATCAGTGGTTTAAGCAGAGCTCTAGAGTTCATGGCTAGGTGTAAGCTAAGATGTTTTCCCAGCATGCAACACACATCCTGAACTCTCCTTCTGAACAGCAGGGTAGGCACAGTCATTCATGTGGGTCCCATCCTGAGCCACAGGCTGGTGCAGTCAACTGAGCCCTTCTCTAAGTAGGCTCAGTCTCCTCCTGCTGGTGCAACCAACAGTGTTCACTATTCAACCTAGGCTCTGGCATCTCACCAGGTGCAGGGAGTGCATCACAATTCCAAGTGTTGGTGTTGGCCTTTAAAGCCTTACTGTCAGGGTCACATAGTTGCTCTCTTCACACACAAACAGAAGAGGCAACGTTGGCCATTTTTATAGCTTTCATTTATTGCTATTTACACAACTGGGCACGAGACCGCACAATTTCAGTCTGTATAGTTCTTGTCAGTTGGTCCCACTGATTTACAGCTTCTTTTCCAACAGCTAAAGCAGGGAATTTTTATGACCTTCTGCCTACGTTCACGAAATCTCCCGATGCGCCTTGCACAAGGGGACTCAGGTCTTTGCCCCCCCCCGACTCAGAACTTAACCCTTGCACGGTCTGGGAACTTGCCTGTTCACTTTCCTGCGTCTCTCCTCTTTATGTTCCCTCCCCCTCCGTGGGCTGTAAATCCAAAAAATCCTGCTTGTACCTGGCTCTCTTTCATCTACCGTGGCAGGGTTGCTATCTCTTCCTGCTGCTGCCAGTTCAGTTCAGCCTCACTGGGTTATTGTATGTCAGGGGACTCAGAGCATTCTGAGGGCACCCTGACACAGCCCTACATGGCCTTGGCCCAGCATACCTGAAGGAGTGCCTCTACCCTATCATTCAGTCTGGGCACTGAGGCCAACTCTGAGGGCCTTCTGGCAGTTCCATCAGTGCAACAAATGATACTATAAGGAACCAAACAGAAGGTCTTTTGGGTAGTCACACCCATCCTGGGGAATACCCTCCCAGCAGATGTCAAATTGTTAAAACAACTATAAGATTTTTCATAAAATTTCACCCATACACCAACACACCATTCCCAGTGCCTCCATTAAACAGATTTTTCTGTGTGTTTTATCTGCATGCATAAGAACATAAGCAGAGCTCTGCTGGATCAGGCCAGTGACCCATCTAGTCCAGCCTCCTGTTCTCACAGTGGTCAGTCAGATGCTTATGGGAAGCCCTATATATGCATTCTCAGCAATCATGTCAACAACCTTGTAAAAATCGTAAGATAATGCCCTCATACTTGATATAAGGACTGTTATTACCAACTTAAGCATGATAATAAAGGTAGAACAATGAATACAATAGAATAGAACACCCCACCTTGAAACACATCCACCCAACAGTTAGAAAGCATCTAAGCATCTGAGGGATTTTTAATATATATATTCCTTGTGGCAGGAATATATTCCTGCTATAATTTATGGTGCGTGTTTGCGTGTGAGACTAGAGGGGCTGTGTTTGTGAATGGATGAGGAGAAAGAGAAATAAAGAAAATGTGCATTCTTGCTTATGGATGGATTTCACAGAAATTATCCATCCTTGAGTGAAGTCCTAGTATAGAGAGGTTAAAAAGCCTGATAATCTAGTGAGGAGTTGTCCATGAGACCAGTTTCTCAGGTATTGCTGCGCCATAATCTTTGCTTAAACAGTAACAACCATCAAAAAGAAATAGTGGAGAGCAGCAGCTCCACCAACCTCAATCTGCCCTAGCTAGGCTGCACCTGCATGCCTTCTTACATACAACCAGGTTTTTCTTTGGGGTGGGGTGGCATAACACGTCAGCTGCCTCCTTTTTAGCTTCAGTGTTGCCTTTCCAGAACTCATATGGAAAGAGGTTGAGGGAAAGCACTAAAATTAGTTGCCTCTGCCTGTCATTGGCTCTAGTTCCATCTACAAGTTGGGCTTCCTGTTTTCCAACTTACTAGTCCTAATGGGAACCAGCCACCATAGCTGGAGGGAAAGAGTGTGTGTGCATGGTGATGATGGGGTTCATCCTGGACAAAAATAAAAGTGGTGCAAATATGCATGGGCATGGAAAAGCAGCAAAGGAAAAGGTAAACAAAGAAGATGCTCACATGCACACACAGAGAAAGTGTAAATATTATCTCCTGAGCACGGCTCATTTGCACAGCTGTGTACTTTGACTTGTTTGCTCATTTCAGCAAAGACAGGAAAATATTGTAGTAAAGAAAAGCAATGACAAGCTATAAATAAACTTGGTGGGCAATGTGTGGCAGTCAGTTGGGACTATCCATGTGTCTGATTTAGAAAGACGATAAAGAAAAGTTTCTCTCTCACAACACAAGAACTTGTTGACATCCAGTGAGGCTGAATGTTGGAAGAGTCAGGACTGATAAAAAATACTTCTTCCTCCAGTTCATATAAGCTAGACTATGGAACTCACTCCCGCTGGGGGCAGTGATGGCCACCAGCATGAATGGTTTCAAAAGAGGACAGTGAAATTCATGGAGGATAAGCCTATCAAGGGCTATTAGCCATGCTAGCGATGTTCTACCTCCATGGTCAGCGGCAGTGATGATTCTGAAATTGCAGGATGGAAGAGTGCTCATGAGCTCAGGTCCTGCTTGCAGATTTCCCACAGGCATTTGATTGACCACTATGAGAACAGGATAAAGGATTAGATGGGCCTTTAGCTGGATCCAGTTTGACTCTTTTTATAGCCTTATGTCAGTGGTGTCCAAACTTTTTTCAAAGACGGCCATATTTGATGAAGTGAAGGGCCTTGGGGGCTGACCAAAGGACCAACCCAAGTTGTTGACCTTTTTTAGGATTCAAGTTGTTAAACTTTTTTTAGGGTTGGAGTTGTTGAGCTTCTTTTAGGATTGAAGCTGTTGAGGCTTTTTTTTTGTTTTTTTAAACAATTTTACCCCAGGAAATAAACTGCCACAGGAGCTGGATTAAACTGACTGGCGGGCCTTATGTTACCTCTCCTAAGTATGAAGCAAAGCAATATTGCTACCACTTTTAACAATAAGAACCACTGTGGTCCTGTGATTAGAGCAGAGCTGGGGACATGTGCTATTCCACAGGATGTTGGTCTTCAAACCCCATCATCCCTGGTCATTGACCATGCTAGATAGAACTGATAGGAGTTGAAGTCCAGCAGTACCTGGAGGCCCTCAAGTTCCCCAGCCTTGTGTTAGAATGTCAGTGTAGGTCTGTGAAAACCTGAGTTGAGATCTCTTAGCCTCAGATAAACTGTAGAGGAAGAATCATGGAAGCAATGCTCATCTACTTGGAAGATAAGTATGATAAAACAGAAAGAAAGAAAATAACAATTCATTCCAATGCAAAGGTAGCACAGCTTAAATGAGGGGGGAAAGTCACCAATTATGTATTATTTGTGGACTAAAAACAACAGCCACAGAGAATACCAAATGGCTTTTGCTGGATTGATTTCTGTTATGAACATGGAACATATAATGGACAACAGCAATTTTCATTCCTATTTCTGTCAGAATTCTCTGACATCTCTAATGCCAGGTAAATGGTTGGCTGCTGAAATGATACTTTTAAAACTTTCACCCTCAACTGAATAAACTTTCCCTTAGTGATGTCCTCACATTGCCAAATCTGATTGGCTAAGTGGTGTTGTAAAATTATCCTGATTACGTGAATCACTCATGTAGTGAATCCAGAAAGCATTTTGTTTACTTTAAATTGCCTTCTTCTGCCCTTCATTTACCTCCCTGGCCATCTTTAAGAGGAAGGGAAGGATATAAAATAAAATAGACAAAATATTTTGCATCATTACTGTGGCTACTTAGTGTCCTGGTGTCATTCACAATTGCTGCTTGGAGAAATTTTCCATCAGTGAATTTATACTTTTTCTAAATAAATGAATAACAAATCACCATGTGAACCCTGATTAGAAGGAATTACTTGTTTCTCTGATCTAGAAAGGTGAAAGTAGCAGCAAGCAACAGGGAAAATATAACTAAAATAGCAGCAACCAAGAGAATGCCAGAAGGGGACTAAGGCAAAATAAATATTCACACAACTGAAATATTTTGTAGGAAATGTTTCAACACTCCTGAGATCACTATTTTTAGCCCAAAAAAACCTAATGGGGGGAATGCAGCCCAGTTTTCTTTATTCCCCCAGTGTGAATATATATTGGATTTTTTTTTAAAAAAAAGTTTTTTATTAAGTTTTAACAATGCAAGGTGTGCAAGAAAAAATACAGGGACAAAGACAAAAAAATATATAGAGACACCAAATACATACTACAAGATACAACAATACAAACATTAAGCACAAAAATACAAAAATACAAAGATACATACATTAAAAACTAATAGTGAAAAAAGCACATATAAGAAAAACACAAAAATTCCCTCTTTCTTAGTTTTATATCTTAAATTCACATATTTTCCTGACTTCCTCACGACCCCCGTTCTTGTATCCCTTTTAAAAGTTAGTTCAGCAAATCCATAGTCCATTTATTCATCTGTTGTTGGTTTAATCTTAAATTTTACCTTATTGCTAGAACCCCAGCATTTCATTTCAATGTCATCAACATTCAGAAATTTTACAATATTTCTGCAAATAGGTTTTAAATTTTCCCCAATCTTCTTCCACTGAATCTTCTCCCTGGTCTCGGATTCTGCCAGTCATTTCCGCCATCTCCATATAGTCTATAAGTTGCATCTGCCAGTCTTCCAGGGTGGGTAGATCTTGTGTCTTCCAATGCTTTGCGATGAGAATTCTTGCTGCTGCTGTAGCATACATAAAGAAAGTTCTATCCTCTTGGTCGACTATGCCCAGGAGGAAGGCCTCTGGTTTCTTCGGGAAGGTATATTTAAATACCTTTTTCAGTTCATTATATATCTTTTCCCAGAAGGCCTTGATCCTTGGGCACGTCCACCAAAGGTGAAAGAATGTACCCTCAGTCTCTTTACATTTCCAACATTTGTTATCAGGCAAATGATATATTTTTGCAAGCTTGACTGGAGTCATGTACCACCTGTACATCATTTTCATAATATTCTCTCTTAAGGCATTGCATGCCATAAATTTAATCCCGGTGGTCCACAACTTCTCCCAGTCAGCAAACATGATGTTATGGCCTATGTCTTGAGCCCATTTTATCATTGCCGATTTTACCGTTTCTTCCTCAGTATTCCATTTCAACAGCAGATTATACATTCTTGAAAGTGTCTTAACATTGGGTTCTAGCAATTCTGTTTCTAACTTTGATTTTTCCACCTGGAAACCAATTTTTTTGTCCAAGTTATAAACCTCTCTTATTTGAAAATAATGTAGCCAGTCTCGCACCTTCACCTTAAGCTTGTCATAACTCTGCAATTTCAATTTGTCACCTTCCTGTTCTAAAATTTCCCAGTATTTTGGCCATTTCGCCTCCATGTTAAGTTTTTTCAAAGCTTTCGCTTCCATAGGTGATAACCACCTTGGTGTTTTACTCTCCAGAAAGTCTTTATACCTAATCCAGACATTAAACAATGATTTCCTGACAATATGGTTTCTAAATGCCTTATGTGCTTTAACCTTGCCATACCAAAGATATGCATGCCACCCAAATACATTGTCAAGATCCAACACATCCGTATTCTCAAGAAGCAGCCAATCCTTCAGCCAGCAAAAAGCTGCTGACTCATAGTAAAGTTTTAAGTCTGGCAGGGCAACCCCTCCTCTGTCTTTAGCATCTGTAAGAATTTTAAGTTTTATTCTGGGCTTTTTGCCCTGCCAGACAAATCTAGATATGTCTCTTTGCCACTTCTTGAAACAATCCATCTTATCAATAATTTGCAATGATTGGAATAAAAATAGCATCCTCGGCAATACATTCATCTTAATAACAGCAATTCGACCCAGCAAGGAAAGCTTCAAATTTGTCCAAGTTTCTAGATCCTTTTTCACTTCTGACCAACATTTCTCATAGTTATCTTTAAATAAATTCACATTCTTAGATGTCATGTTCACCCCCAAATACTTAACCTTCTTTACTAATGTTAATTCTGTCTCTTTCTGAAACCTCTCTCTCTCTATCGGTGTCCAAAACCTTAGTTTTTGTTTTGTTCAGCTTGAAACCTGCCACTTGACCAAAGTCCTGGATTACTTCTAGAGCCTTCTTGGTGCTAGATATCGGCTCCTGTAGTGTCATAACTAAATCATCTGCAAAGGCTTTAAGCTTATATTGTTTAACTCCGACCCGAATACCTTGAATCATTTGGTCCCTTCTAATCATATTTAGCAAAACCTCCAGGACTGAAATGAAAAGCAATGGGGAAATTGGGCAACCTTGCCGTGTCCCTTTCTCTATTTTAAACTCTTCTGTAACCATATTGTTTACTATCAATTTAGCTTTTTGTTCAGAGTATATCGCACCTATACCATTTTCAAAGTTCTGACCAACCCCCATCCCTTGAAGATTTTTCTTCATAAAACTCCAGGAAATATGGTCAAAGGCTTTCTCTGCATCTACAAAGATCAAAACTGCTTTTGTATTAATGTTCACCTGCAGCTTTTCTAGAATGTCAATTACATTCCTCGTATTGTCCGATAAGTGTCTTCCAGGAAGAAAGCCGGCCTGGTCTTTATGTATCACTTCTGCCAAAACTTTTTTCAGTCTTCTAGCCAAAATATCTGCAAATATTTTGTAATCCACATTAAGTAGGGATATGGGGCAGTAGTTCTTTAGTTGTGTCTTTTCCGACTCAGTTTTCGGTATAAGTGTGATGTAAGCTTCTTTCCACGTCTCCGGTGCCTTTTCCCCTTCCATAATTTCATTACAAAGCTCCTTCAAAGGTTGGATTAAATAGTCTTTTAAAGTTCTGTAATACTTGGAGGTTAATCCATCAGGCCCTGGAGATCTGCCCAGTTGCATATTCTGAATCGCGCCTTCCACCTCTTGTTCAGATATTTTGGAGTTCAGTAAACCTTTGTTTTCTTGAGAAATTTTTTGTAATCCATTTAAATTCAGAAATTGATCAATTTTCGACTCAATCTGCGGCCCTTGTGTGTAGAGTTGTTTAAAATATCTCTGGATGCAGCTTCTAATCTCCTGTGGTTTCTGAATATTCTTTCCATCCACTTCGAGATTAGTAACCGTGTTTAATTTTTGTCTCTTCTTCAACTGCCATGCTAATAACTTTCCACATTTATTGGCTGATTCGAAGGTCTTTTGTCTCATCTGTTTAACTTTCCATTCAATGTCCTGATTTATCATTTTCATATATTGTACTTGATATAACTTAATTTCTCTCAAAATCTCTTGAGACTTTGGTTTAAGTCTCAATTTTTTCTCTCCTCTTATTTTCTCCAAGATCTTCTCCTTTTTCTCATTTTGGGTTTTCCTTTTTATTGCATTTTGTTGTATCAAAAACCCTCTCATTACGGCTTTGCTTGCGTCCCAGATTGTTCTTTTTTCCACTGTGGTCCTCAAGTTTATCTCGAAATAGTCTTTTATAGTTTTTTTGGGCCTTCTTAATGATTTCTGGATCTCTAAACAAGGCGTCGTTCATCCTCCATCTGAAGGAACCAGTCAATATTGGTTTCATTTCCATCTTCACAGGGTTATGGTCGGAACAGGTTTTTGGGCAGATTTCCACCTTTTGAATCTTGGGAGTCATTCCTCTAGTTATCCAGATTTGGTCAATCCTTGTCCAGGTCTTTGGGCTTCAGAAAAGAATGTCCCCTCTTTACCTAGGGGGTTCTTGGTTCTCCAAATGTCAATTAAGTCCATATTGTCTGTCAATTCAAAGAAGGTTTTCGGTAGTCTTCCATCTTTTGTCACCACTTGTCTTTCTGATTTATCCATATTTGTTGATACCACTCCATTCATATCTCCCAGCATAATGATGTTAAAGTCCATAAAGTCCAACAATGTCTCATGCAGTTTCTTGTAGAATTCTGATTTCCCCTCATTTGGTGCATATATCCCTACTATCAAAAATTATATATTGGATTACCCATGTTCATATTTCCCCTGCTATTTTCAAAGACAGAATAACATCCTAAGAAACTGCTGTTAGGGGCACACAGCAATTTCAGCTTTGCAGGTCACTGGAAGACCATGGACAGTTTTAGCTCAACTGGATTTTTTGACTCAGGATCTCTCTTTAAGTACCTTGCCAGCATTTATCTTGCCATTCTCCAGCCCAGGCCAACTTGACCTGGATTGCAAAGCAAGCTTTCAAAACCACCTTCAGCACTCAAATGTCTTGTGATGCATTGTCTGGCTTCCAAATGATAGGCCTTAATTTTTCAGAGTTGTTCTCTAATGCTTCCTTGATAATGGATGATGGCAGCAGAGAATTCAAAATCTGTGCCAGCTGTGAGTGATATAGCTTGCCAGCAATAAAGAACCTTGCTCTTCTTTAATGAGAACTCCCCTTTCTTTTAATAGAAAGCATATTTTCAGTCTCCTCTAGGTAATGGCCTTCTCTCTGCCAATCACAAATTCCATTGTGGAGTTGGCCAAGCAGCAGCCAAACAAAAGGGTTTCTATGTAACTGTGTCCACTGCCCCTTCAATCTAGCATGCTACTACTTTTCTCATCTTCTTAACTATGTTAAGATAAGAATCTGACACCTTAAGCTGTGTACCTCTAAGCATGTACTAAATGCTTTTAAGGAGAACAGAAACAAGATTTTGTTTTGTACATTTGTTTTATTTAAAATATTTACATGCCAACCAGTAATGACAATTCTGTGGATGGTTTTCAGTAAGAATGAAAAACAATGTAAATTAAGGACATAAAGCTGTAGCACCTAATGCAGCATAAAAGCAGCAAAAGAAGTTAGCACCTGCACTCCAAAGCTCATGATTAATTTTAAAGACTGAAATAATAGTAATAATAATAATAATGATGATGTTTCTTTTGCTACAAAAAAATACCACAATTACGGACTATTGAATCTGTCTATTTCAGTTTCACTCCATTTCTCATCTTCCCTTGTACTTATTTCAGCTTGCCACATTTCCACATCAGTTTGTGATTTATTGTTAAGCCCTCATGAACTTTCACCAGTATTTCGCCTATCGCGCATATTTTTGCTATGTGTCCTTGCAGACAATTTTCCCTAATAAAATCCTTGTTTGTATGTTACTTTCATTCATATGTGAATTTCATATACACTTTCCCCTAATATATACATTTATGTGTGCATGTGCTATGGTTGGAGAACTGCATCACGAAAGGCAGCTGCTTTTTGATTCACCTATTGTTTTAGGAAGGTATGAATTAGGTAGGTGCACATTATCCAGGCAGCTTCAGGGCCCAAATGGCCCCCCATCCCTGTATTTGGTTCTCAAAATTCTCCCCAGGCCACACCTCTTACTGACACTGCTCCATATACTGAGTTTCTGTGCCTAGCTGGGATGTGCCCTTGTTCAGCTAGTGACTCTTTCATGGCTGGGTGGAGGACAGAGTGTTGTGTGTATGTGTAAACTGCAACGGTAACATTTTGAATTTGTTGCTTTGCCCAGATTTGCCTCTGGCCCTGCCCAGCCTTGGCACGTGGCCCTTGAAAAGTTGCCCAGGAGGCAGAACTTCTGGGGTGGCGCCATCGACAATGGCGGACTCCCTCTGAACTGGAGGGACTAGCTCCGCGGGAAACGGGTCTTCTCCGCTACGGCGAAGCGGGGACCCTTTCAAAAATCACAGGCGGATGAAGCCTGTGACCATGGGACTTGGCGGGCACCTTTAGCGCCCCCCAACTTGCTAAGGAACCCACTAACGGGCTCCGAAGTGAAGAGGGGGAAGTGGCGCGGTGCTGTGAGTCAACTGCTATTTCTGCGGAGCGAAGCCGCATAGCCATTGCCGGAGAGCGCTGCCTTTTTCCTGGGAAAATTTGGACTCTAAAATAAGCACCCGTGAGTACTTAGACTTTGAACAACTGGACATTAAATGGGGACTTGTGAGCAGAAAGGAATTGGATCTTAAAAATCTATTTTAATTTGGTACGGAATGTGAAGGTCTAAACAGGAAGTCAGCCTTCCGTTCTTTTGTAGACAGAATAAAGCAAAGACAACATAAACTAGAGCTCAGAAAATCGCCTTTAAAGGATTGGATTTCATCATTTAAAATTGTGGAACCCCCCTTCGACAGCAGGAGAAGAAGGGGGATCTTTTTCGGACTGTTTAAGGTGAGTTTAAAGTAAAGCAACTTTCCTCCATCCTGATCCTGGAGCAGGGTGTCAGGACTGACGTTTGAAGTTCATTGACCAGAGACAAACGTTTTTGACAGATAGCTAAAAGAAGAGAAACATAGTGATTCCACTGCTTCCCTTCGCACTTTAAAGGAATAAATATTGACAAAGTATCTCAAAAAGGGAAACTTTGTTGCAAGAACAAATAGAAGTCCCCCCCCAGAGGGAGACTGTGAAACTGTAACCAACTCCAGTGAGCCAGCAGCTGTTACAGATTACAATCGTGGGAATAGGCATTTGACCTTGCAGGACAATGTATTCAGAAGCTTTGTTGTGTGCTTTCTACAAAACAAATGCCCTACTGGAACAGTTACATGAGAAGGCGAATTTGATGGTGATTCCGACTAGAAATTTTGAACTGGCAGTGGGAAATTTTGAGCAGACAGTGGGAAAATATGTGGAGCCCACCCAGGAATTAAATCAGGAGTGTGTCCTGACAGAACAGGCCCAACAGGAATATGAGTTTTCGGATTTGACAAATGAACCTGGAAAAAGCCAGATTTGGAAAGAAAAAGTTTGGTTTGGCTTGGAAATGGGGGGCTGGATTGACCCCCCAATGCTGGGATGTTTGCACTTTTCAAACTGGCAATGGGCTGTGAGATGTTTGGGATTGTGGGGGCTCTTAATTTTGGAGGGTCTTTGAAACATGCTTTTAAATACCATATGGAATTCAGTGTTGAATATGGAAAAGGGGCTGATCTGTCGAGAAGGGTTAAAAATATTGCCAAGCTGGAGTTACCATGAGCAGGAGACAAGGGAAAATACAGTTACAAATATGAAGAAGAGCTGCGGAAGGGACATGGAAGAGACTTGAGGGCCTCGGATACAAGGTTGCCAGGTTAATGGGCTAGATTGATGGGATAATAAGGACTGACAAAACCCAGAACCAGGAGGAAGGGACGTTGGATGAAGATTGGATCTGTTTGTATTTCTTTTTTTTACCATTAGAACTGTTTTATAAAATTGATGAATGTCAGAAAAATGTTGGAATGAAATTACTCAGCTTTAGTAAAGATGTTTAAAGAATTATGAAAGAATATTATGGTTATGAGAAATTGGTAAGGATAAGATTTAAGTTTTAAGCTTTAAGGTTTATTTTCCTATAGAAAGATAAGATTAAAACAGTTTAGGGTAATGTAATGACAGAATATTATGAAATATGGAAAGGATTTGCTGGGATAATTAATAACTAGGATACAAAGAAAGGGAGGAGGAGGAGGTCAAAGAAAGAAGGTAATGACAGTTGAGGATTGGAGAATAATGAATTTGTTTCTAAATGTTCTTAATTGTTTGTGGTGTATTTTTGTATTTTTTTCTGTATCTTTTTCTTATTTTTGAATTTGTATTCGTATGGTTGGAAGGGGTTGGTGTTTTTTCTTTTTCTACTTTGTTAATTATTTTTATTTTGTATTTTCTTCTGTTTTTATTTTATTTTGTAACACTTTGAAAATCTCAATAAATATCTTATATATATATATAAAAGAAAAGTTGCCCAGGAGACAATGTGGCCCCCAGTCTGAAAGAAACAAACATTCCCGTCATCCCTGCTGTAATATTTTGGTCAGATTCCGCTTTTAAGATGGGGGAGTACACATGAAAGAGTTTCTGAGCATCTGCAGAGTCTTTATTGAAAGCTAGTAGAATACTTCGGAAATTAGGAGGAGCTGGGGAAAGAACTGAAGATAATATTATTCTAGACTCAGATTGATCTGTTCTGGAAAGAGGTCAAGAGAAAGCAAGCCAATGGAATTCTGTCGGCTGGCGACTTTCCCCACTGGGCTTCCCTCGCAGATTGATTGTCCTGTCTCTGACTTTCTGTCATCAGGAGGAGTCCCTTCATTTTCTCCTTTGGAGGATTTTGGCTCTGATCCTGTATCACCACACCCTTTTACTTGAAACATTTGTATTGGATCAGCTTTGAGATAGTTAATAAGTGAGATGCTGTGCTAACATAAAATGAAATAAAATGAATATACGGTACATATTAAAAAACCTCCTTTTAAATCTTACAGGTCAAAGTGCCTTTCCTAGGAAGAAGTTCAGTAGCTCTACTGCAATTATTATGTTTATTTGCATGGCAGGGATGATACACTGTTTAGTCTACATCTGGGAAGAGGAAAGCAGAGTGTTCTCTGCTGACCTATTTAGGAAGAGGTGATGGATCCATAAGGTCGGCAGAGCATTGCCTAGTTTTGTGTTAAAGGCATATGTGGCCGTTGGGAGCCATCAAGGGCTTAGCTTGGCATGGATTTTGTGAGCAATTTATTCAGGACCTTATTCTCATTCACAGAATGCTGCTCAACAGGACACCTTTGATTCCCTGAAATCAAAAGGTGAACAGAATGAGAACATCATGCCCAGCCCTTTTGGCCAAGGCAGAAACCTAGGCAGTTCACAGGGTGGCAGGTTTGAAGATAAAAGACTTCTGTTAGGATATTCATAGGCTTCATTTGATCATTTGTCCCTATGCATAATTAAGTGCAGTTTATTTCCACAACCCAGAATCAAGACAAACATAGTAGACTCTATATAGAATGATAGCAATCTGTCTCACAGGACAAAGCATAGAAGTAGCACGGCCACACGGCCAGATTTTCCTGGACATTACTGGGGAAAAGGAGGAATTGATGTTGGGGTGGGGATTTCCGAAAGGTGGCGCCTTGTCCTGGATCTTATTTTTTTTTTATAATATTTTTATTGCATTTTTCCAAATTACAAGTAAAACAGAAGAAAAAACAGAACAAAAGAAAAAATAAGAAAAGAAAACAAAGGATTCCATTTCAATAACTTTTTTTCAAATTTCCATTGGACTTCCCCACATCCCCCGGACAATGCATTCTTGACAATAAAGTCATCAGCAAATTATACCCTTATTTCATATATTTCTTTATATTTTCAATTGCAATTTAAGTTTAAATCTCTTGTTCTCCATTTACTCTAAAAATATAACCTGATATCATTTTAACCCATTTAAACTTTGGTTCTTTCACAAGTATTAACAATTTCATAAATAATTAAATTTCGTTGCTGGGGCTAGCGTTCTGAATCATACGTCATCTTATGTTTCATACAACTTATAATACTTTTGCAAATAGTCTTTAAATTTTTTCCAGTCCTCCTCCATTGCCTCTTCTCCCAGGTCCCGGATTCTTGCAGTCATCTCAGCCAGTTCCATATAGTTCATCAGTTGCGTCTGCCACTCCTCCAGTGTGGGCAAATCTTGGGTCTTCCAGTATTTGGCGATAAGGATTCTTGCTGCAGTTGTAGCGTACATAAAGAAAGTTCTGTCCTTTTTTAACACCTTCTGGCCGACAATGCCCAGAAGAAAGGCCTCTGGTTTCTTGGGAAAGGTGTACTTAAACACCTTCTTTAACTCATTATAGATCATTTCCCAAAAGGCCTTCAATCTTGGGCACGTCCACCAGAGGTGGAAAAATGTCCCTTCAGCCTCCTTGCATTTCCAACATTTATTGTCAGACAAATGGTATATCTTAGCAAGTTTGACTGGGGTCATGTACCACCTGTACACCATTTTCATAATATTTTCTTTCAAGGCATTACATGCCGTGAACTTCATACCGGTGGTCCATAACTTTTCCCAGTCTTCTGACATGATGTTATAACCAATGTCTTGAGCCCATTTTATCATGGCTGATTTAACTGTCTCATCCTGAGTGTTCCATTTAAGCAGCAAGTTGTACATTCTCGATATTACCTTGGTCTTTGGTTCTAACAGCTCTGTCTCAAGTTTCGATTTTTCCACCTGGAATCCTATTTTTTTATCTAGCTTGAAAACCTCATTAATTTGGGCATAGTGTAGCCAATTTTGCACCTTATCTTTTAGTTTTTCAAAGCTCTGCAAGCCTTGTCCTGGATCTTAGACAAGTCGATTGAAAAACCATATTTGTTTGTTTTTCGGCATTTTTGTAAAAAATAAATAAATCTCAACAACTTGGTGGTGTCCAGGCTTTTACTTTTTGAAATATGGCAGCCCCCGTAGAAGGATCTGTATTTGCTTGATAGGAATGTGAGGGTGCATGCATGTAAACTGAGAGTGGAAGAAATTTTGGGGAGGAGGGATTCTGTGTGAACAAGACAACTGAAACAGATGAGGGGGGGGCAAGGAGCTGTGTGGAGAGGGATTGATAGCACAAACATGTCTTCTCGAAAGTAAATGCCATTGAGTTGAATCCAGACTTGCTGCTAGTGGAACCCCATTCATGGGACACTGTTGTTGCAGGATTGGGAAGAGGATTTTGGGGTGATGGATTCCTTTTTTTTTATTCACTGAACTCACTGTACCCCTCCCTCTGAAAGCATGGTAGAGATAGTGGAGAAGTTCAGTTCACATTTAAAAGTGAAGCCTCCTAATCTGAACTTTCTGAAACAGCACACAAACTGTAGCACAATGCAGTTTTTCAGCCAAATAATGTGTACAAAAATGCATATAAAGTGTGCATAGGGAAGCATATATTAGTTACAATAACAAACAAAAATACGTTATAGTAGGAAAACTGGCTTTGTAAAAATGCATAAAGTAAAATCTTTCATGAATGTTCATATTGGGAGAAATTTACAGTGGAATGCTGATGAATTTTCATGAGGAAATCAGTTTTTTAAAAAAGGATCACAAACTGATGCAGAAATGTGGAGGACAGAATTGAAAACTGAAAAAGTGAGAAGGTTAATGAAACAAAAATTGACAGATTTGCCCACTTTTAGCTGGAACAATGCATGAGGTTGTTGGGGAGAGCACTTTAAGGGAAAGGGAAATTGGGAAAAGTTACCTCCTTCCCCTTCTGAGATTGCATCCACAAGCTCCTTTAGTACTCTTGGGTGTACCACATCAGACCCTGGATATTTGAATGCATTTAAAGTAGCTAGGAGATTTGAATGCATTTAAAGTTACCACCTCTTTTCCTATCTTGGACTGCAGCTCCTTCCTTACATTCATTTATCATGTTATCACCAGGTTGGGTATTGCTTTCATTTTGGGTGAAGACAGAGGCAAAGTAGGTGTTAATAAATAACATGTGTGATGAATTATATTGATGATGAATGAATAAACAAATTATTGAACAATGTTAATGGTAGGAATATACAGTTGTATAAAGATGAGAAGTGTGGACGTAGTGGAAATGTACTTTGCATCATTTTGTTTATCATTAAATGGTGAACAAAGTGATATCATGCAGGGCTCTTGGAAACCTGGATATCATAGGTGGTACCACTTGGATAAAAAAAAGCAGATACAGTGGTACCTCGGGTTACATATGCTTCAGGTTACATACACATCAGGTTACAAACTCCGCTAACCCAGAAATAGTACCTTGGGTTAAGAACTTTGCTTCAGGATGAGAACAGAAATCGTGCAATGGCAGTGCAGCGGCAGCAGGAGGCCTCATTAGCTAAAGTGGTGCTTTAGGTTAAGAACAGTTTCAGGTTAAGAACGGACCTCCAGAACAAATTAAGTACTTAACCCGAAGTACCACTGTACCTTTGTCACACATGGACCCTGCTTAATTTTGTTTCCTCTTAAAAATGGAGTACAAAATTATATAAAAGAAGGAAATTCTACTTTGTAGTCATCTTAGAAACCCTGTGAATATATTTTGCTATACCTGGCCTGTTTGGCAGGTTGTGTTTCATGTAGATAGAAGATCTAGACAAGTAGCTATTTTTGTCTATCCAGAAATAGTCATGCATGCACATTCTGCAGAGTTCTGTTATCTAAGCAGCCTTCTTTTGTGCTGCAGTTACCTCCACTATGTTATGATTCAGATTTCTACCAGAGAAGAACCCTCACCCATTCTTGAATCCAATCTTATATATGTCAACTACACTGGTTTGAACTATGGCTCAGTTCCAAATAAGTGCTGACTCAGGCATTATTGCCCACCTCCTGAGTCAAACTGGACTTGCTCCCATGTAATGGTTCATACAATTGCAGACTTTGTGCATGAGGCTTAGCTCTGATTTCACTCTTGTTTTACACAATTCCTTTAGTGTGCTTTTGTGTGTGTGTGTGTGTGTGTGTGTGCTTGCATGCATGCATGCACATGCTCTCTCACACATGCAAAGAGCTAGCCAGAATTTATAGGACTGGCATGGGAGGTGGGGCAGATAGGGAACTGAGTGTGTGAGCAAGAGGAGAAGACCAGTTCCAGCTGGTATGTTTTGATCTGTTTCTCCCTGCCAACTTTCTTTCACGTAGTTACCAGATGATAGCTGCCTTTCACACATGACTGTTGTGATTAGGAGTTACGGAAATGAGTGGTTGTTTGTGTGCCAGGTAAGGAGGGATAAAGAGTCACATAATGACTTCATTTGCAAACTTCATCATTGACCTGGGACTTGAACCTTTAAGTGCCCTCTCTCTTTAGTGCTGGAGCATGCTTTAACTTCTCCCTCAGCCTATGTCAGGGGGCTCTTCCGCTGGCAGTTGAACAGGAACTTACCCCAAGAGGATCCTATCAAGGCAGCCTACAAACTATTCCCCCTAAACTCTTGGAGTCTTCAGGGTTGGCTGTAGGGACTCTGCCTGCTCCCCCAAGTCTTCAGTCAGTGTGGAAAGTCTGGGTCATCAGTTGTGGAGTCAGCTGTCTTTGATTGAGGGCAGATAACAACAGGTGCTAGAACCCATTTTTTTTAGCCTATGGATGGGAAACATTCTAGCTGCTCTTGAATTATAAGAAGAAAAAGAAGAAGAAGAAGAAGAGTTTGGATTTGATATCCCGCCTTTCACTCGCTTTGAGGAGTCTCAAAGTGGCTAACATTCTCCTTTCCCTTCCTCCCCCACAACAAACACTCTGTGAGGTGAGTGAGGCTGAGAGACTTCAAGAAGTGTGACTGGCCCAAGGTCACCCAGCAGCTGCATGTGGAGGAGCAGAAACGCGAACTGGTTCCCCAGATTACGAGACTACCACTATTAACCACTACACCACACTGGCTCTATAGCTTCCCCAGCTCCTGACCATTGCCCATTCTTTTTTTAAAAATAATATTTATTGCTCTTACAACAATTTAAACACTACACAAAAAAACACAAAGAAAAAACAATACATTACAATACAAAGACACTACCTTACACTAAAACATTAAACTAACAAGACAAAACAAAAACAATTTAAAAGCACATCAACAAAGAAAAGAGAGGAAAAAAATTCAATGTCTTATCTTTCTTTCACATATTTCCACGACCTCCTCACACCTCCCTTTTTGTATTCCACTTCTATTAATTATTTCAGCAATTCCTTTCCATCTTCCCCTATTTCCTATCCTATAATTATCTTAACACATTTCAACCTTATTTTTCTTTTAATACTCTATTAATCTATTTGTACTTAATTCCTTATAACATTTCTACTAAAGCCACATCACTTCATTCCAACATTCTTCTAGCATTCCTTAATTTTACAATATTTCTGTAAATAGTCTTTAAACTTTTTCCAGTCTTCTTCCACCAACTCTTCACCCTGGTCTTGGATTCTGCCAGTCATTTCCACCAATTCCATGTAGTCCATCAACTTCATCTGCCATTCTTCCCTGGTGGGTAAATCTTGTGTCTTCCAATACTTCGCGATGAGTATTCTTGCTGCTGTTGTTACGTACATAAAAAAAGTTCTATCCTTCTTTAACACCAATTGGCCGACCATGCCCAGGAGAAAGACCTCTGGTTTCTTAAGGAAGGTATATTTAAATACCTTTTTCATTTCATTATAAATCATCTCCCAGAATGTCTTAATGCTTGGGCACATCCACCAAAGGTGAAAGAATGTACCTTCAGTCTCATTACATTTCCAACATTTATTATCGGGCAAATGGTAAATTTTTTCAAGCTTAACTGGTGTCATGTACCACCTATAAATCATTTTCATTAAATTTTCTCTTAGGGCATTACATGCCGTAAATTTCATACCTGTGGTCCATAACCGTTCCCAGTCAGCCATCATTATGTTATGTCCAACATCTTGTGCCCATTTAATCATAGCTGATTTCACCGTTTCATCCTGAGTGTTCCATTTCAACAGCAAGTTATACATTCTTGACAAATTCATGGTTTTTGGATCTAACAATTCTGTTTCCAATTTTGATTTTTCCACCTGGAAACCAACTTTTTTGTCCAATTTGTATGCCTCCATTATTTGATAATAATGGAGCCAATCTTGCACTTTGTTTTTCAATTTTTCAAAGCTCTGCAATTTTATTCTATCTCCGTCTTGCACCAGAATTTCCCAATATTTCGGCCATTTGTCCTCCATATTGAGTTTTTTCTGTGCCTTCGCTTCCATTGGTGACAACCATCTTGGGGTTTTCTTTTCTAACAAATCCTTATATCTTATCCAAACATTAAACAATGCTTTTCTAACAATATGATTTTTAAACGCTTTACGTACTTTTACCTTATCGTACCACAAATATGCATGCCAACCAAATACATTGTTAAAACCTTCTAAATCCAACACTTCAGTGTTTTCAAGCAGCCATTCTCTCAGCCAGCAAAAAGCAGCTGATTCATAGTAAAGTTTAAGGTCTGGCAGGGCAAATCCACCTCTTTCTTTGGCATCCGTTAATATCTTAAATTTTATTCGAGGCTTCTTGCCCTGCCAAACAAATCTAGAAATATCCTTCTGCCACTTCTTGAAACAATCCATCTTATCCAAAAATTGCAATGTTTGGAACAAAAATAACATCCTTGGCAGCACATTCATTTTTATCACAGCAATTCGGCCTAACAATGATAACTTCAAATTTGTCCATGCTTCTAAATCTTTTTTCACTTCAGTCCAACATTTTTCATAATTATCCTTAAATAAATTCACATTTTTAGCAGTCATGTTAACCCCTAAGTATTTCACTTTTTAAACCAATGTTAGTATTGTCTCCTCCTGAAACTTCTCTCTCTCATTCATAGTTAAATTTTTCTCTAAAACCTTGGTTTTCATCTTATTCAACTTGAAACCTGCAACCTGTCCAAATTCTTGAATCAGTTCCAATACCCTTTTAGTACTAGGTTCTGGCTCCTGTAGAGTCCTGACCATTGCCCATTCTAGTTGGAACTGATGAGAGTTGGACTCCAGCAAAATCAGGTCAGCCACATGTTTCTCACCCCTGTTTTTGCCACTAGTTTTTTATGCTCCTTCCTTTGATCCTTCAAGATAAATTATAAAACAGAGTTGCATTTTCAATGTCCTTGCTCCAGCTGACCTTATTTATATATTTATAAGATATATTACCTGCCCTCCACCATAAGTTCCCAGGGCAGGTTACAATAGTATAATCAACAATTATAAAAGCATATAATGGTGTTACAATGAATAAAACCATTCCAAATAAAACAAATGAAACAAATAAAACCATTCCAAATGAAACAGAGTTTAAGTTTAATAAATGAGGTGGGTCCTACAAAACAAAACCCTGATTTGTTAAAGGTCAAGGCTAAGGGGGTAAAGTCTTCTGAATATGGTGAAAGCTGTATAATGAATATACTAGATACATCTCTGTAGCTCCACTAGCTCCTGGAGCTCCACTAGTTAGATACTGCCATAGAGAACCCCTTTCTCAAGCTACCATTCCTCACACTTCTGAGGTGATGGAACTACCAAGAGCGCCGCCTCTGCAGATGTTAACATTCATGAAGGGTGGTACAGATGGAATTACTTCCCTTGATCTAGATGCTATACTCCTATTGATGCAGCCCAGAATTGCATTGGCTTTTTTAGCTGCCGCGTCACACTGTTGGCTCATGTCAAGTTTGTGGTCAACCAAGACTCCTAGATCGTTTTCACATGTACTGCTCTCAAGCCAGGTGTCCCCCATCTTGTATTTGTGCCTCTCATTTTTTTTTGCCCAAGTGCAATACTTTAAATTTCTCCCTGTTAAAGTTCATCTTGTTTGTTTTGGCCCAGTTCTCTAATCTGTCAAGGTCGTTTTGAAGTGTGATCCTGTCCTCTGGGGTGTTAGCCACCCCTCCCAGTTTGGTGTCATCTGCAAATTTGATCAGGATGCCCTTGAGTCCATCATCCAAGTCGTTGATAAAGATGTTGAATAAGACCGGGCCCAAGACAGAACCCTGTGGCACCCCACTAGTCACTCTTCTCCAGGATGAAGAGGAACCATTGATGAGCACCCTTTGGGTTCGGTCAGTCAGCCAGTTACAAATCCACTGAGTGGTAGCATAGTCAAGACCGCATTTTACCAGCTTCTTTACAAGAATATAATGGGGCACCTTGTCAAATGCCTTGCTGAAATCAAGATAGGCTACATCCACTGCATTCCCTTCATCTACCAGGCTTGTAATTCTGTCAAAAAACGAGATCAGGTTAGTCTGACATGACTTATTTTTCTGAATTCCATGCTGACTATTGGTGATCACAGCATTCCTTTCTAGCTGCTCACAGACTGTTTGCTTAATGATCTGATCGGTCCTGATTGGCAAGCAGTGCAGCTGTTTTAATGCACAGAAGTTCTAAATGGAACCCTAGCTAAGCAAACTGGTTCCTGAATTTTGGACCAACTGAAGTTTCCAACTTGTGTTCAAAGACAACCCCACATAGAGAGCATTGCAATATTCAACCTGGAGCTTATTAGAGCATGGGGAACAGTAGCCAAGTCAGCTCTGTCCAAGAGCAGCCATAGCTAACAAACCAGCAGGAGCTGGAATTAGGGACTCCTTAAGGCATTCTCATATAGGAAGCACCCCATCACCTAACTCATTATTTCCCTCTTCCATCATCAATGAGACAAGCAAGGGAAAGTGGAGAAATGACTTTGCCTTGTGCGACATTAATGCCATGCTTAGGACAACTCATCAGCTCTCTTTATAAAACTAATCAAACTTTGCTGCTCCTGGTGTTTAGCAATTGCATCACTCATTAGAGATGTTCTCTTTGGCAATTGTCTAATGAAATGAGGATGCAGCAGTATCGGTGGTTGGGACTAATGGAGGTTAGGAGAGAGGGGAGGTTTTTAACAGCGCTTGCAACTAACACTCTGTCATTCTGCATTATTCCTGGTGTCCAATGATAATAATGAAGTTTCTAACTACAGCCAGCCAGGCAGGAGTATCAACCAGCCATTTTTAGCTGCCTTGGTAAAATGAACAAAATTATCATTTCCCTTGTGGCTTTACTTATTAAGCACCCGGAAGGGCACAATTTGATTTGTCATTGGTCTTCTATGCTTTATGTAACAACTATGGCAAAATAAGAAATTGCATTACTGTGGGTAATTTGCCTTTTCTTTTTTTAAGAGTGGGAAAGATCTGGTCTTTCTGAAATATTCCCTTCTGGCATTCATAGCAATGGAAATTAACCAGAAAAGCGGATGGAAAATTGTATTGAGCACTGTATATTCTTGGCCACTGTGCAAAAGGATACAGAAGGAAATAAGAGGTAGAAGGGGGGTAGGACTCAAACCAATGGCTTCAAGTTACAAGAAAGGAGATTCTCACTAAACACCAGGAAGAACTTTCCACTAATAAGAGCTATTCAGCAGTGGAATGGATTCCCTTGGAAGGTGGTGGACTCTCCCTCCTTGGAGGTTTTTAATCAGATGTTGGATGACCATCTGTTACAGATGCTTTAGTTGAGATTCTTGCATTGCAGGAGGGAGAACTAAATGATGCTCAGCTCACACAGCTCTCTGATTCTCTGTGACTTCTCACCCAATGAGTGGACACTAGAGAATGAGGAGAGTCTGATTCCTTGGAAGAGCTTGTTTTCAGTGGATCGACCTTAGGGTGTCCTTATTTAGGATTGCTGGGAGCTTTTTCAATATCAGGATGTTAGAAGTGATATCAGGAACTAGATATTGCTGTTCTTCCACTGGGAAAGTGGCATGGGTTTGACTGGTTCCTTCTCCTCTGTGCCCACATTCTGGCTGACATATGAGACTGGGGTAATGAGATTTCCAGAAAGATTCTGTAAAACATCATGCCCAGCCTGAGTCTTCTTCATGCTGATGTGAGTTGACAACAACATTTACCCACTTTGGTGCACCAGCCTAGACCTAAAGATGACCCACTGGTCCACAAATAGCTTTAGCTTTTGCATTATTTCCATGCTAGTAGTCAGCATCTAGATATATATTCTGGTATACCTGATTATTTATGGATCAGAGTTGAAGGCTATTATTTGTATGACACCATCCTGATTCTGTGTAATAGAATGCATATCCTCTAATATTTCATGGGTGAACATGGGGATATGTCTGTGCATTAATGGGTCACACTAGGGGTAGAGACATTCAGAATACTGATTTATTTTTTGTGGGGGTTAGAGTTTTCCTCAGGAACAAGGCTCTGAAAAAAACATGTAAGTCCCAGCTACAATGGCAATGCTGGAGGGCAAGTGAGTGGGATAATTTTTATAAATGAAAGCATGCTTCATGAAACATTGACCTCATTTGTGATGGGTGAAAACTTATGCTCCCTTTCCATACGGCACCTGAAAAATTGCCAAGGGAGTGGGCACACACAGACATGCACACACACTTTTTTCATGGTGCTGACAATGAAAAGTGCCCCCACCATCTTGGCTCAGTCTGACTTTAAACACTGATTCCGTTCTTGTTGTTTACAGCATCAGAAGGCAGCTTTTCCGTATGGTAAATGAAGGTCAGGTGTGTGCTCCTTCAAGCTGTGCTTTCTAACCACCAAGCATGTATTTTTAAAAAATAATCATCATCGTTAACAAATGCTGCACTCCCCTCCATATGACACTGTTATATATTTAGCAAATCTGACTTTAATTACACAGCAGCTCCAGAAATTACTGTCTAAAAGGGTTAGATTTGTTTGCACTTAATACCAAAGGTGAGAGGTGACCCTTGGCTCTGGAGCTCTGGTGACAGCCCACATTTCTCATGTTCTATTTAAGACACAGCAACAAGCATTAAACGGGCATCTGTTGCTTCAGCAGCAATTGTGGTTTCCCACCATTCTCCATTAAAACATACCTGCATAAGAAAAGCCCCAATGGTGCAGAAAGGAGCAGAAATAGGCAGCCATGGGGTGTAGCAACAAGGCTGCTACAAGGCTGGAGCAGCTGCCTATTCAGGCAAAAGGAATAAAGAGTGTGGATTCTGAAAACAGCTCCAAGGGCCCGAAAGGCCTGAAGAGCTGGAGTTGCCCCCACCTTGGTTTGGGGTCCACAGTCTCTCTTTTTAAAGAACCTAAGAAGAGCCCCAACAGATCAGAACAAAGGATCTGTCTCATCCAGCATTGTCTTTCCCATGGTGGCCAGCTTAGATGCCTTTGGTGAGCCTACGAGCAAGTACAACCTGAATGCAATGGCTTTGCTGTTCCCCACCAACTGGTATTTATAAGCAACGAAAAGAAAGAACAGAAGGAAAATGGTAAAAATTCTGTGGCTACTGACAACACCCCAGTGAAACATAATTGAATATCTGAACTGACTCCACCATTTCCAAATAGGATGGGAAATTTTGAGAGCTAGCTTTTGCTCAGTGCTTTTTTTAAAAAAAAAAATCCTCTCAGTCCACTTTCTCCATAATTTTACAAACCTCTATAACATCCTCCTTAGTTGTCTTAACTAAAAATAGCCACGAAACAGTTGATCTCTTCATAGGAAAAGTTCTCCAACCCTATGATGATTTTTCTTTGCTGCCTCTCAGTACCTTTTCCACCTCTGTGATGCTGTTCTTGAGAGGGGGCTTATTAAGAATAAAAAGGTATGACTCGGGAGAGCAGAACAGACCCATATGAAAGGATGGCATCGTGGAGTGCTGAGCTGCATTTGGAGTATCTTTTTAATGTGCATTTTAAAGATCTTTTCAGCTTATTTATCTGATCCTGGGAATAGCAGATGCTCACATTGACAATTGGCTTCAGCCTTGTGCTGCCAAATTAAAGAAGATCTGAAAATGGGACAGAGATAGATATTCCAGTCACTGCAGTGTGTAGGAAAGAGATCATATCATTAATAGGGCAAAGTCTTCTTGCTCTTTTAGATATATTGTTGGCATTCATCTGTCTCGAGAGACAATGGACTGCACCTCCAGGGGTGAAGTCAAACTGCTGTATTAGCAGCACTTAAGTGATCTCCCCAGGATGCAAGCCTGGGCAGTGTGTGTGGAGGTCTGGGCTTCCCTGATGACAAGCCCCGTCTTGGCCTCGCTGTTGTGGTCCAAAGGAAAGAAGAGCATTACATTTTGTACCAGCTTGACTGCAGGAGTTGCCAGAATGAGGCATGCAAGATGCCATTCAACCACCTTAGGGACTCCACTTCAGATTTGTGTAGGATTTCCCAAAGATATTCAGCAAGGATGAAATGAGAGTAGAAGCTCTCTGTTGGGAAGACTTGCGAGGATGACTTAACTCTTTCCTCTAGTTTCCCACCAAATGCTTCTCAAGGGCAATTCCCTTCTCTCTTTATGTAGTCAGGTGAGTGCTACTGTTCCACCATACCATCTGATACTGTTGCATCTTGTTTCAACATTAATCTGCAAGGGTTGCAACCAAATAAGTTTTACTCAGAACAGACCTAACAACAACAACAACAACACTGGGCAACATTTTTTTCCTTTTTGAATGTTGTCTAGATTTCTACAACTGATTTAGGTTATTTTTGCACTGCTGAATCAGGAAATGGCATCCGTTTCTCTCCATCAGGTCAGGGTTACTGTAAACTGAATGGTGGGCATTGATAAAGGTAAGTACACGTAAATTGCAAGTTGCTTCACCATTTTTCAAACTTTAGGGCTTGAACTTCCATTTCTTGGAACTCCTGGAATGCTCAGAGGCAGGGAGGTCTCTCTTCAGAGTCCAATAGTAGTCAGCCATCATGACTGCATCCCAGCGACCCTGATACCTGGTCTCCATCTCTTTCATGTCCTGATGGAATCTCTCCCCCTGCTCGTCACTCATTGAACCCAGGTTCTCAGGAAACCGGTCCATATGTGAAAATAGGTAGTACATCTTGACGCTCATGTTGCAGCCCAGGTTTCTGAAAGCAGTCAGCATGTTGTTGACAAGTTCTGCGTAGTTTCTGGCCTTATTGTTGCCAAGAAAATTCTTCACTACCAGAACAAATGCCTTCCACGCTTCCAGTTCCACTTCGTTCATTGAGTTTCTGAATTCTGGATCTCTGATGAGCTGGCGGATCTGAGGACCGTCAAAGATGCCAGCTTTCAACTTCTCCATGGTCAATCCTGGAATAGCCTGGCACAAGTAAGTGAAGCAGTCACCATCCTTGTCCAGAGCCTCGGTGAACTGCTTGATTAAGCCGAGCTTGATGTGCAGCGGTGGGAAGAGTATTCTGTCTCTGTCCACCAGAGGGTCGTTGATGATGTTCCTTTTTCTGCAAGGCACCAATTCCTCCCACACAGGTCAGTCCTTCTTCGTGTAATGCTGAGCACGGTCCCTCCTATCCCACATGCACAGAAAACATGGGTACTTGGTGAAGCCAGACTGTTGTCCCAACAAAAAGTTCACCATCTGCAGGTCAACACAAATAAACCACTTATGCTTATCATAACCAATTTTCTCCAGCACATACTTCACCGTTTCATAGTTCTCCTTCAGTGTACTCGAGTGAGCCAGGGGTATAGAGGCAAACTGGTTGCCGTTGTGTAGCAGAACAAATTTCAGTGATCGCTTGCTGCTGTCAATGAACAGTCTTCAATCTTTGGGCACTCGTACTGTGGCACTCCAAGCTTGAGCAGAAGCTGTGCAATATCTTCACAGTACACCAAGTCCTTCTCTTCCGAGAAAAAACGGAGGTACTCTTGATGCCTGTTGCGGAAGAAGCTGATGCGAGCACTGTCAGAGAGGAGGTTTTTTTCCCTTCAATCTAGATGCCAGCAGTTTGGCAGAGTCCTTTGACAAGCTGAGGTCATGAACTAGATCATTCAACTCCTTTTGGGAAAATGGATGTGGAGCATCATCTTCAAGAACCACTTCTTCTTCTTCATGTCCTTCAACACTGGAAGCATCTTCGTCACTAATGTCAGGAAGTTCTCCGAAGATAGGCACTGGAATTTCATCACAATGAGCTACAGGACAATGTGCTGGTTGAAGATCAGGATACTTGAGGCTGCTCCGGTTCTTTCTGTTGATCCCAGTCACAGCGCACCACTTTATGGAAGATTTCGAGGTTTTATGACTTCAAACTGATCCCTTTTCGACATAATCACCCAGAACTATCGGACCTGAATACTTGTCATTAAAATAATCATTTCCAATCAAAACAATTATTCAACATGGCATTTTATCCCCACCAATTTCTTCTAAAATGCTCCACACAAGCGTACATGTGAATAAAAAAGTAAAAAAAGACATGTGGCCATAGCTCAAAAACTTGACAATGTGATTTTTGGATTCAGCACATCAGATTCATCCTAAATCAACTGAAAAAACGCAGACAACAAATTTGTTGTTGACCAGTGTAATTTATTATTTGTACCCCACTCTGGGTGGCTTCCAACAAAGATTAAAAATTCATTAAAACATCAGTCATTAAAAACTTCCTTAAACAGGGCTGCCTTCAGATGTCTTCTAAATGTCAGATAGTTGTTTATCTCTTTGACATCTGAAGGGAGGGCGTTCCACAAAGCGGGCGCCACTACCAAGAAGGCCCTCTGCCTGGTTCCCTGTAACTTGGCTTCTCGCAGTGAGGGAACCACCAGAAGGCCCTTGGCGCTGGATCTCAGTGTCTGGACAGAACGATGGGGGTGGAGATGCTCCTTCAGGTATATCTAAATTCATTAATTAATTTAAGTAGGTCTCTGCTGATCAGGACTAGTATTAGACAGAATCTCACATTTGATATTTTTAAGATAAATACATATGCATGAAAATATATAGTTAAATAAGGGAAAACTCAGGTACTGTTTTTACAAGGCTGCTGCCACTGCTGCTGCTTAAATGATGGGATACAAAGGATTTAGTTTAAGGATTTCATTCTTTCTTCCTTCCCTGCTTCTCATTATGTGAGCACTAAAGTGCTCACCTCCAAAGGACTAAGTCTCACTAAGTCTGCACTTTTCTTGAAAGACAGGCCCATTGAATACACATAAATTACTCCAGAGTAGATCTGCATAGATTTCAGATGATAATAGCCAAGGTCTATGGCAGCCTAAGAACTGATGCTTTCCAGCTTCCCCTCTGTGGTCTTGTTGCTGTCCAGAAAACAGGCAATACTATGTCACTCTGTTGTCACCTAGAAACATGTGTTCATTATGTTCTGGGCCACCAGCCTAAACTTTAAAGCAGTAAAGAAAATAATACAAAGGATTGCTTAAAAGATGCCTACTGCTCTGTTGTTACGAAGACAAATTCATTGCCAGAGCTCAGAAAGCATTCATCATGACTAAAGCTAGTAGTTGTGGGCACAGCTGCATGCAGTCCTGTCTTTTATTACAGCACCATCCCCCCTCCCTCTATCCATTCTCTGTTTATTAGCTGGTATAATAGAAAGGGCAGGGTGAGAACAGTGGCTCACACACTCCACATGTAA
The DNA here is from genome assembly GCF_965113315.1 of Podarcis vaucheri. NCBI lineage: Eukaryota > Metazoa > Chordata > Lepidosauria > Squamata > Lacertidae > Podarcis > Podarcis vaucheri. The sequence goes on along the minus strand of NC_138758.1, from coordinate 14,430,666 downwards.
CAAAGGCGCTAGTTAGAGGCAGGTGGTGCACAACAGAGGAAGCTGTATAGGCTCTTGCAGAAATGGGGAAACAAGCAAGATGGTTGAGTTGGTGGCATGGCAGAGCAATGCTTGTTGTACATGGTAAGTTCCAGGAAGCCTGTGTGGGCTCACTTTCTTTTGGAGATGAGAATACACATGAATTGGCTTACTGTTTAATCAGCTGTTTATTTATAAATGTACAAATGTATAGAAAGTATGCAAGGGTAAAAATTTCAGTGGTGCCAATTCTGCAGCTCTGCCAGGGCAGAATGATACATTTTTGAGGCAAAGAAGTTCCCATATGGGTGTTAGCTTCACAAGGGTGATGTGGGAGTGGAGGCTCTCTGTTGAGAAGACTTGGGAGGATGGCTTAACTCTTTCCTCTAGTTCTTCACCCAAATGCTTCTCATGGGCCGCACTGACTGGGGTATGGGCATGGCCAGAGACACAAATGAAAAGCTTGGGAGAACACCTGTAGGGGGAAAGATTAAACATACTCTTTGCTGCTGACTGTACACTGCCAATGGCCCTGCATTATGGTTAAGTGACAAAGATATGTTTGGAGAGGACAGGTTTGCTAAGATGACAGCCCTCTTCTTTCCACCCCCACAGGACCAGTGGACACCATCTGCCCTGTGAGGAGGAAGAAACATGTTAGAGAGGCAGGCACAGGCAACATGAAGGAAAGCTCCAGCAGGACAATTGCCTCCCCCAAATTTGTATGTTACTGAGGCATCATTTGCCTCAGTACTTTAAAATTGTAAGCCACCTTGAGTGCCTTGGCAGAAAGGCAGCATACAAATGCAGTGAACACACACACACACGCAAACACACACATAAATATATATAGTTACAGGTAGGTAGCCGTGTTGGTCTGCCGTAGTCAAAACAAAACAAAATAAAGAAAATAAAGAAATAAAAAAAATCCTTCCAGTAGCACCTTAGAGACCACTTAGAGCTTTCCTGTGCAAGTGTGCATGCACATGAAAGTTCATACCAATAACTAACTTAATTGGTCTCTAAGGTGCTACTGGAAGGATTTTTTTTTGTATTTTTTAATATAAATATGTATATTAGTGAAAATAACATATGCATTGCTTTGCAAAAAAATGTATATATTAGGATAATTTAGTACTCAAATTGTGAAGACCTTTTGTGATTATTTTTTTAAAAGCAAACTGATGTGCAATTGTGGAGAACCAAACTTATGATGGGCGGCATAAGTAGCCGGGAAAAACTAACATTAACAGAATATCCCATGAATCAAATCCATGCTTATAATACAACAATAACCCAAAAATCTAGGACAGATTGTCTCTGTGGAGCGTCAGCTGGTGGCAATATGAAAGCAGGCCATATCTGGCTGGTGTTTACCCTCTCTGGAATGCCCCTCCCCTTATTTTGGAGGCATTGGCTGTTGAGTGTCTCTGACACTCACCTGTCTGCTCAAGCTTTCTCTAGCCACTAGCACCACACTATATTTTTACATTATCTGTTTTAATCCATCTCTGTTTTTGTAGTTACAAATGGTATAAATACATATTTTATCTCTGTAATATACTTCAATATTCCTTTATAATGGTAAACAGTATTTTTTTAAAAAATAGAAAGAAATATGTTTCTTAAGGTAAACGAAGATCCGCTTTGCATGCAGAAGATTCCAGATTCAGTCCTTGACATTTCCAGTTATGGCTGGCAGAGATCCTTGTCTGAAATCCCTGGAAACTGTTGCCAGCCAGTGTAGGCAGTATTAAGCTAGGTAGACCAATGGTCTGCCTCACTATACTGTACAGTAGTTTCCTATGTCCCTAGATAGAGCCAGCAGAGATGGCTGGTTCAGGAGGAGTCAGCAACCTGTTTGAAAGTGGGATAAAGGGGAGACTATAGAAATGAACAAAGGAGGGAAAAGAAGTATGAGAAAGATCTCAATTAGGGTCTAGGGACAGAAGAGACTGGACTGTGATTAACTAGAAGGGGCTTGACAGGGAATGGATTTTTGGTGGACAAAAGTATAGAGCATATAAAATTGTGTTATACCAAATGAGACCATTAGTCATCTGTTTAGCTCAGCACTCTGTACACTAGCAGAGTTTCTTTGAGGCTTTAGACAAAGGTCTTTCCCATCTCCTACCATCTCCTACTGTTAAGCTATGAACCTTCCCTGAGCTATGGGAATGGCAATAACCTACTGCTAGACCACATGCCTTCCAAGCAGTTTCAGTCCCTGCCACCCCTAGGTTGGCTGGGTGGGCCAATGGTTTGACATAGTATAAGACAGCTTCCTGTCATCTGCCCAGAGTGGAGAGAAATGGGCCAGACTGCAAATATTTGAACTCACTAGATCAATCAAGTTGCCATATCAATCCAAATTTGGTTATTGCTTTCCTGTTTATTTGTAGCACTTCTATTATTTCCTCTCGCTGGGAGAGGAGAGACTTTACATTTATTTAATACTGAACCTCTTTCCTTCTGTCACCTGTGGTATTTGCTGCTCTAATCTGCCTGGATCACTTTGCAGTTTTGGTTGTTTGCACTGTCCCCATGTGTCTGGTTTCAGCAGAAAATTTTCATCATGTTTGAATTTACTTCAAAAGAGCACCTGACAATGGAAGTGATAAGGCAGTCATTCACCAGTTCCTTGTTGCTATATTTTCACTTCACAGAGCGGGAGGGGAACAAAAGAGCCGCGGGAAGCCCAGAGATTATGGTGAGTTACTGTTACCGAACACTGTCATAATTTCAGGGCTAGGGAAATAAAAATAGCTCAGGAGACTGCTGTCAATGGTCTGTGGAACACCCAAATCCCAATACTACCGTAGGAGGGCTAGCCAGGTGTCCTCACTTAACTGCTTTCTTTGAAAAAGAACTTCATTGGGGACCCTTCTGCACCTCTATGGAAAGAAGGAGAAGCTACAGCCTTTTGATCATACGCAACGGCTAAGTAACTCCCTGGCTTCAGCTACTGTGTGCTCAGCATGAGTTCCTGGACTCCCACCCTCTATTATTTTGCCCCCCGCTGTTCCATGCAGGCCTATTGCTATGCATTTAAAATCACTTTGGGAAGATGATCTCCAAAGGCACTTTCCTTGACAGTTCATAAGGAAGAAAGCTCAGACACCAATGAGATGTCTTCTGTTTGTAGCTTTCTATCCTAGGAAATGTGTGACTCTGTCCATTTTGGTTTCTCTCTGTTTCTCTCTGTTTCTCTCCCCCTGTTCTTAAGCACAGTTCTCCACATTTCTACACTAGTTTGCAAGTCCAGATTAAAACTCACCAACATTTTAGTGAGGAATTCTCCTGATATACACATCCCCCCCCCAAAAAAAGCAATTTCCCCCAATAAAATGTTTTTGTGGTGGGGTTGTTGTTTTTTAATGTTATTTTCAGTGGTATTTTTTATTCTAGTAAATACATATTTGTACACATTACTTAGCTGGAGAAATGCATTGCAAAATTCTGAGAAGTGTGGATTTGAGAAGATGGCTACAGTTTGACTCTCATATTTACGTGGGAAGCACAAATTAGGCAAGTCTCACCCAAGAGATTTGGGAAAGTGGAAAGTGTGTGACAGACAGACACAATTAGATTACATTTGAAAGTTCTGCAATATTTGTAAACAACAGAGAGTTCTGAATCCAAGCCTTCACCCAGTGACAAAGATACTGCATTTCAGCTAAGGCACTGTGGAGATTTAGTATACAGATAACGGGGTTTTAAAATATGCACTTTAAACACTTTGTTCTAATCTCTTCAGGTGTGAGTTAGAAACTAATCAGGGAGAAATTGTTGCCAGGTTTCCGAATGCTGGCAGGAGAAGCAATGCGAAATAAGACACCTGTATTTGGTTCAGTGTTTTCTCCTCAATCTGCTCATTCAGAAATAAATCCTCTGTTGTGAGAAGAGCAACTCATTTGAAAATTCAGATGGATTTGTTTGCAGCAAAATTATTTACAACCATGCCCATGTCCTATTACATGGTTTAGAGACATTGTATCTAGGATACCTAGATACAAAGGAATATGTCTCTCTTTCTTGGAGTTGTATACACCAGGGATGAGGAACCTCCAGAAGTGCTGGAGTACAATTTTCATAATCCCTGATCATTGGCTAGGTTGGCTGGAGTTGGTGGAAGTTGGAGTACAACAATACCTGCAGATCCACAAGTTGGGTTAACACAGTAACTGTCCAGGATTTCAGATAGGAATCATTCCTAACCCTAACTGGAGATGCCATAGATAGAACCTTGAACCCCCTGCATGCAGATCATTGCTCACAATGGCCAACCAGATGCCCACAAGCAGGGTCTGAGCACAAGAGCTCCTGCAGATTTCAAGTGCTGGTAGTCAGAAACAGTTGTCTCCAACAGTGAAGGTAGAGAATATCCATCACAGCTAATGAATGGCCTTATCTTTCATAAATGTGTCTAATCATATTTTAATGCCATCCAAGTTAGTCACCGTCACAACCTGCTGTGGGAGCAAATTGCATAGTATAGCCTTGTCCAGCATTCAGCCTCATTGAATGTCTGTATCCACTTTCTCTATGCCATACATAGTTTTATACACTTCTAATCATGTCACCTCTTACCTTTTCTCTAAACTAAGAAGCACCCAAATATTGCAAACTTTCCTCATAGAGGTGCTTTGGTTGAGCTTTTCTGAACAATTTCCAACTCTACAATATCTTTTTTTTGAGGTGAGGCAATCAGAATGAGATGGAATGGAATGAAAACTCTTTAAAAAGGCTGCAAATTGTCATTGGACCCACCAGTTAAACTCTCTGGCTCCATTAAGAAAAAAGTTTTAGCAGTAGATACTAAAAAGATGGTTCACCTATTAACCACAGCACATATAACAATAAATTAAAACTGGGGAAAGCAAATAATTCCTACAAGGAGATTGGATCTTAATGGATCTGGTTTGTATGGTTAAATGCATTATTATATTAAGATGAAGAGACAACTTATTTATTGAAAAATGAATTTTTTAATGTATTGAATTAACAGAATCCAGGAGAGCATCCAATATATTACTAGGAACACTCTAAGAATGACAGCATTCTTTCATTTTGATTGTGTATGATGTGTGACATTCTGTTCTTTTAATCTTCTAGAAATTTGCCAAACTGAATATTATTATAAGTGTGATTTGTGGTTCGAGGACCCGACCCAGGCGAAGTGAAATAAAGACACAAGGACACGTGATATAAGGTTAATGGGCTAGAAAAGGCCACAACTTTATTGGTTACAGCAAGTGAAAAGGTATTGGCTTAGGCATTGGATTAGGTCAGCTGACTCCACCCCCTCAGAGAGGGGTGAGTCAGAAACAAGGGGGGTTTATTCACCAGTAGGTGGAGCCTGTTGATGCTAATCCAACTATAGGCTCACCCCTGATGTCACCGAGGGTCGTGCCAAGGCCTCCCGCCAAGCAGGCATTGGACGGAATACACGACCCCCAGATTCCTTTAACGGAATACCCCTAAAAATTGAAGGCATAGGCGATGGCCACACCTAGCACTGCCACACACCGCAACACATTATTCCAATGCCTAACCTACCCACCAATACCACAAAAGTTGTGACGATTGCTACGAGGTAGGCGAAAAAACCAAAAAGCCTAGTGCCAAATGGAAAAACTCCTACCAGGCCCGCTGGGCAACCAGGGCGACCAACCTAAGGTCCATAGCAAGGCCAAAAACCTAAGCCCTAACTAAAAAGGGAGTGGAGGGTGGGTGACTCGCGATGGTCGACGGAAGAATGAGGCTGGGGAAGGCTGGCGCTGCAGCAAAATGCTGCTGAACACGCCCCCTCCGTGGCTCCTGGTTGGATAGCCACCGAGGGGGCGTGAGTGCCAGCCAGGTGAGCGGGCGGCAGGGGGACACGCCCCCTGCTAGCCGGAGCTCGGGCCCCGACCACAACCCCTCCCCTCTCTTTCAGGGAGGAGAGTCTTTGCAGCAATACTATAATGACTGCTCTTGAAAGTAAAAACTGAAAACATACCATTAATATGTTGAGGTTGGAACTTAACAGGTTAAGTTCTTCCCATGATGCCACACCATTCTGACGTCAATTTTGGAAGCTTGGGAGGAGCTTGGGAAGAGTATGCCAGTCCCACTCGGTACTTTGTGGGGAAAGGATGCAGTTTTGTCATGGCTGCAAATAGTCCTGGAAATTCCTGAGAAATGTTGGAATAAAAGCTGTAAATAGACAAACCTGGACTGTGTGTGTTTGTCTGGAAGCCAAGCTACATGACAGTTTTACACCGCTGTGTAATCTCTGCTACGGCGTGACTGAGAGATCGGAGCAGAGCGTGCGGCAGGAGAAGTGTGCCGGGCAGTAAAGAGCTAATTGAGGATCGTAAATCAATTAGCGGGAGTCGCGCCAGATCAAACAAACTGCACAGGTTATGGGTACCCTAAATCACCTATCGTAAAACTGTCACGGAAGAGCTGCCGGGAGCTGAGAAATCTGCGGTGTCTAGCAGAGGAGCACGGAAGCAAGCAAGCAAGCAAGCTGAAAGAAGCTGTTGCTGAATGCTGTGGAGCTGTGAGCTGAGAGCAGCAAGGAAACGTTTCTCCACGCCAGAAGAGCTGGTGCTTTCGTAAGTACAGCTTGGGGCCAACTTGGGAGAACGGGAAAACATGGCAGATGGCCAGGAGGTGATTCAAGCTCCGTTTGAACAGCTTGAGGAACTCACCGCCCAAGCGTGGAATACCTGGGCAAGATGGGTGAGAGCGTGGTTCATAGCCACGGAGGTTTGGGACATTTCCCAGAGGGAACCAGTGCAACTGGTGGACAGAGATGCAGGAAAGCTGAAGTCTGTTTCTCTGGAGGAGAGAATGCAGAGGGAGAAAGCTATGAGAGCTGAGGTCTGCATGTTGAGAGCAGGTGTTCATGCTAATTTGCAACATCACCTGGAAAACGTTGAATCTGCATGTGAGGCCTGGAGTGTGCTGAAACGTCTGTGTGAAGGCTCAGCAGGAGGCCAAGGGCAGATGGAAGCTGAAAGCCTAGAGATGGCTGGAGCCCCTGTTCCTGATGATTTAGCCTCAAGGAGTGCTAGTGAGCAAGTCGGGGGGGCGGAAAGTTCCAAAGGCAAGTTTGAAAAGTTTTCCACTGAATCTGCTGGAATGGAGCGGCAGTTCAGGGGGGGCGGATCTGGCAAGGAGTGCTTCTCCGGAAGAAGGAGAAGGAGGCCAGCTGGGAGGAGCCCCAGGCAGTGTTTTTCCACTGGATTTCGTCGGTGCTACGTGTGTGGATCCCACAGTCATTTCAAAAGAGACTGCCCACAGAGAGCAGCTGCACAGGAAGGCTTCAAGGACACCTTCCATGGAAATCAGTCGGGTTTCCATGGGAACCAGTCTGGAAGGGGAGGTCAGCGTGGGAACGCAAGAGAAGGACGAGGAAAACAACGTCAGGAGACTTATCAGATCACGGCTAGTCTGGCGTTGGCTGAAGACAGCCGTGGGACAAGCCAAGAGCTAAGTTTTGTTATTGACTCTGCAGCTAATCGCAATTTGATTCCAGAGACACCTGCTGTCGAGAGGTGGAACTGCACGGCAATTCCTGCCGGGAAAACTGTCCTGTTTGCAAATGGACAGAAAAGAAATATGACTAATGCTGTAAATTTGCATTTTTGTATTTTACAGGAAACGTTGGAGTGTTGTACTGTTCCTGGGATGCAACACTGTCTTTTATCTGTGCCTTATTTACTGAAAAAGGGATTTACGGTTTGTTTTCAGGGTGATGTGTGCACAATCTCCAAAGGAGGGAGGATGCTTGCCAAGGTTAAAAAGGGGCAGAATGATCTCTTCATTCTTAAAACGTCTCTGGAGGGTGGTGGGAAGGTTGAGAAAGCACAAGCACTGCGTGCTACAATTCCCAATCATGATTCATGCGTACATGCTTGGCATACACGTACAGCTCATAGTTCTCTTGAAGAACTACAGGTGCTGCCGGAAGTTTCCAATGGTTGTAAGATCTCAGAATGTGGACATGCTGTAAGTTGTGAAACTTGCAAACTGGCAAAGGTAAAAGGATGCAGTTATCCAAAGGTTGAAAGGATAACAACAAGGCCTTTTGAACTGATTCACATAGATTTGTGGGGTCCTGTGAAGGAACCAAGTCTGGGAGGGTCAAAGTTTCTGCTCTCGATGCAGGAGGATTTTACTCAGAATTCCTGGATACATGGCCTCAAATCCAAGGATGATGCAGCACAGCTGATCAAAGGGTGGATTGAGGGGGTGGAACAAAGGTTTTCCACCAAAGTGCAAGCTGTCACAAGTGACAGAGGAGCTGAGTTTACAGGTTCTGCTTTGCAGAAGTACTTTCACAAGAAAGGGATACGTCACACAGTGACTTCACCCAATCAGGAGGGGGTGGCAGCGCGGAAGTGTCAGGCTCTGGTTAAAACTGCACAGGTGTTGCTGGAAGACTCTGGGTTACCTCCAAGGTTTTGGCTGGAGGCAATCAAGTATGTAAGCTTCACCTGGAATCGCACCTACAATTCCATGGTAGGGGACACACCGTTTGGATTGTTGCATGGCAGGAAACCCCAGATTCATTTTTTGCGTATGTTCGGGTCACGTGCGTCTGTGCCGGTACCTGCTGCTTTGCAGGGGCCAGATGGATCCAAGTTCCGAAAAATGATCTTCTGTGGGTATGAGCCAACAGCGAGTGCATGGAGGTTTGCATTTCCATCAGGTGATCAGAGTAAGTTACTGATCAGTAAACACGCTGAATTCTATGAGCAGGATAAAAAGACACAAGCTGCTGTCAAGCGTGATGTTCTTTCAGAGTGTCTCTCTGATTCAGAACAGGAAGATTATGAGGGGGAGGAAGAAGAAGCTGAGTCTGATGATGACGATCAGGTAACTGACCAAAGTCAGGAACAGGAGGAGGTATCGGTAGTTTCTCCACAAGTTGTAAAAAGGGAGGCCAAAAGCGAGCCTAGTTCTCCTGTGAGTGTAATGGAGAGGATTCGAAAACGTTTTAAGTCAGAGGGGGAATCCCGTGATGCTGAGGACACATTTCCTGGTGGCAGTGAGTCAGAGGTAACATCTGAGTTTATGCCCAGAAGGTCTAGTCGCACAACAAAGGGCATTCCACCTGAAAGATACCAGGCAACATGTGCGTGGGCGAGATTCGCACAGTGTGATTCTGGGAGTGTTGAAAGGGTTCAACAGGTGCCTGGAAAAGATGCTGGGAAGGAGCACAAGGCAAAGGGTAAGGTGTTGAGCTCAAAAAGGTCTTGTCAGAAGGTGCAGCAAGGGGGGGTGTTGAGGTTGGAACTTAACGGGTTAAGTTCTTCCCATGATGCCACACCATTCTGACGTCAATTTTGGAAGCTTGGGAGGAGCTTGGGAAGAGTATGCCAGTCCCACTCGGTACTTTGTGGGGAAAGGATGCAGTTTTGTCATGGCTGCAAATAGTCCTGGAAATTCCTGAGAAATGTTGGAATAAAAGCTGTAAATAGACAAACCTGGACTGTGTGTGTTTGTCTGGAAGCCAAGCTACATGACAGTTTTACACCGCTGTGTAATCTCTGCTACGGCGTGACTGAGAGATCGGAGCAGAGCGTGCGGCAGGAGAAGTGTGCCGGGCAGTAAAGAGCTAATTGAGGATCGTAAATCAATTAGCGGGAGTCGCGCCAGATCAAACAAACTGCACATAATAGCCACTGTACTGGTCCCTGTAGGGACCACAGCACAACCTTTTTCTCTAGTGCTACAGTCCTAAGAAAAGTCTCTCTCACACACACTCCATGCACAGCTGCTGTTAGCTCCCACAAGAAAATCAGATACAACTTCAAATGCTATGCATGTTGGATTGCTCTGCTCTGGTGATGGGGAACCTCTGGCATGCAGGCCTAAATAAGTCCAGTGGGTGTCCTAGTTTGGCCCATGTTTCTGTTTTCCTCAAATCATTCCTACCTGCCCCCCATCTGATATTATATGTGACCTCAGGTGTGGGGCAGATAAAGACATGGCTGAAAAGTTTGAAAGGGGTATTAAAGCACACTCCTAGTTGTTCCTTGACAAGGAGAGTCCACCGACAGTGCTGATTAGCTGATTCAAACCACACCTGCAAAAGGATATTTGTCCCCTGCGAACTGGCTTGGAACACAGCATTGCAGTTTACAGGAACTTCTTGAATGCAAACCATGCCTGCAAATGGACAAAGCAAGGCTCGCTCTCAATGTTGATACAGCTGATTGGTGCTGACAGTGAGACACCTTAGAAGTAAGATGACACCATAATGACATCAGGTGATTGACAGGTGGGCAGCCCCATTCACTTGTCAAAGATGCCTTGGGGAGGGTGGCCCAGTTTTTGGATCAGACATACAGGCTGAAAAATATTCCCCAACCCAGCTGTAATCAAATGTGTTTCAAAAATAACCTCTCAGATCCTTAAGCAACACCTAAGGTGCAGGTATATACGTTCCCTTTCTATTCCCCCAACTACCTTCAGTTTAGAAATCACAACACTAGGCACATTATTCTTCAATCTGCAAATATAACATTGGATTATTTCTCCCAGTCACCATGAAATCATGTCCTGCATGAATGTTCTGATCCAGCCATTGGAATGTCTGCTGCTCCCCCCCTCTTTTTGTGTGTGTGTGTGTGTATCTGCTGCTTCTTGTTATGACCCAGATATTTTTGTATTCATGGTGGAGGAAAAGGACTGAAGCAGCACAAAGAGTTAAAAGCACTCTGACTGGCTTACCCGGAGCTACATCTTAACGAGTTTACACAAAATCAGAGTCCAATTATACACTGTGTTTGTTATCAACTACAATGAGAAGATAAGAGGAAAAAGGATGGCCCAGAGGGCAAGGACTGCATATGCTATCGTGGTTGGTGGTAAGAACAACATCGATTACATTCGGAATTTTATTTTTAAATTTAAAGGAAAAACTCAGTGTTTTGCTGATCTGCATGTGAATAAAAAGTTGCCTTCTGCTGGTGCTCCATGTTCTTGGAGCAGTTTGCTACTTGTATTATACAACATTGCAATTAATGAAACATCAGCATTTCAAAGGTCACCAAGCTGCTACTGCAATCAGCTCAGATTTCCCTCCCCTTTTTTTGCTGTGCCTGCGCATCAGAGGTGAAGGGCTTCCTGGTTCTTACCAGAGATGTACATCCCTAGATATTTCAAAAGCTGTATCTCACCAGTTCATTGGGGCCAACGTGAAAACTGGGACAGTGGTGAGAATGTACATACAGGCAGAGAAGTACTTCACCTTTGTACGCCAAAGTTTAATGCATGTAGATCTCCACGGGCAGGATTTTGAGAACACTGAGGCAAAACATGTGGGGTGGGTGGGTCTGATAACCATGGAGACAGTAATAGGGATGTCCTTCCAAAGTACAGCCCATGGGGGGAGTCCCAGCAATGGGCATGCTTCACCCTAGAGCAGGCATGCCCAAACTTGGCCCTCCAGCTGTTTTGGGGCTACAACTCCAATCATCCCTAGCTAACAGGACCAGTGGTCAGGGAGATGAGAATTCTAGTCCCAAAATAGCTGGAGGGCCAAATTTGGCCATGCCTGCCCTATAGTGACTGTAGGTTCTCTAGGAGATGGAGACAGGATATGTAGTGAGTTGAGGATTGATGGCCCAGTTCTAATGGTGACAGGGGTTTGGTCATGGGGTCAATAAGGCATCTAGCCTGTGGATTAGAAAATGTCTCCTATCCCTGCTTTAGCAGATGAATCTTTGCTTTGATCCAACATCGCTGTTCTTTTTATTTGCCTTCAAGTGGCCTATAAGTGTGCTTCTTGTAATTGTTTCGTTTAAACTGTGCAGCGTAGACAGCTTTGGGTCTATAAAACTTGTGTTCTATATATGTTTGGAGGAACAAAATGCACACATACAAACTTAATAACATTCCCAGTTTCTGCTTCAACAGTCCCATTTCCTTCCCACACTGTTTTGAAGAACCAGCTCAGTCACGGTATCTTGAAGACACAATTGCACTCCAAAGGCTAGTCTCTCCCCCACACTTTCTACCTTTTGCTTCTTTTAGTTAAAAAACAACAACATCAAAAAACAACAACACCCTACCTCAGGTGAATACTTCTGTAAAGTGTTGCCAAAACCGCTTATCAGAAGAAACATTCTGTTGAATGAAGCCCTCTGTATGTAACATATTATTGAGATAATGCTTTTTCATTGTGCAATCTGCAACTAACCTCCTTCATTCTGGAAAACTGTGTGTGTGATCTCCCACCCCAAACTCTGGAAGTATGCTTGACAAAAATTGCAAGGCCTTAGCTTGTCTTTTCTCTTAATTTTCTCTGCCAATCAGGAAGGAAATGTGGACAGCTGTGTTCAGATCCCAGTTTGGTACTAAATGATCACAAGGTCGAATATAATGTGAATCCTTGTTGTGTTTGGTCTCCGATGACAAAATTAATCACCAACACAATGGTATATTTATCCCTAGGTACTAAATAAAGAATTCCCCCCCCCCTCGCTGGTGCCATCATTCTACTAATGGAACAGCCAAAAAATTACTTTTAATGGTGCCTCATGCAAGAAAACATAGATGATCATGTGCTGCCCCAGAATCTGTAGCTGGAAGGGATCCTCATTCCAAATATAACAGGTATGGAATCATTTGGGGGGGGGGCAGGTTGGATGATTATCCTAAGATAATGCCAAGAGATATATGGATTTAGTAGCACTAACAGTGATGTCAGGTGTGGGCTCTGTAACAAAGTGCCAGGAATGGGGTGTGTAACAAAGGTTTTGGTTCACTAAATAAAACTCAGAGTAGACCTAATGAAATTAATGGTGGTGTTAGCTGTGACTAACTTAAAATAATATGTTCAGGATCAAGGCTTCCACTCTTGATTATACTTGTATCACTATATTGTGTTTTTTGGTTTTCAATTGTTTAAAAATTCTTTTGTAATCTCTAGACTTCATGGATATAGCATTGAAAGGTTTCTGCATCCAGTTTCACAGAGTGTCCAACAAGTTGCTTTATGATGTTCACATGCAGTGCTGAAAGGTAAAGGCTCCACCTGCTTATTTGCCCCAATCAACTGATATCCAAAAGTGCAGAGTCTCTGAACTCAGTTCGATTTAGTTCAATTGGTTAAGAGTCAACAAACAACCCAATCTCCTTAAATTTGTCTTTATGTCATCTAAGGTGGTTATCACCAAACCCTGTAGTGGTGAATTGGATAAATTAATCAGAACTATAAGAACATATGAAAAACCCTACTGGGTCAGACTTTGGTTGTGCTTCCCAAACTCCCCACCCCATAGCATTTGAAAAATTGAGTCTTGGCAGAGCATTTAATGATTATTATACCTGTTGTAGCAATCACAATATGTTGTTCTAGATCCTGGATGATGATGATGATGATGATTTCTGTGGGCACTCTGTGGACCACCTGAATAAAATTTGGGAAATCCTGGCCTAAGGGAACCTGAAAACAGGTCATGAGTGCAAGAGCTGTCTCCCCACTTGTAATTCCCAGCAACAACTATTCGGAGACACACTATTTCACAGTAGCAGATGGTGGGCCATTGATGTGGCTTACTGGGAGATGGGCTTATGTGTTTCAAAGTGGTCATGACGTTTGTGTGATACAGAAGTTCCACCAATCCAGCTATTCCATAGTGTGTTTGCACCTTCTCAACCTCATGGTCGGATCACACCCTCTCTCTCCTGGTAAGTCACAGCAATGCCATTGACAGGAGATAAGGTAAGCACTGCTGCCAGGGGTGCCAGCTCCTGGGAGCTGAGCCTTTTGGGGCCCCCCAAGATTTTGATGTGGGGATGCCTCCCAATGTCTATTGAGCAATGAGGCAAAGAGCAGAGCCAAGTGTGGCTCAGCTGCAGTGGTCTACTCCTTCTTCTCCTCCTGCTCCTGCCATGGAAGGGAAGAAGGGTGGAAGCAGCCTTCCCCCCTCCCCATAGCATTGCCAGGAGGAGAAGGAGCTGCTAGCCATTGAAGCCACATGGCCACCGCAATTGGCTCTGCCCTCGGCTCTTCACTCATGTGATGTCAGGACACCACAAGTGTGACATTGCCATCCCCACCCACCCCATCTCCCTAACAAGCTAGTGGCTCTGGCTGTTGCCCTGCCCTGCCAACTGTAACTGCTGCCTTTGGCATTGGAGGGAGAACCATCATATGTAGCATTCATTTATAGCCTTGCCCTCTATGTCTAATCTAATCCTCTTCTAAAGCCATCCAAGTTGGTGGCCATCCCTATTTCTTGTGGGGATATAGCTTCCCACTTTTTCCAAACCTTGCATATAATTCTATATACCTCTATCATGTTCTTCTTTTGTTATCTTTTTTCTATAATAAAAACCTTTGAATGCTTTAGCTTTTCAGCAACCCCTTAATCCATTGGTTTCACCCTTTATGCAATGTATCCACCTCTACAATATTCACTTTGAGATGGAGCAATCTATTTCCAGTCCATTCTCATCATTTTCTTTCTACTGCCTCTTGACTTTGTTTCTCAACAGGCTCTTTTCCTTTAGTACTTCCTGAGGAATGCATTGCAGTTGTAAATGTCTACATAAAATTCTCCCCTCCTTCCCACAATTTCCTGTTCAGGGCAATTACTGTTCTTCTTTCATCTTCTTTATCTTCATAATTGTTGCTTGGGCAACAGATTATGATCTTGGCCATTACAGTGATGTCATCACAATGCTAAAAGAAGAAGAGAGAAGTTGCTGATGCTGAAAGCTTTTATTTTGTACTACACCCCTGTGATAAACAAGGGGTGGGGAAGCTAGGGGAATAAATAAATAGGATTCTATATTTGGCATGAGTTCCAATGTATTTCTTTATGGGGGTGGGGGAATGCATGCTATTTTAGAATGGAGGACACAACTTTAAAAAATGGAAAAACTTTATTGTTTAGACCCTATATATTCAACAAACTTAAACAGGTTTAACAATACTTTCACTCCATGTAATTCTGGGGGCTGCAGCTCTGTGCAGAGGACAAGGGCTCTCCAAAACAGTATATTCAGCCTCTTCAACAATTTACAATTTACAAGACTCTTTGGCAGAACCCATGACAGATAGTGAAAGAAGGACAGGAAGTGAACAGCTTGTACTCCCTCAGTTATAATTGCACCATTTCATGTATTTGTGGGTCACAACTGGTTCCAGCATTAAGGCTAAAGTTTTGGGAGCAAGCAGGAGAAAAAGAATTTCAATTTATTGAATCCTAATTTGTCAAATTTGGGCATAATTCATTGTTCTTTTTTTATTCATAAAATGAACATGAAAGTGAAATGGAAATTTTAAAGTGCAGGTGAGTAGTTGCTATAAGAGAGAGAGAGCACGCTTTGTGTACAAAGCAAGTGTGTGTGTGCACGGGCAAGCTGCTGCATGATAGCTTAGGAGGGAACCATGTGCACAGATGCGAAAGAGCAAACAGCCACATGAAGGCTTACGGCAGATGATGAGAGATCTGTAGGGCATCAGTTGAAGAAGGAGCAAAAAGGGTTTTCTTGTGTCTGTGTGTTTCTTTGAGGCTGATTAGCTGTTTTCCCTGTGTAAAGGTCAGAGGGGGCAGGGTTTCTGTTGAGGCAGGGGATTAGCTGTGGGAGGAGCTTATCAGAGTTTGTAGGGCATCAGTTGAAGAAGGAGCAAAAAGGGTTTTCTTGTGTCTGTGTGTTTCTTTGAGGCTAATTAGCTGTTTTCCCTGTGTAAAGGTCAGAGGGGGCAGGGTTTCTGTTGAGGCAGGGGATTAGCTGTGGGAGGAGCTTATCAGAGTTTGTAGGGCAGCGGCGCGCGCCTAGCGGCGCGCGCAGTTAGACCCATCTTTTAGATTTAGGGGAGCTAGTCTCAAACGTTTGTTGAGGGAGATCTAGGTGTTTTTTTGTGTGAGGGAAGTTATTTGTCCTGTCTTCAAGCTTTTTATGATGGAGGACCTCTGTAGCCAACCCCAACGACACGATCTCAAGATGGAAGGGGAGGGAACAGCTGCAGTCGCCTGCGATTCCTGCGCAATGTTTGCCATCTTGCCAAAGGTTGCAGGCAGCTTTACCTGCAGCAATTGCATGTTGATTGCCCTCTTAAAAGACAAAGTCCAGCAACTGGAGGAACGTGTAGCTACGCTCCAAAGAATTAGAGAGCTGGAGCTCTTCTTGGAAGCAACAGAGCACACCGTCTCCACCAAGGAGGAGACAGGGGACTCCCCTGAGAAGGAGTCTAGTTCACCAACACAGGAGCCAGATATATGGAGAAACGTGACTCAAAGAAGTAGGAGGCCCAGGGTTCACTCTGATTGCTTAGAAATACACAATCGCTTTGAGGTCCTCTCCCCTAGCATGGAAGACGAAGAGCAGACTCCATTTGAGGATCTCTCCCTCATTACAGTCGATCAGGTATATGAAGACGAGCAGCAAAGTCAGTCCTCAGGGAATGTGCAGGCGACCTTGGAATGGACAGCTCACGGAAGAACCCCGACCAAACCCAAGAGGAGGCGTGTAGTGGTGATAGGGGATTCCCTACTGAGGGGAACAGAAGCAGTGATCTGTGGGCCTGACAAGATGTCTCGGGAAGTGTGCTGTCTCCCCGGGGCTAAGATCCAAGATGTAACTGAACGACTGCAAGGAATCATAAAACCCACTGACAAATACCCCTTCCTCTTGGTTCATGTGGGAACCAACGACACTGCAAGCAATAACCTCCAGAAGATCAATAGAGACTACGAGGCTCTCGGCAGGAAATTGAAGCAACTAAATGCACAAATTGTCATCTCATCTGTCCTCCCAGTTGAACGACGTGGCCCAGGGAGAGAGGGGAAAATAGTGGAAGTGAACAGCTGGCTTCGCAAATGGTGTAAACAGGAACGGTTTGGATTCTTAGATCACGGACTGCAGTTTCTTGAAGATGGACTTCTGGCAAGTGATGGGCTGCATCTCACAACGGTTGGGAGAAATGTTTTTGCAAAAAATCTCAGAAACCTCATCAGGAGGGCTTTAAACTGACTAATGTGGGGGAGGGAGACAGTGCTCCTGAAGGTAGGAGTCTATCAATTAATGAAGATGATCATCCAAATGTCATAGACCAAATGGAGCAAACAGCACGCGGACCTAGTGGTGGGAGGAAAAAATCCTTAAATAAGAGACACGGGGGAATGATTAATGGACTTCAATGTCTGTACACTAATGCGCAAAGCATGGGAAATAAACAAGATGAGCTTGAGCTCTTGGTACAGCAAACTAAATATGACATAATAGGCATCACTGAAACCTGGTGGGATAAGTCCCACGATTGGAATGTAATAATGGGGGGATACAATCTATTTCAGAGAAACAGACCAGACAAGAAAGGAGGAGGAGTGGCGTTATATGTCAGGGATGTGTATTCCTGTGAAGAGATCCAAGATTTAGATCCTCAAAGCCAAAGTGAGAGCATTTGGGTCAAAATTAAGGGAGAGAAGAATAACAGAGACCTCATTGTGGGAGTTTACTATAGATCCCCAAGCCAAACGGAGGACATAGATGATGCCTTCCTGGAACAGATGGCCAAGCATGCAAAAGGAAGGGAGATAGTAGTAATGGGGGACTTCAATTACCCAGATATTTGTTGGACATCAAACTCAGCCAAGAGCATAAGGTCAAACAGATTCCTCACTGGCCTTGCAGACAACTTCATTGTCCAGAAAGTGGGAGAAGCAACAAGAGGAACAGCCATTTTAGATCTGGTCCTAACCAATGTTGATGACCTGGTTAGTGGGGTAGAAGTGGAAGGATCATTAGGCGCGAGTGATCATGCTCTTCTGAAGTTTACTATACAGCGGAAAGGAGTAGCCAAGCATACTAGGACTCAATTTCTTGACTTTAAGAAAGCCGACTTCATAAAACTTAGGGAAGTGCTGGGTGAGATCCCATGGACAACAATACTAAAAGGAAAGGGAGTTCATGATGGCTGGGAGTTTGTTAAGAGGGAGATACTAAAAGCACAACGTCAGGCAATACCAATGAGACGGAAACATGGAAGGTGCCTAAAGAAGCCAGGGTGGCTATCTAAAGAACTTTTAACTGAATTAAGATTAAAAAAGGATGTGTACAAAAAATGGAAAAGGGGGGAAACCACCAAAGAAGAATTCAAACAAATAGCCAGCACGTGTAGACACAAAGTCAGAAAAGCTAAAGCACAGAATGAACTCAGGCTTGCTAGAGAGGTTAAAAGCAACAAAAAAGGCTTTTATGGGTATGTTCGTAGCAAAAGGAAGAACAAAGAAACAATGGGGTCACTCAGAGGAGAAGATGGTGAAATGCAAACAGGGGACACAGAAAGGGCTGAACTACTCAATGCCTTCTTTGCCTCAGTCTTCTCCAATAAAGAAAACAATGCCCGACCTGAAGAATTTGGAGCAAATGATTCAGCAAAGGAAACACAGCCCAGAATAACTAAGGAGATAGTACAAGAATATTTGGCTAGTTTAGATGTATTCAAGTCTCCAGGGCCAGATGAACTGCATCCAAGAGTATTAAAAGAACTGGCAGATGTGATCTCAGAACCACTGGCAGTCATCTTTGAGAATTCCTGGAGAACAGGCGAAGTCCCGGCAGACTGGAGGAGGGCAAATGTTGTCCCTATTTTCAAAAAGGGGAAAAGAGAGGACCCAAATAATTACCGCCCAGTCAGTCTGACATCAATACCAGGGAAGATTCTGGAACAGATCATTAAGCAAACAGTCTGTGAGCACCTAGAAAGGAATGCTGTGATCACCAATAGTCAGCATGGATTTCTGAAAAATAAGTCATGTCAGACTAACCTGATCTCGTTTTTTGACAGAATTACAAGCCTGGTAGATGAAGGGAACGCAGTGGATGTAGCCTACCTTGATTTCAGCAAGGCATTTGACAAGGTGCCCCATTATATTCTTGTAAAGAAGCTGGTAAAATGCGGTCTTTACTATGCTACCACTCAGTGGATTTGTAACTGGCTGGCTGACCGAACCCAAAGGGTGCTCATCAATGGTTCCTCTTCATCCTGGAGAAGAGTGACTAGTGGGGTGCCACAGGGTTCTGTCTTGGGCCCGGTCTTATTCAACATCTTTATCAACGACTTGGATGATGGACTCAAGGGCATCCTGATCAAATTTGCAGATGACACCAAACTGGGAGGGGTGGCTAACACCCCAGAGGACAGGATCACACTTCAAAACGACCTTGACAGATTAGAGAACTGGGCAAAAATAAACAAGATGAATTTTAACAGGGAGAAATGTAAAGTATTGCACTTGGGCAAAAAAAATGAGAGGCACAAATACAAGATGGGGGACACCTGGCTTGAGAGCAGTACATGTGAAAAGGATCTAGGAGTCTTGGTTGACCACAAACTTGACATGAGCCAACAGTGTGACGCGGCAGCTAAAAAAGCCAATGCAATTCTGGGCTGCATCAATAGGAGTATAGCATCTAGATCAAGGGAAGTAATAGTGCCACTGTATTCTGCTCTGGTCAGACCACACCTGGAGTACTGTGTCCAGTTCTGGGCACCACAATTCAAGAAGGACACTGACAAACTGGAACGTGTCCAGAGGAGGGCAACCAAAATGGTCAAAGGCCTGGAAACGATGCCTTATGAGGAACGGCTAAGGGAGCTGGGCATGTTTAGCCTGGAGAAGAGGAGGTTAAGGGGTGATATGATAGCCATGTTCAAATATATAAAAGGATGTCACATAGAGGAGGGAGAAAGGTTGTTTTCTGCTGCTCCGGAGAAGCGGACACGGAGCAATGGATCCAAACTACAAGAAAGAAGATTCCACCTAAACATTAGGAAGAACTTCCTGACAGTAAGAGCTGTTCGACAGTGGAATTTGCTGCCAAGGAGTGTGGTGGAGTCTCCTACTTTGGAGGTCTTTAAGCAGAGGCTTGACAACCATATGTCAGGAGTGCTCTGATGGTGTTTCCTGCTTGGCAGGGGGTTGGACTCGATGGCCCTTGTGGTCTCTTCCAACTCTATGATTCTATGATTCTATGATTCTATGATTCTATGATTCTATGCACACATTCCCAACTTTTGTTTTGTGCCTTGAAGTATGGCTTCTGAGAGAGAAAGGCAGGAGAAAAGGACAAGGACTCTTCCATCCTCCCTTGCCTAGCCCTTTCTGTGTGAGATAACTGCTTGCTTTTTTCTTTTCTTTTCAATACCTCTCCTTAGAGACAGGGATGAGACCTACTGCTCATGATTTTTATGACTGACTTAAGCAGAGAAGAAAGACATGCATTGCAGGGGGTGTATGATTATGATTCCATAATTCATTCAGTCACTGAAAATGTATTGATATTTATTGTGGGGGCAGAAGAAAATCTGGACCATAGCTTGGCAGGGTTGTACCCCACTTTGCCCATGAAAGGATCCTCCACTTGAATCTCTCCCTTTGAAGTCTCAGTTGGTATAGCCCTGTCACAGATACATCCTGTGGGGCTTTGGTTCACCTGATTTAGCTTGAGAATGTCTTACTTCAAGACAGGGGTTAAGTATTAACGCTGACTGAGATCCTGTCTATGGTCTTCAGAATATTTCTGAGAAGGGTTTTTGTCTAATCACAGTGGCTAAAGTATGTTTTTAAAAACCAACCATAGCACATTATGCAGTGCAACTGTTTTAAATGCAACTCTTACCTGAGCGGTAAAAAGCAATTGCTGCTGCGGGCCCAGTATTCACAGAACAGCATTTTAATAGCTATCCATTTGGAAGTTCAAGGTGGCACTTAAGTGCCCACGTGTTCATTAGGCACACCTGAATGTGCAATTTCAGGATGTCCTATTAAAATGCCAACATCAGAAGGAAAACACACACACCAAGAAACACTTTGTTTCCCTTCTTCTTTATCCTCCTCCTCCTAAGAAAATCTATGCATAGAGAACAAAACAATTTCCTTCAATCTGCTTCTGAGCCAAAGTTTACTGGCTTTGGGGAAGACTCTTACGTAAGATCCCACACATTTTCATTTATATTATTGACTTTGGGGAAGACTCTTACGTAAGAACCCACACATTTTATTTATATCTCATCTTTCCTCCGTGGACCTCAAGCTGGTGTGCACGCTTCCACACATACATCCTAATATTGTATCTACATAACAACCCTATCAGTTGTTGAAAGGTTAAGCTGAGAGCTGGTGGTTGCTCTAAGGTGACCTAGGGGGCTTCTCGGCTCTGCGAGGAGTTGAATTTGTATTTCCCCACATTCTAAGCACTTAACAACACTGAGATAGGGTTGAAAGGAACCTACCCATTTCAGTTTCTCTTTGGATCTCGTTTTTCCAGTTTTAAACTCAGTTCATCCCATTTCTACATGTATTAATGATTTTTTTTTAAAGAAATCCTCATGAACATTTGTACATTTTTGTATATATATATATATATATATATTTGCTTTCGTAGATTTTCACGGGTACAGGAATGCAGGTTTTGGTGTCTTCGGGTGTCTTCCCGTGTAAGAGTCGGGGTGTCTGGGCGACGTTTCGACGAGGTCTCACTCGTCATCTTCAGGCTGGTGCTTTCGGCTTCTTGTTACTGGAACAGAGCAGAATCTGGTGTTTGAGTTCCTATAAATACTGTTGAGGGGTGTGGTGTATAGCCTCCAACGTTCCTCCAACTTCCTCTCTGCCCAGAACGTTGGAGGCTATACACCACACCCCTCAACAGTATTTATAGGAACTCAAACACCAGATTCTGCTCTGTTCCAGTAACAAGAAGCCGAAAGCACCAGCCTGAAGATGACGAGTGAGACCTCGTCGAAACGTCGCCCAGACACCCCGACTCTTACACGGGAAGACACCCGAAGACACCAAAACCTGCATATATATATATATATATATATATATATATATATATATATATATATATGTGTATCTGTGTATAAAGTATTCAACTCTCAATAGGACTCAAAGGTCTAGGTTAAGGGATGAGTCTTCATTAAATGGTGAAACTGAAGTATTGATGATGCCATCACACCTCTAGTACCTGGGAATTTTATAGAGAGGCCCACAGAATCAAGATTGTCATTGCGTGAGGTTCTCCAGGCCTCATCTAGAAGTGAGACCCCAGGACAAGTCCATTCCAAAGCTCTCAGTAGCATTTGGTCCTCAGACTGTTTAGGATCTTGTAAATCAGCAGCAGTGAAAGCAACACAGGAAGTCGACTTACTGGTTTATCTAACTCAGTATTGTCTACTCTAACTGGCATCAGCCCTCTGTGGTTTTATGCAGGAGTCTTCCCATCCTAAATGGAGACACCAGGGATTGAACATGGGACATTCTGCATACAATACAGATCTGCCACTGAATTATGACCCTTCTGTGTTAGCACATCTCACAGAAAATAGTTGTAGAATATTAGCAGCATGCCACTGAATGATGAAGCAGCCTCATTCTTCACCAGCTGAAGCAGACATGAACCTGTATACACAGAGATATATTTTCGTGTTCATCTTTAACCTGAATTTGTTAGTATTTTACAGTATGTGATTTTTTTTAAAAAAAATCTAGTTATTGCTTTCCATACCACATTGTACCTTTAATCCAGGAGCCTCAAGGTCTAGACAGAAGACTCCTTGCAAAACAAATTGCAAGTGGAGATTTCAGACGAGGTAGCCTCGAGGTCAATTTCTGAGGATGGAGACAAGAAGGGATGGAGAACCACTGATAGGGACGCAACATCTTCTCCATGTCAAGGGAATGCAATTCCTGCTTACTACAAAATGTCACAGAAATTGCTCAGTGCTTCTTGGCTACTTTGCAAGCACCTACATTACATATTAGCAGCAATATATTATGGAGAACTTGATATTAGTTAGTTATATACTGTTTGCTATGGCTTGGGCTAAAAACTGGCTTTAGTCCATGTTATACCCTGTGTATCACAGAGTTATACTTAAGGCGTCATTATAGAGGAATGCATGAAATAAATGCAGAATGTGGTTTTGGGGTGTCACATTAATATTATTAAATTAACATTTCTTTTCAAAAACAAAAACAAAACACCAACCCCTATTTACCTATACTTAAAACAAGATTTTACAAAAATCAAGTATGTCAGTCACCACAAAGCTGCTTTCATCTTTCTCTTATATGCATAAGGGAATGCTCCTCTTCTCCAACACCACCTCAGAGCTTTGCCCAGTTCAGGCAAGGGGGCACATTTCTGGACAGTGGAATGAGATATGTACTAGCAGAATCTCCATTGTGGACCCATGCACAGTGCACCTTAGGAGCCAGGGAAAGGGGGGCAGTGATTCATCAATTAAAAACCACTGGAATAATCAAATCACAGCTAGGGTTGCCACCTTTTCCCAATAAAAATGAGATTGCCCCATATATATTTTTTGGACAAAAGTGTCCCCTGTCCCTTTGAACTTCAGATGGGATGCCTTTATTCCCATATTCAAATGGGATGCTTTTATTCCCATATTTGAGCTTGGCCAGCCCAAAATGCTGGTTCCACTGCTGTGGTTGCAGCTTATGAGGAGCCTGGTCTGGTGCAAACAACAATAGAGAGAAGGAGGAAGAAGCAACATCCTCTTGCCCCCTGCTTCCTTCCTTCTCCACCTCCGTTGCTGCCTGCAAAGCTAGGTGGTCTGCTTTGTTGGCTACTCTGCCCTGCTATCCCTCAACCCCAACCCCCAGAAAGAAATGCTTGGTTCACCTTCAGCCACTTCAGCCTCTGGGACAGTGAAGGTGGAGGTTCATCAGGTGCAGGGAGGGCTGAGCATGGGACCACAGCGTAGCTGGGCTGAGGAGCAGCTGGGGTGGATCGCGTTTGAGCCATGAGCAGCAGAGCCCTAGGTGCATGGGAGATCCATAGTGATGGGAAGGTGTGGAAATGGGGTTATCCTGCTGGTGACCAGCCTGGAGAGGCAGATGAGACACAGCACAAAGTGGGTGGGTGGGAAGCAGCCTTGCCCTCATCCTTGGTGGGGCCAGCTGGGGGGGGCAAGGTGGTGAAGGAGGCAGGAGGCTGAATGTGAGGAATCCCCTTCCACAAAGTGGGGGGGGATTTAGTGTCATGAGTGTGTGTGTGCTCCCCAATCCCCACCCCATGATCTGTCCTTTATTTTGCTCGATCTGACCCATATTTTGCCTAACCAAAGGTGGCAACACTAGTCACAGCACAATCTTAAACATGTCTACTCAGAAATAACTCCTACTTGAATTCAATGGGACTCACTCCCAGGTAGGTGGCTAGGATAACTTTAACTGAGTGACAGCACCCTAACATAAAATTTCACTTCAAGCAGCTATGAAAAATTCAGTGTTTCTTCAGAGTTTGTTCACACGTGTATATTTCAGCCCTCGGTGGTAGCAACATCAAGAGATAGCTTGCAAGTAGAAATGGACTATCACAAATCTGATGTCACAAATATAGATCTCAGAAGCTTAAATTTTGAAGCTTCTCCAAGCATGTCAGTGTATTGGAGGCCAATCAAGGTTAGATACACAAGATCTTTCATAGAATCATAGAGTTGGAATAGACCACAAGGGCCATCGAGTCCAACCCCCTGCCAAGCAGGAAACACCATCAGAGCACTCCTGACATATGGTTGTCAAGCCTCTGCTTAAAGACCTCCAAAGTAGGAGACTCCACCACACTCCTTGGCAGCAAATTCCACTGTCGAACAGCTCTTACTGTCAGGAAGTTCTTCCTAATGTTTAGGTGGAATCTTCTTTCTTGTAGTTTGGATCCATTGCTCCGTGTCCGCTTCTCTGGAGCAGCAGAAAACAACCTTTCTCCCTCCTCTATATGACATCCTTTTATATATTTGAACATGGTTATCATATCACCCCTTAACCTCCTCTTCTCCAGGCTAAACATGCCCAGCTCCCTTAGCTGTTCCTCATAAGGCATCGTTTCCAGACCTTTGACCAATTTGGCTGCCCTCCTCTGGACACGTTCCAGTTTCTCAGTGTCCCTCTTGAACTGTGGTGCCCAGAACTGGACACAGTACTCCAGGTGAGGTCTGACCAGAGCAGAATACAGTGGCACTATTACTTCCCTTGATCTAGATGCTATACTCCTATTGATACAGCCCAGAATTGCATTGGCTTTTTTAGCTGCCGCATCACACTGTTGGCTCATGTCAAGTTTGTGGTCAACCAAGACTCCTAGATCCTTTTCACATGTACTGCTCTCAAGCCAGGTGTCACCCATCTTGTATTTGTGCCTCTCATTTTTTTGCCCAAGTGCAATACTTTACATTTCTCCCTGTTAAAATTCATCTTGTTTATTTTTGCCCAGTTCTCTAATCTGTCAAGGTCGTTTTGAAGTGTGATCCTGTCCTCTGGGGTGTTAGCCACCCCTCCCAGTTTGGTGTCATCTGCAAATTTGATCAGGATGCCCTTGAGTCCATCATCCAAGTCGTTGATAAAGATGTTGAATAAGACCGGGCCCAAGACAGAACCCTGTGGCACCCCACTAGTCACTCTTCTCCAGGATGAAGAGGAACCATTGATGAGCACCCTTTGGGTTCGGTCAGTCAGCCAGTTACAAATCCACTGAGTGGCAGCATAGTCAAGACTGCATTTTACCAGCTTCTTTACAAGATTCTTTAAGATTCCATGTCTCAGAAAATGTCATTAAGTGTTGGATGGGAGAATATGATTATTTGGGAAGGAGGCACAGTCTATATCCCAATATTCCGATGCAGCATTTTTAAATAAAGCACTTCGCTGAACTTGTATACTATTGTCGTCCTGTTGATTCAAAGGGGCAACAGTCTTTATAAATGGTCAGTGAATCCTCATGGATAGATTTGCAATTCATAAGAAAACCACTTAGCAATTAAAGTCTAATGGCAGATTCTACCAACTTCATTTAGACACAGCAGCAAAATGGCAATAATAGCATGCATTAAATGTGTTGTTATCAGAAGATGGAGAGGTTGCCTTACTGATTTCATTGCAAAAAAAAAAAAAAAAAAAAAAATAGAGTGGCAGTAATGGCTTGAGGCATGGTGGTACATGGGGATATGCCATTAGAAATTGCAGAAGCTAATCCAGTTGGCTTTGTTGCCACTATTATTATTTCAATATATGAATTGCTTCCCACAAAAGTCTTGAAGCGACTTACAAAAATTAAACATCAACATAGAATACAATGTTTAGAAACTGACACAATGCAGATGACAAAATCATAAATCAAACCACACAAAGACTTGGCCACCAAACACATTGTCCTGTAATATATTCAACTGCTGCTAAAAACTAACATTCAAATGTCTGGGAGAAGAGAAAGGTCTTCACCTGATGCCACGAGTTTGTCAATGTCAGTGTTGGGAGAGCTTCCCTTGGAAGGGTATTAAATAGAGGCCACTACTGAAAAGCCCTAGTAACATATTTCATATAAGTGCTTTTTCTGTTGTGTTATACTGTTCATCCCAGAACATGGTCTGAAGGCCAAATACCACATAAAAACATAAGAAGTGCCTGCTATGTCAGAACAATAGTCCATGAAGCCCAGCATCCTGTTATCCCAGTGACCAATCAGATGCCTTTGGGAATCTCACCTGGAGAGCATGAGCAGAACAGCCGTGTTGGTCTGATACAGTCGAAATAAAATAAAATAAAAAATAATAAATTGTCCAGTAGCACCTTAGAAACTATGGCGAGATCTGATCTGAATAGAGATATTGGATTCTTGTCTCATTACATATGCTAAAGCTATTTTTGGTCATCTGCATACTACCCCTTGCTTTTTCCTGTAGGACTAATTGCAGCTCTTAACAGTCGTCAACAGATTTACCACAGAAGGTCGGCGGTTCGAATCCCCGTGACGGAGTGAGCTCCCGTTGCTCAGTCCCTGCTCCTGCCAACCTAGCAGTTCGAAAGCACGTCAAAGTTCAAGTAGATAAATAGGTACAGCTCCAGCGGGAAGGTTAACAGCGTTTCCGTGCACTGCTCTGGTTTCGCCAGAAGCGGCTTGGTCATGCTGGACACATGATCCGGAAAAACTATCTGCAGACAAACACCGGCTCCCTCGGCCAGTAAAGCGAGATGAGCACCACAACCCCAGAGTTGTTCATGACTGGACTTAACTGTCAGGGGTCCTTTACCTTTTTAAGGTGCTACTGGGCTTTTTTTAAAAAAAAAACAGAGGAGGTAGAGCATATATGTATCCTTATATGTGTGTGCTTATGTATGAATAAATGATTTAAAAAATGGGATATTTATATTCCACTCTTTAACAAGATTCTCAGACTTCTTCCTCACTACCATGATTCAGAGAAGGCAATGGTATGGATCATAAGAGGTAAACTCAAAGGACTGTTGCAGTTTTGCAGCCTACCTGACCAAAGTCCTCAACAGGTGGCCAATTATGTCAGCTTCTTATACATGCTCTGAGATTGAATTCCTACTCAGCCCTGAAGCTCTTAATGGCTTTGGTCTGGTCATTGAGTTATAATCAATGTTAGTCATACTCAGAGTAGACCCCTTGAAATTAATGGTCATTCAATTTAATGGCTGTATTCTGAGTATAGCTTAGTCGGATTTAGTCCATTGTTCCTCAATCTCACTCACTTTTCAGGCTTGTTGGAACAAGCTCTATCTACACCATCCTGAGATCCTAGAGAATGGGTAAGTTAAGAAATGCAAACAAATAAATAAGAAACAGCACCTTAGTGAATTTGAGGATTTTTGCCCCTGGAGTTTTGGCAGTGTACAACCTTGTGGAAAGATTTCATAGTTCAATTTCGTAGCTTCCCTAGCAAGGAGCAAATTGCCACAAAAAAAGATCTGAGAGGTCTTGTTAAAGCCTTTTTTTTCTATTTCTGCATTCCACCCACTTGATTCCTCACACACACAAAAAGGGTGTACAAGGCTCTTGGTGATGAGAGAGTGAGTGGCAACTTGACAAGTTCCCCAGGGCCTTGTTTTGTGACTGCTATGAAGGGCTGTGAAGCAGTGCTGAAATGATTTATTTGTTGGTGATTCTGACATTTGTCTTTCCTGATATTTGTTGGCTGAAGCTGGAAGACATCAACACACACAAGCATATGAGTAGGTTATTTTGTTGCATCATCATTTCACAATGCTGATTTGAAGTTAATCTAGACTATAGTTCTCAGATCACTGACTATGATGCATCCCCATGACTACCAAAGGGCCAAACAAATGTGCAAGTGAGTTAAGGATTGCAGACGGAATCTTTTATGGGTTGCAGTGGTAGGGCAGATTCATATACACGCCTCCCTTCAGCTGTAAGGTTTTGCACCATTGGGGAAGGTGGCTTGGCTGAACCTATGGAGCACAATAAGATGGACAAGAAATAGATATGCAGTAGTTAAAGATGGTTCAGGGGCACAAGCATTCATGGGGAGTGACTTAAGAACCAGGATAGGCAACCTGTGACCATCAAGGTGGGCTGTGTTTTTTTTAACACCCATCTTACCTGACCATTGACCATACTGTCTTTGGCAACTAGGAGTTGAAGTCCAACAAGTCCACTCACCTTTCTGGGTGGGCAGTTTTGTGGCCAGGTATCCAGGCCCTTGCAGTGATCTGGCGTGGGGGCAGGGAGTTGACGCCCACCTCATGCTGTCCTGGTCACATCATTGGCACTGGGCAGGGCCATGCCCAGTGTGGACACACTGGCCAATCAGCATCAGTAGGGGACATGGTCATGGGAAATATAACTGAGGCATGGCCACGGGACCCTCTTCTCTTGCCCTTTCACTGGATCTTGCTTTGCTTCAGTGCTTGGATCTTAGATCTCACCAATTCCTTTCCCTGGCCATATTGCTTAGCCATCACCAGGATTGTCGGGGACTTTCCCTTTGCAGCTGCTTGGGAGCCAGTTCAACTTGGCTAGGTACCTTTGGGAGGGCTTCACTCGGGGCTTTAGGATACCAGTTTCCTCTCCCCCAACTCTAAGGATCTGCCAG
The DNA here is from genome assembly GCF_965113315.1 of Podarcis vaucheri. Taxonomy (NCBI): domain Eukaryota; kingdom Metazoa; phylum Chordata; class Lepidosauria; order Squamata; family Lacertidae; genus Podarcis; species Podarcis vaucheri. The sequence goes on along the minus strand of NC_138758.1, from coordinate 14,401,748 downwards.
ATCAGCAATCAGGGTATTACCTTGTGTCCATGTGTTTATTAATCACTAGGGAACTGTGGGTCATGGGGCCTTGGCATGAGACATCTGGGCAGGGGGGGGGAGAAACAGATTCCTCATCCCTGCCTTGGAAACATACCTCCAACTCCTGGATAAAGAAATGAGAGAGGGACCGATGGTGGGGGGGCTGCCAGTGTTTACTCAGTCTGTGGTGTTTACTGGGAGGGATGGTGTTGTATCAGCAACTGGGGTGTTGATGCTGTGCTAATTTTCCAGTAGAGCTAATATGATACTCCTGCCAGTGTGTTTGTGCAGCACTGAACTCCCCACTTTTTTGACCCTCCTACTCTCCCTTCCAACGAGCAGCAGTGACTCTGACAAAAGAAGATCAGGTTTCCCATGTAACTGCACTACCCTGCCAACCACTACTAGTGGCTACTGCTGAGATTTGCTGCTTCCCAGCCAAGTGAAAACCCAATCTCTGCTCTGATTTCTCACCATATGGAGAGCAGTGTGCTAGGGTTTCTCAGGTAGATGAGGATTAGCTTCATCTTCAAATCAAAAACAAAACCATTCCTCTTTGCTGGGTGATAATATTAAAGAGGTCTCTAAATGTTCCATCAAATAAAGCCTTCTTTCAGTGATAATGGAACTATCATTGTGTAGGTCAGGTGTATGGTACAGGTACCATTTGACTTCAGCTCCCATCAGTCCCAACAAACATGGCCTATGATGAGAAATGATGGAAGCTGTAGTATAACAACATCTGGAGGGCTGCAGTTTTCCATCTCCTGGTCTAGGTAGTGAGTCTGGGTAACTATGGACTTTGTGGGTCTCTTTTCACTGAGTGACTTTCCATTCTTACTAAATCTTTATGGTCTCCTCTTCTGGTCTGCTGATTTCATTTTGCCAGTGCATGTTTAAAACAAAATAAAATCTACTCTGTTGAATAAATTGTAGCTAGAAAATTTCATTTAGCAATAAGCATTTGCTAATGTTATTTCCCAACTGCAGGAACAGTGCAGGCAGCCTGTCTGACTTGCAGTGACAATTTTCAAGACTGATGAAGTCAATTACAATGTCAGTCTAAAATGTATTTGAGATAAAGGTCTATAGATCCTATATGAAAATTTAGACGCATTGATTACCTTTTAGCATTGCTTTCTCCCTGAGTTCTCTCCCATCTTTCTTTTCTTTTTATGTAACTACTTTCTGTCTCAAGGTTTGCCTACACTACAGGATATCCTACCTCTGGGTTGTGCAATCTGAATTTGCAATGGTTACAGGATCCCAGCCTTCTGCCTGGAGATCTTGTTCTTGTGCTTCCCTGTGAGTTAGTATGAAGATTTTCTCAATAAGACCCGTGTTCCATTTTAAACAACCTCCTACAGATAGTTGTGGGAATGAGGACAGGAAGGCAACCTTGTTATTTGAACCAAGGCTAACTGCAGATGGCAGTAATGGGGATTTGCTCAGACCTCAAGATCAGCAAAGGGCCTACCACCCTGCAAACACTAGTATTCTCATTGCACAAAATACTGTGAGAGAATTCTCCATTTGCATACTCCACCCCTTCCAGGTAAGGAACATCAATTTCTCCTCATCACTCGACCTGACTTCTGGATTGTTTTCTGGTCCTGATTGCATATTGGTCCTGACTCAGAATTCATGGCTCCTGACTTGCTCCAGACTGTCAACTATAGCTCAGTCCTGAAAGTACATTTCTCTGCTTTATGACTGATTTTATTTACATAATTTGAAACAACAACATAAACAGGACCTATGTGCATATGTTTTGTCATTTTCTGTTCCATTTTCTGTTCCTGTGGGCATTCTAAAAAGCCTTCCCTAACCAAGTGCTCTCCTAATGCTTTGGATCATCAGCTCTCGAGCCCTGTTCACTGAACATGTTCCCCTGGGTTAGGGCAGGATGCTCTAGATAACAGGTCATAACTGGTGGGTTGGGAGCCACTAGCGGGTCATGGTCTGATCCAAGGTGGGTCACAACAGAAGCATTACCACCATGCAAATATATGCTTGACAAAATGGGTCCCCAAATGCATGTTTGGTTAAAAGTGGGTCCTAGGTCTGAAAAGGTTGAAGATACCTGCTGCAGAGTGTTCACTGCCAGTTCCTGTTGACCAGGACTTGTACGTAAATAGTGGGTTCTCCGTATCAGAAACCTTGGAAGATTTCAGATTGAGAAAGGGCTATTTTTCTTCACACAGGAACATCTGGATTTTCAAACTCTGAGCTCCCCTTTGGAACCCCTAATAGATAGATTTAGGTAGCAAACATCGCCATCCTCTCTTTTTGACATAGTGCTTTCTGTGTATCACTGTACTTTTAGCTCAAGACAGGAAGTTCTGCTTTCCATTTTCATCAGCTGAAAGTCACTCTCTCAGTAACTAAAAATTGGTCTCTCCTAAATGCAATTAACCTTGTGGAACGTATCATTTCAAAAGTGACTATAGTCTGACAACTCTGGATTAAAACAAGAAAACTGATACAACACAGATTAATTAGGCAAGTGAATAAGGAGGAAATTACCATATATATTTTAAACACGCAGCAGTATACCAGGACACCACTGCTGTTTTTGTCTTGCAGTATAAGCAACATTATATAGGGGAGCTCCAGCTGGCCCCAGCTGCAAGAAAAACTGGCACTGCTGTTGCCTGCTCTTACCTCCCCCATCCCATTTACTCAGCAGCTACCCTGGGAATGTAGCCAGTATGGCAGAAAGATACATGATGTTGGGCACCCGCAGAACCATATTGTACCAAGCAACAAGGAAGATGAAAAGCTCTAATACGCAGGTGAGATCCACATTATACAAAGAGAAGTACTGCTTAGGGAGAAGCAAAGCCGCCTTTTACTTCATCAGAAAATTGGGTCCCCACGCCTGTGTTTTATATATTTGCAGCAGCTCTCCAGTGTGCCAGGCAGAGAGTCTCTCCCAACCCTACTGGGAGATGCCTGGGATTGAAGCAGGGGCCTTCTTCATCCAAGGCAGATGATCTAGCACTGAGCTGTGACCCCTATGAAGAATTGGATGACATAGGAACATGAATCTGCCTTATTCTACCAGGTGAGATTATTTGACCACCTAGTCCCATAGCTATCCAGGGTCTCTGCAAGGGCTCTTTCACACCACTCACTTTCTGATCACCAAGGGTTGAATTTGGAAGGTCTGTATGTGAAGAGTGTATGTGAAGCACAGTTCCCAAAGCAACATGGGAACTGAAACATCTTTTGACGTTTACACTTTTTCAAAGTTTGCAGCTAAGAGTTTTCCAATGCAAAATATGTGTACAGAAAATCAACGCATTTGGTGTAAGTGGGCATACGCATGCACATACGTGCTTGTAAAAGCATGTACATTCATGATAAAATGCGCGGGGGGGGGGAATCATAAAGGCTTTTTTTTAATAGTGCAAACAGATGTGGAAATGTGACAAACAAAACTTAAAATTGGAAAAACGAGAAACCAAAATTGACAGATTTGTCCATCATTCTATCACAGAGCTACAGTCCACAGAACACTGACAACAACCATGTCAATAGTGTTGACACCTGAATTTTAGAACTTCGGTCATACAGCTATACTTTAGCTATACAGTGGTACCTCGGGTTAAGAACTTAATTCGTTCTGGAGGTCCGTTCTTAACCTGAAACTGTTCTTAACCTGAAGCACCACTTTGGATAATGGGGCCTCCTGCTGCCGCTGTACCACCGGAGCACAATTTCTATTCTCATCCTGAAGCAAAGTTCTTAACCCGAGGTACTATTTCTGGGTTAGTGGAGTCTGTAACCTGAAGTGTATGTAACCTGAAGCGTATGTAACCCGAGGTACCACTGTAGTATGAATATGACCATTTCTGAAAAGTCAGTGCAGTGTGGCTTGACTTCTCAAGAGCAGCAGGACAGAGATTTAAAAGGTTTAGTAGAGTGAAAAACCAAAGTGATTCAGTGCTGCCAAACCTCCTGCAGGCCCAGACAAGGAGCGGCTGACCTTGAGTCTTAAGGACTCATCCCACACATAGTCGTGTAATGTGCCATTAGTTATGATTATGGTATAAATGTGAATGGTGCCTGAGATCTTGCCTGCAACCTGTAATTCAAACAGAAGGACATGGCAGGATTCCCCACCCACCCCCGGAGAGACTTAAGCCGAAGAGAATAAAAACTCCAAAGTGAGGGATAATCCTTCCACCAACCAGGCAGAGCAGCGTGCTGAAATTGAATGTAAACAGTAATTCTGAATGCTTATTACATAGCAAGAGTCCAATCCTGTGGCTCTCAGGGTGTGAAGTGGGTGTCCTATAAGGCAAGGGATCTTTCTCGAGCTTTCCCATAGTCGGATTTCAGCCTGGTTCCAATGTGACCCTTTCATACAATAGTGAAAGAAAGTTTCAAAAGATTTCCATGAAAGTCTGCTATGTGGCAAATGCAATACCAGCAGGGAAGCATTCTTTCAGCCCATGTGCCTTTTATTTTTACTGTTTATAGGCAGATCCACACCACACATTTAAAGTACAGTGGTACCTTGGGTTACATACGCTTCAGGTTACAGACTCCGCTAACCCAGAAATAGTACCTCGGGTTAAGAACTTTGCTTCAAGATGAGAACAGAAATCGTACTCCGGCGGCGTGGTGGCAGCAGGAGGTGCTAAAGTGGTGCTTCAGGTTAAGAACAGTTTCAGGTTAAGAACGGACCTCCGGCCAACATTCACAACATTGTTGGCCAATTGGTGTCAAAGAAAGATAGAATTTTTTTCATGTATGCTACAACAGCAGCTAGAATACTTATCGCAAAGTATTGGAAGACACAAGATTTACCCACCCTGGAAGAATGGCAGACCAATGTGATGGATTACATGATATTGGCTGAGATGACTGGCAGAATCCGTGATCGGGGAAAAGAGGCGACGGAAGAAGAGTGGAAGAAATTTAAAGTATATCTTAAGGACTATTATAAACTTGATGAATGCTAAAATGTCGAGGTTTTTAGAAAGAAAGGGTTACAGTAATATAAGATTAGATTAAAGAAAAGACTAACATGACAGAAGTTGGAAAGAATTAATTGGAAGTTGTTAAAAAACTATGAACATTGGGATGCAGAAAGGGGAGGTATGGGGAAGTCCGAGAAAAGAGGTTTATGAAAAATTGTTATGAATCTATGCGTGTTTGTATGTCCTTTTATGTGTGTGTTTGTTTAAAAAACTCTGTAAAACTAATAAAAATTTTATATATAAAAAAAAAGAATGGACCTCCGGAACAAATTAAGTACGTAATCAGAGGTACTACTGTACATGGCTTTCTCCAAAGAATCATGGAAATTGTAGTTTATTAGGGTGCTCAGAAATCTAGCTTTGTTAGGGGGAAGCTTCCATACATCCAACGAGACAATTTGCTACACTGCCTCTCCTGGGTTTCTGACAGGTTTCTCTCTCAGCCAAGAGATGCGAGTGAATGAACCTGAGACCTTCTGCATGCAAAGCAGATTATCTACCACTGACCAATAGCCCTTCCTCACTTACTGCTCCAGTCTCTTCCAGCAATCTTAAACCATGCTTTCCTTCACTATTCAACTCTTCTAATCATTTCCCAGCATTGCACATATGAATAATAAGAAAATGTTTGAAACACCCTAACCTGGATGCCCATTATTTCCCCCCCCCCAATAACTATCATACTCCCCAAGCTGCATTAATTGGTTCTGGCTCTGGTTCAGATGTAAATCATATTTTGGATAAAGAATTGGTCAAAATATAGGGCAGATTCACTGCATATAAAGAACACCCAACTAACATTTAAAGCAAATACCAGGAGTGTAGTTTGCTAAGGGTACTGGGAATTATAGGCCTTTGAGGGAGAACTACAGTTCCCATGATTCTTTTGGGGGAAGTTATATAATTTATATGTTCTTTGAATGCACCTAAAATGTATGTGATTTGAATGCCCTTTAAAAGGATAATTTCCTGGATGCCAGGATTCAGGTTTGGGGCAAGTACTCTTTGGAAAGAGAACCTCAACAGAGATTTAAAATCAAAAGATATGCAGCAAAATAAAGCATGGGAATTCAGGCTCAGACCTTTAAAATATGGCCTTCTGTTTTTCCTTCAAAGCTTCCCAGTTTGCCTAGCATATGAAAAGACCACACATTTGATAAATTAAAAATGGTTTACTTACTCCTCAAAGGTTGGATTCACATGCTTTTCCATAAAGCATTCAGAAAAAGTTGCACAGACAGTAAAACCTGACTGAGTTACATTGGTGAAAGTTCCTAAATTATTGCTATAGGAACTCAAGAGAGGCTTGTAAGTGCCATGAAGTCTGAGCTGCAGCAACCTGAGCTTCACACATTGAGCTTCTGTGGTAGTCTGAAGGGGAACAAAGCCTTGCCACCTTGCCATATCTTTGGTTTAACAATTTGCCAATTCAACAAGTTATTGCATGGAACTTCTCACTTTAAATAATTTCAAACAGCTTTGGTTGTCTTCCACAGGTTTCTGCCCACATAACCCAAAGTCCACAGTTAGTTGGCCAACCCTGACCAGTTCTCTGCATGCCTCAGTTATAGCTATGACTCTGGCCCAGGAAACAGAACTATTTCCAAACAAAAAGAGAAATCCACATGGTGATTTCTTAAACTTTGTGTCCTGGCCCAGTCAGCACTCTTTTAACAGCAGTCCAGTCCTTCCCAGGGGAAGAACTAACTTTCCTGCTTAGGATTCCCACTGCATTTGCTATGTCAGCTCTGGTTGTTGTGGTTAGGCACAGGGGCTTTTCTATGACTGACTGTCAGTCAAGATTTCAGACGCATCTTTACACTTTCGAAAGTCAGTCACCATTGGCATGGCTACTTCCTTGGCCTCTTTCAGCCCTAGGCTGCCAAGCAATTCAATAGCCTTCTGCTTTAGAACCAGAGGTTAAGGCCCATCTTCCCAGCTCCTTGAATTCTACTTCTTAGGTATTCCACAGTTTCTGTGTAGTTTGGTTATTTTAAGTTGCAATTATTAAAACATTCAAAAATGCCAAATCGTAAGAAATTTGTTCGTTTTTGCATTTGATGTACAAGCACTTGTCTGTGTGATGTTGTGTGTACCCCAACTTTATGAGCATTTGGTATAGCTTCTCCTTCCATGCTCTAGCAGCTTGTTTTAATCCATAAAGCCCCTTCTGAAGTTTGCATACTAGATGGGATTCCTTTGGGTAGTTCCATATAAAGTGAGATTCAACTAGCAATTTAGTTGGCTTCTACATGTGAAACAGGAGAGGTACACACAACATCACACAGACAGCATCATGTCCTTCACCTCAGGCAATAAAAATGTCTTGTGCTAGCCCTGTAGCTGGATTTGGCTTTCCTGGGCTGAACATTTGGCCTGAAGTTAGGGGATGTTGGGTAATGAGTGGACGAAACTATTGCCCCTCTTTCATATTTTCAGAATTGAAGAGGGGTACTTACTGGAGCTAACACTCTGGCCGCTGTGAATATTTTTTCAAAATTCCTTTTATTAATAGAATATTTTGTGATATCTAAAAATGGCAGCCACAAGGCTAAGGCATTGGAACACTGAAAGAACCTGGTAAGTTCCATCTACCACTACCACAAATTGCCACAAACCTTCAATCATAATTCTCTACTCCATGGTAAATTTAGTTTCTCTCCATTGCTTTCCCCCCACTCTTAAGTTCTGTTTGCCACAACTCCCCCCCCCCACAAACAAATAAGTCCTCTTGAATATTCAGCAGCCGCTTAGTTCTCCCAATCTTGCACCATACACTTTTAAAACACAATGTTTTCTAATATAATTAACTTGTGTGGCTTTCACTAATATATGCATTAATCTGCACGCTTTACACATTTTGCATTTCATTGCTGCAGAGTAGCACTGCAAAATTCAAAGAAGTCTAAATTCCAAAGGATGGTTGTGTTTCAGTTCAGATATGGTTTTGAAAGTGCAAATTAAGTAGTTTGACCTTTAAATGTGAACTGAATTTCTCCCCATCTTTAATTGTGCCCCACTGTCTGCTTTGCATCACCCATATTTTGCAGTCCCAGACAGGCAACTGAAACTAGAAGTCGAGCAGCCACTGGTAGACTGTCATAGATGGTTGTTGAGCTGCACTGTGCTAGTATGCTTGGCTGAGCTTCAACAGGTTGTGTGGGTTGCATAAGAGCATGGGATTTTGTGAGAGATCAACATCTTCCTTTACAATATGAAATTCTGAAAGGACAAATAATCCCTGCACTACAAGTAAGAAACACTCCAAAATTGCTTGAAAAATGTGCAGCCCATACCAAATGATCCTCTTCAAAGGAGCAACACAGCTCAGGGATTGAAAATCCTGTGCAAAGGGGAAAAAAGTATTAAAGCACACAAGGAAACAGGAAATGCTTTCGGATTGTCTGGGCAGCCTCCAGACCTACTTTGCAAAACTAGAACATTAAATTTGCCAAATATTTGTCTAACCACCAGAAAGGAATACCAGGAAATTTTGAACATCCTCTAAAAAATATTGCCATAATATCAGAATTCTTCTTCATCTGGGGAATGTTTTATAGCCCTAGGGAAGCAGCACCTCCAAGGAAATATGTCCCATGCCTTCCATTGCCACATCTAGCAGAGGTAAACCAATAAAGAAAGAAAATGCACCAGTGAATGCCTGATCAGCTGCATTCCAGAAATGATGCTTTCATTTCTGACCCAGATTCATCCCAGCACCAAATCCTTCAGCATAACTTTTCTTCCAGGGGGTTCTTTCAGTGTAGTTGTTTCTTCAGAATGTCAAAGTCTCCTTTTTTCCAATTGAATGTCCTGAGGAATAAGTCCAATATTCCAGGGGCAGACAGCTCCTCCTAGGTGCCTCAGGATTTCAGTGGAGGCTCCCCCACCCCTCAACAAATAGAAGAGATGCATTCTTTCTCAATGCCCTTGGCAGGCTCTAGAGAGCAGGAAGTATATAAGCATAGGCTGTTGTTATCCCCTCTCAGGTCATGCCCAGTGAGGCTTAGGAGAACAGCTTGGAGACCATCTCCAAGGGGGAAGCAAGGACCACATTTAGGCATCCTGCTTTCCCACATTGACAATTGGTTCCCCCACTCCCTGAGACTTTTCATAACTTCTCTATATTCCTACACTTCATTCTGCCTAAGGTACAGAAGCTTGGCTCCTTCTCTGCCATCAGGTAGCTGATGGAGAATGTCTTGCCTTTCCCTCGCAGGTCTCCAGACTATGCCCAAATGTGGTCTTCTTAGGGGTCATTGCCTGGTTGGTGGTGCAGATCATGGCCTACTTAAAGGGCGAGGTGCCAGCAAAGGACTGGTATATCCTGGCCATCACAAAAAAGGCAAAAATCTGCTTAGAAAGCAGGTTTCAAGGGAAAGGAACTTCAGTCCCCTCACTATCTCCATCTCCACACAGGTCATAGCCTCACTGCTCTGTTCCCATCTCTTTTGGATGCAATTCCCTGCCTTCTGTTTTGCACAAATCCAGGGTTCCAATGTCCCTAGAGATGAGGGGAGGAAAAGACAGAGTTCATCAGTTTCCCTCAGTCAAACCTCCCACTCAAATGAGGGCTGATAGCTTCCTTTCCTCAGCAGGTATCTTAGAGAAGACTAGAACAGCTGCAGACTTTCAGGGAAGGGCTCTATTTCAGGGATAGAGTACATGCTTGGCCCACAAAATATCTCAAATTCAGTCCTTAGGATCTCCAGGCTATGCTGGGAAAAACTCCTGATTGAAACATTGTAGAGCTAGATGGACCAATGGTCTGACTTGGGGCAAACTTCCTATGTCCCTATAGTCTAAGCAGTAGCTTGGAGAAAAAGACTAGTGATGTCATAATCCTGTCAGCCAATAGGGGGTGTTTTCAGTCCTCTTTCCAGGACTGCGTTTTCACCGACTGAATAACTGTTGTCAATGCACTGAATCTCCATTTTTCCATCTAGAGAGATTGAAAGCTCCATTCTATTTGTACTCAGCATCTGGTACACACTGATATATTGCCTTAGAACACGGAGTTCGTTTTAGCTATCATGGTGAACAGCCATTGATAGAGCTATCCGTTGTACATTTGTTTATTTAATCCTTTTATAAATCTGTCTAAGCTAATGGCCATCACTATCTCATGGTAATGAGCTACGCAAGTTAATTCTGTGCTGTGTGAAGAAGTGCTTGGTTATGTGTTGAGTTTACTACTGATCAATTTAACTGAATGCCCCCCCTTGAAACACACACACACACACACACACACACACACACAACACCAAACAATTTCTCTCCAACTACATTTTCCAAGGGAACATGGGATTGCAGCTTTATAGTCCTGTTTTGCTTTTCTAAGCCTTTAAAACACAATTTCAATCCTGGTGATTCCTTTATGCTGCTTTTATGCCTTTTGTGTTTTAGAATGTGTTGTGCATGTTTGTGTCAGGGGTTGTTGTTGTTGCCATCATTATTAGATTTCTGATACCCTACCCTTCCCCTCATTAGTGTTCAAGGTGGATAACAATAACAAGTACAAAATTAAAATAAAATTGAAACCACAATTATGTGAACTGAGCAGCATAACAACCACCCACTGTGCATGCCCACCATGCCTCCTGTAGAATATGTACATAACGAATAGGGAAATTTCACACATTTTATAATCAATATCTATCAGTACACGGGGAACGTACATATTGCAACAGTGTTTCATAATTTTTTTGGGGGCGGCAATATACATATTCTCCAGTCAACTTGCATACTATCCAAGAAACATGCCCATAGTTTCTAAATACTGTTCATAGGTGGCACCAAATGGGTCACCAGATGGGTATTCGGCCCATAGACAACCTGGTGAATGTGTGCAATGGTTGCCTGTTATGCACATTATCTGTTTAGATATATACAGTATTAATCTTTTTGTAAACTGCTCTGAGAACATGATTGAAAGTGTTGTGAAAATATTAATCAATAATTTATTTATAACAGGCTCCACACACACACACACTTACATTTAATTAGGTTTTCGAAAGACAATTAACCATACCGTCAGGAGGGGGAGGATATATTGCATTTCCTACCTCACTTCCAACTGTGAGCATGGGATGCTGCTTTACATGGAGGGATACCTTTTCAAAGGGGAGCATCCTGCACTCTGCAGAATTGATGCCCCCTTTCAGCAGTTGTTGCACAGAGGCATCAGTCATGAGACATGCTACTTCAAGGACAGGGTGTCAGTAAGCCTGGGCAATATATCAACATATCGCCCAGGGCCAATATGAGGGGCAGACTGCGATGACAGCTTCACTCAGTGGTATATCCCTCTGCTACTAGTGCCCAGCACGCTGAGGGGAAAACAATCTGAGGGAGAAACACAGTCCTGGAGAGAGCCAATGCTGGAGGCAGAAGGACTCCAGAGCAGCAGCAGTTTCACCAGTGATATACTGCTGAGTGAAACCACCATTGCAGTTTGTCCTTCACACCAGCAGAGGAAGAAACAAACTGCATTGGTGAGGAGCAATACAGCTTGTTTCTCCCTCCATTTCTTTACACTGCTTGGTTGAGGAGTGCGCCGCTGCCCTTGCCTCAGCCAAGCAGCCAAGCCCTGACCCACCACCAGCTCACACGAGCCAACAATAGGGTGGGGGCTCCATTACAGTTAAAGAGAGAGCCCTGATCCCGCTCCTGCTTGCAAGCAAGCTGCTCAGCTAGGGAGGTGCAGGCTCAGTCGCACTTCTCCATTGAATAAGTTTAAAGAAGCCCCCACCTCACCTCTGGCTCGCAAGAGCTCTGAGTGGAGGCAGCCTTGCTTGGTTGCATGGTGGTCGTTCATCCTGTAGCCTTATTAGACTTTACCGGTTGGTAGGGTGAGCGTTGCTCCCAGAACAGGGAGGAAGGAGTCAAATGACACCGAGGTTTGGTTCAGAGAAAGAGTTTATTCTGCTCTCCAGATAGCAGAAGGCACTGTGTGAATCGGTTCACAGCAAGCACAAAAGCAAGAGAAATTGCATACAGTATATATATCCTCCAGGCACCCTCTCCCCCCTTCCCCAGGAATCCAGACACGTAAGCTTATACATGTAAGTTGACATCACATATGTTCCTGCTCCTGTAATCTTGACCATAAAAGGTTGTTCCTGCTCCTGTATTCCTTATCTTGGGGTAAGAAGGTCACCAACTCTAAGAGCACTCCTGGCGCTATTCCCGGGGGACTGACAAGGTCTGTGCATCAGTGTGGTCAGGATGTAAGATAAGACCCATATGTGTCATCCCTGCTCCACTTTGGAACTGACAAGGGCATTCATTAGGCAACACAGACTGATATAGGAGAGAGCTTTGTTTATACAGCTGTGTTCCTGTTATACATTTGCTCAAGAGCTCAAGTTAATGGTTTTTAGCTAATGCACCCTTGGAGAAGGAAAAATGGGATTTTGGGGCCCGTTTCAGACTGACTGCACAGTCAGGTTTTAGATTTGGGAAACCCATTCATTCAATCCCAGGAGGAAAGATGGAGCCCACCCTCCTGGTCAAAGGTAGTCAGGTGGTGCAGAGCCTCTCTGATGCTGTTTCAGGCCCAGCGCTCGAAAGAAGGCTCAGACAGCCCCATTCCACAAGGCACAGATAGGGTGCCTTGAGGACTTTTCCTGGGAGGGTGGGCTGTGCCGTTTCTCCTGTGTGAATGATGCACAATCGGCAGTGACATTGGGGCTGGCTCAGTTGGGAGGGAACCCTCCTGCCCCCCCAGCTGAGCCTTGCAAAGTCACCCCAATGTCTCTGCTGCTTACCTGCCAGCAGCAGGGACATTGGGCCTCGCTCAGCTGGAGGGGGAGCTTTTCCACCCCCCCCCCAGGTGAGCAGCAGGCTGGGGCTAGCTGATCTGGCCCCAGCCTGTGAGGTGCTGGGGTGAAAGAGCCTCATCTCCCACAATGAGAGCTGAGGCAGTTTCACTCTATTTCTCGAGCTTTTTCCAACATCACAGTTTATCACCAAACCACAACATTTCGCTGATGATAAATTGTGATGTTGAAAACCTAACATCATCCAGCCCTAGGTGTCAGGAAGGATGGAGCGTTAGGCAGCATTGGGAACCTACCTTCTTACAAGAAGACACAGCCAGCGAGGTCTCAGCCTTTCTGTGGTGTTTTCTTGTCCAATGCCCACCTCTCTTTGCTGCCTGATACCCTGGCCCTGACAGCTCCAGATTGTGCTGGGGCATCCAGCCTGACTTGCAGTAATCCATGTCTCTCAACCCAACTTGGTTGATGCCTGAATCCTTCTAAATAGGCCCAATTTTCCTCAGGACTTGGGCAAATCCAGTGCATATGTTTGGGTGGGTGGGTGGGTGTGAATGGTGCTGCCTTATGCCTGGATCATCAAGATTAATCTAGTAGTGTATACTTCCATGAAATCTTCTAAAGAAATAACAGAGGTGCAGTAAATCCTTTGTGAACAAAGATACAAACTGTCCTGGTTCTGAGATCAACACAAAGGGAAGGAAGGAACTGAGAGGTTTTTAGCCTTGGAATTCTGCACAAATCTGACCCTTACAGAGTTTAGAATGGCACAGGAAGGTTTCTTTCAAGTGGGACCTGCAACAAAATATTGCAGTGTAGAGTGATGCACTTCAGTGCTGCAGCCACCCTCTTCCGAGATAGTCCATTTCACTGGCCCCATCAGTTTTACCCTCCATGACTTGGTGGCCAATGAATATGGTCTGTTCTTGTGGAGTTCTTGGGGTAAGTGTTTGGTACTTTTTCATATCTCTTGAGTTTTTCCAAACACATTGGTGTCATTTTCACTATATAAGGACTAACACTGAGTTTGCTGTTACTATATAGAATCATTGTTTTGCTCTCTGTCTCTTTCTCTCTCTTAACAAGCTCGCTGTCTACATGCAAACATTGCAGGCATAAAAAAAATCTAACTAACCCTCTGGGAATGCGACGCTTGATTCAGCTCCCTGTGACTGTAAAAGTCTAAAGGCAGATTAACATGATAGATTATAATTGCAGAAAAGGAACTCAGTGGGTCTGTTTGGAAATCAAAACCCTGCCATTAGCTAAAAATAAAAGCACAAGACCCATCAGTTGCATTAAAGCTGTGGCTGGAACAAGTAAAAGAAAATTAATATAAAAGGGGCTTGACAAATATTTCCATGGTTGAATGTGCTGTGCTCAGTTTGCTGTGATTCATAGCGCTGTCTTGCTCATTATTCACAAGCATGCAGGTAACGACTTGAGTGCGTTTGAAGCTTTTCATATACTTTAGCATCAATGAGTCATTCAAAACCACAAGGCAACTCAACTTGGTTAGAGCTCAACTTAGTTACAGGACATTGGAGGGACTTTGTTTTTCTAATATGTATATCCATTTCCCCTGTTCAGGAAGTCTGAGCTTAGATCTTTAAGGTAGCTGTTGCATCAGCAATGAGCAGGGGTGGATCTACTATGAAACTAATGAAACTTAAGCTTCAAGGCCATTAATTCCAGAGGGGCCCCAGAGGCAACCTTTGTGCACATTGATTTTTAAAAAAGAAAAGGGTCTACTACACATGATTTGAGTTGCATGTCTCAAATTGATTATTATTTTTGTTGTTGTATATTTCAACAATCCCAAAGTTTGAGAGTCAGTAGCACAGATGTTGTAAAGGTGGTTGAAACAACTCCACTGAAAAAAATAACAGTAGTTACCCAGACTTCATTGCTGGTTGCAAAGGGGCCCCATAACAGTTCAAGCTTCAGGGTCCACCAAAGGCAGTGAGCAGTGGTGCTGGGCAAAGGAGGCAGAGGGGGCTTCAGCTCTCCCAATATTTTTGGGCAAGGGGCAGCCCCCCCAATAGTGAGGGGGCACCCCCCCACACACTGCTGGTGCCCTCTGAGTGCCCCAGCTCCAGTCTCCGCTCAGCATCCCAGAAGCTAGGCAGCAGCTGAGGCCAGCACGGGAGATCTTTGCTTTGCTCGTCCTAGGTTGCTGGACTGTAGCTAGGACAAGAAAGCATGGAAATTGCACTCTGTGCATCCCGCCCCTGCCCAAACACATGCTGGGTGGCATCAAGTGACCTGGCATGTTATGTGACAGGTCACATGACTGTGCCCCCTCAATGTGTGGGTGGGTGGGCAAGTCAGGTTCCCTGGGATGGGGAGCTTGTACAGGAGCAGCAAGCTTTGCCATTTCCTGACTCTCAACCTCCTGTGTAACCTTATGTGCCTCTAACCAGGCAATTTTCTAATACAGTGGTACCTTGGTTTGCATGCACCTTGGTTTGCATACGTTTTGGATTACAAACATGTCAAACCCAGAAGTGCGTGACTCGGTTTGCAACCTTTCTTTTTGGGATTGCAACCCATTTTTATTTTATTTTTTGCATTACGAACAATTTTTTTTTGAGCCCCCATTGGCAAAAGTGTGCCTTGGGTTACAACCTGTTTTGGTTTACAAACGGACCTCCAGAACAGATAATAATAATAATAATAATAATAATAATAATAATAATAATAATAATAATATCTTTATTGTCATTGCCCCCTTCGGGGACAACGATATTACTTGACTGCTCCATAAAAACACTAATTAAACAATACAGTATAGATTATAGTTGCAACAGTTGTACAGTATAGATTATAGTTGTAAACCAAGGTACCACTGTACCCCTAAATCTCCTGAGGGTGCTAAGGCTCTGCTGGGATTATGGGTGGCTTTACCTGAATACAGAACTCAAATGAGTGTCCTCCACTCCAGGGTCTTTAAGATTGGTTGCTGGAAGTGGTGGCTGGTGACCACTGGAATTGGTGGGGCAAAAATCAGATGACCAACTGGAGGTGAAGCCAGAACCAATGATAGGCAGAGCCAGCTAATTCTACTTCTGTCTCCTCCTCGCTGCTGAGTTGTATAAGAGAAGCCATGAAATGAAAGAGGAGGAAGCATACAGTCCCCTTGGTCTAGGTGGTCTAGGTACACAGTCAGGTGGAGGCTGGCTGAAACACACTAAGTTTCCTGGGGCAGTGCCCCATTTTTCGTAACAAATCAGCCTCCACTGGTTGCTCGAACTGGGAACTTAAGCTGTATGAAACTTGGATTGCAAGTCAGAAGCAGAACAAAGTCATGTTGGCAAATGGGTTGTTGCCTAGGACTTAGTAGCTTGCTGCTTAATTCCTCAATAAACTTCATTAGCTTCCCTTTCTATTCCCTTTCTACTTCTTTATATGGATTGTTTGGAGATTGTAAATATATTTGTTGTTACTGTAAGCTTTACTCAGGATCTCTTATGGGTAGAAAGATGTGGTGTACATATAAATAATAAAAATATTATTATTAGGAAAGGCACATAAAATAAAGGCACACTGTAGCATTTTTGAAATAAGACAAGTAAGAAATTGAGCAAATATCAAAATGAAGGTTCTGAACATTTCTAGAATGTTGCTGAAGCAAAATTCAAGGTGAATCTGAAGCTTCAGGTGAAACAGCTCTGGGAATTTTAAAGTGAATCAAAATAATTTTGATAGCATTAGCAAACATTTCAGGAATAAGGGAAAGCATAATGAAGCCACCCTGTTTCCAAAACGTGCTCTTTCTATTGAATTTGAGGTAGTCTTGTTCAAAATTAGGACTAAAACCTGCACAGCGATTTTTCCCCTGTTGCGCTTAATATACTATATGGAATTCAAAACAGTTGGTGGTTAGGTAATGAAACACATATGGTAAGTGAAATTGCTGCCCACCGGGACAAAACTCCCCTTTCTACACTTAGCAGGTGGGTTACAAAACCTTTTAAATAAGCGCTCCCTTTTTGTTAACTGATGTGAATGCATTTATGTAGGTGTGTGCACTGCCAATGCCTGTGAAGGTACAGCATTTCATTTCATTATTTGACCAGCAATTTGAAAGAAGTCCAGAGGAAAAATACAAGCAGGATGATGTGAGTTTGATTAAACATCCCCTTTCTTGTTATATTATAATTACTTCAAATGGGTGACTTGATATACCGCATATTAGTTCAATTAGAACTTCCCTCTCCCTCAGACACATACATGGTTTCTCTCTTTTTTACATAGTTAGGGATAATTCAGAACTGTTTATCTATTTGCTTGCCTAAAACCTTCTTCAAATAACCAGGCTATATGCAAGAGCTGACATCATATTGAAAATAAGCTGAGAAAATCCCATATCAGGCCAAGCTACCTTGCTGTTGAACCAGGAACTCACTGCTCCTGTAGGCAACTCATTGCACCTATATGCCTTCCTTTATGTAAAACTGGGGATTTGGCTGCCCGTATACTTTTAGGAGCACATTTCTAGTTTCTCAAGTTTCATGGTACCTGTGATCAATGAACATCTCACCTACAATTTGATAGGGTCTAGAAAACCACTGGAAATGTTGGGGTGCTCCACCACATTTTTTATTCTTCTGTATCTGGTAAAATATAGTGCCCTAATATGAGAAAGTTCATTCACACATAGTAGCAGCTTTTCTGCCTAGACTCCCTTGATTTATTAGAAACAACATGTAAGGCACCAAGGAATCTCAAAGCATGAACTCTGTTAACAGAGCCCAAGTGAGCCTTCTCCAGATGTAACACTTGGCCTGTTGTGCTTCCATTCTGAAAGTACACAGGGTGATGAGAAAGTTCCCAGGGCTTTGTCTCTGTGCACAGCTATGCTCAGAGCTAATGGGTTGCAGCACCCACCTGGGCAATTAGGGCCTGGATTGGCAATACAGTAGAACCTTGACTGACAATACAGTGGAACCTTGACTTGCATATGCCTCGTCTCACGGATGTTCCAAGTTGCATCTGAGGCATACCTGGAAGTAAACACTGATTCACACATGTGTGGAAGTGGCTTCTGCCATCTGTGTGTGCGCAGAAGTGGATGCCACCATCTGCACATGTCCAGACGTGCGCTACTGCCAAATGTGCACACACACAAGATGCCTCTTCTAGCGTCCAGTTTTGGCCAGTGGACGGACCTCCGGAGCAGATTATGTCCGTAAGTAGCGGTTTCACTGTACACATCCAGGCTGACCATTCAATCTTCCTGGGTTTACAGTTTGAGCTTAGCTTTGTCTGAACAGCAACATTATCAGGAGTATGTTACCATGTATCCTTTGCTTGCTCTTCAGTCCTTCTTGTTTCTGACTTCCCAAATACTCTTGCATTTCCACTGAATACAGGCCTATCTCCAAGCTGAGATAAGGTCTTGTACTGAACAAAAACACTTTTTTTCTTGTCTAGATTCAGTCTCAATGCATTAGCCTACATCCAATCTATCACTGTATCCATGTAGTTGGAGGATGTAAATTAAGGGTCGGGGCAGCACTGATTTTGTCTCAGAACATGGC
This sequence comes from Podarcis vaucheri, assembly GCF_965113315.1. Taxonomy (NCBI): domain Eukaryota; kingdom Metazoa; phylum Chordata; class Lepidosauria; order Squamata; family Lacertidae; genus Podarcis; species Podarcis vaucheri. The sequence continues at coordinate 14,383,415 of NC_138758.1, read as the reverse complement.
TGTCGTTCTACCAGAAAGGCAGCACTGAACATTAAATATAATCCATTTAAATACCAAATAGATTAATTATATTCAATGACATTAACATGAATATCTAATTAGCTACACACACAAAGGAAGATTCCTAAGCTTATGCTGTAGGTCATTCACATTTTTAAAAAACATTCAATCCCTATACTATTTATTACAATTAAATTCATATTCAAAGAAGTTTTAAGTAATGTGGCACTGGGTCATTAAGTTAACAATGTCATTGTACTCCTGCTCTCACGTTTTGCTTAATTAGAGGGCACAGTCCCATCAATGATAGCAGCAAGTTGGAGTTGATATCCAGTATTAAATCATTCAAAATTTCAAGTAAAAGCCAGTTTTACATAAGAATTACTGCTTGTGGCATGCTTTTAGAAGCTGTGGATAAATATAGGCATGAATACATTGCATTGAAATTGGTCTTCCCTTATGCAACCCTCCACCGAAATGAAAGATCTATGAGTAGAAGGCAGCTGGCATTACTATTAAGTGTTAAGAAAACAGTGGAAACAAGCACTCTTATTCTGCTCTTCACATAGCTGATCTATTCAGGGCCATGGTTCAGTGACAGAGCTTTGCATGCAGAAGGTCCCAGGTTCAATCCTTGGCATTTCTAGATAGAGCTGGGAAGGCACCCTATCTGAAACCCCCTGAGCTGCTGCAAGTCATTGTAGACAATACTGATCTGGATGATCCAACAGTGTGATCTAGTACAAGGCAGATCAATGGTCTTTCAGCACTGTAAAGCACCCAGGGATCATCCATGAGTACAGGAATTACTATTGGATAACAGGTGATATGTTGAGGTTGGAAGAGTGGCAGTTGAAGGTAACGTTTGGGTCTGTTTGAAGAAATCATCATCATCACAGTATTCAGTACTAGTAAGCATGCAGACATGGAATTTCTCTTTTCTTTCCCTCTTCTTCCAAGACTGGGGCCACTTGTCACCAATATACCAGAAGCATTAACAGTCAACCAAATAACTCCCTCCTCAGCCAATCATAGGTTTCTGGTGGCCTTTGATGAGATGAGCCAACATTAACAAATGGAATAAAACTTTCAAACTTCATAAAAGGAGTCAATTTCTGTTTGTCCTCCAGCAACCCATACTTGACCAGTCAAGGCAATGTTTCCTACCCGATTAAACCACATTGTTAATGAAAGTCTGCCACGGCCCCTCCAGTGCTTTGTGATTTCAAGTTGTGCTACTGTCTTGACTTTATTGGAAACCTATCTTTGTTGCTGAAGTTCAACCTTTTCCTTGGGACACAATCTCTTTTTTTGAGAGCAAGTAAGGTGAAAATAAGGCTCAACATGATAGTTTTTCTATAGGACACTAAAACCCTATTTGTGTTTGCCTACAAGTAAGGATGGAGGAGAAATCTGATTCAGTTCACCTTTAAAGGTAATCCTAATTCACACTTTCCCAAATAATATGTGAACTGATACTTGCCCATCTATCAAAATTCACATTTCTCTGAACTTTAGAATGGAGTTTTCCATCCAAGCAACATTAATAGAAATGCACATACTGGGGTAAAGTGAGTATAATAATGTACACATGAATGAAAATAACATGCAAATATTTATTATATTAGATAAAACTGATTTGGAAAAGTATATTGGGCAAAATTGCATACAAAATATGTATATTTGGAGATATTTACTCTAAAACAATGATCAATTTTCATAATGACTTTTTAAAATAAGAATACAAAATGATGTGGAAATGTGAGGTGAACTTAAGAATGAAACTGTTGGAAACTGAGAGAACTCAATATTTAGTTTTGTCCATCTCTGCCAGCCAAGCTTATTTGGGTTTACTTCCCTGCACCACTAGATATGCAATCATTGATAATATGGCTATCAGTACTTTCTGGTCATGATAGCTATTTCACCTCCAGTATCAGAGGAAGCATTCCAGTTCCTGTAGATGATGAGTGGATAATGCTACTGTACTCATGCCCTGATTTTATATTTCCTGCAGGCACCTGGTAGACCACTGTAAGAACAGGATGCTGTACTAAATACGCATTTGGTCTGATCCAGCAGGGCTTCTTATGTTCTTAAACCTTTGCTACAGGCCAGAAAGCTTATGATTCTTGAGCCATGTGACTGAAAAGCCCATCCTATGTCATGTATCTTCCAAGCTTGTTTGTAGTCCCTCAGACTGGATGATGAAAGAAGTCACTCAGATGCTCCTCTGTGCCTCTAGAACATCCTTGTGATGTCTTTCTTGCCATTTGTTTCTTCCATACTTGCTTCCTGGTTGGTTACCTCATTTGCCACCTGTCTTGTCTAGCTCACTCTGCCTTCAACCATACAGATGTTGGCATTTGGCTTAAGGTTCTATTCCTGCTTCCTCTTTCTTTGACACTCACTTCTACTCCAGTGGTTGGAATAACAGCACTGAGGTGAAGTGTCTTGAAGGGGATTCATCAGTTGAGAACTCTATGAAAATGTAATTATCTCTTTCACCTCATTCCTAGCTGAAGAGCACTGCTGTTCAACAGTTCTCACCAAAGCAACGATGAGGTAACGTGCTCCACAATGGAGCCAAAGCAGCAATTACAGATGTTTATGCAAATCAGCTTTCATTTTTATAGTCAGATCATAAATCATAATTGAGAACAGAGGGACCTGCTCAAAAAACCATTTCCCACTAATAAGCACATGTACAGCTGCTTTGAGCGAATGAATGAATGTGCCCCATTTTGTAATAACAGCGGTTGGGCCATGAGGGCAGATCCCTCCTCGAGTATCCTGTTAAATTAAGTTATGAAATTTACATGCAATCACTGGGATGTTCCCTTTAATTTTATTATGTGTGAGGGTCGCCAAGTCTTGACCCAAATAGGCCACATGGGCATTTAAAAGCTACAGGGGGAAAGAGTGGTGTTTAGCCGAGGCAAGTCCTTACATTGCAAACCTGCAATGAGGCTATGAGCTTAAAGTGATAATTGCTTCTGTGCCATAGGTACAGATGTCAAGAGATCGAGAACCAAGGAACTTATGAGGACAGAGAATGGAGACATAATTTATGGTTCAGGCCAGGGGGCCTGATTATATACGTACATATATATGAAATTGCTTTTTTTATATAAAATATTTATTAAGATTTTCAAAGTGTTACAAAATAAAAATAAAAAAGTAAGAAAATACAAAATAAAAATAGTTAAAAACAACTCATTCTTTCCATTACTTATTTTTCATTAGCTTATTTCCCGGACCTCCTCACGCCTCCCTTTTTTATATTCCAGTTCAGTTTGTTGGTTCAGCAAATCCTTACCCTTTTTGTTTATCCTAGTCTTTAATCTTAAGCTATTGTAACATTAAATTTTTACCTATTAATAATCTATTTTTCATATTCTTTTATAGTATTACAGCTGAAAACCCCTTAATTTCTATCCAACATCATTCTAACATTCATTAATTTTACAATATTTCTGTAAATAGTCTTTAAATTTCTTCCAATCTTCTTCCACCGACTCTTCTCCCTGGTCTCGGATTCTGCTTTTTAAAAAATTCTTGGTGTCAAATAGCTTTGAGAAGTCTTTCCTAGGAAGCAATTCATAAATTGAAGGATATAAATGAAGTTTTGGGGTTGTCTGTGTGAAAGTCATAGTGCTTTTGGGTAGGGAAGGATTTACTTTTTTTTATTGACGTGGCTCAGCTCAGCTGCCATTCTGTTTCAAAGTGTGGCAATAATTCAATACAGTCCTAAGGCATTATTTGGAGGGGGGAGGATTTGCTGTTTTTTCTCAGCCTTTCTCCCCCCCCCTCAGACTTAAGTTCAGTTTCCCACCAGTTTGGACCCCCCCTTAAAAAAGGTTCTCATGAAAATTCATCAGCATTTTAGTGTGAATTTCTCCCAATATACACATTTTTGTATGCAATTTTGCCTAATATACACTTTCTCCCACAAGCAATTGACTCTAATATATTGTATTTTTGTATGCCCCCTCCAAAATACTCATTTTTATGCACAATTTCCCCAACCACATATGTTTTTGTAAACATTGTTTGGTTGGGAAACTTCATCACAAAATTCAGATAAGTGCAAATTTTGAAGAATATCACAGTTCACATATTATTTCGGGAAGTGCAAACTCGGCCTCTCAATTCACATTTTGAATGTGAACTGAATCAAATTTCTCCCTCATTGGCTTCACTGAGCCATAACACTCCATGCTAGGAAACACTGCAACAATTTGTTGTAGATCTTATGCTATATTTTGTCAGGGTTTCATTTGCCACCATAGTATAATTTCTGAATAGCAGATCTCATTTAATAGATGTCATTTTTGCTTGTCTGAAAGGACTGTTACTACATGGATGAGAATGTCCAACTGATAATTGTATACAGGTGAACCATTTAACAAAAACACACTACCAAGCACGAGATTCACATGCTTGTTTCATTTCAACACAGAACTGTGATTTCATACCTGAGGCAATAAACCAAATAGTTAGTCACAATATATAACATGGGAAACAAAATGCCTACCATGGATAATTGAAGGGCTCAATACTGATCTGTGCCAAAAACTTCTTTGCTAAGTTCCAGTTGTGGGTTGTGATCTGCAAGACCCATGCAAGACATTTTGGCACCTGAGGCAAACCACAAAGTGGTGCCTCCTTGCCTCACCAGGGAAGAAGGAGTGAGGAAAGATCTACATCAGAAACAAGAGGGAGGGAGGGAGAAAAAATGTCATTGAAATCTGCTGCCCCTGGGGATCCATATGCCTGAGGTGTTTGCTCACCTTGCTTCATGGGTAGGCCAGGCCTGGTGATCTCCCTTCCACACAAGCCAACAGGGATTCTAAATATAACCATCAACTGAAACTTATGAACATGTGCTGTACTTGAAGCATTATCCATAAGTTGTTTCAAACATTCCTTTTTGACCATAGAAACAAATTATATTTCTATTTAAGTTAGTAACTATTTTTAAATGTACATCTATGCATCTAAATATGCTGATTCTTTTTTTTTTTTGTGGGGGGATCTCTGTTTTCTTATGCACAACTGGCCATCCTGCCTAAAAAGCTTTCATATGTATATGAACTCAAGGTTGTTACTTGGAAGTAACAGATTTGCCCTCAAAGCCAGGTGTTTGTTTATTCCTTTGGTTTCTTATTCATTTGCTCTTATAACGATTAATATCCTGCTTTGGAGGCCACCCAACTAATATCACAGTATCATAAAAACAAAGTAGATAAAGCCAATCTAAAAATAATCAAAACTGACAAAGACAATAACATTTATAGTTATTTTTAAAGGACAGTTAAAACAGGCAGCAAAAAATAATGTACCAGCTACTAGAACTATACTGTGTAACATAGCTCTCTAGAACAACAACAACAACAACAACAACAACAAGGGTTTAAGAACAGGCAGCTAAAAGCAGGGATGTTAAAATCAGCTTTAAAATTTACTTTGTAGGGTTTTGTTGCTTTCCGGTAGAAAACTTAAAACCAGGAATAAATTTAGACATAGTTACGAGTGTGTCTAAGGTTTCATATAGGTGTGGAGAATATTGTGTTTGCTTTCCTAATTATAATGCTAGTGCTTCTGTCTCAATTTCCAATGTTCCTTTTACATTGCAGTAGCCATTGCATTATGGAACTGTGGTTTTTTGATTAATATACTGCCATGTTACACTCAATTTTAAATGGAAGGAAAGAACTGTACACCGGGATACTACCCCGAATTTCATCACATGAGCAGCGGTGGCATGATCAAGAAAACCACAGGGAAATCACAATGCAAAACTTCCACAATTTCCTGAGCTAATGGGATTGCAAACAGATTGTTTTCAGAAAGCAATAAACACAGAAATGAGTGATAAACTTCTGCTGGATTCCACTAGATTTCCAGAAGTGGCTTTTATGTTGTGGGAAAGATCACATAAAGCACAAAAAGTGACCTGTAAAGAAATGTTGGGAAGATGAAAAAAGCGAAGTCTGCATGCATCTTAATTCTCTCCCTCACAGAGGCCAGGTAGGGACCAGTGTGTTACTGCTTGCTGCCTTTTTGAGCCAAGATCTTTTGTGGGCTTTTCCCCTTCCACACCACAAGGGAATTGACAGTAAATTTAAGACAAATGCAAAAGACAATTTTCAGCATTGATTTTCAGAACGCCTTGTTTCTTAAAATGGTACATCCCGCAGGTGCAACAAACTTAAAAGCTTGGGACTAGTGTGCGCAAAGGCATTGCTAGATTGGGCCCAAGGAGAATATTTTTCACTAGAAGTTAACATGGTTTATAGTTCCTGGGAGGAATGCTTGCTTAAATTAAACTCTTTCCCTATAAACCCTTTATTATAATAGCTGCAGCCCAGGAAAGGCAAGGCAAAGCAAAGCAAAGGGCCAGAAAGACAAATGGCAAGCCATTCCTTGGTATGCGGATAATTACACAATCATTAGATGTCATTAAAAACAAACAAATTTCCACTAGTATTTGCTTACCACAAAGCCACATGATTGTGTGTGTGTCAGGAAATATAATAATGAGTTCTGTTTAATTTAATAGCTCACAGCTGGTGAAAGTGCAATGAGTTGGGTTCAAGGAGGAAGAGATAATTTCTGACTCTTAGTTCCCATTTGCACTATGGATTTAAGGCAATATAATATCAATTTAAACATACTGAGGATTTTTTTTAAAAGGGTACTAAGAGTTGTGCTGAGAGCCACAAATCTGTCAATTCTTCCTCCAAGGGAACTGCGGGAATAAGAGGTCTCCTAACAACTCTGAGCATACACTAAAAAACCTCAGCTTATTTTTAAAAAACTACATTTCCCAGAATGTTGGCTGTTTCAAATGGTGTTACACTGCTATAATTGTGCAGTGATTATTGAGATTGACATAGCTCATGTACTATCAACAGCTGGGTAGAAGAATGAAAGCCAACAGTGTAGCTTTATTGGGGTGTGGAACTGGTCCTATTAAAAATAGTATCCTTGTCTCACATCCCTTTGGTTGTCCCTTCCAAGCAAAAGCTTTCACTTTCATTTCAGAATTATGCTTTAGAAAACTTTTGATGGAAGCTCTCCCATTTTTCTCAGCGGAACCCTTCAAAATTCTCTGTTTTAGATCATCTACTAAAGCTAGCTTCTTCACAGCTGACAGTCCTAATCTGACCTTTTACCTAAGCAAAAAAGATGAGGATCCAAAGTTGTTATGTTAGGTGTAATATTGTCAGTGGATGCAAGTGTGGGATCAATCTTGCCCTCCCCATTGAGGGACCTCAAAAGTAGGGCTTTCTGTTCACAGAAAAGCCTTAATCATTAACTCTTCCCATTTCATAATGATGTGAGTTATCACTATTATAAGGACATACCCACTAAGAGTCCAGAACCTGGAGGACATCAGATGGTTGACTCAGTCTATGCACCTCCTTGAAGCATTGGCCAATGGAAGGCTGCTTAACAGGGTTGTTAACCTGTCTTGCATGTTGAAAGTCCCTTTAAAAGCTTTCAGGTCAGGCTATCAAATTCATTTGTACCTAGGGCTATGTAAGGCCTGCTGTTTCACAGGAGCAAAACCCTGGGTCATGAATTCAGCCAGAGGTGTACTGTAGAAGTGTAACTGGAAGAGCAAAACAATATTATTCCTTAGGCAGGTAGACTCCAGTGTGAGTTTGACAGTCCAAATGAAAGGCTGATTATGTGTTGGGAGGGTTGGTTCATGGGAGTCATTACCCCTCAAAACTATGCAACAAGACAACATAATCTGGACCTTTACATTATATTGAGGATTACCTGCCCCAGTTCACTCAATATATTATCTGTGTTGTTCTGCAGATTTGGTTCACACAGTTGCTGGTTGAATGTTTTAACCTAGCTAAGTTTGGCCCTCTGCACTTGTGTCCTCTTACAACTTTTACTGCCTGGCCTGTGCTGGTCCATTTTTCTTCCTTGCCCTCTCCCAGTGTGGAGCTACTCTTGGCCCAGGGAGGTGTGAACAGACAGCAACTGCTAGTCTCTTTTTCTTTCTCAATATTGTTGACTTCAGTGATTTCCAGCAGCATCCAGGCTGAAAATAGGATGTTCCTCCAATTACTTCTCATTCAATTGCATCAGTCAGGTGAGGCACAGGATCAGATCCTGCAAGAATTTAGCATCTGGGTGATTTCAGAGAAGGGGTAAATATTCACATTGACATTTATTAATTTTTTTTATTTTTTAATTAAGCTTTATATTCTGTCCTTCCTCCCAAGGGAGGCCAAGGCAGCAAGGAACATTGGCATCTGTAAGACTTTATTAATTTGGGGGAGAAATATAAAAACATTATTGTTTCACCCAGGCATTTGATGAATGAAAGATAGTGTTCCTGGTAAGCTTATAATAATCACCTCTGAGCATATGCAATTGTTTTTAATTGTTTTAAAATTGTTCTAAATATTTTAAATGGTTTTTTAATTTTATGTTTAATTGTATTATTTTATCACTGATGTATTTGCTGCCTTGGGCTCCTTTGGGATGAAGGGCAGGATATATATGTAATAAATAATAGAAATAATAATAAAATTAGATCCTGCAATGATATCCAACTGAACTGTTCAAGAGAAAGGGTGAGACTTCATATTGACTTCAACATCTACTAGCAGCAGGGATGCCAGAGATTTTATTTTTTATTTAAAGGACATAGGAGCAGAAATTGCTGATCCATCCTATGTCTGGAATGGAAATCAGTATTCACTGTTGCTGCTGCTTTCAGTCCACAAATGATACATTACTGATTATATTTCCCCCAATTTTCATTGTGTTTACTTCACAATGAAATATGTGTTGTGTTGAATAATGTAATAATGTAATTTACATAATTAATTATGTAATTGAGTTTCTTTATTTCATCACAGTGGGCAGCAGGATGATAATGTAGTTTTTGGCAAAGGACAAGCTGCAGCAGAGTGAAAACAGTGCTGCGTGTGTTGATTGACCCAATGAAACATGTAACTTTATATTTCAGAAGTGGGGGACTTGTGACTCTCCAAACTCTCACCAATCCCAGCTACTGGTGAGAGTAGTTGTAGCCCTGCAAGAGCCGCTGGACTACTGTTTTCCCACACCTGTTAGATTCTTTGTGCCAGATTCTTGACGAGGACTTATACTGTTTGAGACAAGCGCGTGAAATTGCTTTAAAATGGAAGATGGATTTGTGTTTATGCCTGTTTAAGCTTCCTTTTTTTATATTCCAAGCATAATGAAGAAGAACAACAAATGTGACTCCACATACCTATGGAGAACCGCAAGCTGTAGAAGTAGGTTTAGTGTTATTAAAAGTCTGCAGCTATTGTGTATGACGATGACATATCACTGTCATTTTTCAATTGCTGGCATCTCAAACTAGAAGAAGATTAGATTACAAACTCGATGACCCTTGGTTAGGAAAATGAGATTAGAAAGAAGTTCTGCCAACTCCCTTATGGAGTAAATTATGTTATATGCCTCGTGCAATCAGAAAACCCAAGAAGGGCTCTGCCTGTGCCGATTCAAGTTTATTCCTCTCTTGGCATAGCTCAGTGAGGGCATAAATAAACTTTACATGCGGTTAACTAAGCACCACTTCCCATTTTCTGCAAAGGAAATACAGTTTTAGGAGGAGGTGCTTAACTTTTCCCATGTCCATCACTTCACACTATTTCACACCTGTGTGTGTGTGTGTGTGTGTGTGTGTGTGTGTTTGGAGTAAGGGGACAGCAGCTTGTGTATTTTGGGGCCGAGTAGTGTTGGATGTGGAAAGCAATAAACATTGGCACATACGAATCTGCTTTACCATTCTGATTGCATTGACCCATCTAGCTCAGTTTTGTCTGCAGTACTAGTAATGGCTCCCCAGGTTTTCAGGCAGGATTCTTTCTACTGCCCTGCCTGGTGGTGCTAGGGATTGAACTTTCTGCATGCTGAGCATGTTCACTACAACTGAACTGTGTTCCTTCTACCTACATAAATGATGTCCAGTCCTTTCGGTTCTGAATAGGAAAAAAAGAACTGTTTTAAATATGATGATAGGAAACTTACGTAGGTCCATCTGGCTCAGAATTAAGTCATACTTTAGACAGCCCTGCCTAGAGAGGTGGGGGATTGAACCTGGGACATTCTGCACGCAAAGCAGGTGCTTTACCAGTGAGCCAGTCCTTTCCAGTGTATCCACTCCCTAATGGTGTTTCTGTTTCTAAATTTTCTCCCATTGAAGCTACTTTCTTTTCTTTTTCAAAGTATTAAGGAGGTTTAATCTACATTGTGATTATTGTCCACATTTACACACCACCTTTCTGTGAAGGTCCCTCAGGTAATTTACAATTAAAAGCAAAGCAAAGCAAACAAATGGTATACTATGTAGGGCAAAAGAGTCATTCAAGGCAATGGTGGCTGGTGCCCACTGGGCCTGGTAGGGTAGAAGGCAGAGGGGCCAAAAGAAGGTGGAACCAGAGCCAATGACAGGCAGACTCAACTAATTTTAGCTCTGCCCAAACCTCCTTCCCGCTCAGTTCAGGAAGAGCAAAACTGAACTGAGAAGAAAAAAACTGGTAGGCAGTTAAGTCAGTATCAAGTAAGAAGGGAGGCATGTGAAGGCTGGTTGAGGTTGGTGGGGCAGAGCCCCATTTACCAAATGGATCTAATTGGGAACAGCAGCAGCATTCTGAACAATGTTGGCAGGTTTTCTTCCACAATGTCTACATTTTAGTATTGCTATGTTGGAAATTTAAATGGCATCTCACTCTCTTCTGCACCCTGATGGAATGGCTGCCTACATTCAAACATATACAAACAAATATACATATACATATATATTCATTATTTAAATAAATATTTTATTTAAAGTACAAATGGTTCCAAATTCATAGATTTGCATCAAACATTATATAGCTTTATTTAAGAGCTATTAAAGGTGCCTTTCAAAATATAAATATCTTTATGGTGTAAAAATATAACAGCGACAACGATGGTGATGACTGCATTTCAAAACAAACATCTGGATTCGCAGCTAAAATGCTAAAGCAGAAAAAAGCAGTATAATCCTTTCATTTCAATCCAGCTGCCCTATCAGAAGATCTAAAACCCTAAGCTACAACCCGGATATCTACTTGCCTTGTGTCTAGGACAGCATATTTCAGCTTCCCCTTCCCTTCAGCTCCTTCATCAGCAGGAGCAAGAAGTTGAAAGCACATTAAACAAACTGTTTGTGTCAATGCTGCTTGACCCTTCCATGCGCCAGGGCCTCAGCGAGGCCAGGAGTGGGCGTAGCTGACTGTAGACTTGAAGCATTTGTCCACCAGCTTGAGGTCTCCGGGGTCAGCATTCAGAGGTGGAAGAGGCCACAACAAGAAATTGCTGCCAAGGCGGAAGCTGAACCCTGAAGAATGGCAATGCCAGTGCTCACATGTACAGGATTTTTAAAAAGCATCCACCAAAAGAAAAGAAAAAGAAAAAGTCCAAACAGGAACAACAATTTAACAGAATGGGGCTAATCTGAATATGTGCAGCAATCTGTAGTACAAGATATAGGTCCAAAATATCATCAACAGGGAGAGGGGGAAAGAAATTTGATTCAGGTCACACCTCTAGACAGCTTTCTGGTATCCACATGCCAGTGGATGACATGGCCAGAGCAAAAGTAGGCAGAGACATGAATATGAATGGAAGCCTTTGTTTCAACACACATTTGCACAGGCCTCTCCTCCATCAACCGAGGCAAGTAAGAAGCAATTATCCAGAGGGTATAACCCAGAGAGCATAGGCGCCAACTCCTAGGGGCCAAGGGGATTTCAGCCCCACAATAAAATATTTGAAGGAGCTAGTCCCTTCCCCCCCAAGTTGATGGGCACTGCCATTCAAATGGGGTGTGTGCACCGAGTCATGTGATCAGTTATGTGGAGCGGAGCTTACCTGCCCCCCTCATATTTTATCCACGTTGGCACCCCTGCCAGAGAGGCATAAGCACTCAATGAGGGTACAAACAGGGTTGGCAAGGGGTGTGGCCTACGGAGAGTCCTGAGAGCCGGATAAAGAGCCTTGGATGGCTGCATTGTGGCCCCCACCCCTTCCCTAAAGTGTTGCCCTACTTCACTGTTGGTATGCATAATTTAGATTAGTATCACAGTTGTGCCCACTAGCTGTCTCTCCTATAATCAGGCTGTCTGGAGGAAGAGTTTTATTGTGATAACTGGACTTGTTTTAGAGGTGTAATATATATATGCTCAGGCAGCACGCCATGGGATGTATATGGGCTTAAAATTCACCATGCCCCATGGGCAAGCAGATACAGAATGGTGCAAAGCAATATATCATAGTATTGTGGTCTTTATGACATTACTCTGGTAACCAGCAGTAACAGTGGTAATAACCGACTCATTAATCTTTTAGCTTGCCCCCCATAGTCGAGCTCCTGTTATTGTGATTTAGGAAAATGAAATGTGGGCCAGAAAAGCACAGCTGTGCCATTAACATTCTGAAATCATCTTTCTCTTATTCCCTTCCTTCATACCTTCATTATAGATATTGTGTTTGATTCATTCTGCAAAGTGAAAATCTAGGCCCAAAGTGCACAATGTTCTAACACCTTGGTAAATATTTTATACTTCCTTCTCCACGTTGCACACAGGATAAAGGGCTTGCAGCCCATCAGAGCTGTAAAAGTGAGACAAACAGATGAAGAAACCCTGCATTTTGAGTTGTGGTAGCAGTCCTCATGGACTCTTTCCCAAAAGGACCACAGGACCCTTCACTTGTTGCAAGCAAATGAGCTGGCCTGTATGACATCCTAAGACAAACCTTAGCATGGTCACACCGCGCAAACATTTATTTCTTTTATTTAGGAGTATTTATACCCTATCTACTAACCAAAGTTCACAAGGTAGCTTACAAGGTATTTAAAATGCAACAAAATTGACAGTGTTACAATAGTCACTGTAGCAGGGGAAATGTGTATATAAGTCCATCCTCCCATTGTTCTCCAATGATCCAATAAATTCCATTCTGCAGCTGGCCTCAAACTGGTGGCCTCATTTCTTGGCCTCAGACTGATGGTTGAAGCAGCTACATGTTAGCCATACACAGGTGGCTAGCTCGGTGCCTGATGCTGATCTTTCTCAAGCCCCACCCCTGCTGGCAGATGCAGGAGGTGTTGGGGAAGCAACAGTGTTACATGCCTCCCTCCCAGTTCTTAGATGTTCCAATGGCCACTTTGCTAAAGAATTTCTGGGACACAGCAGAGGTGTTGTGGAACTGTGGTTTTTTGGTCCAGCGTACCGGCATGTTGCACTAAATTTCACTCACGCCAGTCGCGTGACATTACAATAAACGTTATTGGACAACATCACTATTCCCTTACCCTTTCTGCACATCTGTGCTTCTGTTCCTCCATGATTCCCCACATGAAAACAGAAAAGAACAGTATGGCAATATAATGCCTCAAATACAATCACTTTACTCCCGTGATTTTCCAAGTTAAAGGGGGCTGAAGATGTATTTTCTGTACTCAGACAATGTGGAAATGAGTGCTAATCATGTGCTGCATTCCACTAGATTTCTGGAAGAGGCTCTTAAGCTGAACCAAAGTTCAGATATAATGCAGAAATCAGCAGCTAGGGAAGTCTCAGAGAGGTAAACTGCTGGTTGAATGAAGCCCATGCCAGCTAGGAAATAATCACAGCCCAGACAGGGTTGCATAAAATGTTAGTCCCACATAAGACAGGACTTCCTCATTTGCTGGCTGTTGCTGTCTCACACCACCTTTGCCCTGTTGGCACATGCAGAAGGTGTAGCCAATTGGTTTGCTAGACTTCAAAATTAGGAGGTACTAAGCATCAACATTTTTAACTTAGAACATTTCAAAGCCTGCTGTCATTTCTCTAGAGCAGGGGTGGCCAACTCCCAAGAGACTGTGATCTACTTACAAAATAAAATTGTGTACTGTACTTGTGTATTGTATCGCAGTACACAAACATACTATCTTTTTCCATCCAGCTTCAGGCTTGAAGAGGAGCTCTTAAACTTTGTTTCCCCTCCCCAATCCTTTTTTGCTGCCATACCATGCAAAGCAAGGCCAGTGTTTGGCTTAGTATAACATCTGAACTGGAGCTCTTTCCTCACTAACTATCAGCTTTTAGCAAGGTATCTTATTGACCTCGCAGATACAAGGGCCCATTCTAGATTGCTACCTTGGTGGGTGGTGGGAGGGTTTCAAACACTTTGGCTTCACTTCAGTCATCTCTGAGATTTGGAACCTGTGAGTAGAGACTGGGGAAGTTGATGCTATGGCACCAAGACCTGCAGAGCTAACTCAAAATAATCTCAACCTTCAATGTTGGGTTCTCAGAGTGAGAGCGAATTATAGGTGGGTGGGGTTATCACCATCCCACTTCTGGGAGTGCAATAGAGATGGATGAAAATGCCAATTTTAGTTTATCTCAGTTCTTTTCATTCGTACAATTTTAAGTTTACTTCACATTTCTGCATCAGTTTGCAAATTGCAATTTGTTCCTTAAAAACTCATCATGAAAATTCAGCAGTATTTTCTCCTAATAAACACCTTTTTGTGTATTCATTTATCTGTGTGTCTTTTACCCAATATACAGCTTTTGGCGAGCAGTTACCCTATTAAAGTACACTTTGGCATGTTATTTTGTACTCTGGGCAGCTCCCAATCGGATATTAAAAACACAATACTAATACTTGCACACTTATAGACACTTTCTCCTAATATGTACTCTGTACATTTGTGTACATGTAATTTGGTTGGACAACTGCATTCCAAATTCTAGGGTAGTCTAAATTTTGAAGCATAGCTGTGTCTCAGTTTATGTGTTGTTTCAGGAGGTGTGAATATCCATGTTAAAATATGAACTGAACTAAATTTCTTACCCTTCCCCAGTGGACAGGTTCCACAGAACAGGGAAGGGAGAGACATGACCTAGCTGCTCAGTTGTTCTTGTTGCATGCTCGCTAATATTTTGACTATTATACTTTTGGAGGCATGCTTATTTGCAATTATTAAATTTGTTGTAGCTGATGGGGGTGTTCTTGAATTATTATTTGCTGACATTTTGTTGGAATTATCTTAATATACTGTTCATAGAATTGTTCCATAAGTGTCATTAATTTGTGTTTTTAAAAGGATATTTAGAGTAGTTCTAGGAAGGTGATAGAGCAATTTTTATTGTGTAGTTTGTTATTTCTAAGGCTATAACCAGCTTTGAGTTCTGTAATGTAAGGCGGAATACAAATAATAAATGAAATTGAATCCAGATCAGCCCTCCTGCACCTGTTATTTTTTTATTTTCTAAAATCCATCTACGCAACTGCTAAATGTGTGAGTGGCATCTGCATTGGCCCTTAGCCCAGTAGCAATCAACATACAAAACAGTTAAGATTTCATTTAAAAAATGAAACTTCCCCTCCCACCCTTAGGGGTCCCCATAACATTATCACATTATCCTATTAAACTGCCTTTAATTTGCACTAAAGAGGCAGCCCATACATTGTCTCTGTGTGTGCACTGGGATTGGATCAGTCTATGGGATTGGATCAGTCAAATATGTGTCAATTTTGCATGTGTCATTCAAAAGTCACCTTAAATAATCTAATTAAATACATGTATTTTAAACATGAATTTCCAGTATCCTAAAATGCACATTTGTATGCATTTTGGTGCTTAGAATTATGAGTGAATCACAACATGTGAAGAGATGTGCAATCTGAAGAATAATGGCACTTTTAGATCAGGAGGTACAACTTAGGTTGGTTGCCTTCAAAATGCAGATGAAATGAAAATTCTCCTCCAGTTTTCGTGTACACAGTGTTTTTGCTCTTCATGAGGGAAATATCAAGGACATGGCTTAACTAAAACTGATGGTGAAATCACCAAGGGAAGGAAACAGAGGCACTTAACTTGTAGTTTGGGGGCTTTGCTCACACTGCCAGATCTTGTTGTCTTTGAGCTTCTGTTTGTTCCCAGTCAGTCTCTGGGGGAGAGGGAGAGAGAGAGAGAGGAGGGGGTGGGGAGAGAGGAAAACACTCAAGGCAAAGGAATGACACTATCAGCTGGCTCTCCTGAGCACAGTTTTTCAGTGTCTTGAGTGGCCCCTTGTCTGACAGCTGCTTGGATTTCCCACTGGACACTCTGCTAGACTATCTTCTATGAGTCTTGTGGCAGTTCAGATTTATAAGCAGCAAGAGAACTAGGTGAAGTTACAGGAACATAGGAAACTGCCTCATACCATCTGAGACTGTTTTCTTCATCTAGTCTGGTATCAGCTGCTTCAGGGGTGGGGAACGCTTTTCATCCCAAGGCAGAGGCAGACTCTGGGCTTTAAAGTTTCAGTGGTGTCCTGTGCAATGCCAAAATTCGGTGCTTCCCACCCCACCTCTTACCTTCTGTTGTTTGTCATCATTGCAGTGGTCCCTGTGGCACCTTCCTGGCTTGGCACCCAGTGCAGGCAAACTGGTTGTGCTCTCCTAAATCCACCTTGGCCCAAGGGCCACATTCCAATCTGGGAAACTTTCTGGGGGCCACATGCCAGTGGAGGGAGGGGCCAAAGGTAAAAGTGTAATGTATTATTATTATAATGCTAATTTTGTGCACATGCCCCCTCTATAGCCTCTATTGAGGCAAGCAAGAGACAGTATCAGAATTCAAAGACTCAATCCAGCAAGCCAAAACCACTCAAACAAAGGGTGAAGCAGGGACAAACCGTGTCCTCCAAATCATTGAGAGCCACATGTTGCGGTGAGATCACCCAACTGCCTTCTTGTTGCTGGGGTGGCCCATTTGGATGGCCTCTGCACATCATTGGTTGCACCTTGGTTGCTGGGGGAAATTTTCTGTCAGTTGGGGTTTGATTGGCAACTAAGGGGCTATTTAAGGGGCTGCACGAAGCAAAGTACTTTCTCTTTCGCATTGTGCAGCAGATCTCCCACCCTCCCTTCCTCTAACTTAAGGTTGTGTTTTTGACCTTGCAATGCCTGTCTAGGGGTCATCTGGTTTTGGAGCAGGGGCCTGGTATGAATTTTGCCACTTGGCTGATTGGCTGGTGCCATTTGGTTTTTTGCCTACCATATAGTAAATCGTCACAACTTTGTAAGGTTGGTGGTTAGGCATTGGTTTGATGTTTTGTGGAGGGGCTTATGGATTGGCTGTGCCTGCTCTCATATTTGTTGCTGCTGCTAGGGAATTCCGTTAAAGGAATCCAGGGGCTCACTTTGCTCTGTCCGATCCCCTCTCAGGGGTAGGGCCATGCCAGAGTTCCTGGGAGCATCTGGGGTGAACTAAGAGGCGGAAATCCACCTCTGTGCTCCCTCAGTATGTTCTCCCTTACTGACCTCTGGAGGTTCCAGTTGTCAGTCCTGCTCCTGCCGGTACAGGTTCAGGTAGTCCGAACCAATGCCTAAGCAACCACTCACATGCTGTAATCAATAATGTTGTGGCCAAATTAATGCCAAAAATATTAAACAAATATTCTGTGTCCTTTGTGATTTATTTTGGAGGGGGTTTGGGAGTCTTCACATGCAGTATGACTTGGGAGTGAGTATGGTCTGGGGAGGATCCTGAAGATCAAACGGAGAGCCTTGGAAGGTCTCACAAGACCCTGAAGGCCTGAGTTTCCCATATCTGAACTACTTTGATTGGCACCAGCTTTGCAGAATCTCAGATAGAGGTTATTTTCCACCACCTGATCCTTTCAACTGGAGAAGGCAGTGATGGAACCTGGGACAACTGGACTGCAAACCATCTCAAGGAAAGGGCAAAATGGAATGCATCTTTAGCTGGTCATATTAAATTAACTATGTAGCATTATGAAGTCAACCTACTCACTGTTTGTCTCTCATTTGCTAAGAGAATGCCATTTGGGGAATGTAAGTTGCAGAAACGAGTAGCCACGGGCAGAAAATTCTGCCTAAAGATCAAGTACAATTGTACATGGAAGGATGTATGCACTGGGGGAATTTTCTGTAGTCTTCTGAGTCTTAAGGAATCCAAATTATTCATGAATGCATTAAACTTGAAGACAGAGAGTGCTTACTTGTTTTACACAGTAATTTTTCTCCTTGAAAGAAAGGAGCCACTCAAAGTGCCTTTACATAATATTTAAAGAAGCATAAGAATATTAATCTATGCTTAGGGGTTACCCAAGGCCAAAATGCCCCACTGCTGACCCCATGATGGTGTTGTGGGGCAAACTTCATAAGGAGTTTCCCTTGCTGGGTGAGGGTGTGTATTCCTTTCTGGATCCCCACCCAGTGGCAAAGATGGGCAGTGGAATCCCTCCCCTCTTGCTGACTCAGCAGGAGGGGAGACATTCTGCAGAGTTTGCACTTGATCCCTCTCTGCCCACAGAGTCCAGGGAGACCAGCAGCAAAGCTAGATGGTGATACAGGGGTAATGTTCCTTGTGGGGTGCCACCTGAGGCAGCTGGCTCACCCCACCTCATGGGTGAGCCAGCTTTGTCTATGCTTCAGATATAAGCACCAATTACTAAACCACAAGCAGCATCAAAAAGTAAGGACATAAAGTTAACAAACGATCAGCAAATTAATTTAAGCAAGAATTGAATCCAAAGGGAAATGCCATCAGTCAATACTGGAATGTTGTGTGGAAGATAACCTAACCTTTTGGGACGGGGAGTTCCGTGCATCCACAGAGCCCATATTAGCACTGTTCATGTTTACTTGTATATAGGATGCAAAGCCCTGCCCGCCTTGTTGTGTCTTCTTCCTGCAACAATAGGGGGGGCAACTTGAGCCCCAGGTTATGGGTGCCCAGTGCACGTGGCATCATGGCATCATGTTGTGACGTGATGTCATGATGTCACACGCACGCCTTGGAACTTGACTTCTGGTGAAAGCATCTCCAAGGTCAGATGTGACTTCCAGTGCTTCACAAGGCACCAGAAATTGCATGGCGGGCCCAGTAGTATGCGTGCTGAGCACCCTCAACAATTTTTTGTGGGTGTTCGAGCTCCCTGTAGTTGGCACCTCTGGTGTTATGTCTGCAAGAAATTCAAGCACTCAGGTGAAGCAGCTCTACACATTAGACACACCTGAGCAACTGGGTTTCCACAGGCAACCACATTAATTGTGTGGTTGTTGTAAGAAGACAAACCCAGCAGCTAGAAGCTGGGTGAAAAGTACACCCTTGTTCCAATATGGACATGCCTATTATTATTATTCCCCAGCCACTCTGGGCAGCTTCCAACAAAATATTAAAAATAGAATAAAACATCAAACATTAAAAACTTCCCTAAACAGGGCTGCCTTCAGATGTCTTCTAAAAGTCAGATAGTTGTTTACTTCTTTGACATCTGATTGGAGGATGTTCCACAGGGTGGGCGCCACTACAGATGAGTATTTCTCTGTTAGTTAGATGATCTGTATGCCACCCTTTGCAAGAACAAAAAACAAAGCAAAAACAAAACCCCATCAAACTGAGTAACAACACTGAGTAATAATACATAAATAAAAATGTGAAAATATTAAAACAAAATTTTGCTAATAAATCAACATAAATCAATATGTTTGGGTCAGAGAGCCCAGCACTCAAAGGCACAGAGGAAGAGGATGGCTTTCAGCTGGTTCCAAAAGATGGACAAGGACTGTGCCAAATGGACCTTTGTTCCAAAACTAGAGTCCCATTACAGTGGTACCTTGGGTTACAGATGCTTCAGGTTACAGACGCTTCAGGTTACAGACTCTGCTAACCCAGAAATAGTACCTCGGGTTAAGAACTTTGCTTCAGGTTGAGAATAGAAATTATGCAGCAGCGGTGCGGCGGTGGCAGGAGGCCCCATTAGCTAAAGTGGTGCTTCAGGTTAAGAACAGTTTCACGTTAAGAATGGACCTCCAGAACGAATTAAGTTCTTAACCTGAGGTACCACTGTACTGACTATTGAGCAAATAGAGCTGTTGGCTGGGCCCAACTTCTCCACCCATGATGACAGGGAGGCAGGAGAGTGAATGGCAGATGCCCCAAATAATATCAATCAGATGCTGCAGTTTGGCTCGTCTGCTTAGAAACCACAGCCTTTCGAAACCTAGTTTTCTGTGCTTCTGCAGTGGAAGGGACTCTCGGCAAATGCAATGATAGAAAGCTTGCTATCTTATTCCCATTAAGACTCAGCATACTGATTCATGCTTAATGTGCACATTGGAAAGCCTGTGTCCGCCTTCTCTCTGTCTTCATCTTGTAATCCACATCAAAGATTACCTTAATCGCCAAGAAGGTAACAAGGAGACCTGTGCATTTGGAACAGCTCTATTTATTGATAAGCCGTGGAGCAGCAGACAATCTGTGCCTATCACTGGAGCATATCACGGCAGCCAGGAAGGTATTTTTCATCTTTTGGATTCTATAGGAGTCTCTTGTGTAGAGCAAAATGCCCTGAAGCCCTCAGACTTCTTTCAGCGATTCATTCGCTTTGTTGTTCGTTTCTGAAGAATCAACCAGCAATCATTACTGCAGACGTTCTTTACAAAGAAACAAGATTCCCCCCCCCCATCCTGCTATGGGAAGAGAGCAGAAAAGGAGAAGGAAACTAAATTAGCAGTATAGAGGATTTCCCCCTATATTGGATATTTAGCTCATTTGTTCCATCAGCTTGTAAGAGAAGGCAGAGCAATTACCTTTGAATTAGGAAGACAGTAAGACTGTGAATGGTCAGCAATCAACTATAAACCTTATCCCCCCGCCCCCCGAAAAATGCCATGGTATGCTTGTAATATTTCCTAGGGTACAGCCTGACTTACTCAAAAGGAAGTCTAGCTGAATTCAATGAGTTTTTATATCCAAGTAAGAATTGTCATTGAGGGCAAAGTGTCATTGCTTCCACGAGCTGGGATCAGTGCAGGGCAGCTGTGGGGAACCTCTGGCCCTCTGACTATTGATGCCAACTCCCGTCAGCCACAACCAGCATGGCCAGTGGTCGGGGTGATGGGACATATCATCCAGAAACATCTGAAGGTTAAATTATGCGTCCTCTTGCCTTATCCGGCCTTCCAGATAATTCTTGGTGTGTATGCACCAGGGTGTGATGGCAACTATATAGAAGAGGAAGCCATGGAGACACATCCTTTCCGCCTTCTTCTCCATAGGCTTCCAGCTTAGAATATTAGTGATCCACAAAGTGGAATGCTCAGCAGGAGGTAGCTATATGGATGTTTATGTGGGGTCACTTGTTCCTTCTTCATCAGGAGTAAGTCCACAGATGAGCAAGAGAATATGGTTTTACTCATGTCCAGCTTTCAAATTTCCCACATGCATCTGGCTAGCCACTGTTAAAACAGGATGCTCGGCTAAATGGGCCTTTGATCTAATCCAGCAGACTTGCCTTATGTTCTTATTTTGCCTGTTCTCTGTCAATGCTTGCTGCAGCACACTGACATGAAAAGGGAGACTCCCTTCCATGCATGCAGCCATTACTCCCTCTGCAAACAGATCTCTTGTTCAGAATGTGAGTAATATGGGACTGCAGCTTTAGCAGTTGGCAGAGATCAGTATGGGTTGACAGATAAATCAGTATGTGTTCAGGTGAAATAATAGAGACCGCTTCCTTCCCTCCCTGTTGCAGCTGGTCCTTAGTGTGCATGTACTACAACACACTTGCCAGTACATGGAATGATACTAGAGAAAAGAGAAAGAATCAGAGCTAAGTTGTTGTTCTTAGAAAACAGTTCTTTTATTTTTTTAAAAAAATGACACACATGAAATTGAGAGGGGGGAAGAAACAAGGGCTTTGGAGATTTCACAATGCATCCTGATTATATGCAATTTTCTGGGATTTACTAGAAGAAAATAGCTCTTCTCTCATACTCTGTTTGAATTTTGTTTGTGGCTGCATGTGAGGTTTTAAGACTATGACTTTAGAAGCTAAAAAGTCCCCTGCAAGCATTAATGTCCCTTGCAGATTCACAATGCTTTTACATTATTCATTTATTTATTGGATCTATTTGAAAGGGGGAGGGGATAAATTCACTCCATGAAGTTGAAATCAGATTTGGTGGTGTATTGTGTATGTACCATGCTGCTGTTCCTAACGGAGAAGTTAAGCTGTTGGGCTCAGCTGGCAACAGCTCAATCTGTGCCTGGTAATCCTTGCAATAATCCATTGTGCTTGTCTGGAAGATTTTATTCTAGAGCTAAAATAACCAGTGGGGAAGGATGGTTTCAAATTTGCTTGGGAGGAAAAAACTTCAGAAGGAATGGTTTTTGAAAGATAACAGCATGCCTTTAAATTAATCAAGATATTAGTACTGAATGCATCCAGATTCATAACTGGGAAATTTACAAGGGAGGTCTCAAGACTTCCACTTGAGCCTATAACTCCACTAATGTTTTGAGGCCAGCTCTTAATGGGTTCACTGTGGTGTCAGCATTCCACCTCACCATACAGACCTTCTTGCTGCTAGTCCCATCTTTCTGCATCCCCTTGTGCAGAAGGGTGGCAGTTGCAGAAAAGACTCATGATGTTAATCAAAGTGTCAACTCTATATGTGGCTATTGCTTCTGGGGAGCATGAGACAAGGATTTCCCAATGCCAATCAACCAGGGAAGGGGAAGAAAATATGTTTGGAATGTGAACTAGTTGTTCCACACTTCCCAAAGGAAAATGCAACCAAGAAACACCTCTCTTCTGAAATTTGCACTTTTCTGAATTTGGTGCTTTAATAGTTTTGCAACTGTATTAGTCTTTTAAAGTCTGAATCTGTGAAGATCGGTGTTATAAAAGGAGAGCCAGTGTACTGTTGTGGTTAGAATTTTCAACTA
The DNA here is from genome assembly GCF_965113315.1 of Podarcis vaucheri. Lineage (NCBI taxonomy): Eukaryota > Metazoa > Chordata > Lepidosauria > Squamata > Lacertidae > Podarcis > Podarcis vaucheri. The sequence goes on along the minus strand of NC_138758.1, from coordinate 14,360,620 downwards.
GGACCAGTGAGATCTGGGTTAGAATCTCCACTCAGTGCAACAACTCATTGGGTAATACTGGGCCCGTCATAGTCTCTCAGCCCAACCTAACTCACAAAGTCCTTTAGAGCATAAAAGGGAGGAGGACCATGGAGGTAATCTTCATCAATTCTGGCGCTGTACATTTTGCTGCCTGAGACAAAGGATGTGATGGCACCCTCTGTAATGATTTCATGTACTGAAGCTGACAAGATTGGCAGTAGAATATTATTTCAATGCTGCTAGACTCCACTGTGCCTGAAAGCAACAAGCCTGCTTAGGTTATGCAGGGAAGGTTATGTGGCACACACAGTTCTGTTCTCCAACATTTACCACCATTGTCTGTCCCCCACCCAAACATCTCCTGCCAGAAGAACATGAGTTACTCTGCCTAATGGTAGGGCTGGCCTTAAAGCTTTTCTCAAAGGGAGGGTGGTATAAAAATAAGATAAAAGCGAGGAATTTGTTGCACACTGCTGACTATCTTTCTATTGCTGTATACAGTTTGTCCTTCTAACACATACAGAATTATCCTTTGAAGGAAAAAAAAACCATTTTTATTTCTTTGCTTCACTGAAGATTTTATTTGAAACACATTGGGCTTTATATTACATTTGGTTTGCAAGAATAAATAAGCCTTTGAATTTTGCACCAGCTTGAGTTTTGCTTCTCACGTGCCCTTCATTTTTTTAATGATTCCTTCCTTTTCTGTGCATATTACATACCACCCCACACAGTGACTCCAGGTCGTAGTCATTGTGCCTCTTATTATCCTACAATATCTACAGAATACTAAACTTGTCTTCTTTTCACAATACCCCAAAGGTAGTGGGGGGCCCACACAGTCAGGAAGACAACATTCCAGGTATAAAAACCTTGATGATACAATAATGTGGAGAAGTCATGCCAGAAGGGTGGGAAGGTGAAGGAGCTTTTCCTCAGTGGTTAAGTAAGAGGAAATGCCTAAAGGTGATGGAGCTTTGCTCAGAAGAGCCAGTAATATATGAAGGTACAAAGGGAGGGGTGGGAAGAAACTCTCTTGGGAGAGGCTGCTGGGAAGGAAATAAGTGATTCTGCTTCACATGTTAGAGAAGGGCAATGGCCATGTGTTCTGAAAGGCATCTGATGTCAAAGGTGTGCACACCCATCAAGGGAGTGAAGATAAGTTGGAATTCCTTCTTGCATCTACTCATCATTTTGGGGTGTGGGGTGTGCTAGCTTCAGGTTGTTGTTGTTGTTGTTTAATCGTTTAGTCGTGTCCGACTCTTCGTGACCCCCTGGACCAGAGCACGCCAGGCACTCCTGTCTTCCACTGCCTCCCGCAGTTTGATCAAACTCATGCTGGTAGCTTCAAAAACACCATCCAACCATCTCATTCTCTGTCGTCCCCTTCTCCTTGTGCCCTCCATCTTTCCCAACATCAGGGTCTTTTCCAGGGAGTCTTCTCATGAGGTGGCCAGAGTATTGGAGCCTCAGCTTCAGGATCTGTCCTTCCAGTGAGCACTCAGGGCTGATTTCCTTCAGAATGGAGAGGTTTGATCTTCTTGCAGTCCATGGGACTCTCAAGAGTCTCCTCCAGCACCATAATTCAAAAGCATCAAGTCTTCGCTGGCTTCAGGTAGGGACAGACAAATAAGTCTTTTTTCCAATGGCCCATCTGGCTCAGCGTCCTGTTCTCACAGTGGCCACCCAGATGCCCGTGGGAACCCCTCAATCAGAAGCACTGCAGCCTCCAACTGTGTAAGCAGAACATAGCCATCAACATGACTATGTTGATAGCCTTCTCCTCCACGAAGTTGCCAAATCCTCTTTTACAGCCATTAAAGTTGTGTCGTGTGTTCATTAAGGCTGCCAGCCCTATGCTCATTCACAACTTTTCCTGAATCTATCTGCTTTTTTAAAAATAATAAATAAATAAATATGCATGAAGTGTTACATGAAAGTTCATGTTTTAAAATGTATTTTCTCACCTCCATGAAAAAGCAAAAAAACTAATATATATATATATGTATATGTTGGAGTGTTAGCAGAAAAGTGCACCACCAAATTTGTAAAAGTGCTAATTTAGGAGCATGATTAGCTATATTCCAATCTGCACATTATTCGAAGTGCTGTAGATCATTAGCAGTTCAAATGGTAATTATGGGGGGGGGCAGGCACAGAAAATCAAATTTCTCTAGTATCCAGGTTTTGAAGGGATCATAGCCAAGACACTGTCGGTGGGCTTCCTTACCTCATTGTACTGTCCATGCTGGCAGCTGTTTCTGTTTCCATGCTTGCTTATGAGAGAGAGAGAGAGAGAGAGAGAGAGAGAGAGAGAGAGAGAGAGAAGAGAGAGAGAGAAGAGAGAGAGAGACACACACAGAGAGAGAGCCTGGGTGAACAATTGAAGACAGCTGGTATTCTTTGCCACCACCTTTCAGTCACTCCCCCAGGTGTGGCTGGTGCCCATTAGGCTGGTGACGTGGAAGGTGGGGAGACCAGCAGTAGGTGAAGCCAGAACCAATGAGAAACAGAGCTGCTACCTGGCTGACTGTATGTAAGACAGGCAGGTGGGAGACTGACCCATTCAGCCCAATGGACCAGCCTCCACTGCTCTCCACATTTAGGCTATTGGTTCAGAAAAGGCCTATAAGTAGGGTCAGTTCATGTATGAGTTGCTAGGGATTGTGTAAAGCAGGGGTGAGAAACTGTAGACCTGTGGGAGAGGAGATAGCCTACCAGGCCTTACTGTTGGCCTTTGCAACTCCCTCCAGGCCTCATCTGTTCTCTCCAGGCCCACATCTGCTCCCCCCTTGTGGCCCTTGCCTATCCTCAAACAAACTGACTTTTCACTTCCTACTGTGCATCAGAAGAGTGTGTGAATCTGCCATTGCTGACACCTTTGTCCTAAACATTCATGTATGTGCATGAACATCCATAGGAAAGTCAGACATCTGCAACTTCTAGGGATGTGGAATAAATTCAGTTCACATGTAAAGATGAACCAAACTATTTTGTTCTTTCTAAAATAGTATGTGACATGGAAAATAGCCATCCTTCAGATTCACAAGTTTCTACATGCAGTGTGGTTATCCAGTGAAGTAATGTACATAGAAATGCATATACTAGGGTTAAGTGTGCATATAAATGAATATAATCATGACAATAACATTAGGCAATACTAATATTAGGCAAAATCCATACTAAATAAATTTCACAGGGTCTTTTAATACATTTCTTTTAAATTGCAAAATGATGTGAAAATGTGGCTAGCTGAACTTAAAAATGGAAAAATGAAAAACCAAGAGAAATTGAAATTGACAGGTTCATTCGTTTCTAGATGCATCCCATGAAAACAGATGATGTAAACAGAGAAGCCACTCACTTCAAAACTTTCTAGACCCCAAGCAAATCCAAACTACTTTATAAGCAAGTGTCATTGTTATTTTTAAATTTTAATTTATATGCAAATCAGACTTGCTTCTCCATAGGATAAAAAAGTCAGCACTGGATGTTACATGATTTGGCTAATTCCTTAATAGCACATTATCCTATTGGGCAGTGTAGACACCATAAAGCATTATCATCTCTACTATTCAGCCCTGGGTTTCAGACTATCCTTTCAGGAAGGAATGAGGAAGCTGGGGCCCTCCGGCTGTTATTGAACTACCATCTTCCTGAATTATTTGCCATGCTGGCTGGCACAGTTGGGAGTTGGAGACCAAGAACATCTGATGGGCCTCAGCTTCCCTATCCTGCACTAAGAGATGAGAAGCATACTTCTTGTTGTAACTAAGGCTGGAATCCTATTAATATTTTCCAGTTGGTTGGGACCTGCTAATAAATCATAAATTAATACACATCTATACACATTGTACTCCATACGTGTAGCATACAAGTATACATGTTTCAGATATTGCACAGTATATGAAGAAAGTAGCATGATCTTTATTATGGCTACCACATTTTGCAGGAGGTGAGCACACACCTGCAAACTGCTGCTGAAGTTCCCCCAACTTTTGTGCTACCTCATCCCAGTGCTACTGCCCTTCTGGCCCCTCATGTGGCACTGCTATTCTATACCATCAGTTATTGGATGTACTCCAATAAATAAAACTATACTGGAGCAAATTATATTGTATTGTGGTTTATGGAGTTACTGCAGGGCACAGTTTCAATGGTAAGATTGTTGGACTGTGGCTTGGGAGAACTGGGTTCAAAACCTCACTCAGTTATGAAGCTCACTGTATGACACTGGGGTAATTGCTATATTTTTATTTTGGTGAAGGATATATGGTGAAGAAATTATGCTGCCTGAAATCCTTTGTCTGTTGCATCCTCCTTTAATACAAGGGATGAGCATGGGACCTTAGGCATTGCCCATCTAACCTCTAGGCCTAGGCCGCAGCAACCCCCACTAGGTTGAACCAAAATGTGAATATTCTTTCCATGAAAAGAAATACACACTCCAGTTTGGAGAGGCTCTTTTTGCACTTTTTAAGCAATGCAGAAAGAATGCACCCTCCTGGTATACATTCAAGCTACCCCCTTCAGGTAGTTCACACACTCATTCATATCCAACATACAGGAATCAGCCCCTCTGTGAGACTCTTTGCAGCCCTGATGACCTGTCACTTTAGCATATCCCCCCCCCCCAATTCAAATTACTCTTTGCCTTCTCCTTCCTCATAGAAACAATGCCTCACAATGTGGATAATGAGTTGCGGCTGTGGGAGAACAATGATGCAGGCAAACAAAACTAATTCATCCTCCTCCACCTCCTCATTTTTTATTTGTATGCCACCTTTCCACAGTTAAAAAAAAAACAATGCTCAAGGTGGCTTACAGCATAACAAGATTTACTAAATTACAAAAAAAGAGATTTACTAAATTACAAAAGTCAAAACAATAAATAAACCACATCAAAAAATGCACAACCAAATTGGAAACAATTTCCACATAAATCAAAATCTAAAACTAAGAAAACAGCATTAATATCACAGTTTAAAATGACATAGGTAAAAAAATAACAGCGATTTAAACAAAAACAAAACGGAGCCCTCTCTGCCCAGCAGCAGCAGCAGCTGTCCTTTACAGAGCCCATCAGGCCCCACCCTGGGCCAGGGGTTGAGTGGCAGTATTGGGGCCCTCAGGCGCTGAGCAGGGGAGTCCTCAATATGAGGACAATGTTTCCTGACTAATCATTCCCTTCACTCTGAGTGGGCTTCATTGTGTTGTGACATAGTTAAATTTTCTTTGGTCTGTGATATCATTATCCTTGGAAGAATAATTATTATTTCCAATCTTTGTGTGTGTGTCTCTCCTCTCTCTGTCTCTTTCTCTCTCTCTCAAACACAGCTGCCAGTAGGGAGTGTGAACACCAGCAATCAGGTGAAACAGCTATCATTTGTAGGTCCTTTGGGAAAGCTTTTCATTCCCCTTTAAAAATTGATGCCCCCCACCCTTGCCTGCCATCAAACGTTCATTGGAAAACATTTGTCTCAGCCCTAATCATAAATGTACATTTTATTTAATCAGACACTCCTTGTTCCCAATAAAGAAGACCTCAGTAGTCAGCGAGAGCCAGATATGTGTTGTGACATATGAATAGCTAGTTGAGAAGAAAGGTTGCTGTACTCTCTGTGCCTATGGCGCCTTATCATTATATTTCAGTCAGGGAAAAGAATGCCCAGGAGATAGTCATTAATAACCAACATTATGAGTTTGAGCAGGCATGGAGCAGGGAATATGCAGTCTCCATTCCATTGTGTCTTTGGGGTGCTCAAAGGCTCTCCCAGAATATTTCTGGGAGTGATTAGCATTCAGCTGTGTAAAAGCACATGAAAGGAGATGCAGAGCTTGGTGCAGCATCAAAGTGAAGGTCAGTCTCTTTTAAAGCCCTCCTGGGCCCTCGCTTGCAGGGCAGTGAAGAATGTGATCTGGCAACATTGCAAGGGCAGCTAAGGGTTTATTTAAAGGGACGGAAAACTGGCAATCTCTAAGAATGGTTGGGTGGCTGTGTGATACCCCCACCTCCCAATGCTCGCATTCACACCCGTTTCTCCAAGTGGCGAGAAATTCCAGGGATATGGTTACCTGTATTTGTGTTAATTCAGAGGAGACAGCACTGAAGAGGAATTCCACTCACTAAAGCAAGACTTACGGTACTTCCGAGCAAACAAGTGTAGGCATATACTGCATATGTGCCTTTGTCATTTTTGCTTTATATCTAAATATAGAAGCGGAACGCATCTAGTCCCTTCCACTGGCCATGGGGAAGTTTCCAAGAAGAGCATCACCACAAGAAGAAAACCAGCCTGGTCCCATCCATTGGGTAAAGAAAGAACAGCTGTTTGGAGCTTGCTTTGCCAATCCCTGAAAGAAATAACACTCTGCCCAGAACTACCAGTTGTCCTGGGACCGTGTAACTAAAGAAAACATGCTCTGATACCATTCATCAGCCAGAGAACTGAGGACTGCTAGTGTGTGTGTGTTACTTCTGAAAGGTTATGTTTGTTACATGTTGCCCTGAGAATCATCTGTTCAACATATACAAATATCCATCTCCTACAAGGAAGAAGCTCCACTACCCTGCATCAGATCTCCAGAGAGTGACATCAGCTAACTTACAACTTTCTCTGCCTGAGTCTGTTCCAAACAGCAAGCTGTTGTATGCATGCACAAGTACTCACATGATATTGACTCCCCCTATACAGTAGGAACAGAATGTCACCTTCTCCAGGTTCTGAATGTCTTTCTTGTTGGAAAAGTTACAAGTAGATAATGCATGTGAAACACAGTGCATACTTGTAGATGCAACAGAAGTTTTTAACATTTCCACGGTATCCTGAGGCAGGGATAGCCAACACAGTGCCCTCCATATGTTGCTGGACTACAACTCTCATTATCCTTAATTTGGCTATGCTTGCTGAGGCTGAGAGTTGGCATGCAGCAACATCACCAGGTTGGATTCCCCTGCTCTAAGGTTACCTAACCACACTGAACATGCTGAGATACTACAACAGTAAGTGATTGTATTCTTACAACTGTCCCTTTAGTAGGGAGATTGCTTGCTGCTATTACTACCCCAGAATGTTACATGATGACTATTCACCATGGGAGCCATGTAAGGCACTCACCTCATCAGAGCACTGGCACTGTCAACAGGTTTGAACAAGACTTGGTCCCACATTAATTTCAGTCATACATTTATTTTCAGCATGGCTAAAAGAACAATTCTAAAACTATTCAGAAGTGAGTCCTATTTAATTAAATGGGTCTTACTTCCACATAAGTGGACTCTGGATTGCAGTTTTACATTGGATCCACTCCTATGTCATAATGCAGTGTCCAAACTGATGCACTTCAATTTTTAAAAGTTAACATTTTGGTTCTTACTACATTGGCTCTTCAATTTTGAAAAATGTCTACCTCTGTATATGTGGGGAAAAGTCAGGCATTAACTGTTCAGCCTTTGGCCTTCAGAATCTGTGAAAGGTATAAAGAAGGTCAAGTTTCAGAACAGGGTTAATTGTGAGAACCTCTTAGTGCTGGAGGATTGACTTCTAAAATGGGATTAGTAAAGTTTAAATTGATAGATTGTGTCACCTCATTCCAAAGTAATCTTAGCTTTTGACACTGTCTATGATCACTTGCAGTTTGGGCAAAATGGAGCGGGCAGATCTGGGGAATTACAGAGAAAACTAGAACCTTGTAGTCAGAGATTTGTCTGGTTAATTCAAGTCAATATGTGAAATTGCCTCGGTTCCCTGTCTCTGCTGCTCCCTTCTTTAGACTTCCTCCTTCTTCACCTAACCTTCACCCAGGTTTCTGTATCTCAGTCCTTCACTACTCTGCACCCTTACTTCTGCCACGTTACATCTGAGGTCCTTGACCTTTTCCTCAAGGGACTTATTTTCAGACTTATTTTAACAAACACTTGAAAGCTTCTTCCTTCCTTCCTTCAGACTTGTCTGAGGTTTGCATTCTCTTACAGAATCTGAACTGCAAACCTCCTAACTATGTTTGCTAAGAATGTTTGTTAACATTTTGTGTCATCACACCTTCTCATCCTGTCAGTGGATGAGAATGAAGCCAAATGTCTCAGTTAGTTCTATTTTCATTTGTTCCAAATGCCCTATATGTTCAGCATCACTATAGGTACACATAACTAAAGAGGACTGAGGATTCAGGTGTAGGAATAGCAGCTGGTATAGAATGGCAACAATGAGTCCTATATAGTAGCCAGGTTGTAGTGGCAAAGTAGCATTGTACAAAAATGGCCTTTTGAAACTCTCCACTGTGTGCGTGGACAAAGAAGTTGAAGGGACCATTTTACCAAATTTATACAGAAGCATGGAAAATTCTCCAGGCATTAATTAGGATTGTGGCTCACCATTAGCAATGACATTATATATATATATATATATATATATATATATATATATATATATATATATGCAGGTTTTGGTGTCTTCGGGTGTCTTCCCGTGTAAGAGTCGGGGTGTCTGTGCGACGTTTCGACGAGGTCTCACTCGTCATCTTCAGGCTGGTGCTTTCGGCTTCTTGTTACTGGAACAGTAACGGCTTCTTGTTCCAGTAACAAGTAACGAGTAACAAGTAACAAGTAACAAGCTTGTTACAAGTAACGAGTAACAAGTAACAAGTAACAAGTAACAAGTAACAAGTAACAAGCTTCTTGTTCCAGTAACGGCTTCTTGTTCCAGTAACAAGAAGCCGAAAGCACCAGCCTGAAGATGACGAGTGAGACCTCGTCGAAACGTCGCACAGACACCCCGACTCTTACACGGGAAGACACCCGAAGACACCAAAACCTGCATTCCTGTACCCGTGAAAATCTACGAAAGCATATATATATATATATATATATATATATATATATATATATATATATAAAATTTCTTAAGGGGGTTGGGGGGGTTATTCAGCAACAGCAACAACTGCATTTGCATCCCAGTTGCCATTTTGCACCACTTATAAAGCATTGTGGGAGGAAAAATGGTATATGCCACAAAAAGTGGCAGAGAAAACTCAGAGAAAATTCCGGGGCAGTGGTGGTGAAAAAAGAAAGAAAAATCTCAGATATTTTCTTAGGAAAATGCCCTTTGTTCCTCTGTTCCAAAGATCTTGAAGTCTGATTCATGTTAGTTTGAGTGAAATTTCCCTTTTTCAACCCAACATCTTCAACCCATCCTGAAACGACTGCAGAGGGGCCCCCTTTATAAAAAAGAATATTGTAGTCACGGCAGAAACTTTGTACCAGGATTGTACGAGCTTGACTTGTGAAACTAATTAGACAAAGAACCTGCTCAAGAGTTTGCAGCAAGTCTGAAGGATGTGTCATATCAGGCTGAAATGTCGAATGATGTGGGATCCCTCCCCCTTGTGTGGCTGCTTTTGCTGAGAGAGTGCGAACTGCCAATCTAGCTCAAGCTTGTGGGCTGAGAGATGGGAGGATGTAGCAAAGTGTCAAAAGCGCAAAAGGCCAGCCATGTACTACTGCACTATGAAAGAAGTTGTTAGCCTAATGAGTTTGCCAAAGTGCCTAACACTTGGGGGAATTGTCAGCATTTCCATCAATGCTGAATTTAACCTGAAGGCTTCGATCCAGCAGATGAGCGATCTTGTTGGCATCAGCAAATAGACAGAGAGCCCCACGGCAGCTTAGTGGATAACTAGTCTGTTGTTTCATGAGCTTTGGTAGGCAAAAGCCTACTTCATTAGAGGCACAGAGTGGGCTGGAAGGTGTTAGCTATACATATTGTAGAACTAACAATATGCAGTGAATTAGTTCTAATGGAGAAGATATACCTTGTTACTTAAATATAATCCCCATTTGCTAGAATGGGTCGATTACTATTTCTGTATCCACATTTGGCTATATGTCCACATTTGGGCAATGCCCACACTCAGGCAATTATGGGTTGGAACAGCTGGGACCCTCTAGATGTTGCTTAGCTACAACTTGCAGTATCCCTGTCTAGGAATGGACAAAAGTGCCAGTTTTGCTTTTCTGTTTCTCTCTTATTATTTCCAACTTTAAATGCCAGCTGAAAGATTTTTTAAAATTATTTTTTATTAATTTTTCATTAATAACAATCCAATGGAGGCCACATTCATACTATGCCAAATCATGCCAAATCACAATACAATCGAAAGAGCCAATTAAACAGTTCTGAATTAAACATTTTTGGATGACTTCCCATGTTCCAGCTATCAAGAGTTCATGTTATTCCTTGATCCTGCACCAATTCTCTTAATTAGTCCAAGTTCCACAATTCCGATCTTAATCCTTTGTTCTAGCAGCCACAGATGTGATGACTTTCAATCGTGTTTAATAAATCCAAATCCATTAACTTGCAGATGGAATTTATATCCTGTAGCTGTGTGGAATATTTGTTTACCTTCTTCTTTTCCTTCATGTTGTAATCAGTCAATTTTCTTCAACATTGCTCCTCCTTCGAAAACTCATGTGTAGGTAAGCCACAGCTCCATTTTGCCTCTCTGAAACCAAAAGCAATCCAGCGTCTAGCCACGACTTCTGATTAACTTCCAGTGTTTATCTCCTTGCTTCTTCAAACGAGCTGGCGTCTCACAAAAACTGTAATAAAGCTGAACTAGAGCTCTCTTTTGTTGGCAATGTTACAAATCATCACAGTATTTCACACAGTCTATTCTTTTAAGCACTCTGTAAAGAGAATTATAAATTCTTGTTAAATCTCTCTTGCATTCCATATATAGTTGTAATCCATTAGTAATTTCATTCCATTAATAATTGATTCTTTTTCAGTGAAGGCTTGCCGATTCATAGCACAGCAAAAATAATGTAAAAAAAAGAACAAAGGCTCCCCTTCACTTATGTAACATTCCAATTACGATGACGAGGGTCGTCTCCAGATCAAAACCTTGGCACTCAGTGGCTGATTCATTTCACAGGTTATCTTTTTCCTTCTTCCAAAGCACGTCTGTTTCTTAAGTCCGAATTCAGATACATCTTAAAAGAAACAGAATTACCTCCGCTCATGGCGACTGCATTGGGGAGTTTCCGATACATGCAGTGCTATGCACTCTGTGTCTCTGCCCCCGCATTCCATTGAAGCGAGAAGCAGTAATCGGATGATCCATGAGAGAAAGCTCTCCCCCCCCCAACCCTGCAAGGGGGCTTGCAAGGATAATTACTCCTAAATTATCCTTAATAACCTGCACAGCTGGCATCCACTACCATGGGATTGGCAGGTCGTCATGGCGGCTGTGCCGGAAGTCAAAAACTTTTCTATTCCACCAGGCCTTTGCAGGCATCTTTAAGAGTGCATCATTCTACAATAGTTAATTGATGTCTGGTTTTAATAATTGTTATCTTTTATGGTTTTTATTGTATGGTTTTATGTGTTTTTAAAAAGCTTTGATTTTTGTGTGCGTGCGTGTGTGCGTGTGTGCATGCGTGCTCACACACACACACATATTCTAAATAGATAAATAAACTTTTAAATCCTCATGAAAATTCCTCCACAATTTAGGGTGAATTTATTCAAAAAATACATGTGTTTGCCTGTAGTTTTTACTGTTACATAGATTTTTGGATGACATTTTCACAAATGTATCTATTTTATGCACACTTTCCACCATTGCACTTCATTTTCCCATGCATTGTATGGTTGGGCAATTGTACTGCAATATTTGGATGCAAATTTCAAAATAGAATTGTATTTTGGTTTGCATATTGGTTGGAGACATGTAAATTGGGTAGTTTCTCATTAAATGCAAACAATATCAGTTCCCCCCACCCCTATCCCTATTTCTGAGAATTGGGTGCAATGGCTGCAGCTGAAGGTAGCTGCAGTGCAACAACATCTAGATTACCATAAGCCTACGCACCCAATTTTTTTGGAACAACTAACGTATTGCAAAATTGGGAGCTGGCTTTCAAGACTGAGGGAATTAAAAAAGTAAAATTGCCTCTCTTAATTTTTTTAGGATCTTACACTATTTGTTTCTTTATTTAGTTCACAAAATGTATGCGCTGCTTAATAACGAAACAAAAGATTCAAAACAATTAGCAGAAGATAAATCAATAAAACCATGAAAAATTCAAAACCACACTTTAAAAAACATAAATGTTAAAATACTAAAACACATTAGAATTGCCTCAACTTTCTAAGCAATGTTTTTAGCAGGTGCTGAAAAGAGTGCACTGAAGTCACCTACTTGATCTCAAGTGGAATGATGTTCCAAAGTGCAGGCGATGCTACACTAATCGATAATGTTCTTGGCAAGTGTGGTATTATGTGGTAATTGGTAGTAGTGCCAAATCTGACATTTGAAGCACTTGGGTGGGCCCTTGTGGGGTAAGGTGATCTTGTGGGTAAACTGGCCCCAAGTTGTTAAGGGCTTTATATGCTAGGGTTGCCATATTTTTTTTAAAAAAAATGCAAGTGAAATGCAGGAGGATGTCCTGTTGCTAGTGTTGAAGTAAGACTCAACTGCCAGGGGGCCTCAACCAACAAAATGTCTCCTGCTTAGTTCCCAGAGTTCTAATTTATACAAATAAACTATACAATTAGATCAGGCTCCCTGCTGTTGATGTTTGCCCTTTTTGTGGAGACAGATGAGGAGCTAATTATGGATGGACGGATGTGCCAATTTCTCTCAATTTCTCATTTTTCCATTTTTAGTTCTCCACTTTCCCACACCAGTTTGCAATTTTAAAAAAGGTCCTCATGAAAATTCACCCACATTTTCTAGTGGAGATTTCTCCTGGTATGCACTTTTTTGCGTGTAATTTTGCCTAATGTACACATTTTTGCAAAGCTATGTTTTGTAGTATACTGCTTTTTTGAGTGGTTTCTCCCGCCCCCCACTAAAATGTGCATATTTATTCATACTGCACCTCATTATGTTTCTACACATTACTTTGCTGAAGAAGTGCATTGAGAAATTTAGAGAAGTGAGAGTTTTGAAGGGTGACAACTTCTGGGTTTGTGTGTTGTTTTGGAAAATGCAAATTAGGTAAACTCAGGTTTAGAGGCAAACTATATTCTCCATCCCAAATGGTGATTGGGGAAGGGCTAGTGTGCTCAATACCCTGTGTGCTGATTTAAGCCAGAAGATGGAAATCAAGGAGAGTTCTCCAGTTCCAAGGAATGGAAATATTTTCATAAACATTCCTCTGAGAATTTGTATCCAAGAGGAAATTAATTAGGAAGATGATGGTGATCATGGTTTTTACTGAACCACAAAATTGCCCCAGCACTTTTTCTCCTCCTTTTCCCCCTAGCATTAGCTCTTTATGTTCGGTATCTCCTAATTAATTGTGTAACAAATGAGTAGCTGTATGCCTTCAACAATGTCCATAGAGCTGTGCTTTATTTCATTGTAGATCAAAAATAACTGCCCCTTATCAATAACTGTGTTTGCCAGATTATTCAGAACACTGTTCTGCTTCCTATGAATTCATTTCCTTCCCTTTCCCCTGATTACTTATTTCAGTTTGATTATTGTACCAAAATTATTTAATTGTTAGTTACACTGCAACCAGCAGATGGGTTACCTCTATCATTCATAGTCACTCTGCCTTTTCACATTGTCCATTTTGGGGGATGATGAAAAATTCAGGCAGAGGAACAGCCCTTCAAGTGCTGCAAACCTCATTATCATCACACAATACCCCTTCTAACATTTCTGAAGTGTCAGTTATCCATGCTGCATCTCCCGTCCAAGTTTCCTATTAGGTCTTTGAGTTTTTCTCATTCTGTGCATGTTTCCTTCCTATATGTTAAACTTGAAGCCTTGCTTAGCCAAGCGGACCTTCTCTGGGTGAAAAGGGAAATAACATTTAAAAAAAAAAAAGCTGTAGTAGGTTTCTTAATTTATGGCACCAGCCTGGTTTCTTTCAGCATTTTTTGCAATTTGTGTGAAAAATGCACATTCCATTAAGTCAAACACTGGGTCAGCCATGCATCTTGCCCTCCTACCACACTTCCTCCTCCTGCATTGCAAGGACAAGTGGGTGCTACCACTTATTAGCAGGTGACCTACCTTTCCAAAGGTTTTGAAGGATCCATGTAGGCAGGGGAACCTCAAACACAGGGGCTGAGTATGTCTCTCCAAAGATAATTTACGGTTTTCTGCTGACTGTTGTGTGGATCTGCTTAGAAGAAGAAGAAGAGTTTGGATTTGATATCCCGCTTTATCACTACCCGAAGGAGTCTCAAAGCAGCTAAGGGAATCTCCTTTCCCTTCCTCCCCCACAACAAACACTCTGTGGGGTGAGTGGGGCTGAGAGACTTCAGAGAAGTGTGACTGGCCCAAGGTCACCCAGCAGCTGCATGTGGAGGAGTGGAGACGCAAACCCGGTTTCCCAGATTACGAGTCTATCGCTCTTAACCACTATACCACACTGGCTCTCTACTTCTTCTACTTACAGTAGAAAGATGTCATATCCACTGCTCTGCTCACTTCCTCTGCCTCACCTACTACTGAGATGTGGCCCCCAGAAGATTCTCCATGAGGGAATGTGACCCTTTTTTTGGGGGGAAGGTTCCCCACCCCTGCTTTAGATCTTTGCCCTTTCCTGTTTTTTTAAAAATTATTATTCAAAAGTATTGCAAGCCCCTGCTGAAATCCCCTCTGCCACACAGCTATTAAAAGTGTCAGAGCTCTGCCTTCTTTTACATCAGGCCACCCTCATCTGAACACTTGAGAGAGGTATCAGTGATATTATGGGTATTAGCTTCCCATCTGAAGAGCTGGTAAAATGCCTCCCCCCCCCCCAATTTATCTATTTCTGGAGGGGTGGAATGTACATTTGCATTAAACAGGATGACCCTTGTCTTCTACCATTAGGCAGAATGAGACAGCTGCCCTGGGTGGCAGATGCTGATGGGCAGGCGGCGACAGCGAGGTGCTGAAGGACAAATCTGTGTGGGCCATGTGGTCTGCTCTGTGCCTACTTAAGCTATCCTGCTTCTCTCACTTTCAATGGAGAAGTATGGTTTACTGTCAGTGATGAAATAGGATTCATCTTCCAGTCCAGTTGGCATCTGTATGTGGAATAAGGGGAGAGGCCTTTGCTTCAGGTACCAAACTGTATTGAGCCAGCTCTAGCCTTATTACTTCTCGTGCTATTCATGTTGAAGGTGGTGGCAGAAGGAACAGCTGCAATGCACTCCTCCAAGTGAGTACTGTAGTTGGAGCAGGTTGCAGTGGGGCAAGGGCAAGCAAAGTGTGTGAGAGAGAGGGAGAGGGGAAGAGGGAGAGGGAGAAGGTGAGGGAGAGGGAGAGGGAGAGGGAGAGAGAGACAGAGAGAGAGAGATTCAATGTTTGTAACTAGTTTGGCCCTCTAGGCAATATAGCTGCTGACCAAGGTTTGAGGGTCACATTGCAGACAGTTCAGACTTCCAGATATGCAAAAGACCAAATCGAAAGTTTGGGCTTAGATGCTCAGTCTCCCAGCCATTCACATTCAGCAGACTGGCAATTTATAAATATTTAAGGTGCACATTTTTAGGCTAGTTGAACTTCATGGCTACACATTTACAGCCTGTGAAAAATCAATATCTTAACATTTGCATTTCAAATGTGTGAGATCTGAGAATTACTGGGCTGGCACCCCTGACCTTTACGTTGGGCCAGGAAAGTAGCTAAGCATGTTTAGGCCTATCTTAGGACGGTGGTGGTGATTTGTGTGTAAAACTTGCATTGAAAGTAGCAAAGGCTTCTTTTCTAACCTTCCCCATTCCTCTAAAATCTGACACAAACCATTATGAACCCATGAATCTGCCTTCATGTAGGAATGGGAAAGCTGTGGCTTTCTATATGTTCTTGAACTAGAACTCCCAAGAGCCCCCACTTTGACCATACTCCCTAAGGCTGATGGGAGTTGGAGTCCAATAACAGGTGGAGTGTCAAAGGTTCTCCACCCATGATCTAGAACACTGTCTACTGTGACAGAGTCCTGTGTCTGCTTTCTCTCCAGGGTCTCAAGCACACGTCCTACTTCTTGAACTGGACATTCAAATTATTGGGCCATGAAAAGCATATGCCTTATGAGTGAGCTGCAGGGATTAATTTTCATTGTGTTATCAAATGCTTCATTATGGCATTTGAAGGTGTTTCTAGTCGCTTTCTCCAAAATGACTTCTGAGTGGTGGCTTCTGAAGTCGATGCGTAAGTCAGCTGTCAGTAATGGCTTTCTTTTTCTTTTCTTTTTCAGTATCAGAGTGTATTTAATCTCACAATGGAGCTGGTTATACTTGCACAGTAGCTGTAATTCAAGTGCATTAAGAAGCATTTATTCTGTGTATAAGCAATTACGTTGGGATGGAAGGAATGCTAATAGATTCTAGTGAGCATGTGAAGCTAGCTTTGGAAAGAATGGGGCTCCTGTAATAGGGTATGTTGAATTTTTGGCATTACCTGAATTTTTCAGAAGGTAAAATTAAAATTCTTTGGTTTTCAGAAAGCAGATAAGTGCCTCTTCATCAAATGTGGGCTTACCAAACTAAATGTTATCCAATCATGAAAAATAATAGCAGATTTGAATTCCTCATTTCCAAAAACATATTTTTAAGACCCCTTACTGAAGAAATTTGCAAAAAAAGAAAAGAAAAAAGGTTTTGTCGCCTAAAATGACCCTCCTACTCATGTAGGTTTAATAACTGTGTAGAAGAGGACATTTCAATAGGTATAACTTAACAACCTGCTGAAATCCTCTCAAATAGGCAAAGCTACTGAAGGTGCAAATGTAGGAGATCTGTTCACTTCTGCATCTGGGGATCTCTCATGAAGCTGCCTTGGTGTCACAATCTTCCCTAACCAGGACCCTGAGGAGACTTCCTTTCTCTTTGAAGAAAAGATGAGGGCCTGTTGCCCATAAAACTGTGGACAACAAAGAACCTGCTGTAGCCCTAAAACAACCCAAGGTACCTAGACTTACTCTTATCTTGCCTGTGGTCATCCCTCCACCTAAATCCCAAACTTTTCCTCACTTGCTGATTCTCCCACCTAATCACCTCTATCTCAAGAATGGAGGCCACAGTGGAGCCTATGGAAGGCCGAGAACTGGCATAAGAATGTTTATTTCTTTTCTAGGATGTTTTATGGGCAGGAGTCTCCTTGGGAGGAAGGATCTCCTCAGGAGGAGGGAGAAGCCCAGAGACAATCAATCTGTGAACAATGACCTAGGGGATTATTTATTAAATTTGTATACCACTCTTCATCAGTACCAGATCTTAGGATGGTTCACAACATAAGAATACAAGATGAAAAATACAAAATACATAATAAACACAAGAACAACAAAAACAAATAATGCTTCCCCTCAAGCCTGGGGATTCAGATCAACTGAGATTCAAGGGTTTCACAGATCATGAGAGGGTCCCCCCCCAGTTGTGGGTCCCCAAATGTGGACCTCCCTCCCCAGAGTAACTGTCTCTTTTCAGCTCTCATCAGTTGCTGAAGATAGTTGTCTTTACCCAGGCCTTTGAGAGCTACAAAACTGATTTTGATATTCTTGAAATGCATTTTCTGGGGTGATATTTATGGGTGGGATTGCTGTTTAGTGCTGCTTTAATTGCTTAGTGTTTTATATACTGTAATCCACCCTGGGACATTCTAATGAAGGGTGGGTAAGAAATATAATAGGAAGTAAAAACATTACATGCTACAGATTTTGTAAACATTTTATTATTGATTCTCTATAGTTTTATAATGTATTGTGACCTGCCCTGAGATCATTCTGACAATGAAGGGCAATGTATAAATTCTGAAATAAATTGAATAAACAAATACAAAGGGATCCATGCATCCTTAAAGAGTTATTCTTCATCAGCTCCATTTCAGTCTCCTGTTCAACAAAGCTGTAACAATTTGGTCCTCAATAAACTGCCATCTTCTACGGCAAGAGATTTATGGACATATGTATATATTTTTTGGCAAAATGAATATATAAATATTCATTTAATTAAAATGAATGAGGTAAAACTGATTCACAAAACAGTTCCTTGTAATGAAATTTCAGGCTGTGTAGTGCAGTTTGATTGATGACTTACGGCCAGAAAAGTAGTAATTTAATCCACCTTTCTTTTCATTAATTCATTATATCCATGAGATTCATTAGTGGGCCCATTAAATGAAGTACCAAAAAAGAAAGAAAGGAAAAACAACCATCAGCTGAAGTATTTTAACCTGTTCTTCTTAGGAAAATGGCAAATAAGGAATGTTTATTGCTCAATACTGAAATGGTAGGGCAAGGGATCTTAGTCACCTGCAGATATTCAAAAGAACATATGAGGGCTCAAACTAGATAGGGTGCATGCAAGCACATGTGTAAGCCCCACCCTCAGTGTCCCCCTGTATACCAGCCCTGCCCTTTCTTCCCCTGTCCTTTGCATTTTGAGTGTGAAAGAAAATTACAGTTGTACCTTGGAAGTCGAACAAAATCCATTCCAGAAGTCCGTTCATCTTCCAAAACATTCAAAAACCAATTTGCAGCTTCTGATTGGCTGCAGGAAGCTCTTGCAGCCAATCAGAAGCTGTGGAAGCCCCATCAGATGTTCGGGTTCCAAAAGAAAGAACGTTTGCAAACCGGAACAATCACTTCCAAGTATGCAGCATTCGTGAGCCAAAACGTCTGAGTTCCAGAGTGTTCAGGATCCAACTGTATTACCATGTTCAAATTAATCTTCCATCAGATCTCCATGCTCACAGGTCAAGACAGGGGGGAACAGAGCCAATGTAGGTTTTCTCACATCCCTTACATACTTGTATGACCTTCCGAATGTTTTAAGAACGTTCTTATTGGTACAACATTGTAGAAACCATAGAACAGATTTTTACTATTTGGGGCACCCAATTTACCAAATATGCTCAAGTGTCTGTGGGCAAATATTAAATACTGAAATGAAATATCATTGGGTGCCTAATATAGATATTCATTCCACACTGACACCATGCATTTAAAGCACTATTGTACCACTGAAAGAGTCATGGCTTCCCCAAAAGTATTGTGGAAACTGTAGCTTGTTAAGGGTGCTGCGTGTAATTAGGAGCCCCACAATTTCTCTCACATTTTCTGGAGTGGTTTAACTATCCAGGGCAGCTGTCTACCAACTCCACCTGGTACGCAGGCTGAGACCCTACCTGCCCGCAGACTGTCTCACCAGAGTGGTGCATGCTCTAGTTATCTCCCGCTTGGACTACTGCAATGCACTCTACGTGGGGCTACCTTTGAAAGTGATTTGGAAACTACAACTAATCCAGAATGCGGCAGCTAGACTGGTGACTGGGGGCGGCCACCGAGACCACATAACACCGTTCTTGAAAGACCTACATTGGCTCCCAGTACGTTTCCGAGCACAATTCAAAGTGCTGGTGTTGACCTTTAAAGCCCTAAACAGCCTCGGCCCAGTATACCTGAAGCAGCGTCTCCACCCCCATCGTTCTGCCCAGACGCTGAGGTCCAGCGCCAAGGGCGTTCTGGCAGTTCCCTCATTGTGAGAAACAAAGCTACAGGGAACCAGGCAGAGGGCCTTCTCGGTAGTGGCGCCCGCCCTGTGGAATGCCCTCCCATCAGATGTCAAAGCGATAAACAACTACCTGACATTCAGAAGACATCTTCAGGGAAGTTTTTAATGTGTGATATTTTAGTGTATTTTTGGTTTCTATGGAAGCCGCCCAGAGCCAGATGGGCGGGGTACAAATAATAAATTATTATTATTATTATTATTATTATTATTATTATTATTATTATCTTCCAACAGGTTGAGTTTGGCTCCAACCCCAAAGGTGAACTCCTGCATTGTCTCCTGAGACAGACAGGTGGCAACAAGTATAATTATTTGTTTTTTGTTTTCAAATTTTATTTGATTTTACTGACTTTATTTTTATTCTTCCCACCTTCATTTTCTCTGTTAAGTTCGCAAGCAATGACAAAAACAGCAACAGCAACAATTCTTTTTAAAAAATATCTGGAGGGTACTAAGGGGTGTAATCTAGGGTGTGTACAATGCAAAAATGTAATGAAGAGTTTGTTTTAGAACAATTTTACTTTAGTTCTGGTCATAAATTGTGAAGTGTGTGAAATAGCAAAACTGGTTTAATGTTCCAGGGGGTGGGGGTCTGTATCTGCCTAAGGTAGTAGCTTGTTTCTCTCAAATACCCTTTGCATTATTTTATCAACTTCCAATCACAGTTGGGTGAGATTGCAACTTCTTGTGTCTCTGCATGGCAGGTCAGATGAATGGTTCCCTCTGAAGCCCCTGACAATGAAACAAACAGGAATACATTGCAGTTGGAATGGCAAGGCCCCAGGAGTCAGAGTGTCATTGCTGTGACGGCCTCCAATGGCTGGAGACTTGGGAACTCTGGCTCTTTCTTGAACTGGGGTCACTTGACTGGCATGTCTGCCGGTCTCCTGGGTGGCCCTGAGCTGGCTTTCTGAAGCAGGATGAAAGTGTCAGCAGAATTTTTTAAAAGCACCCTGAATCACATTTCAAAGAAAGGAGGGTAGAACATATCTTGCATGAATGTGCTTTCTGTTTAATATTTCTGCAGTGATGACTTTGGGAGGATCTTTGTTTCCAGCAGGTAGGTGGTATTAAATGGCATAAGCACCACGTGCCAAAGGAGGTATGAGCTCCCAGATGCTTCCTGCTCTTGGTTGTGACTTAAGCAAATCTGTGGCCAATTACTACATTAATGAAGAGTCATAGTTCAGTGGTATGGCAACTGCTTTGCGTACAGAAGATCTCAGGTTCATTCCTCAGCTTTCCCAGGTAAGGCTGGTATCAGTCAATGTTGACAATACTGAGTTGGGCCAAAGCTCTGACCTAGGTTCCTATATGAGCCTTTCCCAACACTTCATTTTACAAGGCATGCACCTTAGAAGCCATACACTGCACAAAATGGAATCAAATAACTTAAAGTAAATTGTAATTAATTCACACTCCCACGTTGATTTAATGATGCTTTTCCAGCTGCTTTGCAACAATCATAATGAACTGAAATAAACTGCCATGAATTTAATTGAAAATAAAATGAATTTATAATTAGGCAATCCATGTCACACCCACAGCGACATTTACATGAATGGAGTTGCTCATCAAGATTTAATATCGCCCTTTAAGGTAGCGTTTATAATGTTGATCTGATGTTGGATGAGCGTTTCAAGCTGTCAGGGCAAAGGGAGCAGTGAAGGGTTATGTGGGAGGAACATTGTTTCTGATTTGCCTCAAAGGGGTTGTGATGATCCTCAAATATTCCACAAGTGCTGTGGAAGTGCTCTGGTGGAGATTCCCAAGTGTTCTGGAAATGCCCCAGTGAAGATTCCCAAGCACTCACAAAGACAGAAGTGGCAGTTTTCCCAAGACTCAGCAGAATCCGTGTCTTTTAAAAAAACCTTTAGTGATGCTGCCACTGCTGCTGTACCTCCACTGCGTCTGATACCACTGCTATCACTGGTAGCAACAACACCAGCCATACCACTCCTTACAATACCATTACTGTGAGCCCGCTATCACACCCAATAACCCTCTATGGGTTTGTGTGTGTGTGTGTTTAGTGTTAATGCCTCCACAGTTGCCACTGCCACAAAGTTCTGTATGTGGCTGCTGGGCCAAAAAAATAATGATTGGTTGGAAAATTCTGACTCATGGGTCAGCAGTTCCCAGTCTCTGGTGTAAGGTGCAGGTATTGGGAAAGTCTTCCTTCGCAATTACATGAGGTTAACAAAAGATGAGTGTTTATTTGCAGAACGATGAAAACAAATTTTCAGTAAATTGAAGTCTGAGCTGAACACAATTAGAGCCAGAAATCAGTAAAACCAGTTTGCACCCAATTAATCTCCTCTACCGTCTCCCTCTTCTGGCAACTGGTCATCATCCTGACTGTCATTTTTGCTTACTTTAACATTCCATGCTTTATGTAGCCTCACCACACACCTGCTCCATACTGAAACCCCCCAAATGGTCCATGAGAGTACATGGTTCATTCCTTCTGTAAAGGCTAGTTGCAATAAGCAAGACCTTGTTCCATGTGCAGATATAACAGCCATCACATTGCCCATCACCTGCTTCATAAAAGTCACCTAACATTGACTGAGGCTTCTGTAAGGTTGATAAATGGCGGTGGGTGGTGGTGGATGAAGTTTTGGCCCCTCTCTGCCAGCCTCTACTGGCAAACTGGAGCATCAGTGATGGCAGAGGCTTCATCACATCCCAAGATGTGAGAAATTACTATTAGCAGTCATCTTGTTTGGCAGCAGCAGGCTTGGGGGTTCCAAGACAGGGCATTCTGGGAGAGAGGCAGAGATGGAGCTAGACCTGCAGGGCTTCAGGTAAATATGATTCTGCTACTCTGATCATCTCCACCCCTTATTAGGATTGTTCAGCCCATCTAAATCACCAGCCTTGCAAAATACGAAAATCAATCATCTCTATGTGGGTTTGTATCAACCCTGCATACCACCTCTCTGCCTGCTCAGATGGAATGTTTGAGTCTGGATTGACTTCTTTTTCTTAGTTGTTGGTGTTTATTTGTTTAATAAAATTATATAAAAACCTTTGAGAAAATAAATCAGTGCATCAAGCAATTTTGCTGGAATTTACAGGAGATTCCCAAAGCATGATTGGCTGCTTCAAGATGAAATGTGTTTCCAGTATCCCATAGGTGGAAATCTGTCAACAGCTATTTACATCCTGAAACATTTCTAATATGATCTTCATACTATTTATGCTTCACATCAAGTGCCTAAGTAATTGGAACAGTCTGCAATAAAGCAATTGTCAGTTTGCTTTTTCCTCTTCCCACCTCAAAAGTGCAGACCCAACAAATGATAATGCAAGAATAGAAAAGACTGTGGATTAAATTACTTGCTTATATAAATAGTTAAAGTTAAAGCTCTTCCGAAACAACTCCTGCCTTTTACTTTGGGATTTTTGAATAGGCGAGTGTAGTTGGGTTTTTTTTTGTTTGTTTGGTTTTTTGTGTTTTTTTTTTTTGCTTTAAAAAGAATAACTCCCTTTCTTTTGAAATATTTAGCTACCAACACTTGGTTGTCTAGATCTGTCAATCCCTAGTCTCAACTGCCAATCTGATTAATATCTGTATATGGAATATGGGGCACCATATTTCCCTTCACCTCAGACAACCAAATGTCTTCTACCAATATTGCCTGAGGCTAAGATTAAAATCCTCTTGTTTTCCTGGGAGCAAGACCATTTGAACTTAATAGGATGTACTCCTGAGCTAACACAAAAGAATCTGGATGAATGTTGTTTGCAGAATTGGCTCTTTTCTTTTTCTTCTTTACTTCTTTATCTTAATTGGTACCTATCTGTTTCATGAGTTGTTGCTGTTGTTTTAAAAGTACCACTCCCAAGCAACCCATCACAGATTAATTTATCTCCCATCCCTTTACTATTGCTCTATATTTGCAAAACCCTGTGAGCAGCATTCAAAACATCTTAAAATCACCTTAATTAAATATTTCACAGCAATACAGAAAAATCACTCTAGAAGTGCTGCTTTTATGTTGCATTACTGCTGAATGTTAACAACAATATATAAGCTTGATAGGGTTTCACAAGTTGCACTGAAGCACCTGCAGAATACTGTGGGAGTTGCCTGCAGGTATGGATGGTGCCAAGGGAAAGAAGAGGGTTGCACAGAAAGGACAAAACACACCCCCGGGGTTGGCAGATACCTTTGTGCCACTTGTTACATTTTTGAAACAGAAATAAGATGATATTTTACCATCAACGCTCCTGTCCTAAATATATTTTACTGTATCTTAAATACGATATGTTTAATTTAATGGAGTTAGCTAGCAAATGTTGATTAGGACATATTGACTGACCAGTGGCGTAGCGTGGGGGGTGCCAGGGGTGCCGGCCGCACCGGGCGCAACATTTGGGGGGGTGCGCTCGCTGCCTCCGGAGTCGCCGAAGAGCCTCGGGCGCAGGCTGTAGCGGAGCCGCATGTCTCGCGGAACCGACGAGCTGTGCGCGCGTCCGGGCTGAAGGCGCCCGGCAGGCAGCGGCTCTCAGCGCTCGCCGCGGAGGACGCGCCAGGCAGCCCCTCCTCACAGCCCCGCCTCCGCCGGTGCTGCTGCAGCTGCTGGGCCGTTGCATTTTCCTCGCCTCTCTGCCCCCCTCCTCCTCCGGGCAAGCGGCGTCGTTTGGGCGGCAGCGGGGGGCACAAATTACTTGCCTTGCCCCGGGTTAGGGGGCGCAAATTACTTGCGTTGCCCCGGGTGCTGACAACTCACGCTACGCCGCTGTGACTGACTGAGAAGAAGAAGAAGAAGAAGAAGAAGAAGAAGAAGAAGAAGAAGAAGAAGAAACTTTTCTACAGGGGCCTTGTATTAGAGAGGTGATTCAAAGGTGAGCAATGAATGGGGAGGCATAAAAATTTAGGCAACTGCCTTAAACTGCTTCAGGTCTACCTAGCTCAGTATGTCTTCATCAACTTACTGTCAGTGGCTTTCCAGGGTTTCTGACAGGACAAATTCTCAATTCTACATGAAGAATCCAGAGATTGAATGTGAGACCTTCCATATGCAAAGCAGATGCTGTACTATGGAGCTATGACCTTTCCCCATCCCTGGGAGCAATTTTTGGAGTTCCATTTCCCTTCCACAAAGGAACCACTGAAGTGTGAGATTTCAAGGCTGATTAACATTCCCTCTGTTTTAAAACCAACTAGGTTTTGTCAACCAGTGGCAAAGAGGCCTGTTCACTTATTCACCACAGGGCATATGGGCAATAGATTACATCTCCAAAGCTTCAAAGTTGAAAGAAATCTGTAGTTTGCTGATAGCCCCACCAAGATGGTGGCTATTCTTTTTTTAAAACAAACAAACAACCCAAACCAATCCTATTGTAGCTTAAAAATACCCCTGATCCAAGCTGGAATGATGCTAACTTTCTCTTTACAAGGAATGGGTTTTAACACTTAAGGGATATCATCTGTTTATTTTTAAGATCAATATATAGCCACAATGGCACAGATAAAAGTGAGGTTGACGTTCCTTCCTGACTCCAGACAAAGGTTGCAAACCATGTCTCAGAAGGTACAAATTGCTAAAGTGTTGACTTTCTGAGCTCTTATTGCTTTTAGCACCTGTGGTAGTTAATCTCACCTTTTCCCCTCACACCTTGGGAACAGCAGGCTGGCCTGACCATACACATGGATGCACAATGAAATGGCTATTAGGATGGCTGCTAATATGATCCCCAGACAATACATTTGCCACTGATTTTTGCCTAAAGCCAGAGGCAGACCAAGACATTTTTCTGCCTGAGGCAAAACAAAAGAAAACACACACATAAAAATTACCTCATGGGGGTAAAAATAAAATAAAATAAAAATGACAAACTACATAGTTAGGAAATTTGCTGTCCATTTAACGGCACCCTGAATTATGCCACCTGAGGCAATCCACCACAATGTGCCTAATGGAAGGATTAACCCTGTCCAAAATAAAATGTTGAGCTGAAACGGGACATATCTATTGAGAGGAAATATTACTGTTAAATATTTTAAATATGTATAAGGCCATCTCAACATAAAAAAGCTTCAAAGGTTGCACACAAATCTGAAACCAATGGAAAAAATTAAGAGTGTTCTTTAAATAACTCTGGTTCTGATATTATATTCTCAAAGCTTCACTAAAAAAGAAGAAAAGATGGGATTATAGAAGATCCAATTCTCTTTCTATTTTCTTTTGCCTCAATCCTGCCACTGTTTCAAAAATAGTCTTATGGACAAAGTTCCAATTGCTACCAGAATCTGAACATGACAAAAAGTGAAAAACAAAAACCAACAAAAATAATGGAAAGTTGAATTAAGTAAACTAGTACATGCTACTTGAAGGGGTTGTGGATGCTGACTGAAGCTGGCTGTTAATTTTTTGGTGTATTCAATGCGTATCCTGGCGTGGAGAACTCCAAGGGCCACATTGCCCTCTGAATAATCTTCCAAGGGCCACATGCCAGTGATGTGTATGGCCATAAGCAAAAGTAGATAAAGCAAACTAATGTAAACCTTTGTACAATAGGTTAGTTTTTGCACACACTCCTTTCTATCCTCCTTCCAAGCAAGCAAGAGTTGATATAAGAGTTCAAGGACACATTCTAGCTAGGCAAAAACATTCAGGGCGTGAAGCAGGGCCAGGAAGGAGATAGGCCTGGGTGGAATTTTGAGGGCCAGACAGATGAACACTTTTGCTCCCCGCACCTGACCTAAGTTTCTCCACCTGGTCTACCCCAACAAAATTTGAATGCCAAAATCATTTGGGGAATGAATGCCCAATTAACTCCAATTACAGTAGTTTCCAGCCTTCCCATCTTTCTCTTGGTTGAAGTAAAAAAGACATATAATAAGATCTGCTCCATTTGTGCCACCAGTTGGACTGGTATTTGTGATTTGTGAATCAAAAAATGTTAGGCATTATGGATCTGTATAGTCATGGTGACATTATATGCACTGGCTGCAAGGAAGGAAGGAAGGAAGGAAGGAAGGAAGGAAGGAAGGAAGGAAGGAAGGAAAAGGGAGACAAAAGTTGTTTTGGTGGCTTTAACAGAGGATTGAGCAAATTCCTGGAGGATAAGGCCACAACTGTCAGAGGCAGTATAGTTACTGGGAATCCTGTTTGACCACTTTGAGAACAGGGTGCTGGACTAGATTTGCCTTTGGCTTGATCCACGAAATTCTTATTTTACTGCATTTCTTCTGGATAACAGGATAAGAACCCCTTCATGCACAGGAACTGAGTGCAAGGGCTTTTGGCCCTTTAGCTTAATGGAAATGAATGCTATGTCGACAAGTTAAATTAATAATATTGCATTCCTCTGAGAAATGTTGGCATCTAGAGTGGACACCATAAGGCCCCTGCTTCAATAGTGGGGATACTGCCAATCCCTGGAGCCTCTGTGTCCTGCTCCTCCTCCTATTTGCTGCTGCTGCTTATATACTCACCTTCTCTAAGAAAGCAATAAAGAAAGGGGGGAGCAATAACTTCCCTGCAGAGAGGTGTGAATTGGACCCAGAAGGAGAGGAAACTGACTAGGCAATGGTAGCAGTGGTGCTGATGAAGAGGAGGATGAAATATTAATAGAGGAGACTTACTGAGAACATCTTGTTGACCTACACCCCCCCCCAAGTAAACCCACCCTGGAACTGATTCTTGAACTAGTTGTGTGGATCTGAGCTAAGTTTTCTGTCCAGCACTTGGAAGAAAAAGAAGCAAATAAAATATGTCCTGGTGAGTCTGTTCAGTGCCTGGACAAGTGACTGCCTAGCAACCAAATGTCCACCATCTTGGGTTCCATGGTGGAGAATCATATGAAGTTAATGTCAGGAAATAAATAAACACAATATTTTCATGCCATTTCATAACCCTTGAGTACAAGGCATAGAAACTGAAAACTGCTCAGTTCTAGGGCTGTCTGAGCAATAACAGCCTCCAAAAATTCACTGTCCTATTTATGAACTGCAACACTGAAGGAGAGTGGGTTTGAGAGTGGGCAGGAGAAATTTCTCAGAAATTTCTTTCTTTAGGAATTTCAGCTCAGCTTATTCTGTATGATCCTATTCTTAGTATATTCTGAAGGATGCAGGACAAAATAGGCTATGGAGGGAAGGAGTAGGGACTATGGACATTAATTCTGTCAGCAATATTCAAATATAAACATTGTTATTCCTGAAATTCTCCATGCTATCCAAATAATAATAATAATAATAATAATAATAATAATAATAATAATAATAATAATTTGGGGAGGTATATTTTCTATTATTTTTGAGGAATCCCCCCAAAAAAAATTCTCATAAAAATCCTTTTCTGAAACATTTTGTCTTAGCCTTTGTAAATTTATCTATTTATTATTTATCTTATTATTATTATTATTATTATTATTATTATTATTATTATTTACACCCATCAATCTGGCAGGGTTTCCCCAGCCACTCTGGAATCATCTTGTAGAGGTGGGTTATGTCCCCAGCCCTCTTCAATCAATTCCTAGCTGAAGTTATACAAAACACTATCTTCATAGTCACGAAGCTACTAAGGGCATTTTGTTAAGAAGACTTTTCCTGAAGTGTGGCCTAGCCACTCTATGGATTACCAACCATGCAATTACAGTTGTAGAATTTGTTTTTAGCTTCTCGCATCTTTTTATCTTGTCTTATTTTATCTGATTGTGCAATGTTTCAATAGCTTGTTACTGCAAAGCTGTTTATAAATCTGTAAAGTAAATAAAATTTAAAACAATAAAATAATTGGTGCTAGTCCCTTGCATTTCCAAGTCTTTGTAGAAGGCCAGACAGGTATCTTGGCTTAAGTTTTTGCTTTCTTTCAGCACTAACACAGAGATGAGTTGAATAGAGCAAAGGAAAGCTTTATCGTTATTTTTTAAGACTGATCTGTTCCCAGGGGCAGCCATTCTCTGCCACTTGACACATTTGACATGTCACTGGCAGAATAAAATCTTCAAACATGGAAAACCTGTCAGGGTCACTGCTCAAAAGTGTATGCAAGTTGGCGGGAGGAGGGAGAGTTCTCTTTTCTGTCTCAGGACAAAATTGAGAAGTAGTTATTTATTCTTTCCCCAGGTAGAAACATGATGTTATTTTGGCACATTGGTCAAATGCTTGAAAAATAATGGGAAGAGCTATGTATCCACTGGACCTATGGCCCTACAGTGAGAGTTGTACTCCAACAGGAGAGGGGTAGATTTATTTAATTGCCATTTTAATTCCATGAGGTGTGCTGCCCGGGGACAGTTTTTTTAAGAGCAGACTACAAGTACTTCAAATAAATAAATAAGCATGCAACCCTCTGGACTATACATGGTGACAGCCCTTGAGGTATTTGCCATATCTCATCTCTGCCTCCTCTAATCCAGACAAAATATGATCAACTCCCTCAGTCATTCCTCATAAGGGTTGTCTTCCAGGCCCTTTAACATCTTGTTCACCTTCCTCTTCACATGTTCCAGCTTATCAATATCCTTCTTAAATTGTGGTGCCCAGAACTGGACACAGTATTGCAGGTCAGATCTGACCAAGACAGAATAGAGCTGGACTATGACCTTATTGGGACACTATCCTTTGATAATTTGGAATCCATAATGCCCAACTGCAAATGACATAAAAGGTGCTTACACAGTTAAGCACTAAAAAACCGCTTGAGGTTACACATTTCTATGGCTGCTGCTGCTACTTGAAGCAAATAACCTATGAACTAGCAGCATCATAAAGTATTTCAAAGACAAGTCATATTAATATCATTGAAATAGTCGTCAACTCCTGTATTATTTCCATCAACATAGACTGCAACCTATGCCAAGCCCACAAGTGCAACAACACTTCCCTGATCCTGATTTCCAGCAACTAGTATTCAGAGACATACCAGGTCTGATAATTGAAGGTAACATAGCCATCACCCATAGGATTATCCTGTATGAATTTGCCTAACTCCCTTTTAATGATGCTTAAATTGGCAGCCATAACTACGTATTGCCATAGTGAATTCCACAGTTAAACTACGCACTGTATGAAGAAGTAATTACATTTGTCTTTTCTGTATTTCCCCACATCAAGTTTCATTGGAAGACCTGCATTAAGCAAGAAGTTCTTTCTATGCAGTTTCTGCCTTTTTGCAAATCTGTTTATAGATCTGATTGGTCCATTCCTCCTGTCTTGTTTGATGCAATTCCTTCCTGATGTTTTGGACTTCAATTTTTATGATGTCCTGCCAGTAAGACCAAAGGTCAGGAAAGATGGGAGTTGTAGTCCAACAATAACTCCAATCTTCCCTGACCTTTGGTCATGCTGGCAGGGCATCATGAGAAGTGAAGTCCAAAACATGTGGAGGGCACCAGGTTGGGAAATGCTGGTCTACTCAGACTGACAGCAGGTTTATAGGGCATTTCCCATTCTCTATTGCGTGCTAGTTGATCCTATTTATTTCAACTGGAGGTGTCAGGAATTGAACTTAGGGCCTCCTACAAGGGAAACCTATGCTCTGTGAATGAGTTATGGCTCTCTCCCTGTTTCCATTTGTTTACCCTGGCACATCTTTCTCTTCTCCTTCATAGCTCATTTTCATAACTGTAGTCCCCGAAGAATAGATAGCTTT
Organism: Podarcis vaucheri; assembly: GCF_965113315.1. Taxonomy (NCBI): domain Eukaryota; kingdom Metazoa; phylum Chordata; class Lepidosauria; order Squamata; family Lacertidae; genus Podarcis; species Podarcis vaucheri. Next base: position 14,330,460 of record NC_138758.1, on the reverse strand, counting down.
GTAGCCCAGGCTTGCCTGAACAGACAATACATAGTTAGAATTCAGGATGGCAAGAGGAATTTTGGCAGTTGGAAGAGAAATGTTGAATAGTTCTCTCTCTTTTCAGAACACCTACCAGCTCAGCCAGCTGACAGTAACAGAAAAGTGTGCACCTTCGAACGGACTTTAACACTAATTTCTCAGTGTGAGTGATTTAGGCAATATGTCCAGCATGGACACATTGTGTGGCCTTTCAGGAGTCTGTAGAATGGGAGGGATAACTGTTAGCCTTTGGGAGGGAAAAATATGAAGTGGGCCTCATGTATTTTCTAGGCTGAGATTGCTATAAGTGCAATCAATAATAAAAAGTACGCTTCAAGTTCTAGGTTTTATCTAAGGAGTCTTTCTATTTCCATAAGCATCTTATTGGCATTGGCTACAGCATCCTTGCATGTCAACTCTGCACTCTTTGTGTTCACCATATATAAGACCGTTTAGAATTTCACGTGTGTGTGTGTGTTGCAGAGGGGAAATTTCAAAGTGGATCACCTACACTATGTCAACCCAGGTCAGGAACAGGAGTATATAATGATCTTGGGAAGCTAGTCAGTATCTCACAGTTATGGGTTCAGGTGACCCTCCTCCACATTTAAATTTTGTGTGAGGGGGTTGCATGGCTAAACCTTGGCCTCTCCCAACACAATTTGTGCATTCACATTCTCTTGTGAACGTTCAGATACTCTATATATAGTATATAACTTACAGTCAATGATGCGGACTGAGTATGGAGGTGTGGGAAAGCACACGACATGATAGCATCATTGAATAGATCTCAACTGCCATTTTTTTATGGTAGACCCATCTCCATTAAAGCATCTATTTCTACTCCTACAAGTAGTACAATTGAGCCAACCGTTTTCCTTTCTTTCCTTCTCCCTACACCTGCTATGTCTCCCTTTAGCAACCTACAAACCCAAAATGTGAGGTTTTCTGCTACATGTGGGAAGTTTCAGTGTTTCAAAAGTTCAGAACTAATTGCATTTGCATCCAAAATGTGCTGTAAAGCGGAGCGGGTAGCTGTGGATTAAACGCTTTAATGTGCCTGCTGACTCTACCAAAAGTTGCCCCTGTCTGAAGTAGCAATGTCAACATTATCACTCAAGTGTGACTTTGTTCTTTTTCCTCTCGCATTGACATCCCTCTTTCATCTTGTGCCAGATTAGCCGGCTGTCAACAACTGTGACACTGTGTGTTTCAGATAGGAAACAAACTAAACTCCAACCAAGTCAACCCTATAGTCTGAAGTGTGAATAATGTGGGGAATAGTTGTGGGTATGGAAGGGGGGGAGTGTTTTTGTTAGTCATGGTTGCAATTCTCTTATTGCTCATTGTCTCTCTAGGATGCAGAATGCCAAAAACTTTGAAACCAGGAAGGAACTAGCTTCATTCCAGGAGAAATGGTGGCCTGGAGCCAGCTTGTGTTAAAACAGAGAACACAAATTTTACTCACCTTTTGAATGCATAATTTCAAATAAGTTAAGGCTGGTAAAGAAAGTGAACTGATGCAAGTGAGTTTTGCATTCTGGCACAATGTATATTGGTGGCATGAGTGTATACCATAAACCAGGCTTTTCTCCAGTTGATCAATTTTGACCTCCTGGAGTCAGTGGGGACTTTACAGGACAGAATAAAGTCCTTGGGATGCCGGGGAACAGAATCATTTTTAGTATAATTTTTAAGTGAACTGAACTTATTTGCATATATGCAGACTAATACTCAGATTGTAATGCAATTATCCTTTGTATTTTACACTTATGAGTTTTGCAATCTATGTCTCAGCTCAATAGGTGTACCAAAATGTGTGAAATAATACACACTGAAGGATAAGACTTCCTGGGAGGTGCCTCCGGTAATGGCGAAATTCCTCTGATCGGGAGGAATTTGCCCCGTGGGAATTGGGTCTGGCCGCCACGGCGAAGGCGGAGACCCACAAAAAATCACAGGCAGGAGAAGCCTGTGAACATGGGATTCGGCGGGCACCTTTTGTGCCTCCCCTACTCGTGGGGAAACCCAGTTTCGGGGATCCGGAACGAAGTGGGGTGAGCAGCGCGGTGCTTCGAATCATCTGCTTCTTCCACAGAGTGAAGCCGCATAGCTGTTGCCGGAGAGCACTGACTTTTCCCTGTGGACTATTAGACTTCAAAGTAATTACCCGTGAGTAGAGTGGAAATGGGAGAATTGGACTTTAAACGTTTAATTTGGCATTGAAACGGGGAGGCTCAACACAGGAAGCCCGCCTTCCCCATTTGTAAATAGACGGAAGCAATAAGGCTGCAAGCTAAAGTCTTGGAAAGCCTTTTGTAAAAGACTAAATTTCCATCGGTAAAGAGTATAAACCCCCCCCCCCCGGTGGCAGGAAAAGAGGGGGGAAAGTGGTGGACAGAGTATACCTGCAGGAGAGAGTGATGAGAGTAAAAATACCGCCGCTGGAAACGGGCTGCTAGCAGGACCGACGTTTTGGAATGATCATTGACAGCGCTTAGAATGTCCTTTGACAGCTAGTAAAATAAGAGAAATACATTGTTTCTACTGTCTCCGACTGTTACTAAAAAGGAGTAAAAGTAACTGAAAAATTGAAACTAACTTCGGATTTGTGTTTGAAAGAGGATACTAATTGACTATTATAAATAGAAACTGTTTCCCCCTAGTGGAAGTCTTTGAAATTGGTTGCTTTATAAGAGCTGGGCTAGGGGAATTTCCACAGATAAAAAACCGTGAGACTTTGGGACTGACCTTGAATTTGTTAAGTGTTATGGCAAATGAAAAGGGAAAAACAGACCAGCCAACAGCTGGGGGAACATTGAAATCTGGTAAGACTTGGCAGCAACCCAGGAGAGCTTCAACATCAGGCCCCTCCGCCTCTTCTGTGGCTGCTGTTTCTGCATCAGTACATTTAAAATCAAAAGGAATGTCAACAGAAGAGGCCCTAGCAGTTGCATTAAGTAAGATAAATAATTCACTGGAACAGCTTAATAAGAAAGTGGATGCTGCAACTAATAAAATTGTTTTAAATACAGAAAGCATAAATAACTTGGGACAAAAGGTGAACACCAATACAGAATCCATCCAGAAATTGATACAGGAATCTACTTTGACACGGCAGACTGCAGAGGAAGCTAGGGATAAGGCAGCTACAGCTGAATGCAAAGTAACTCAACTGGAGAAAGAGATAGTTCCAACCCTACAGAGGCAACTTGACGAACACAAGTTGACGCTTGCTATGATTGAACTTAAAGAAAAACAGACAAATTTGAGGATTAGAGCCATACCTGAATTGGAGAAGGAAAGCTTGATAGATTTTCTTACACAGGTATTTGCTGATTTTTGGGAATTGGACTTGGGTCAAGAAGAGTTTGGAATTGTGAGGGCATTTAGACTTGGAAGAGGAGGGGGGAAAGAGAAGAATAGAACAAGAGACAGTTTGATTTCCCTCCGGACCAAAGAAGAGAGAGACAAAATTTTGGGTTGGCACTACCAGAAGAACCTAGAAATACAACAGTCAAGAGTGGAAATTTTTAAAGACGTTCCGAAATACCTTTTGGATCTTAGACCTAACTACGGAGATATTGTTGCTCTGCTGAGAAGGAATAAAATCATCTTCAGGTGGGAGTTCCCCCAAGGCCTATCTTTCAGTTTCAAAGGAAGGAAAATAAAAATAAGATCAGTAGAAGATAAAGTAAAGTTTTTGATTAAATACGAAGAAGATCTGCAGAAGGGAATTGGAAAAGAGCCAACAGCATTGGATAGAAGATCAGCAGATAGAGGACCAGAGCAAAGAGCATCGGACAGAAGATCACCAAACAGGGGAATACTGGATATATCGACATTATCCTTTGGATTGGACCTCCCAGTGAACGTGTCACCATCGCCACCAACAGAAGAGGAGCAAGCATTGGGTGCAGTTGGGGGGATACCAGAGTAACTACATGATGGCGTTGCAGGTTTTGAGCTGGAATGTTAATGGACTTAACTCCCCGGAAAAAAGGCAGAGAGTATTTCATTTATTTAAAAAAGAGCATTTGGACTTGATCTGTTTACAAGAAACACATGTGATAAGGCTACATAGGAAGATATTGAGTAATAAAAGATTAGACCAAGAATTTATCTCATCAGACAAAGTAAAAAAAAAGAGGAGTGGTCCTCTATGCAAAGGAGAGCCTATCACCAAAATTCATATTCAAAGATGATCAAGGAAGATTTGTTGCAACTGAAATTCAATTACAAGGAGAGAATTTTCTGATTATAGGTATTTATGCGCCAAATGAAGGAAAATCAGAGTTCTTTAAGAAGCTACACAAGGCAGTTTCCAATATAAAAACACAATTATTTATTGAATTTATATACCACCCTATTCCTGGAGGTCTCAGGGTGGCTCACAGAACAAAACCTGAACACAAAACCACAAAATATATAATCAAAATAAAAACAACAACCCAATAATCCCCCCAACCCCCCCCCCACATTTTAAAAGGGCATAGGATGGAATACATAACATGGTTATATACTTGTATGTCAATAGCTGCTGGTGTACAACTTTGGACCACTCTGCCAGATAAAGTGATGGGGGCAAGTGCCTTGGTGGTCCAAATTCATCCCACAACCAGAATGCCTTCATTGACATCCTGGACCAGCATTGCATCAAGCTGTGCGCTAAAATGATTGTAGCATAGCATTCTCTTTTCCCAATCCAGGACACCTTCAATCACTCAGCAGCGGGCAAACTCCTAAAAGACAAGCAAATCCATTCATTGTGTGAAATCTTTCACTTTCACTGTCACTCTTTGCTTCCAGCCTTCATTTCCCCCCTGGATGATCAGTGGCTGCAGCTGCTTTGCACTAATTTGCCGAATCATTTGATTAAGCTTAAAAGAGAGATTTAATTAAGAAGAGGGAGCCAGATAAAGGGAGGGGAAATGAGAAAGTACAGCAGTTTGTTGACTTACTGGACTATCATTATTGCAATGGTGGCTTGCGTCCATTGGGACTGGTAGGACAGAAGGCGCAGCAACCAACAGTAGGTGGATACAGCCAATGGCAGACACAAAACCAACTCAATTTAATTTTGTCTCCACCTTCCTCCCTGCTGATTACTACAACGACAACACTGAAACTAACAACAAGGAGGAAATGATCAGGCAGTACCATCCCCTAGACTGGTTGTAAATTGAGGGGGGCCACTAGGGGCGCATTGGAAGATGGCTGACAATAACATCTCTCCGACCCACACAAGGTAATTAAGAGGCTGTGATGGGAGTAAACAGCCTCCCTGCCCCCCCAAGCCTGTGGGGGGGGGACTGCCCTTGCCTGCTGTGCCCTATACCACCCCCGAATTTGTGGGGGAACTAGGCAGAAAGCCCTCCTGTGGATCTCGGCACTCCTAGACGCTGTCTCTGGTCCACGCCCCTAGCTGCAGTAACTTCAAAAGAAACAATTAGGAGGAAGCGAATGCACATATTTCAAGGAAGAAGGGGGAGTAAAGACTGCTAACTGAAGAGATCTCTGATAAACAAGACCGGTCGGAGGAACAAGAATAAATCATGAGAAGACACACCAAGGCAAGGACTGGATGGGGGAGGGGGGGAAACTTTCCTTTCTTTTCTCTATGTGATTAACCAAGAATCCCCCCCCCCCAAGTCACGTCACAAGTCAGAAATGCCGTTTAAATGGCTTAAGCTGTGGATTTAAGGCTGTTTGGAGATAATTTTCTAACCAAAGCATGTTTTAAGAAGATTGTGGAAAGTATAAGAGCTTTGGAATGACGCAGTAAAAAATACTGTTGCCATTTTGGTAAGTTCTGTCGGAAGACTTAAGCCTGGGAGGAGGAACATTGTGGGTGAGCCTTCTCAGGGGGGCTTAAGAGTGACAGATTTGCGAGATTAATGATGGAAAGAGTGATGTTATTTATGAAAGCGATGATATATGGAAACCATCTTGATATGAGGATTGGACAAACGGAAAATTCACATAGGATTATAATTGGTGCTTACCTGCTTAAGGAGATTATGAGAAGAGATCATAAAGGAAAAAAGAAAAATATACGAACAAGATGAGATATGGAAACAGCAAGATAAGACTGGATAGAAGTATGAACATTATTTGGACAGATTTGTGGATATTAACACAGCAGCAAGAAGATGATCGGAATCCCCCCTCGGAACTTGAAATATGGGCCCCCCAGCAAAAAATTAAAATTCGGCTTTGTAATTCGGAATTTATGTGATTTGATTTGATTTGATTTGATTGGTCGGTTAATAAAAAAATATTTTTTAAAAATAGACTGGTTGTAAATTGGAAGGTAGGTATTGATGATATTGACTACCCATAGAATGATATGCATGGGATGGTGCCCCATTCACCCCAATGGACAACCTTCCATTGCATTGTTGGATACATACATAGACATTTGTTTATTGCTGTCAATGTTTGTAGTCATAGCCTACTTATGGGCTTTCCAGAGATGTTTGCTATGCCATTGCAAGAAGCAGGATGGGGCACTAGAAAGATATACAGTAGTGCCTCAGGTTAAGAACTTAATTCGATCCGGAGGTCCGTTCTTAACCTGAAACTGTTCTTAACCTGAGGTACCACTTTAGCTAATGGGGCCTCCCACCGCCACTGCACTGCCAGAGCATGATTTCTGTTCTCATCCTGAAGCAAAGTTCTTAACCTGAAGTACTATTTCTGGGTTAGCGGCGTCTGTAACCTGAAGTGTCTATAACCTGAAACGTCTGTAACCCAAGGTACCATTGTATTGTCTTGTCTCATTCTTATCTGGTTCCATGGTGTGGTCTGAAGGTACATGAAACCAACATCTTCTTGAAGCTAAGCTCCTGGTCAGTGTCTGGGACAAGAACCACATGCATACCACCTTGAGTTCTCTGATAGAAAAGAAGTGGAATATATATTTAAAAAATGTAAGGTATATTCACCAGGTCTGATTTTATAACTCAAGTAGTCACAATGTAAAGATGTAACAGTATTACCTAAGAGGAAGCACACCCAGGAGAGTGACTCACACATGGGTAGTTCTTACACACTCTAAAAGCAAACTTTTGTGGGTGCAACAGTGAAGCATGCTTCAATTTGTAATTGGGGGCAGAGGGCAATGCTTTAGCTGTGATGCAATGTTCAGTCTATCAGAATAGAACTAGGAAGACTTGCTCAGCTATGGATGATCTTAAGATGCTTGCCAGCTCTCCATCTAACTTACATCACAGTTAAATTACAGGAGTGGAAATGCCATACATGCTGCCCTGAACTACTTGGAAGAAGAGCAGCATAAATATGTAGTTGATAATTTAAGGAAACACTATTTTTTTAAAAAAGTCATATTTAAAATGCTTAATCTTTCAATAAACTTTTCTTTTCTTTGTGTTGCAAAATGTGCATGCATTAGGAATCTGAATATGCCCAATATATTTTGTTGACAGAATGGTTTCAATCACTAGGGAATCAAATTGGAGATTCAACCAAATTAGCTTTGTTTTGTATCTATGCTGGGCTTGACAGGAGGTGTTCAAAGAAGATGAAGAGAAGTCTGGATAGGGAAATATGTCAATTAGGTGGCAAGTGAATGAAATCTCTGCAACAAAACTTTTCACAAAAGGGAGAGAACTGGATTTCCTTTCATGGTAGGTTTATTAAAAAGTAACTTTTGGGTGTGATAAAAATAACTGCCTCCTTCTCCTGCTTAAAACTGAAAAATGTTGGTGACAGACATGTAAATTCTATAGATGCTTCTCTGAGCTCTTTTAAGGGTTATACATAGTAATTGGCTAACTCCTCTCAGCTTTTATTTGGAAATGGGTCACCAGTTCCTAAAAGGCCTACACTGATATTCAACTGACTTAAAATCTCATCTATTTTTGTCTGCGTTCTGATCACTTGCTCAAATTAAGCTATATATCACACCCACTCACATGCATACTCACTAGCTCTAGCTAAATCCAGCGAGACTTCTGAAACTGTGCCGCTCCATAAAGTGTCTGACCAAAACATGCTCTGGCAAGCCAAGTAGTCAATAATAACACAGAGGTTTTCATTATGGACTGTATTAGCTGCTCCCCATTTAACAATGTCCCCCCCCCCAGATCATTCATCAACCTTTCCACCTCACCTTCAAGAAGAGTTAGAATCTGCATATTGTCCAGCTGCCAATGTGAGGCGATGCCCCCTCCTCCCATTGACTAAGCATCTGGTACTGTTGGTCTTGCATTGCTAAATGGCAAACAACTGGAGTGGTTCCCCTCACCCATCATGGACTCTATGGAACATTTGAGGAGCTGCCCTTGAAATAATCACACCACAACAACCACTACCAGCAGCTAGAACCTGGGGACATGGCATTTTCCATTGTTGTTCTGCAGAGCCTTCATATATCATCATTGTTTGTTTTTTTAAAAGGAACTCCTTTTCACTTATTGTTAGCTGCTTTGGAGACCCATTGCCAGGTAGAATGACAAGATACAAAGGCTGTAAATAAATAAGAAATAAATCATGCTTTCACAACTTCTTTAGCCTTTAGTGAGACATTACAGATGCATAAGGTACGCTTTCACACAGTGTGTAGCTAAACTAGAAAATGCACTACAACAACATGCTAGAAAATGTACTACTACAACATGCTAACATAAACTTAGATGAACCTCAAAGGCAATTAGAGAAATTAATAGACTAATGGCTATTAGTCATGATGGCTCCTTGCCTCTGAATACCAGTTGTGGAAAAGGGGCAACATTAGTAAAGAACCATTGTCTTGCCTGTGGGATCCTAATCTGGTCACTTATTGTGGGGAACAGGATGTTGACTGGTTAAGCTGGATTCTTCTTATGTTCTTATGACTTCCTCCCAGATGTCCCCAATTCAGCACAAATGTAATGTGAAATGCAGTGGAAATGTGAAACTCGGTGCTATCACTAATAGAGCAGAATCCATTCACACCCAAGAGGCTTGGAGATTTGTGATGATTGTGGTTCTAAAATTATAGTTTTAAGAAGTTCATTCCCATGAGACAGAATGTTCAGAGCTCGCTATCAGTGCTGAGTTCTGTCCATGGTGCTGGACTAGCAAATACCTTCCTTGCTATTTTACTCAGTAATTCATTCATTTCCAGAGAATGATGTAGTTAACAGAAGAACAACCTTCATCCATGTCTCTGGACTGTCAACTCTGCAACGGCTATTGTACCCTTATAAAAAGGACAGGAGTTTTCCCTTCTCAGTCATGTAACAATGTTTTAGCTTGTAAGCCCCACAAAGGATGGTCCAAAGCTGTTTTGTCACGAGCTACTCTAGAATGTAAGATTTCCCTAGAAAGCCATAGAAGAGATGCATTGCATGCTTGCATTGACAAGTTTGATAGAATTCATTATGACTGTTTCCAAAGTTTGCCATTACTTATTGCAGAGAATGAATCCACCCAGATCACAATGCTTAGGCACACAACCAATCAATTATCTTGTCCCTGTTTTCCCCCACCCGACTCCAACATTTCTCTGAGAAAGCTCATAAACCATCAGCCGGTTTCAAATCAATTGGAGGAGTCCCATTACAATTGACATCAAAAAGCTTTGTAAATAGATATGGGTACCTCCCTCTACACATATCAGGAACATATTGTTCTGACTTAAAAATAAATAATCAGTGCCTCAAATAGAGTATCACTCCAATGATACTAATGTCAGCTCTATCAGACTCAAGCCAATCCTGCTTTCTTTTAAGTGAAATTCTTGACTTGCTTTGATTAATTATTTAAGAGCCATGCAGTTTATTTTTAGATGCTATAGTAACTACACAAAAGGGTTTGTTGTGTAGCATTTCTATTGCACCTTTGAAAATTCTTCCCCCTAGAAATCATTTTCCAAAATGGTATCAGAAATCAGGAGGGGGTAATGTATTACATGGCACTCCAAATCAATTCATTTCCTTATAGGATTTATTTTCTGTAAACTATATGGACATGCCAGCCTGGCTGTTCATTTGCAGTGAAGGATGTAGTTAACTTCATCCACATCATCCTGCCTTAAAATTACATAATCAGGAAACCCTGGTTGTATTTGTGAGTGGTTAGTTTGACAGGAATTGAGTAAAGGCCTTTTATTAGGTGGCTCCACATTTCTGCAATGCATTGCTGCTTATGGTGTTGGTGGATGCCATTCACCCTCTTCTCTGAAAGTATTCAAGAGGGCTTAAAAACCTATCTGCTTTCAATGACCTTCACTTGAGATTAGGCTTTTTCTGTGGGGTTGCTGATGAATTTTAGTTTACACTTGAATGAATTACTGGTTGTTTTGGGACTGATTAATTTTAGTTTGAATTTGAATGTATTTAGCATTAGGATTATATGTATTAGTTTATATTTAGTTTTGCGAATGGCTGGCATTAGGTCCCAGATAAATGCACTTGTTAGTGGTTTTTTTATCCAACTTTCAATGTGAATTTTCAAAGCAATGTTATATATAGAACTGTAACAATAAATTAATGCAACTGTATAACAATGAAAGGCAATAAAACTTCAGAAAGTATAGGTGAGAAGGAATAACTTAACCTGCTTCTGAAATGAAGATTGAAAAAGACACACTTGGACATCTTTAGGAGAGCATTCTAATAACTGTGGAGCCAAAATCTATTCTCCAGTTTCTCAAAAGTTTTTTTTTTTCCTTTACAAAAAAGGCTACTATTTTTCTGCCTCATTCTTGGGGTACTTGAGCATTTCTTTAGAATTTTGAAGAGGGCAAAGTTTTATTTTAGCTTCCCATTTTAAACTTTTGCAGCACTCTGCACCCTTTGTGGCTATCCTGATATGAAAAAGTCCCATGAAAGGACTTAGCTCATTATGTCATTTTCTGGGCTCTGATTGATGCATGAACACCCAGGAAGGCTGCAGAATCCAGGCTGGTGAGATTATCTGCAGAATGAAACACACAATAACCTCAAAAACCAAGACAAATGCACAAAACCCCACATCTCACTCATGAAAATTGCTGCAAAAAAAGAAAGAAACCAATTTGATAACTTTGGGGTGCATTTTATGTTCTTATTAGTTGATGGAGAATGATGATAAAAGAAATGTGCAGGATTTTTTTTCAGCGCAGCACTCATTCTACTATTCTTGGGCAACATCACAAAAGCCTGCCTGGTGCCCCTGCCTGTGTAACCAACCTCAGGTTGTCCTCCTTCCTTCCCCATCTCACTGCCTTCTTACGTAACATTGACCCAGGAGATGGCTCTGCCTGTCAGGTTCTTCCTCCTTAGTCTCAATGTTGCCTTTGTAGAACTCAACAGGAAGGGCAATGAAGACAAAACTAGTATCAGTTGGCACTGCCTGTTCTGGCTCTACCTACTTTTGGCCACTATCCCTTCCACTCTACCAGCCCCAGTGGGCAGCAGGCACCAAAGCTGAGGACACCAGTGCACATGGAAACATAGGTAGGACAAGACATGCCTGAAAATATCCTGGACTCCATTGGTTACCCTTCTTATTGCAGTTTTGTTTGAAAACCACTTTGCATCATAGAGCAATTACCAGTATCTGTGAATGCTAGTGCATTGCTTCTTGACAGTACAATGGGTAGATACCAGCATCTTCTTTAACAACACAATCCAATTCACAGCCAAAGAAGTATAGCTCTAAGAAAGACAACTGAGACTCCCACTAAGTCAGGAAAATTAAAAGGCAAACAGAACTGAAGCTTATACGACATCCCAAGAAAAGGTGTAATTTGTTTGGCCTCTGTTTACATAATGAATGTTATATCTTGTGCTCACTTGCTGTGGAAGCAAATGAACATTCCAGGCATTCTGGCATTAAAGTGCATCAATGTTTTGTTGTAGCGTTTTTGTTGGCTTTGCCATTTATGTCCAAGGCATTTAATATATGTTGCAGAGTGATGGATGGGTGCTGTCTAGCAATGGCCCCTTACAAATTAATTTTTCTGAACAAAATGTTTCACTCTGCTGGTTCTGGAAATGAGTAGGTGTTTTTTGCATCAGTGATCACCAAGTTGTGTCTTAAGCAATAGAGGGTGTCAGAATCCCTGTCCATATGGGCATGTGCTGGTCTCACACACTGGACGAATCCTAGTGTGTTACTATATATGGTTGAAATACTAGTGCAAGTGGCCTGTTACCTTGAATTTTGAGGTTGGATACATTTCGTAGTCCCAGGCAACCATTGATTTTTCCAGTGAGAAACTTTTTTTTTTTTTTGCCACCAGTATATGGGAACAACTTGTCTGATGTGATCAAATGAATGGTAGATTCTGGTCACCACAGTTTTTACTTTATTTTACCTTTTTAAACAGTCCTAGCTTGTTCAGACACATATGGTGATGCGGCCATACTGGAAACTAAAAGTTTTACTTGATTCCCAACATTTTTGGTAAACGCATTTGGGAAATTCTCCATTATTAAGTCCTGATAAAACCGTGTGTCAGAGCTGGCATTCGAGTCTGCCCCAAATGGAAATGAAATGGGACAGACACGAATGAGCAAATGCAAAATTGGCATGGATTGGAAACAGAATGGAAAAAATGAGGTGAAAGTATCCATATACAGCGGTACCTCGGGTTACATACGCTTCAGGTTACAGACTCTACTAACCCAGAAATATTACCTCAGGTTAAGAACTTTGCTTCAGGATGAGAACAGAAATCATGCTCCAGTGGCGTGGTGGCAGCAGGAGGCCCCATTAGCTAAAGTGGTGCTTCAGGTTAAGAACAGTTTCAGGTTAAGAACAGACCTCCGGAACGAATTAAGTATGTAACCAGAGGTACCACTGTATTGATAAAAGTGTCATGGGCAACAAAGAAAGTGTTGATGGTTCTCTGTACTAGTGAGTAACATCACAAAAAGCACTGGAATGATCCGTCTATCCCATCTTCCCACTAGGAGAAGGCCAAAGACAGGGATGGAGAGCCCGTGGTCCTCCAGGTCTTGCTGTGCTACAGCTCCCATCAGGCCTCAGATACCATAGCCAATAGTCACAGTGTTGTAGTGAAGCAAATTCTGGAGGGCCCAGGATTCCCAATGCCTGGCCAAGGAGAAGCAATTTCAGGGAACAAAAAAAAAATAAAAAATGGGAGCAGGAGAAGCGTTCAGATTCCTTCTACCAGCTTTTAAGTCACCCTGCCTATTCTAATAAGGATTTGGAAGTCACACAATTTCTGGTGCATTGTTTCTTCTTCGGCCCTCACAAAGGAAGAAAAGCTGAAATGTACAGATGTTTGTGACTAGAATTGTATGGCAAGGAGGATCTAAAGTGCAAAGAAATAGCTACTTTTGGGTTCAATGGAGAAAATAGTCATTCAGGAGGGATTAACTACTGATGAAATCCAAAGTGATACAGAGGAAATAGAGGTTAAAAAAAAGATCCCTGCGGAAGGGATTATCTCAAATAAGTTCACATCATTTAGTCATATGGCATTTCTGCAGCCCCATTATTATGTGAACAGTTTGGATTGTGCTACATAAGCTGTAATTGAGGTGAAAGAAGGCTTGAGAGGAAATGTCCCATGACAAAATATCACCTTTGCACAAATGATGGGAAGCTGATAAAGTGGGGGCTTTTTTTTTTCTTTTTTTTTGTATGGAATTGCTACGATTCAGCACCAGAGTGGGTTCATCAAAAAGATCCAGTCTGTTAAGAATTAGATTGCACTGAGCAAATGTATGAAAAAAGTGAGGCTGAATTTCTTCCATTTTCCTCTCCTTTGTGAAAAAGTGGACCCAGCAACTTTAGCAACCACTTAATGAAAAATGCTGATAATAGTAGTAGTAGAAGTGATAATAATAATAATTATGATAATGACAACAACAGCAGCAACTAGTTTTTTTATAAACATCTTTGGCAGTCTTTAACAAGATATCCCTTGCAAAATTTCAATTTTAGTGCTATGCCCAAAACTAGCCACACATTTTCTTGTATCTGTTCATTCCCTGTGATAATTTTGGGGCATTTCCTAGCTGCTTCCATGGAAGGAATTTTTGTGGGGGGAGGGAGTAGGGCATTTGTCATATCACTTACATAACTGTAAGAAGTGGCCAATTTTACTGCTGGGGTTTTCTTTAGTAAGTTGTCTAGTTAATCTTTCTTTCTAGTCTTTAGAAAACTTGTCTCGCACTACCCACAGTGACACAAGGAACAGCAGTTTCACTACTGTCAGCCACGCTATGTTACATCATGACTTCCTCCTGATTTCTACATAGAATTGTAGAATAGCAGAGCTGGAAGGGATCCAAGGGTCATCTAACCAAACCTCCTGCAATGCAGGGAGTGTGCTAGTGTGGTGTAGTGGTTAAGAGCGGTGGACTCATAATCTGGTGAACTGGGTTCGCTTCCCCACTCCTCCACATGCAGCTGCTGGGTGACCTTGGGCCAGTCACACTTCTCTGAAGTCTCTCAGCCTCACTCACCTCACAGAGTGTTTGTTGTGTGAGAGGAAGGGAAAGGAGATTGCTAGCCACTTTGAGACTCCTTCGGGTAGTGATAAAGCGGGATATCAAATCCAAATCCAAACTCTTCTAGCTGGGACCAGAGCAGGCTGAAAATATTTTAAAAAGAAAAAGAAATGCAGTGCACTCTAGCACTTCATACAAAAAATGAGAAACTGCCTTATACTGAATCGGATCATTGGTGAATTCAACTCTGTATGGTCTATGCTGACTGATAGTGGCTCTCCAGGCAGGAGCCATTCCAAGCCCTGCCTGGAGATGCTAGGAACCCAACTATGAAACTCATCTTCAGCCAGTCACCAGTGTAACTCTCAGTGTAACCCAGCTTACAAGGCCATTGTCAGGATGAACATTGTCAGGTAGAACCATGTGCACTTCCTTGAGATCCTTGGAGGAAATAGAAATATAATAACATATAAATGAAATGAAAATAACATTATTCTGTGGCCATTCTGAGAAAGGTTACTGTTGGACAGAGGCTACAAAGTCTGATAGCTCGGTTGGTTAGACTGTGGTGTTCATAATGTAAAGGTTGCAGGTTTGATCCCTTGTCTGGGACAGATGCATATTCCTGCAATGCAGCAGGTCAGACTAAATGACCCTCAGAGTACCTTCCAACTGTACAAGTCTATTATTCTGAGGAAGTTTAACTGCAGGTCGTATGTGACAGGTGCTTTAAAGACCGAAAGGATGACACCTGTTGCAGTTACTATGGGTCATAGGATAACAAAAAGACAAAAAAAAAAGTTTGTTTTTAATGTGATTTTGCATTGGGGTGATTCTAACCCATCCTAATCTTTCTGCTTGGATTGAATGTAGAACAAATGCTTTGCAGGCCAACTGTATCAGCTGTATTTAGCTAAAGGGTTAGATAGTGAATGGTGACTGACACATATGATTCAGGCTTTAAAGAGGCCCCTCCAGTCAAAGTAGACAAGATGATCCTAGATGGATCAATGATTTGATTACTACAAGGCAGTGCCAAATCTCAACCTAAAACAGTAAACATCTTGTGCCTTTTTAATTGAGTTTTCTAAGTTTAGCTTACAGCTAGTAAGAGAACAAAGACTGCAATCTTAACCTGGAATACTCAGAAGTAAGTCAATGGAACTCACTTCCAGGTGAGTGGAGTTAGCACTGTAGCCGCAAAGACAGAAATGGGTGGAGTTAAAGAGTAATCTTCCAGATTTGTATAGAAGCCACTTTTTTGCCTAAGTGATACAACTTGATCTAGTCGCAGGGATGTCCAAAGTCTGTTTCAGGGGCCTAACCCGCTGGTTGGTTTAATCCAGCCCCTGTGACAGTTTATTTCCTGGGGTAAAATCCTAAAAAACCTCAACAACTTCAATCCTAAAGAAAAATTAACAACTTTGGTCGGCCCTCATGCCCCTTCACTTCATCAAATCTGGCCCTCTTTGAAAAAAGTTTGGATACCACTGAAGGGTTAATGTCAAAGAGTTCAAGAGAAGCAGAGAAGGGGGTGCTGGATGTCCGGAGTTTCATTTTCTCCTGTGCTGCAGAGTGTGTGTGACTACTGGATCACATACTCTGGGTGTTGACATTCCATTCTTTGGAAGTGAGGGAACGGAAGGAACTGTAAGGAACTGTGTGCCACTTCTGTCTTCTTTGTTCTTTGTTCTGTTCTGTTGTTCTCTCTTGGAGCCCACCCCCCCCCCCATGCCACTTCCATTGAAAAGGGGCAAGGTTTAAGCAGCCCGGTTGCCCCACCCCTTCCCATTGTGCCCTGCCCCTTTCCCTGCAAGGGTTCAGGTGAGTGCAAAATGCCTTGGGGCGCAGCAAGCTGGGGGGGGCTGGGGGAGGATGCAATGCCAGGGGGATGATGCAGGGGGAAATAGCAGGCAGGGAAGCTGCTGGGCAGGTGGAGGAGAAAAAAAAAGTGAAGGGAGGTGGGTATGGAGCTGAGGTCCCCCCCCCCATTGCGAATATTCCGAATAGCAAAATAGATACTATAAACACATGCAGAAATACAAATGTTTCCTAAATTTCAGCTGAGTTCCCTGCGTTCCAGGGGGTTCGATAAGCCATTTCTTAATAGGTTTAATTGGGTGTGGTGCTTCATCTCTGCATGTCATTCCTTGAACAGCTTCCTGTGCAAAGATAAGGCTTGCCTTCATTGCTCTGCTCATTTCTACATTGGACTAGTGTTGTGTGGAAGGAAATGCAACCCCTGGGCTGAAAAATGTCCCCCTCCTGCCCTCCTGTGTTTGAAATTCTAGAATAAGAAACTGCCTCTTTCCCCTCAGCTCCTATGCCTGTTTGTGACATCCATGGACAGGGCTGGGGAAACTAGGCCTCAAGGGGGGCATTTATTAATAAACAAATGACTGAGAGCCCCCCCCCTTGTGATGTGTGTGTCATGTAGACTCCATGGCACCCTAAGATACCTTCCTTAGCACCCACAAAGACCCCCTGACCCCAACATTTAAAAAAAGGTCCCCCGAAAATTTGTTAATTTTTACAGTGTTGCAAGACCGTTTGTTTGGGCAATTAGGGATTGGTATTATTTATTTAGGGACGTGGGTGGCGCTGTGGGTAAAAGCCTCAGCGCCTAGGGCTTGCCGATCGAAAGGTCGGCGGTTCGAATCCCCGCGGCGGGGTGCGCTCCCGTTGTTCGGTCCCAGCGCCTGCCAACCTAGCAGTTCGAAAGCACCCTCGGGTGCAAGTAGATAAATAGGGACCGCTTACTAGCGGGAAGGTAAACGGCGTTTCCGTGTGCGGCTCTGGCTCTCCAGAGCAGCGATGTCACACTGGCCACGTGACCCGGAAGTGTCTCCGGACAGCGCTGGCCCCCGGCCTCTTGAGTGAGATGGGCGCACAACCCTAGAGTCTGTCAAGACTGGCCCGTACGGGCAGGGGTACCTTTACCTTTACCTTTATTATTTATTTATTTTGCCCTTTGTGAGAAATAATAATAATAATAATAATAATAATAATAATAATAATAATAATAATAAATAAATAAATAAATAAATAAATTTTATTTATATCCCGCCCTCCCCAGCCACAGCCGGGTAACATCAAATGTATAATACACTAACATAAAATCAGACAATCAATTAAAATACATCCTCAAATCAGATCAGGATCAGAATAAAATCCAATCGGATGGCAACCCGCATATTAGGGTTAGGGACCTTAAATGCTCACGAGGCCCAACTGTTTGTGCTGAACTTATATGGGCCTGTGAGAAATATTGGGAGGCCACTTTCATGCAAGTTCTTATGAAAGGGGAGAGGGAGTCAGACTAAACCCCGACCAAAGGCCTGGCAGAACAGCTCCGTCTTGCAGGCCCTGCGGAAAGATGTCAAGTCCTGCAGGGCCCTAGTCTCTTGTGACAGAGCGTTCCACCAGATTGGAGCCACAGCCGAAAAAGCCCTGGCTCTAGTTGAGGCCGGCCTAACCTCTTTGTGGCCTGGGACCTTCAAGATGTTTTTATTTGAAGACCGTAAGTTCCTCTGAGGGACATACCAGGAGAGGCGGTCCCGTAGGTACGAGGGTCCTAGGCTGTATAGGGCTTTAAAGGTTAAAACCACCAGACTTCCGGAGGCGGCGCGAAACGGGCAATGGCGGTCCTCTTCAGTCTCTGAAGAGGGGCTCCGCAGGAAAGGATCGTTCGCTACGGCACAGCGACGATCCATCAAGAAAAACCACGAGCAGAGTGAGCTCGTGGCCGTGGGACTCGGCGGGCACCTGGAGCGACCCCCAAAACGAAGAAGGGACCCCGTAAGGGGCTCCGGAAGCGCGGAGGGGAAGCGGTGCTGAGAGTACATCGCTCTTTCTGCGGGAGCGAAGCCGCGCGGCTGTTGCTGATGAGCGCCGACCTTTCTTCCTTAAGCATTGGACTCTAAATCATCTACTCGTGAGTAAGAAGGGTTTTAATTCGGAACTGCAAATTGGAAATTTGGCTGAAAGCGGGAGACGAGAAAAAGGAAGTCCGTCTCCCGGTAGCGCTTAGAGATCAAAGGCAAAGGAACAGACAAGCTGGAAGCAATAGAAAGGGATTTTAAAACGGGAAGTATCATGCGTCTGGCGGAGCTAGCAACTGAAAGGAAAGGCAAGCCTTCTTGTTTTCTTTATGTTACTGTGTTGATTTAACTTGGAGACCTTCTCCTCTCATGGATTTTAAAAACTTTAAAAAACTCAGTCCCGGACTGGCAGGGGGGAAAGGGATTTTGCGGATACATTTATAAAGTTGAAATGGATACATAGAGGCATCACTGGAAGATACAATTAAGCAACTGTATCTTGCACCTTCAGATGGGACTATCGTGGTAACATTGAAAGGGCTCTGCAAGTGGAAAATAGTTTTTAAGGATTATTGTTAACTTATCCAGCTGCAGGAACTTTAATGGCGATTAAAGCTTTATTCCTTCTTTCCTGAACTGTAACAATACTCCCTCTAGTGGAGTTTGGGATTTACAAATTCCTGAGAACTAACTTTGTTTTGGCTCTCTGCGGTTTGGTTATCTACTTCGAGGCCTGTCTTTCCCATGGAACATTTGACAGTTTGACCTTGAATCCAAAGACAGGTGTGGAATGAGTGGCCCTCCAAAAACAAGAGCTGCGTCGAAAGCAGGGAAAGGCCAACTTGTACAAACAACTTTGATTTCCCAGGCTCGCAGATCCTCAGTCCCTGCTGTTTTACAGGGAGCTGTACCTTCAACAACAGCTCCATCCAAGGAAGTTGAACAGCCAACAACTGAGGATATGGCAGCAGGGGGATCTGGCACCCTTCTAGATGAAATGCTACAACAATTTGCAATTTTAAATAAGAAGGTTGACGACCAAACAGCAAAAATTGACTTAGCCACATCTTCAATCACCAAACTATCTGAACAAGTGGCTAAGCATTCACAAGAAATCGGGAATTTAAAGGACGCCACATCTGAGAATTGGAAACTGGCCAAGGCTGCAAACGAAAAAGCTGATCAAGCAATCCAGAAAGTGGACGAATTGAAAGGAGAGGTAAGGCCACTACATAAACACATTAGCGATCAGCAGGCCTATCTGTCTATGGTGGAACTGAAAAACAGGGAAAATAATTTAAGATTACGCTCCATCCCAGAGATTGAGAAAGAGGATCTGACCGGCTTTTTGACAACAGAATTCTCAAAATTCTGGGGCATAAAGGAAGATACAGACTTTAAAATAACAACTGCATTTAGATTGGGAAGAGTTGCCAGGAAAGACAGGCCCAGAGACTGTTTGATCATCTTAAGGACCAAGCAGGAGAGAGACAAATTACTTGACCTACACTTCAATAAAGCACTTGAGATCCAGGACAGAAGAGCGGAAATTTACAAGGATATCCCTAAACAATTACTGGATCTCAGATCTAACTACACTGATCTAGCTGGACTTCTGAGAAGTAACGGGATACCTTACAGGTGGGAGTTTCCACAAGGCCTATCATTCAACTACAAAGGAAAGAAGGTTAAAATCAAAACGAAAGAGGACAGCCAGAAGTTTCTACACGACCACGGAGAAGACCTGCAGAAGGGAGTAGCAGTTCCTTGGCCTCCACCAGAATCTGGAAAAGAACCAGCACCCTCGGATTTGGACAAAAAAGAAGACGCCCCATAAAGAGCAACAACAGATTGATACAGGATGTCTCTGCAGCTGTACAGCTGGAATATTAATGGTGCAAATTCCCCGGAAAAACACAAAAGGATTTTTCATATTTTGAAGAAAGAACATTTGGACATAATTTGTTTGCAAGAAACCCATGTGACCAGGCTCCATAGGAAAGTGTTAATAAACAAAAGATTAGGCCAAGAATTTATTTCATCAGACAGAGTTAAAAAGAGAGGCGTGGTGATCTACGCAAAGGAGAATCTATTACCAAAATTTTTGTTTAAAGACGAACAAGGAAGAATCCTGGCAATTGAAATACAAACCCAAGGAGAAAAAGTTTTGATACTAGGAATCTACGCACCAAATGAGGGGAAATCAGAATTTTACAAGAAGCTACATGAGACATTACTGGACTATCTGGACTATTCTAACATCATTATGATGGGAGACATGAATGGGGTGGTCTCTACCTATATGGATAAGTCACAGAACCAGAACTTGACCAAGGATGGAAGACTACCAAAAACTTTTTTTGAACTAACTGACAATATGGATTTGATTGATCTATGGAGGACGAGAAACCCCTTAGGTAAAGAAGGAACTTTCTTTTCTGAGGCTCACCTGTCATGGACAAGAATCGACCAAATTTGGACAACTAGAGGGCTGGCACCTAAGACTACAAGAGTGGAAATCTGCCCAAAGACCTGCTCCGACCACAACACTTTGAAAATGGAAATGAGATTTACTACTGCCGATTCCTTCAGATGGAAAATGAATGACAACCTGTTAAGAGATCAAGAGATTGTAAAGAAGGCCCAAAAAGCTTTAAAGGACTATTTTGAAATTAACCTGAACACCTCGGTGGAAAAAAGAATAATCTGGGATGCAAGTAAAGCTGTTATGAGAGGGTTTCTGATACAACAGAACACGATTAAGAAAAAACTTTGGAACGGGAAAAAGGACAAGATATTAGAGAAGATAACAGATGGAGAGAAAAAATTAAGATTGAATCCAAAATCAAAAGAGACTTTAAGAGAAATTAAATTCCACCAGTCACAATATACGAAATTGATTAACCAAGAAGTGGAATGGAAAATTAAACAAATGAAACAAAGATCCTTTGAATCTGCGAATAAATGTGGGAAACTGCTAGCTTGGCAGTTGAAAAAGAGACAAAAATTAAATTATGTTACCAACCTAGAAGTTGAAGGGAAAAATATTCAGAAACCGGGAGAAATTAGAAAGTGTTTCCAGAAATACTTCAAAAAACTGTACACCCAAGGGTCTGAGGAAGTGACTGAGATAGAACAATTCTTGAAAGACAATGGCCTACCAGAACTATCCCAAGAGAAGAGATCAATCTTGAATTGTAAAATAACACAACAGGAAATTGAGGATGCCATTCAGAATATGCAGCTAGGCAAATCTCCAGGCCCTGATGGACTCACCTCCAAGTATTATAGGACGTTAAAAGACTATTTGATACAACCACTAATGGAGGTTTGCAACCAGATCATGGGGGGAGGGAGGGCACCAGAAACGTGGAAAGAAGCATTCATCACACTGATACCTAAAGTGGAAACTGAAAAGACTCAACTTAAGAACTACCGCCCCATCTCACTCCTAAACATGGATTACAAAATATTTGCAGACATTTTGGCAAATAGATTTAAAAAAGTACTAAATGAAGTAATTCATAAGCACCAGGCAGGCTTTCTCCCAGGTAGACATTTGTTTGACAACACTAGGAATATTATCGATATTCTGGAACTTTTACAAACAAATATTAACACTAAAGCAGTGCTAATTTTTATTGATGCGGAGAAGGCCTTTGACAACATTTCTTGGAAATTTATGAAGAAAAACTTGGAAGGGATGGGAGTGGGACGGGGGTTTGAGAATGGAATAGAAGCAATCTATTCAGAACAAAAGGCTAAGTAGATAGTGAACAATGTGGTGACAGAGGGGTTTAATATTGAAAAAGGAACACGACAGGGGTGCCCCCTATCCCCTCTATTATTTATTTCGGTCCTGGAGGTGTTGCTGAACATGATAAGGAAGGATCGGCAGGTACAAGGAATACGGGTCGGAGCGAAACAATATAAACTGAAAGCATTTGCAGATGACTTGGTCTTAACATTACAGGAGCCAGAATCTAGTACAAAAAGAGTTTTGGAATTGATTCAGAAATTTGGTCGGGTGGCGGGTTTTAAGCTGAACAAACAAAAAACTAAGGTGTTAGGGAAAAACTTGACAGCTACTGAAACAGAGGGGTTTCAGAAGGAAACAGAACTAAACATTGTCAAAAAAGTGAAATACCTGGGGGTCAATCTGTCTTCTAAGAATTTGAATTTATTTAAAGATAATTATGAGAAATGTTGGTCAGAAGTTAAAAAAGATCTAGAATTTGGTCAAGACTGAAATTATCCTTGTTAGGCCGAATTGCAGCTATAAAAATGAACGTTTTGCCAAAAATGTTGTTTTTGTTTCAAGCCTTGCAGATTGTGGACAGAGTGGAATGTTTTGGAAAGTGGCAGAAGGATATTTCTAAATTTGTCTGGCAGGGCAAAAAGCCCCGAATAAAGTTTAAAATACTAACTGATGCAAAGGAGAGAGGGGGGTTTGCCCTGCCAGACTTAAGGTTATACTATGAAGCTGCGGCCTTCTGCTGGATGAAAGATTGGATTCTGTTAGAAAACACTGATGTCCTAGATCTGGAAGGCTTTAATAATTCGCTAGGTTGGCATGCGTATTTGTGGTATGACAAGGCAAAAACATATGGAATGTTTAAAAACCATATTGTCAGAAAAGCAATATTTATGGTCTGGAAAAAATACAAAGACTTATTGGAAAGTAAAACTCCGAGGTGGGTATCACCAATAGAGGCCAAGGCTCGGAAAAAACCTAATATGGAGGCTAGCTGGCCGAAATATTGGGAAATAATAGAAAACATTGGAGGTAATTGGAGGTTGCAGAGCTTTGAAAAACTAAAAGGTAAGGTGCAAAATTGGCTACATTATGCCCAAATTAATGAGGTCTTTAAGCTAGACAAAAAAATAGGATTCCAGGTGGAAAAATCGAAACTTGAGACAGAGTTGTTAGAACCAAAGACCAAGTTATTGTCGAGAATGTATAACTTGCTGCTTAAATGGAACACTCAGGACGAGACAGTTAAATCAGCCATGATAAAATGGGCTCAGGACATTGGTTATAATATCATGTCTGAAGACTGGGAGAGGTTATGGACCACCGGTATGAAGTTTACTGCATGTAATGCTCTGAAAGAAAACATTATGAAAATGGTATACAGGTGGTACATGACCCCGGTCAAGCTGGCTAAGATATACCATTTGTCCGATAATAAATGTTGGAAATGTAAGGAGGCTGAGGGGACATTCTTTCATCTTTGGTGGACTTGTCCAAGAGTGAAGGCCTTCTGGGAAATGATTTATAACGAGTTAAAAAAGGTGTTTAAGTACACCTTCCCTAAGAAACCGGAGGCCTTCCTTCTGGGCATTGTCGGCCAGAAGGTGTTAAAGAAGGATAGAACTTTTTTCATGTATGCTACCACAGCAGCAAGAATCCTCATCGCTAAGCATTGGAAGACTCAAGATTTGCCCACACTGGAAGATTGGCAGACGCAATTGATGAACTACATGGAACTAGCCGAGATGACTGCCAGGATCCGAGATATGGGAGAAGAAGCAATGGAGGAGGACTGGAAAAAATTTAAGGACTATTTGCAAAAGTATTATAAGTTATATGAACTTTAAGATGCCACATGACTTGGAAGGTTAGCCCCAGCAACGAGAGTGGATTATATATGAAATTGGATAATATTTTTGAAAGAATCAAAGTTTAAATGGGTAAAAACGACAATATGCTATATTTTTAGAGTAAATGGAAAATAAGGGATTTAAACTTAAACTGTAATTGAAAGTACAAAGAAACAAATGAAACAAGGGTATAATTTGCTGATAATTTTATTGTTAAGAACGCACTATGCGGGAGATGTGAGGAAGTTCGATAGAAATCTGGAATAAGTTGCTGAAATGGTTTGATTTTCTTCTTTTTCTTTCTTTATCTTCTATGCTCTTTCTTTTTTCTGTTCTATCTGTAATTGGAAAAAATGTAATAAAAATTATTAAAAAAAAAATAAAGGTTAAAACCAGCACCTTAAACCTGATCCTGTACCCCACCGGGAGCCAATGCAGCTGGTATAGCACTGGGTGAATGTGATCTTGCAGCGAGGACCCCATAAGGTGTCTCGCCGTGGCATTCTGCACCCGCTGGAGTTTCTGGGTCAGTCTCAAGGGCAGCCCCACGTAGAGCGAGTTACAATAATCCAGTCTGGAGGTGACCGTCGCGTGGATCACAGTGGCTAGGTCAGGGCGAGAGAGGTAAGGAGCCAACTGCTTAGCTTGGCGGAGATGGAAAAATGCCGCCTTTGTTATAGCTGCAATCTGCGCCTCCATGGAAAGGGAGGTGTTGAAGATTACACCCAAACTCTTAACGGCCGGTGCTGCCACTAATTGCACCCCCACAAGAGATGGGAGTTGCCCCCCCCCAATCCCATATCGTCCCTTCCCAGCCAAAGGACCTCTGTCTTCGAAGGATTTAACTTCAACCGGCTCCCACGTAATCATCCAGCCACAGCTTCCAAACATCTGATCAGTGTGTCTGGGGCCGAGTCAGGATGGCCATCCATCAACAGATAGAGTTGGGTGTCATCAGCATACTGATGGCAGCCCAGCCCAAAACTCCAGACAAGCTGGGCGAGGGGGTGCATAAAGATGTTGAAAAGCATCGGGGAGAGTATTGCACCCTGAGGCACTCCACACACCAAGGAGTGGCATGATGACAGTTTCCCCCCCCAAGCGCCACCCTCTGTCCCCGACCAGAGAGAAACTAGCACAGCCATTGAAGGACTGTGCCCTGGATCCCCATGTCGGCAAGGTGGTGGTCCAGGAGTTCGTGATCGACCATGTCAAAAGCTGCTGACAGATCTAGAAGAATCAGCGGCCCCGAGCCGCCTCCATCCAGCTGCCTATGGAGATCATCTGTTAGGGCGACCAGAGCCGTCTCGGTCCCATGACCAGCGCGGAAGCCGGACTGGAATGGATCCAGGGCCGATGTTTCATCCAGAAACCCACCAAGCTGTTCAGCAACCGCTCTCTCTTAATCACCTTACCCAGGAATGGAAGATTCGAAACCGGGCGGTAATTGGATAGATCTAAACGATCTAATGATGTTTTCTTTAAGAGCGGGCGCACCACTGCCTCCTTCAATTCCCCTGGGAATGTCCCAGTGCCAAGGGACAAATTGATGATATCCCCTAGGGGGCCCCGCACCTCGTGTGGACATGCTCTAATCAGCCAGGACTGGCACGGGTCAAGAGGACAGGCTTTCCAGCTCGGAGGAGTCTGTCCACATTGGCTGGGGATATCCGGTCAAATAAATAAACTGGTTCCTTTCACTTAAGGTCTCTGGATCCTTTTAAATAAAGTGATCTGGACAAAATGGGTCAATTAGGAAACCTTTTTATTGTACACACTTGCAAGTGGCGTAAGCCAAGATCAGGCACATCTTCATCAGGAAAAACACATTTTATAAAGTTGCTTCTCCGGCTGCAAGTCCCTCCTTCTATGCCCACAAGAAGGGGCGTGCCAGTTTACAGAATTATTGCGTCCACCTCATTAACAGTTTACCATTCCACTTCCCATGTTAATCAGAATACAATACAATACAATACAATACAAATACAAATACAAATACAAATAATACAAATACAAATACAAATACAAATACCTTTACTGGCATTTCAAGTTAAGACATTTCAAAATGGCATGAGATACAAAGTCTTTCTTCTTTCTATTTCCTGTGTCCAAGAAATTTGAATGGGGAAATCCTTTCGATTCTTCATGAATAAGAGGCAGTGGGGTGAGGGAGGCCAGAGCCACATCAACATCCACACCACTTAACGTACTATGAAGCTGCTTTAAACACTCAAGCCATTGTGTTTTGGTCCTGACAAAGGTCTTTCCCCAGATCAAATCCTTTTCAGTGGCTGATTAAATCAGCAAGTTATTTTTATCTCCGTTGGTTCAGAGCATGCCTGTTAGTTAAGTCCGAATTTTTATCTTAAAAAACAGGTGTCCTTTGCTCATGGCACCAGCTTTGGAGAGTTGCCACAACTGTGCGACTTACATCCAGCGGCCCCTGTCCCCTCTTCCTTCTGGACGGACAGTAAGTATCGATGATCTATGGGTGGAGCACCCCCCCCAAACCCAGGGAGGGTTGGGGGGATAATTATTCCCATATTATCCTCAATTACCAGCATGGAAGGGCTCCGGTGTAATTGACACAGCCGATCATCATGGCAGACAAACAGGAAGTGTGAAGTCATTGAGTATTTAAACATTGAAGCCCAAACGAAGCTTTTATTTTCCTTTAGGTCTCAGTCATTTGAGAGCTATAGATCACAAAATGGTGAAAGAACATTTTGTGAAAGCCAAATATTATTATTATTATTATTATTATTATTATTATTATTATTATTATTATTAATGATTTATATCCTGCCCATCTGAAGTGCTCCATTTTAGGTTTTTATTTCAGTAGACTCAAGCCAGGCTTAATTCTTCTATGGATTGCACTGAATGCTTTTGAACTCCCAGAACAAGCCCTTAAACCGTTTAACAGCTCAAGTTGTACCCAAACGGTGACATTATGCAAGACCAGACACCTCATTTTCATTGTTTATCCTTACTCAACTGCACCTGGCTCCACCCTGAAAATCAGCTGCTGGGGCTGAGAGCAAGAAACAAGGAAGCATTTTCAGAGCTGAACTGCAAGAAACTTACTAAGTGCCTAGGAGCCCTAAACAGGCAGTTAATATTACGATTCTTCTGCCTCGCATACACTGAAATTATACTCTATGTCTCCAACCATTCAGCTTTAATGGCCTTAAAAGACATTTTGCAGGAAGAATCAGTCAGAGTTTAGAAGATTGGAGAGGAGAGTGAAGAATCATGGAAGGGACCCGAGGGTCATCTAGCCCAACCCCAAAATGCTGTGATCACATACCCCAGGCCTTCCAAAGATGAAGCTTATTATTCCTCCCACCAAATGGCCATTATTATTATTATTATTATTATTATTATTATTATTATTATTATTTGCCCTTCATCCATAGACGTCAGGGATGGGGCTGGTGGAAGTTGGAGTCCCAACAATCTCTGCTGGACATCAGGCTCCCCATCCTTTGCCTATAGGATAACCAGCATCATAACCCTAGTTAAGTATTTCGTACCATACCTTGTACTGGTCATTGGGTCTCAGCTTGTTCCAAGGCTCTGGGATGCTCTTTTTGTCCCAGCCAGGCAGAGAAACGTGACAAGAGGCAGACAGTCTTTGTAAGACGAAGAAAAACATACAGCAGGCATGTCCAAAGTCCGTTTCAGGGGCCTAATCAGGCCCACCAGTTGGTTTAATCTGGCCCCCATGGCAGTTTATTTCCTGGGGTAAAATCCTAAACTTCAACAACGTCAATCCTAAAAAAAGGTTAAGAACTTTGGTTGGCTGTTTGGTCAGCCCTCACGGCCCTTCACTTCAACAAATCTGGCCCTTTGAAAAAAGTTTGGGTACCACTAATCTAGTGGTTGCACTTTCTGAATTGCATTTCTATCCCTGGCTTCCCTCATTTTTATCAATCGTGCTATATATGATCTAACAGATGGCTTTGGCAGTTTCACCTGTGCCTCTGACCAGCCATAATTAACCTTTCCATCTGACAGATGATATGCTATACCTGGATCCATTTCCCCCCAAAAAACATGTCAGCTTGGTTAATTATGTAAATCTTCATTTTGGGAGCTGCTTAAGAGGAAATATTACACATTTCTCTACGTCAAGGATGAAAAGACAGACAGACAGCTGAACACTGCGCCGCTTTAGTGCCCCCCCACACACCTTAATCTGCACTCATTGTTAACTAACTCTGCTGTGTTAATTATAAGCTGCCATAGTTCCTTCTCTGTGTTGATGGACCTTCTTAGATTTCTAGGTGCAGAATAAAATAATGACATCGCTACAAGGACTAGTGATAATTATACTGGCCAAGGATTAAATGGTGTTGCAAGTAAGACAAGGGACAGCATCATTATAATTTTGGTCATTTATACCTATTGGTTGTTTTCCTGAAATTACCTCTGGTTCAGAGTTGAACTACCATCTATCGTGTCTGGATGCCTCTGTGCATGATAATGAGATGACTTTCATTCTTACAAGGAAATGGGAGCATAACAAATGAAGTATTTTGATGTGGTGATGTTTAGTAGCACAGCAAACATTAATTTCAAATTTCTCCTAATACCTGTATTACTTTTAATCTCAAACTCAGTGGTTAGGTGCTGATTGATGATGTTTGTGCAGGAGCCTTAATGAGAATATTAAAAAAGAAGAAAAGAAAAATATCAGATATTTATATCGTGTTCCTGCTATTATTTTTCTCCAGAGAACAATGCAGCTAGATGTTTAATCTTTTGGCCCCAAATGACCTTAATGAACAGCTAGATTTATAAGTGATAATCTGCAAGATCTCCTCATTAGCATTTAATACATAAGGCATGAGGGTTAAAAAATGCAGTGGTTATCACACCTTAAACTACTGCCATAGGTTATGAGGGGAAAGAGAAAGAAAGAAAAACCCCATGGTGCCAGAATGCACAAAACAGGTGCCGGAACTCAGTTCCAGTGATTTCTAGTTGAAAAAGGCTCTTCCTCTAGATCTGCTCATGCATTAAGATCTTCATATTTGCAATGATTACTACGTAGTCACTTCTGGGTAGCCGCGCTATGGTGGACGAGTGGCGGCTCTGACAGCTCTGTCAGACCCAACTTCACAGAGCTTCGGGGAGTAGCGCCAGGACGAAGCGCTCCCCCCAAAAAGCCTCAGAGGTTGTCCGAGGTCTCGAGGGGTCCTGTGATCCACAAACAGCAGCTTTGAAAACCCCAATTCTGCCCCAGCGCCGAAAGGCGCTGGGAGTGGGGGGGTGTGTGTGTGGAAACCGACGGATTAGTCAACAACATGGAAGTGAAGTCTCTAAACTGGCCGTACAGTTGTCTACTTTTCTAAAAGATTCCAGCCAATTGTAAATGTGAGGAATGATTAATTTGGCTAATCCAACAAGAAAAAATGGGAGATCTAAAAGGAAGTCCGCTCCTGTTCTTGGTGCTATAAGCATGAAATCCATACAAGTGAAGTGTTGATGAAGCTCATTTTGGGAGCTAAGTTAACTAATGAACAATAAGGACTAAAGATTTCACATAGCTTTTGTTCATACCAATCTCAAGATTTTAAAAAAACAACGAACTTGATATGAATTTAATTTGAACTAGATCTTATCTTATGGTGTGACTGAACTTGACTTAAAATGGAGGATAAATCTGAGAAGGATTACAATGTTATTTAATGGAAGAATACTATAACTTTCTTCTCTGGAAGAAAGACAGGATTTCTTTTTACTTTTGGGGAAGAGGTTTGGGGTTGAAGACATCTAATCTAATGGAGTTATAATTGTGGACTTTTTCTATTAAAATGCATCAGCTGGTTAAAAATCAAGACTAAAAGAAGAGGAGTATAATATTCATTGCTAATATTGGATTAAATCAGATTCAAAATAAATATTAATATTAAATATTTATTTATATTGGATATTTTTTTATGTAAATGGATGTAAAGATTAGAATATATAACTGCTAAAATTTGTAAAATTTGTATTTGTGAGTAATGCGGGAGGGGGGAGGGAATAGGTTGGAAGTACTAGTTTTCTCTACTGAGTCCAGTGAAATGGCCTTGACAAAGTACCGATAAAGCTAAAAATAGCATCTTCCTTGGTGGGAAAAGACTTTTTGCTTTGAAATCAAATTTTATAGTGGAAGTTGGGAAACGGGGAGAGAACTGGCCCCCCTCATTCCAAATGAGAAATGGCAGAAGAAAGAAATCTCAATGTTAGAATAAACCAGCCAGGCCATAATACAAGAGAACATAAAATTTGAATTATATGATTTGGTTTTAGAATTTTAAAGACAAGTGTTTGATCAGATAAAGGTAAATGTTGATAAGGCAGCTTCTCAAATTCAGAAAAATACCAATTTACTTTCAGAGGCTGCGGGACCATTCAAAGAGGTGAATGTACAAACTACTAAGGTGGGGAAGGTAGAGGTGCAAGGTTTAAGGGAAATGCAAGGGAAAGTAAGGGTGGTCCAAGATAAAACCGGCACTTCATGTGCATTGATTTTAGAGGCTTTGACTCTGATAGAGACGAAACAGGAAGGGAGGGCAAAAGGTATGAGAGGCTACTATATGTGGTGGCAATGTAATGCTATTAAAAAGGCCTGGGAAATGACATATAAAGACTTGAAGAGAATGTTGAAAATGATTTTTGTTTAAAAAAAAGCTGAAGCTATGATATTGATATATGTACAGGACTTGATGAACTTATACCCTGTATTTGAGAACAGATGCCAGGCCAAGCCCAGCCCACCCCCACAGAAGGAAGAAGCCACCGCCAGAGAAGATAAAGAAGATTGGTAAAATAAATTAGTGAACTAAAAGGTAAAGGTGAAGGGACCCCTGACCATTAGGTCCAGTCGTGACCGACTCTGGGGTTGCGGCGCTCATCTCGCTTTATTGGCCGAGGGAGCCGGCGTACAGCTTCCAGGTCATGTGGCCAGCATGACTAAGCCGCTTCTGGCGAACCAGAGCAGCGCACAGAAATGGTGTTTACCTTCCTGCCGGAGGGGTATCTTTTTATCTACTTGCACTTTGATGTGCTTTCGAACTGCTAGGTTGGCAGGAGCAGGGACCGAGCAACGGGAGCTCACCCCGTTGCGGGGATTCGAACCGCCAACCTTCTGATTGGCAAGTCCTAGGCTCTGTGGTTTAACCCACAACGCCACCATTAAGATTAGTGAACTATGCAGGACAAATTAGATAATTTGAAACCCAAGAAAGAAAGAGGACTTGTTGAATGCATTTTTTTAAAGCTTTGTGTATAGATTTCTACATTAGTTGAACTTTTAAAAGTCACTTGTAATAAGATGAATAAGGTTTTAAAATTAGACTGTCAAGAATATAAGGCTTCATGGATGTGCATGAATAAGCACAAAACAATGGAACCAAGACGGGGAGTGAAGGGAAGTCAAGGGTATGGTGATGTTATGGTTTGCATATACAGATGAGCTAAAAATTATGGCTTAAAATTTTGTTTAAGATTTTTTTTGCTTTTATAAAAGTAATAAATTGCATTAAAAATAAAAAGAGCTTCATATTTGGCCCTTCTCCAGTTTCTGTCACTTGGCAAAGTGGTCGATGCTTGTATGAAGGTGAGGCCCTCTTCACTGGTGCCAACCTGACTTGGGAATAGCGGTTTGGCTGAAATCAGCATTACAATATTCTCAGTGCCAGTTGAAGATTGTTTGCCCAAGTATTTTTAAAGCAATACGTTTGTCGGCAGTTTGCCTTTTCTTTTGTTCTTAGGTGTTTGTTTGTTTTAGTTTCAGTTGTTATGGCTGTGTTTTTGAAACATAGTTTTATTATTGCTGTTATTGTTTGGCAACCTGGCTGAAAGGTTGTTTATTGTTTTATTTGATGTAAAAATATGTAAACAAGTTCCCTGTTGCTTGGATTATGGATGCTTTAGGCATTTTTGCTGTCATTCTTCAGATTCATATACAGTATTCAATATTCAATAAGCATATATATATATATATATATATATATATATATATATATGCAGGTTTTGGTGTCTTCGGGTGTCTTCCCGTGTAAGAGTCGGGGTGTCTGTGCGACGTTTCGACGAGGTCTCACTCGTCATCTTCAGGCTGGTGCTTTCGGCTTCTTGTTACTGGAACAGAGCAGAGTCTGGTGTTTGAGTTCCTATAAATACTGTTGAGGGGTGTGGTGTATAGCCTCCAACGTTCTGGGCAGAGAGGAAGTTCCTAGATTAGTGTGCCTTTTCTTCTTTTGTTCCTTAATTACTTGAGGGATATCTTGGGTGATTTCATGAGTGATATTCTGAATATCACTGGGTGGGTCATTAATTACTTGAGGGATATCTTGGGTGATTTCATGAGTGATATTCTGAATATCACTGGGTGGGTCATTAAGTGTAGATTAGTTGCTAAAGCTCTCGTGTCTTGACCTCTTGAGCTTGTGAAGAGTTTTTCTGAGAAGATGGCTGTGCTGCATTTAGTTGTGCTCTGGCTTGGCTTCGTGTATAGGGGCGAGCTATGGTTTTGTGCCTTGTGCCGGCCATAGCTCGCCCCTATACACGAAGCCAAGCCAGAGCACAACTAAATGCAGCACAGCCATCTTCTCAGAAAAACTCTTCACAAGCTCAAGAGGTCAAGACACGAGAGCTTTAGCAACTAATCTACACTTAATGACCCACCCAGTGATATTCAGAATATCACTCATGAAATCACCCAAGATATCCCTCAAGTAATTAATGACCCACCCAGTGATATTCAGAATATCACTCATGAAATCACCCAAGATATCCCTCAAGTAATTAAGGAACAAAAGAAGAAAAGGCACACTAATCTAGGAACTTCCTCTCTGCCCAGAACGTTGGAGGCTATACACCACACCCCTCAACAGTATTTATAAGAACTCAAACACCAGACTCTGCTCTGTTCCAGTAACAAGAAGCCGAAAGCACCAGCCTGAAGATGACGAGTGAGACCTCGTCGAAACGTCGCACAGACACCCCGACTCTTACACGGGAAGACACCCGAAGACACCAAAACCTGCATTCCTATACCCGTGAAAATCTACGAAAGCATATATATATATATATATATATATATATATATATGCAGGTTTTGGTGTCTTCGGGTGTCTTCCCGTGTAAGAGTCGGGGTGTCTGTGCGACGTTTCGACGAGGTCTCACTCGTCATCTTCAGGCTGGTGCTTTCGGCTTCTTGTTACTGGAACAGAGCAGAGTCTGGTGTTTGAGTTCCTATAAATACTGTTGAGGGGTGTGGTGTATAGCCTCCAACGTTCTGGGTAGAGAGGAAGTTCCTAGATTAGTGTGCCTTTTCTTCTTTTGTTCCTTAATTACTTGAGGGATATCTTGGGTGATTTCATGAGTGATATTCTGAATATCACTGGGTGGGTCATTAATTACTTGAGGGATATCTTGGGTGATATCATGAGTGATATTCTGAATATCACTGGGTGGGTCATTAAGTGTAGATTAGTTGCTAAAGCTCTCGTGTCTTGACCTCTTGAGCTTGTGAAGAGTTTTTCTGAGAAGATGGCTGTGCTGCATTTAGTTGTGCTCTGGCTTGGCTTCGTGTATAGGGGCGAGCTATGGCACAAAACCATAGCTCGCCCCTATACACGAAGCCAAGCCAGAGCACAACTAAATGCAGCACAGCCATCTTCTCAGAAAAACTCTTCACAAGCTCAAGAGGTCAAGACACGAGAGCTTTAGCAACTAATCTACACTTAATGACCCACCCAGTGATATTCAGAATATCACTCATGATATCACCCAAGATATCCCTCAAGTAATTAATGACCCACCCAGTGATATTCAGAATATCACTCATAAAACCACCCAAGATATCCCTCAAGTAATTAAGGAACAAAAGAAGAAAAGGCACACTAATCTAGGAACTTCCTCTCTACCCAGAACGTTGGAGGCTATACACCACACCCCTCAACAGTATTTATAGGAACTCAAACACCAGACTCTGCTCTGTTCCAGTAACAAGAAGCCGAAAGCACCAGCCTGAAGATGACGAGTGAGACCTCGTCGAAACGTCGCACAGACACCCCGACTCTTACACGGGAAGACACCCGAAGACACCAAAACCTGCATTCCTATACCCGTGAAAATCTACGAAAGCAAATATATATATATATATATATATATATATATATATATATATATATATATATATGTCAGGGAACTGACATCGGAGGAAAGGGAAGTGGTAAGGCTCCCAGAGACTGGGAGAGAGTCAACAGCCAAAGCAGGGACCAGCAGGGGGAGCGCGGGGTCTCTGGAGGAGGATCTCAGTAATGCTGAGAGAGACGCAGCAGCCCAGGCAGGAAGCAGCAGGGGAGAGAAAGGGGTGAGAGACACTTCGAGCGAAAATAGCGGGGAGGTGTCAGAAGCTACTGCAGGGAGACCCATGCTTCGCCGGAAGCTGCCACGTCGTGAGTCCAGGAGACGCGTTTCCGTTAAGGAACTTCTTTGCTGGAAGCGCTTCCGCAGACAGCCACTGTCAGACTCTACTAGTGACTAGAGCAGACATGTCTGAGGAGCTCTGTCACACACAGAGGTTTGTGGGGTCGCACAAACTCTGAAGGGGCACAATTTTAAGCACAAGCAGCTAACCATCCCCTGACAGCAGTCTGACAGTCTCTGTACGCTGCCTGTGCAGGAGAAAGCATCATGAGCAACCCAGTCGGAACCGGAGACGCAGGGGTTGGAGCTGGTCCAAGCTTGGAAGAAAGGTATCAAGCTCTGGAGGTCCAACTTGCGCTGCAGACGGCGAGGCTCGAGGAGAGAAGGGCTCAGGATGCTGACAAAAAGGGGAGAACCACTCAGTTCCCCAGAAAGGTACCAGGATTGGTGCAGAAGTTTGGGGGGGACCCCAAGGATTACCATGCCTTTAGGACTGAGATGCAATATGCTCTGAATGTGCAGTTTGATGAGTTCCCTGATGAGGAATCGCGAGTTGCGTTCGTAATTGGGCATCTTGAGAAGGGGGCGCGGGTCTGGGTTCGACCCCTGGTGGCAACGCACAACGATATCCTAAAGGACACTATGAAATTCTTTCGTGCAATGGATATCATGTTTTCCAGCGATATTGAGGAAGGGTTGGTACGCAGACAGCTAATGGCTTGCAAGCAGGGAAGCAGATCTGTCCGTGAGTACTGGACTGAATTTACCATGCTGATTCACAGATTGGGGTGGGATTTATCGGCGGCACCCATTCAGATGCTATTTGAAGAAGGTCTTTCTTCAGCTGTGAAAGACGAGCTGGCCAGGAGCCCCAGGGCGGGGTCTATGGATCAGCTGACCAAATCTGCGCTGACCATTGGAGCGCGCCAGGAGGCAAGAGCCTTGGAGAGGCGGGAAGGGAGAGGGGAACGTTGGAAGGAGTTACGCATTCCAGACATTCCTGAGCCAGCTTTCCTGCCGGCAGAGCCGATGGAAATCGGAACAGCCCGCGCGCGCGCAGTTTCAAAGCCCAGTGAGGGGGCGAAGAAGGAGGGAAAGGGAGCCAGGAAATGCTATCTCTGCCAACAGCCAGGCCACTTTGCCAGAGTCTGCCCCCAGAGGAAGGAATGGCAAGGGATGGTGGGAGCTGTTGAGGGGGAAGAGCAGGGAGAAACGGAGCAGGTAAAAGCCAACGCCTGGTTGCCAGCAGGGCACTGCAGCCAGGCCAAAGAGCAGTGAAAGTGCCCCTTCCCCAAGTGCCAGTGCCAGAAGCTCCTCGACCTGCTCTAGTGCTTGAAGTGTCTCTAGAGCTGCAAAATGGACACCCCCTAAAAATAAAGGCGCTGTTGGACTCAGGCAGCTCCTGCAATTTCATGAGCAAGGAGTTTGCTGCTGAGCACCAGATACAGACTATCCCTTTAAGCAACCCCCTGCAGGTGACCACGATTGATGGCAGGGAACTGTTGGGAGGAGGCGTCAGCTTGCAGACCGTCCCAATGATAATGAGGGTGGCAAGGCACACAGAACTGATAGCGTTTAATGTGGCCACCTTGGGAGGCGCTCCCATTATTTTGGGAATGAGCTGGCTAGCCCTACATGATCCGCTGGTGGGCTGGCATCAAAGAGTGGTTTCCTTCGGTTCAGCACATTGCTTGGAACACTGCAGGGGGGAAAAGGGGTCAGCAGGGGCCCAAGCCACCCTAGCAGGGACGGAAGTGATGGAGAAGGGGAAGGTGCCACCACAGTATGCTGATCTCAGCGACGTGTTCAGCGAGAAGGAAGCGGACCAACTACCCCCGCATAGGCCCTTTGATTGCCAGATCAATTTACTCCCTGGAGCACAGCTTCCTGTAGGCAAGTTGTATGCCATGTCAGACAGGGAGATGCAGGAATTGCGAGCGTTCATTGACAAGAACCTGAAGAGAGGCTTCATCAGAGAGTCCAAGGCAGCGGGGGGTAGCCCAGTGTTTTTTGTGGATAAAAAAAACACGGACAAGCCGAGGCTGGTATGTGACTTTCGGGCCCTAAATGCAGTGACAGAGCCGGCGGCTTTTCCTATGCCCAGGATTGATGATATTTTGACCAGGGTGCGAAAAGGAAAGATTTTTACAAAGCTGGACCTAAGGGGGGCGTACAACCTGATACGTATAAGGAAAGGGGATGAATGGAAGACCACCATGTTCACCCCTTTGGGGGCATTTGAATACCTCGTTATGCCTTTTGGATTACAAACAGGCTCCGCGTGTTTTCAAGCCTTTATGAACCATGTACTGGGGCCTTTGCTCTACAAGAATTGCGTGGCCTTCTTAGATGACGTGTTGGTGTATTCGGAGAATGAGGAGCAACATGTGAGAGACGTCAGAGAAGTGTTGAGCAGGCTGCAAGCCAACAGACTGTGGGTGAAACTGGAAAAGTGTCAGTTTCATACCAAGGAGGTGGAATTCCTGGGGTACCGCTTGTCAGACAAGGGGTTGGCCATGGACCCCGGCAAGGTTCAAGCGGTGCTGGAATGGAAAACACCCAAGACCAAGAAGGATGTGCAGAGGTTCCTAGGGTTTGGAAACTTTTATCGTAAGTTCATCCGAAACTTCGCCCATCTGACGGCGCCCATCACGGACTGTCTCAGCAGCAAAAAGAAGTTTGTTTGGACGGGGGAGGCGGAGCGAGCGTTTGAGGAACTGAAAAGGGCCTTCGCCTCTGACGAACAACTTCTACATGTGGATTTACAAAAAAAGCTGAGGGTCGAAACAGACGCTTCGGACAGAGCCATAGGGGCGGTGCTTCTTCTGCAGCCGGGGAAGGAGGGGTCAGAGTGGCGACCGTGTGCCTTCTTTTCGCGAAAGCTGAACAAATCTGAGAGAAACTACACGGTGCACGACCGGGAACTTCTTGCGATTTATGAGGCCTTCCGGAGATGGAGGCACCTACTAATTGGTGCACAACAGAAGGTGCAAGTGTGCACGGACCATAAGAATCTAGAGTATTGGAGAACTGCGCGAGTGCTCAACCAAAGGCAGTTGAGATGGGCCCAGGAGTTCTCCAAATGTAACTTTGAGATTTGTTACGTACCAGGCCCGGAGAACGTTAGGGCGGACGCTCTCTCACGCAAACCTGAATATTTGGAGGGAGAGGGTGCACCCGAAGAGACCCATGTTATTCCCGAGGACCGCTGGGTGTGTGGGGCGGCTTTGGTGGGGCAAAGGGAACTGGTAGAGGGAACGGTGCAGGATGAATACGCCCAGGACAAACTCAGGGGTCTCAGGAGGGAGGGAGACAAACCCGGGGGTTTTGAGGAGAGAAACGGGGCGTTGTACTACAAGGGAGCGTTATACATACCTGAAGGGGAATTGAGGGAAAAGGTACTCAAGCAACTGCACGATAGCCCCACAGCAGGGCATTTTGGGCAACACAAAACCATGTGGCTGGTTACCAGGGAATTCTGGTGGCCCAAGGTCAGGGAAGATGTGCGGGAATATGTGAGAGGGTGTGACCGATGTCAACGAGCCAAGGGGGAGAGGCGGGCACCGGCAGGTTTATTAGAACCACTACCCACGCCGGAAAGACCATGGGAGGCAGTGGCAATAGATTTCATGACTGATCTGCCCAGGTCCAAAGGGAAGACAGCCATTATGGTTGTGGTAGACCTGTTAACCAAGATGGCCCACTTTATAGCCTGCTCACATGCGGTCACAGCAGAAGAAACCGCTAAATTGTTTGTGGAAAATGTGTTTAGGTTGCATGGTGCCCCCTTGAGGGTGGTTTCGGACCGAGGGAAACAATTTACTTCCAGGTTCTGGAGGAAGCTCATGAGCTTATTGCACGTAGAGGTGAATTTTTCCACTGCCCGTCATCCAGAAACCAATGGGCAGGCGGAAAGAGCTAATGGTGTCCTCCAGCAATATTTGAGGTGTTATGTGAATGACAGAGAGAATGATTGGGTGGAGAAGCTGGCATTGGCAGAATTTGCCTATAACAATGCAGAGAACGTGTCCACGGGGATGAGCCCTTTTTTGGCCAATCACGGGTGTCATCCCCGAGCCTTCCCAGGGGGGGAGGGGGAGAACTGGAGCGTTCCTGCCGCAGAACAGTTCGTTGAAGAAATGGAAGCGATCCATCGCCAGCTCCAACTTAATTTAAACAGGGCGAAGGAGGAATATAAGAGGCAGGCAGACAAAACCAGAAGGGAAGGGGAAAGCATTAGGGTGGGGGACCAGGTGTGGCTGTCCACCCAAGGGTTACCATTTAAAGGAGGTTGTAAGAAGTTAAGACCCAAAAGACTGGGCCCATTTGAAGTCACGCAACAGGTCAACCCAGTGGCTTTCAGACTCCGGTTACCGAACCACATGAAGTTGCACCCAGTGTTCCACAGATCATTGCTGTCACCGTATATAGGGGACAGAGAGGGGAGGGTCAATAGGGGACCAGCTATGGAGGAAAAAGAACACAGCTACCATGTAGCGGAGATTCTCGATTCCAGGTGGAGGGGAGAGCAAGTAGAGTATTTGGTAATGTGGGAAGGGGAGCCGGAGTCGGAAAACACCTGGGTCAGGGCAGAGGATGTAGATGACGAGGTTTTGATTGAAACTTTTCATCAGAGATTCCCTAGAAAACCCCAGCCAGTGGCAAGGTTCCGGAGGGAATACTTCGCCACCACCGACGACGAAGAAGAGTTGGAGGGGTTCGCTGATTCCGAGGTGGAGGAGGATTCAGCGAGTCGGAACGAAGACCGATGGAGGGAATTGTTCGAGACGTCTGAAGATGAAGAGGATTCTTTTAGGGGTTTCAGCTCCTCACCGCCCAGAGGAGAAAGTAGGGGCGGGGGAGAGGGGGGCCCTGGAGGGGAGGTGGATGTCAGGGAACTGACATCAGAGGAAAGGGAAGTGGTAAGGCTCCCAGAGACTGGGAGAGAGTCAACAGCCAAAGCAGGGACCAGCAGGGGGAGCGCGGGGTCTCTGGAGGAGGATCTCAGTAATGCTGAGAGAGACGCAGCAGCCCAGGCAGGAAGCAGCAGGGGAGAGAAAGGGGTGAGAGACACTTCGAGCGAAAATAGCGGGGAGGTGTCAGAAGCTACTGCAGGGAGACCCATGCTTCGCCGGAAGCTGCCACGTCGTGAGTCCAGGAGACGCGTTTCCGTTAAGGAACTTCTTTGCTGGAAGCGCTTCCGCAGACAGCCACTGTCAGACTCTACTAGTGACTAGAGCAGACATGTCTGAGGAGCTCTGTCACACACAGAGGTTTGTGGGGTCGCACAAACTCTGAAGGGGCACAATTTTAAGCACAAGCAGCTAACCATCCCCTGACAATATATATATATATATATATAACAGATACATTCACATTATTTCCAACCCAGTAAAAGAGAGCTTGGATGAAATCCTATGTATTTATTGGGAAGTGAGGCTCACAGATGTTAATGAAACTTTCTTTTGATTGATTATTTTATTAATTTCATTATTTGAATTATTTAAATTGATTTTCCTTCTGACACACCCTTCCTCTCAGCCTCCAAATTCTCACCCAGGGTCCAAACAAACTCTCAGCTCACCTACAAAAAGTCTCAAAATGAGAAGAGTTCCTGGAAACACCAGACATCACCTTAGTCACTTGCTCTAGACTTCCTATTCATGAGCAGATAGATAAAAACTTTATTCACACTAGCCAATGGCCATAGCAACCACAAAACATTACAGTGTACGCAGAAAGGGAAATTTGATATAAGAGCACAATTTAAAGTCCTGAATCAGCAGTCAGTTAGTGGCCCTTATTCTGATTGCCCCTGCTATGAACCTAGCAACCTTTGCTGTTATCTGCTCATTTTGATCTGATAGAAGAAAGGACATTGTGGCAGTGGTTGAGTGCCCTGGGATGGTTAGTTCGAGTGGGGTGGTGATCTCATTCCTCAGGTCTATGTAGAGAGTGCAAGACAGGAGGATGTGTGCCGCTGTTTCGGTGCTACCGTCTCCACAGGGGCAAAGACGTTTCTCAGGTGGGATCTTTTGGAATCGACCCTCAAGTACCGCAGATGGCAAAACATCCAGTCTTGCAAGTGTAAAAGCACATCTGTATTTTGGGATAATAAGTTTGTGCACATATGGGGCCAGAGAATCAAAGTGGAAAGGTGGAAAATGAACATACCAAGGTCAGAATTTCCTTATAGTGGCCAGGTTGTTGTGATGCTCGATATCTTTTAGACGTTGACCAGTTAGACTGTTTACTTTAGTAGGGCCCATAGTGAGTAGGTGTTGTGGGGATAGGCCACAAGAGTAAAATTTTTGATAGATGATTTTAAGCCAGGCACTTTTATGGGAGTCTATAAGTACTAAGGATAGTAAACCGGGGGGGGGGGGTGAGTTTAGGTGGAGCCAGAAGTTAAGAGTTCTTTGCCAAGTCTGTACTTCTACTGAAGGGAGACTTGCCTCCAGTCTCAATGATGCGTTTGGGACGCATGGCGGTACAGAAAAAATCTGCCTTTGAAACTTTGATTCAACACTTTCGAAAGTGCTAAGTCCAAATCTGAGCCCCGTATAGTAGCTGTGCTAGGGGTTTAGCTTGGAAGACTTCTAGGGCTGATGGTATATGTTTGCCACCCTTGTATGGAAAAAGTGAGTCAAAGTCTTGGCACTTTGGGATGCCTTTTCTTTTGCGCATTTTTGGTGTGCTCCCCATGACCCGTGGACTGGAAGATAAGGCCCAAATATTTGAAAGCTTTGACCTGTTTGATTGTCTGATTGTCCATACGACAAAAGAAAAAATATCAAAACACTAAGGAAGTCAAAGATAACCCATCATGTCTGCAAAGAACAATGGCAGAAACTTTACAACCTAATCTCATCACCCTCCACACCTGGCTTAAACAAATCCACCTCATGGGGCA
Source organism: Podarcis vaucheri (assembly GCF_965113315.1). Classification (NCBI taxonomy): domain Eukaryota; kingdom Metazoa; phylum Chordata; class Lepidosauria; order Squamata; family Lacertidae; genus Podarcis; species Podarcis vaucheri. The sequence goes on along the minus strand of NC_138758.1, from coordinate 14,289,259 downwards.
GTAAAGAGAAAGGCAAAGTAGGAACAATCAAGGCAAAGCCCCAGTCTATATCTGAGAAAGAAACCTCGAACCAAAGCTCTGAAACAAACATAACAATGGAAGTAACTTCCCAGAGCCCTGGAAGGATACCAACTAGCAACATAGGTAGTAGAGAGGTGGTGACCCATAATATCGATGTCAACATACTACAGGTCTGGCAAGTTTCGAGCCAGAAAACAGGCTGGAGCTTGGTATTAATTCCCCAAAAACTTGTATTCGCCAACTACCCAAAACCGAAGGGCTTCCTCCCACAGACAGATCACATAAAGCATCTCTTGAACATCTTAAATGATATACTGCCAGGTGTAGTAAAGCCAACTGATATAGTTTCTATAGAGTATTTATACTATGATGGTCACTCGGTACGAGCAATTATCACCTTCCATGATCAAAATCTGGCCAACCTTATCCACAGAGCAAGACACCTACTCATAAAGGAAAGGAAAGCAATACTAAGATACTTCAAAAATAGGGTACCAAAGACCTCCCTCTTTGATGCCAAGGGCAATAAGCCAATGGTAAATGACGATCAGAAAAAAATCTAAAAATGAAAACCAACCTCAAAAGGTCCAGCTTGACCATCATAAACAAGAGTCACCAAAATCAAAAAGGAAAGGCACATCCCTATACGACTCGCAATACCCTATGAGTGAGTGAAAGGATATTTTCTCTACAGAAGAAAACACTCTAATAAGCTGATTTTGATCATTGCCGTCCTCGGCCCAAGCTGAAATTTTGGAAAGACTAGAAACACCAAGAAACAGATTGGCTGGGAAGGATGCTCACAATGGGGCCAAGGAGGGTCCACATTTGTGGCCCATCTCTCCAAAATGTCTAGTTGGCAAGAGGATGTCCGGAGGCTCATTCAAATGCATAGATGCGGACCTTCAGTCCCAGCCTCCATTGGTGTATGACATGGCAGGGGCCAACCTGGATGTGAAGTCCTCAAGCTCCTGGCTTGGCTACCTCAGGTTGTCTCCAAATGAGATAGCTACCCCCCACCAAGAACAAAGGAACTCTACAGCTATACTAAATTGACCCCCACCGATAGAACAAATGGGGGTAGGTTTTTTTCAGACAAAATAGGGCTCCTAGACAAGGTGGAAATGACAGAAACAGGTCTCAGAGGGCACGGGGTCTAAAGTTGATGTCCTGGAACATAGCAGGCTGGCACACATATAATAACCAACACCTAATGTCCTACCTTACGCAATTTGACATCCTCCTCCTCCAAGAGACATGGCATAGCAACCCTATTATGCTCAATGGCTATAGTTGCCATTCTTTGCCTGCCACCCCCTCCCCGAGGGGAGGAAGGTCCAGCGGGGGTCTAGCCTGTTTTATCTCCACAGCGCTAGACTACATTACAACAGCTTCAACCACTTGCAACTCACTTGCAATTGCTGTCCTACTCAAACTAAGGAGAGCCTCTTTATTGTTGGTCAACATCTATATACAGTATCTCCTTGCAGAAAAAAATCTACAATTAAGGACATTTGGGCAGATTTAGAGTCCTATATAGAGTCTCTCAAATCCATCCATCCTGCTGCTCTGCTCATTATCGGTGGATATTTAAATGCACACATGGGTGCAAATGATGACAGTTTATACACCCACTACAACCAGTTTCTGGACTCTGACATCCATTTAGATACAGGCACTGCCCACCTTTCTAAAGATCTTTGATGCAAACACCCAGGGCTTTGCTTAGCCCAGGCCGCAAAGTGGAGGGACCTGCTGATATTAAATGGCAATATAGAGGGGGGTCGCCTTGGGGAATACACCCACTTCACAAAGTTTGGCGGTACTGCCATAGATTATATCCTAATCTCAAGATTTGCATACAAGTTTGTCATGGAGTTCCAAGTGGGCTGTGACATTGAAAGCGACCACTTACCCTTAACTCTGGTTTTTGCAGGTCCACTCCTCAACAATTCTATTGTAAAACTGCAATATCTTGTATAATGCAAATCTTGGCATATCTGCAGCTAAAAGAATCAAATGGTCCCTCCTACTCAATGCAGCCCTGACTCACCTTCTTCAGACAGCTGAGCTAAAGGACATCCATACTGCTATTATATCGGCTAACTCCGCTGCTGAGGCCATGAAACTATTCAAGACACTGACAGAAAGGCTGAAACCACACTTAACAACCGTGATCCAAAACACTGCCACAAAAAGGTCAACGGAATTTGCCACCTGGTTTGACTCTGAATGCAAACAGGCAAAGGGACACCTGAAGAGAGCTTACCATAAATATAGGACCTCCAGGTCACCTCTCTTGTTTACTGCATACGTCTCTCTTAGACGGAAGTATAAATAACTAATAAAATGGAAAAGACAGAGAGCCGAAAGAAATGCCTGGTATAGCTTAATAAAGGCCTTGCACGGTAAGGACACATCCTGTTTCTGGCATACCGTATCAGGCCTTCTGGAGCATGAGCGTAGTGGGCCAATTTGCACTGTTGAACCCCAAGAATGGACGCAGTACTACCGCTCACTTTACCAAGACCAGGATGCTCAACATAATTAAACAGTATCTCCAGAAAATTTACCAGCTTGGCCCCCAGTGTCCATGACTGAGGTAAGAGACCTAATTACTCAGCTAAAAAAACAATAAAGCCCCAGGCATTGATCACCTGCCCCCAGAACTTTTGAAGTCCAATATTGACTGGTGGGCACCTCTGCTTGCGGCAATATTCTTTCACATTGATTCATCTGGTTTCATGAGCAGGCCCATAGTGGATGACACTTCCTCAGGTTGCTCACAGCTGTGTTCAATTCAGCTGCACTCTCCACACCGAGTTCCAGGTGTAGCACTGTGGCAGGGGTTGCAGTTTCCCATGGGATTCACAGGATGGGAAGAGGACCCCCTGCACTCATAGCTCTTTCTTCATTGTCTGTCCTCTCCTCCTCCTCCAGCTTTTCAGTAGACAAGCATAGGATTGCTCTGTAAAACAAAACAAAAAAATGCTATGTCTTCTTTGTCCACCAAGTTTCTTGTTTACCTTACTATGACAGCGAGAGAGAGAGTTTTGATGCTCGCCTTGTGCCATCTGGTTACAAAAGTTGGATGCACAACTGCTACTATGTGCAACCTTTCCTATCTGTCTTTTGTCCATTATTGAGTGTGATCATTGAACAAGGTATATGCATTAGGGCAGGGGTCTGCAACCTTTAAGACAAAAAGAGCCACTTGGACCCATTTCCGAAGAAAAAACAACAACTGGGAACCGCAAAACCATTGTGACATTTGAAACAAATATATCTCCGGAGCCGCGATCTGACAGCAGGTGGGAAGGTGACGTCGGGACGGTGCGTGACTAACGCACGCACCGCCCCCATGCGACGTCACAGCCAGTACAGCGCCCGCCACAGTGAGGAGTGTTGGGGCGCACAATGCGCCTCCTCCCCTCGCTAGTATCCGCCCTGGAGCCGCAGCAAAGATGTAAAAGAGCCACATGCGGCTCCGGAGCCGCGGGTTGCAGACCCCTGCATTAGGGAATCAATAGTGTCACAGTGGATGGAGCCCAGTGCACTGGTTTGACATCTGTGACCAAAAAAATTGTTTAGATCAGAGTCATCTATTGCTGTGATAGAAAGAAATTTACTACTGAATCATTTACACCACTTCTTAGGCTGGATAAGGGCCTTAATTTTATCTTTCTGGTAAGGTGGAGGGGAAAGAATAGGAAAATATGTATATGTCCCTGTCTCTCCCCTCCACACCATTCTACAGTAAAAACAGAACCACATACTTATAATAAAGAAGTGATGAAATAACAATTTGTCATTAATACACAGGCCATGCAGAAATGTGCCTCTAACTCTAATCCACTGGCATTGACAAATGTTTAGCTTATTTTGACAGTGAGTGACCGTATTCTAACATTCTGCCCATGGAGAGCAAACCAGTAGAATGTTCTTCATTGCTTCTGCTTTCTTTAATGTGTGTGTGTGCTTGTATGTCCCCAGAACATGATAGACCCTGTATGTCAATTAGCCAAGGAGGAAGTGGCAGGGAAGACAATCGCTCAGAATTAAATGCATTCCAGTAGTGGCTGATGCCCATTCAGATTGGTAGGGCAGTGACAGGAGGAGCCATCAAGCTTTGTTCCCATTTTTCTTCCTGCTGAAAGAAGACACCCTCTGAGCTATTTGCAAGTTCAAAGGGAGGGGGGGAAGGCTGGGTGAGAGCAAATTGAGGCTGGTTTGACCATGCCCTATTCACCCTCATGGACTAGCCTCCACTGATGTATGTGTCTTCAAACTGTAAGGGTGGATTGCATAGTACAGTAGTACCTCGAGTTAAGTACTTAATTCGTTCCGGAGGTCGGTACTTAACCTGAAACTGTTCTTAACCTGAAGCACCACTTTAGCTAATGGGGCCTCCTGCTGCTGCTGCTGCTGCTGCTGCTGCTGCTGCTGCTGCTGCTGCACCGCTGGAGCACGATTTCTGTTCTCACCCTGAAGCAAAGTTCTTAACCTGAAGCACTATTTCTGGGTTAGTGGAGTCTGTAACCTGAAGCATATGTAACCCGAGGTACCACTGTAGTGATTTTTTTCAAAGAAACAGAAGCAGTCGAGTTTATTAATCTAAGCCAAGAAACATCTGATAAATCAAATGAGGTGGTGGAGGTTACCCCTCTTGTCCTACAAACCACCCCAGTAACTTTTAGGCCTCTTCCTTCTCACACTATCATTCAGCTACTAGACTTGCACCCACCAATGATTCTAACAAACTTATCCACCAAGTATGTATATTTTACCTGACATCCTGTTGAGTAGTTTCAGCTTTGATCAACACTGGGCACCTCTGCCTGTTTCTTGTCTGCAGTTTGGGGCTTGTTGGCCTGTTGTTGTACGCTGCAAGACACATGTGTCAAAGAGTGCTGCAGCACTCATATGCAGCTACTCTTGGGAAGGCTAATTCTCACAGTCACAACTGCAGTGGATCAACACCAATAGCTCCAGTTGCGCTGACTCTGTTTTCCCTGACATTATTCAAAATTGCAACATGGATAACTCATTAAGGGAAAGGAGGAAGCCATTTTTCTTTTCTAAACACATAGCAACAACATGTTATTTAATAAAATGTATTAAGCCAATTGCTTTTCCCCATAGCATATGCAGTAATAATAATAAACAGGATAAAGACATATTGAGAACAAAGCCGTTAATAATGATATCTAATTAGAATTTGTGTTAAAAACCAACTACATTAGTTTTAATGGGGGGAAATGTAATAGAACGCTGAATTTTTCCTGTTAAGTTAACATTCTAGACTTTAATGGATATCTTAATTAGGCTCCATTATTGATGCACACATTTTGGAAATAAAATTCAGTTGCATTCAGCCCTCTTACACCCAGATCTATTCAAAGAGACAGCATTATGATGATGACTGAAGGACAAATTGAAGCGTTGTTGGGAGGGGGGATGACAAAAACCTGGCTCTTGAATGACTTATGGCAAAGGATGCTTATTCAAAAGTGATAAAAGCATATGTGAATAGAAAAGAGTTGTCCTAATGGATATTGCACAGAATCAACTATGAATATGAAATATATCTGCACACAAAAGGGGTTGTTGTTGCTGTATCACTAACTTCCTGGTTATCTTTTTTTTCTGGAATGTACTTTTCCAAATACTAGTTCATATATACAACATAGCTTTCTTCATTTTCTGTTGTCTTCAAGTTAGTACATGTCCATAATTGCAAGTGAATGCGGACCATCCCAGGCAAACTTTGTAAATATGACATATACCATTGACTGCTGACAGTCATCTAAATGTGATGATCAGAATTTGCTTGGTATCGCTCTAAAAGATGGGCCTGTGTTTGTCAATTTTGAGGCATTCAGCAGCATTCACATGTAAACATTGGCAGTCAACAAAATTCTAGAAAATTCAAGCTGCGTAGCTAGCCATATGCCTGCTGTGCTGTAGCTTCCCATTGGGGCAAGAAAGCAGCCATACAGAGCAAAGGCACTACAAAAAGATGGAGTGCAGTATCATTCAAGGAGACAGACTCGCACCAGAAAGGACATGACACCTGGTAGAAGGATCAGATGTGTGAACTGGAGGTGATACCTGAAGCTTGATACGGTTGGAAAAGACACAGATTAGGTTCGTGGAATATATAAAACAAAGTTCTTTTAAAAAAACACTTTTCAGTAAACTTATCTACAACAACCGTGTGGTTTGCAACAAAATGTTGCAAACTCAGCGAGTGTGCTCTTTTTTAAGATCCCAGCCAGTCATGCCTGCCTCCTTCCCTGATGTTATAAAGTTAAGTGAACTCTAAAAAGTCATTCTCCTCACTGCTCCATTCTGCTTTTCTTCATCTCCATCCCCTAACCTACATGCTTTTTTCCAAGGATCTTGGGAGACCTCAAACATGCTCAGCAGCTGATTGGGACTGGTAGAGTGAAAGGCAGGGACACCAACAGTAGGTGGAGCAACAACCAATGAAAGTCGGAGTCAATTAATTCTAGTTTTGTCCTTTGCTTCCCCCCTTGCTGACTTGCACAGGGGGAAACACAGAGGAAGCTGATAGGAAGTACTAACCACTGGTTGTAAGCAAAAAGGAGGCAGATGGGAACTGACTGAGGGCAGTTGGAGGCTGATGGGGCACTTCTGCATTTGCCCAAATGGAACAACTTTCACAGACGATCAATGTTATCTGAGCCAGGTGGGGTTAAGGAGATTTGTTCCCTATTTATTTACTTGTTTTTGTTCTTCAACTCAGGATCCATCCTAGCATGCTTATGATTCCATCTTGTTTCCTAGTGGCCCCATTTTAGATGCAATCCTCACAAACATGGAATATTGTGTTCACTATTGGAAGGAATGATGGAGATTTGCAGAGTCCCTGGGAATGAATATGGGCCGCAGACATTTTTGTTCTTGTTGAGTCACCTCTCCAGGCCTAACTTCCTCTTGCTTTGTAGGACAGATTTTATTCCTCCAATTTTAAATTTTAATCCAACTGTCCCTTCACTTGTAGTGCTTCTTCTTTGCTGGTTAAGTGCAGGCAATTTTGCTAATTTGGCAGCCAACACCATATACATCATGCTTTATCGGTCATCACGAGCACACATGCTACAATGTGTTTTATTACAATTATGAATATTGCAACATCTGTACATTTGATTAGGGGCTAACTGTGTGGAATGCCTCTGGTTTGCATGACATGAAGCACCCTTTGTTTGCATACCGTGGTCACAGTGAGGGGACTAAAACACATGAATATCTGCCAGTGCTCGTGCTAACTTTCAATTGCCTTGCTGCCAAACAAATGAAGGTTTTTTGGCTCTTCCTTTCCCTGCCTGTAAACGCAATGCAAATGGTTCTGATCGGAGTCTGTACCGAAAGGAAAAAACAACACCCCTCAAAAAAAAGACATCCTCTTCTGTTCATGTGGATTGTTTCATGAAAAGTGGTCCCTGCTTCACACATACCGAAAGCAAGCCGCAGAGCAAGCAAGCAAGCGAACAAACAAACAAACAAACAAACAAACAAACAAACACTGAGCTTCTTCTCATTTCTTCTGCGGCAAAAAAATATTCTCAAAGCCTGACTCTGAAGTACATGCTTTGAAACAAGAGCAGTCAAACACCCTGGAATCTATATGTCAGTTAGGAAAAGGTAAAGGGACCCGTGACCATTAGGTCCAGTCATGACCGACTCTGGGGTTGCGGCGCTCATCTTGCTTTATTGGCCGAGGGAGCCGGCATCCAGCTTCCGGGTCATGTGGCCAGCATGACTAAGCCGCTTCTGGCAAACCAGAGCAGCGCACGGAAATGTCGTTTACCTTCCTGCTGGAGTGGTACCTATTTAGCTACTTGCACTTTGACGTGCTTTCGAACTGCTAGGTTGGCAGGAGCTGGGACCGAGCTCACCCCGTTGTGGGGATTCAAACCACCAACCTTCTGATCGGCAAGTCCTAGGCTCTGTGGTTTAACCCACAGCACCACCCGCGTCCCCTATATGTCACTTAGAAGTAACCAAAACTGCTTCCCCATTCAGTTCCACATTCGAGTGGGGATGAACTTGTCATGCTCCGCCTTCCCCTGGAAAGTCCATTATGGGCTTTGGTTGCTGGTTAGAAATTTGGAGGTGGACCCTGCTTGGCCTCAGCACTCCTCTCTTTGCCTAAGGGAGCTGGGCATGTTTAGCCTGGAGAAGAGGAGGTTCAGGGGTGATATGATAGCCATGTTCAAATATATAAAAGGATGTCATATAGAGGAGGGAGAAAGGTTGTTTTCTGCTGCTCCAGAAAAGCGGACACGGAGCAATGGATCCAAACTACAAGAAAGAAGATTCCACCTAAACATTAGGAAGAACTTCCTGACAGTAAGAGCTGTTTGACAGTGGAATTTGCTGCCAAGGAGTGTGGTGGAGTCTCCTACTTTGGAGGTCTTTAAGCAGAGGCTTGACAACCATATGTCAGGAGTGCTCTGATGGTGTTTCCTGCTTGGCAGGGGGTTGGACTCGATGGCCCTTGTGGTCTCTTCCAACTCTATGATTCTATGATTCTACTTTATGGTGCTGAGAGTCATGTGCTGAAGTGATGGTGTGTTTTGATTGGCTGTTATTCCAGGCAGGAAAGTCCAGTCAAGAAATGGTGGGCTAAATAACTGAGGAGGTATTCGGTTAAGGCGGTAGTCCTCAAACTCCCCCCCTCTCCCTTTCTGGGCCACACTTTCAGAATAAAAATGTGCTCACACCACACCATTTTTTTAAAGGATAAGAAATATATTGGAAAACAAAATGTAACAACTCCTAGCATATATTTTAAGAGGTATTCAAATGCACAGTAAACAAACCATTTCTCAAAATATGTGTTCGATTTTGAGGCCCATTGGTAAAAAGATGGACTATACATTTTTAAAATAAAATAAAATAAAATGATTGGGTTGCTTCCCCCTTGAGATCAGGGGTCACTCTGGAACTAGATGGTGAGTACTGTGGTGTGGGATGGGCCAGTAGGCCTCTGGCTGCCTCTCTCTGCTGTAAGTTATCCTTAGACTCAAGAGGATATGCCCTTCCTCAAGAACACACCTTTCTTGAGGTTTTCACCAACAGGAAGCTCAGTCTGTAGAAAACACTAAAAATAGCACTCCTGCTTACCCAGCCTTCTAATTAACCCAACCACAGCACTAAATGTGGTTGTTTTTACCTTCACCAGCCAACACAAACCACATTATTAAAGGTGAAATCATTGTCTTGGTATTCAACATTTGTATAAGGTTGCATGCTGCCTTCCGGTATCCAGAATGTTAATACCTTTTCAGTTAGTTAGTTCCTCATTTACATGAGTGATGCCTCATATTTAAACCAGTAATCACATGTTATTTTAAGTTCAAAATAACTTTTTATGTTCCGTTATGGAGCTCAAGTTCTCGCTCTGTCTACTAATGCAGAATAATGGAAAATAATTAACTTGAAATTAAGTGTTCAGTTTTATTATGTTACAGTAGAGTTCTAATGTGAATTTCAAAAGATATTTTAAAGTGCATGCATAAATCAATTATATACAAAGAATAAATTATAACTACTTCAGAAAGTAATATATTTACTGGATAAAAGGCTGGTTCATAAAACTGAGCCCCATTACGATCTAATACATACGCAACACTTTCTGTTGAAATGTAGAGAATTTTCCTTCCTGTGATAAGAAATGATTCCAGTTCTCTCTCTCCCCCCCCCCACACGCTCCATATTGGTGAGTACATTTCTATAAACATGAATTGCTAATTGCTTCACTTTCAAGCAGCACATGAATTTGTCAATGATATATTCCATTATTGCTCTGCTTTCTGTATTGCTCTTTCATGGGTGATGTCTGGGGTGTTTTGATGGAGAGAAAAATGTAATGAAGACACCAAGATTGTGAACAAAGAATATTGCTGGCAGGGACTGTTTCTCAGTACTCCCTCTCTTTGCAATGCAAGCTCATGTTAGGCCTCCCTGCTTTCTTTGTTTCAAACTCTCAGCAGTCCTTGTAAAATAAAGTAGAAAGAGGTTGGTAGCTGTAATGTGTATGGGTTGCTCGTGCGTAAGTTGCCGCCTCTCCAGGCTTTGTTGCCTTGCTAAACCTTTCAGTCTGGGCAGCCCTTTACTTCGTGGCTGCCTCAGTCACTAGCAGAATCCGTCAGTGGGCGTTTCTTAAATCTTTTCCAACATAAAAGTTGTTTGACACCCAGTCTCCTCCTACTCTCTCTGCGCGGAAGTCTTCTGTGCAGGGTGGGCGTGGGTAGCGGAGGACCCGTGCTCTCCCCGCTGGTGTCCGGTGAAGAGTCCTGGAGCCCTCTCGCCGATTCCCCCATCAGCCCCTCTATATCCCTGGTGTTGCGCTGATTTGCTTCCCCATCTGCGGAGCTGCCTCTCTCCCTGCTGGGCCCTTCTCCAGCATCATTTGAGAGCCTTCCCTCCGCCTCTAGCTCCGATGTCAGTTCCCTGACAATAGCCATTTGTCATTAGCTTAATTTTACATTTCACCTTTCTGCATGTAGCACTGAAGGCAACTAACAGCAATAACAATAGAAACATATATTTGCTATTATTTATTATATCAACAACAACGACATAAGGACCTGTCTTATACTGAGTCAGACCACTTCTCCATATAGCTTGACAAGCAGCTGCTTTTAGTGACTTCAGATAGGAGGCATTCCCAGCTATACCTAGACATGCCAGGAATTCTGTGTTTCTTGAATTTTGAGGTGCTGGGACCTTCAACATGCAAGCAGATGCTCCGTCCCTTAGCTTCAACCTTCCTTAAACATCTTTTTAAACGCCTGAAACTGTGGAACAATTTCCAGTACTTCATAGAAATCATACTGAGTCAGGTGATTTATCCATCTATAGCAAACACTGGCTGCTTGTAGTTGTGTGTCAAGGTCCCCAAGCCACCCCTCAAATAACTCACAACTCACACATAATTTTTGTTTAAGGTTTTTGGCATAATTTTGGCCACAACTTTATTAAAATACATAAATGTGAGTGGTTGCTTCGGCATTGGTTAAGACTATCTGTCCCCCTGCCTGGGGACAGAACTGACTTCTGGACTCCAGCGAAGGGAAAACAATAATGGGGAGAAATGGAGCTGAGCTACAGGACCTCCCCGCATGCTCCCTGGGGCTTGCCAGCCCTAACCCCATTCCAGGGATTCAGACAAAAAGATGGCAAGCCCCTGGATTCCTTTAATGGAATTCCTTTCTGCAGCAGCATTGGAGGGGCAGGCCCAGCCAATCCTTGCCCCTCCTCCAACCAATTGATAACCAATGCCTAACCGCAACCTTACAAGTTGTGATGATTTGCTATGCAGTAGGCAAAAACCTAATGGCACCAGCCATTCAGCCAATTGGACAAAATTCCTACCGGGCCCCTGTGCCAATGGCAGATGACCCCATTACAGGCATAGCAAGGTCAACACAAAACCCCTAAAATTAGGGCGGGTGATCCGATGCACACAGCGAAAGAGAAAGCTCAAAGCTGCATGCACAGAATTTAAAACGTTCGATCCCTCCCACCAAATTGCAACATGGAATTTACCCCAGCAACCCAGCCATCCAATCGTTACCACAGGCTACCTCAGTAACCCTGCCTGGCAACAGAGGAGGGCCTTGCAGACCCCAATGCAACACGTGCTCTCTATGAGGGAGAACACACTTTCTCTAGTATGTCAGAGCTGAAGATGCTGGGATTGAACCTGGGGCCATTCACTTGTGAAGTGTGTGCTCTGAGCTGTGGCCAACTCCATAGTGCTGCCTCCCTGTGCATGCATGACTATCCTTTTTCTTTGTCTTAGCTAATTTCCTACTAATAATATCTGCCTGCTTCTGCTGTATGTGGAATTACAGCTGAGGTTTCCTCAGAAGATCAGAAGGCTCAGGTACAGCTATACTTAAAAGTATATTGAAGAAATACATGTTTTCTTGCATTTGTATTCACTGTTCTTCCATGTGGAATCCAATACAGGGTACATGTGATTCCAAAGTTCTCATCACTCCGCTTCAGAATTTGTGGCCTCAAATGCCTTCAGACCACACTTTGCGCCTATCCCCAGTCTACACAGTTCCTCATCCTTCCCCATACAATTAAATGTCTCTTCCAACTGCACAGAATTATCATTCTTGTTCCTGAACCCCTCTTCTCCTTCCCCAGATTTCTCCAGTTTTATACATCCTTTGTAGACCCTAACCTTGTAAGCATAATCAAATATGCAAGAAAAGAATACCTATGTGCAGATGTCTTTATCGTATTTATTGATGAAGAGCTGTTTTTTTTTTTTTGTTTTCTCAGTGTACCCTCAGCCCTAATTCACTCAAACCATCCAACACAAAAGACATATATAATTATACAGCAGGAGTGTGATTTGTGTAAGTAGTCATGTTCAAAAGAGTGGGACTTTAGTACCATCCTAATTGTTTCACATGCAGAGAGAATTGAATAGGAACATTCCTTTAATAAATAGGAGCAGAGTCCTAAACAATAGCCGGATGCCAAGGTTACTGCTTTCATGTATTCCTTTTCAAAAGCAAGCAGAACAAAACCCAAAGGTCAGATTTTCTGAACTTGGACTGTCTGTATGTCTCTATTCTCTCCTCCCAACACACACACTTTCTTGCTCCCATTGTGACACTGCGTGATGGTACAGGAAGGGCAGGACTGACAAATGGCATAGCTGCAAACCTAGCTCTGAAGTATATAAGCACAGAGTGAAAATGGCTCCCTGAGATTCTCTATTTACGGGTTATGAGATGTGTGTTTGTCTGTGTTTGTGTGTGTCAATATAGCTTCTTATTCCTCTTCAACGCTTTTATTTTTGCTGTTATAATTGGCACCATTAGAGCTCTGGCTTGACCACCATTCTTAAATCCTCTTCATAATGACATTCTGGGAGAATACCAGTCACTTGGAAGGGCAGTAGGGAAGAATGCTGTTGTGCTCAGGTTCTGCTTATGGGCTTCCCATGGGCATCAAGTCGACCACTGTGAGAAAAGGATGCTGGACTAGGTGGACTTCTGTCCCGATCCATCTTATGTTCCTGTGGAGAGCCTTAGGTAGGACAGTTGGAAGCCCTCCCCTGCACACATCAAGCTCTCCTCCACCATGAGCTTCCTGTGACTTAGTCCCTACTGAAATAGTGGGTTGCTGGATGCATTGAAGTTGTTTCCAGCACAAGCTGGCATCTCATCCTGCTAGAGCAAGTGTGGGGAAATTTATTTCACCTGATACAGTCATACCTCGGGTTAAAGTTGCTTCAGGTTGAGCATTTTTGGGTTGCGCTCCGCAGCAACCTGGAAGTAACGGAATGCGTTCCTTCCAGGTTTTGTCACTCAAGCATGCAGAGATGCTCAAAATGATGTCACGCACATGCACGGAAGTGGCAAATAGCAACCTGCGCACATGCACAGACATGGGTTGTATTCGCTTCTGGATGTGAACGGGGCTCCGGAACAGATCCCGTTCACATCCACAGGTACCACTGTATATACATTAGGCAACTTTCATGGTGACACATTCCTGTGATGGGCAGGGCCAGTAGCAAAAGTGAGTGGATGTGACTCTCACCTTTGTCCAATACTACATTCCAGCTATGCAAATGTTAGGGGAAAGGGGGTCACCTAACAACTCAAAGCACCATTGCTGAATTTACACTTCCCATGATTTTGGGAGGAAAAGCAATGACTGTTCAAAGTGGTGTCATAGTGCTTTAAATATATCCTCTTTATCCAGCAGAGGAAGGCAAGTTTTGAAGTGGCTCTTGTTCCTGCTGCCTTTTGTCACTCAACAGAGTAGTACAGAGGGTGGATGTGATAGAAAGTAGCATGGTGGTGGCTGATGGGAACACACAAAATCTCATGATAATTGTCAGGAGCTATCCATTCTGAAGGAAATCAGCCCTGAGTGCTCACTGGAAGGACAGATCCTGAAGCTGAGACTCCAATACTTTGGCCACTTCATGAGAAGAGAAGACTCCCTGGAAAAGACCCTTATGTTGGGAAAGATAAAGGGCACAAGGAGAAAGGGACGAGTGTTCTCGAAGCTACCAGCATGAGTTTGACCAAACTGCAGGAGGCAAAGACAAAGAGGCGGACACGACTAAACGACTAAACAACAACAACCTGGGTTAGAAATGGGAAACTCCCCGTGTTCTTACAGGACCTTTTTGTCTAGGATGTGTAGACTGACCAGTCCAGAGGCTTTAAAATACTTCAGTACCCAGAAAACAACCACAGTTCTGTGGTTCATCAGAGGAGGCAGATGTATAGCAGTAGCTCAGTAGTTGCCACACAGATAGCCAGTGGCTCTCCAGGGATCTTCTTGGAGATGTAGATGCCATGGATAGAATGAATTTCAACTCCAGCATTAGCGGGACCTTTGGCAAAGACACCCCTAGAGGACACCCCTTCTTTTATTATCCTCTCCACCTTGCTGCTTCCACCACTGCCCTTTCAGAAAGGGCAAAGCTCTTCTCACTGCTTGCATATTCCGACAGGACAGGTGAACCAGCAATAATAGGAAGGAGGAGGAGGAACAAGGTGAGGCTCCTCTTCAGTTGGGCAGTGGGCCCTCTAATAGAATACGGCGTCTCAGTAAGTGCCAAACAATGCTAATTCCTGATACTGGCCTTGGATTGAACCTGAAGCTCTTTGTATTCAAAACCACTGTTCAAAGCCTTCAAGCTACTGCCTTTTTGTCAAATAGAATGGTAAACAGTTGTATGGGTCCCCTGCCCTATTTGAATTCCCTCCCTAATGAGAACAGAAAATACCTTACAAAAGATGTACTTCTTTCAAAGAACAAATTGTCACATTTTTACTGCTTCTTTTTTAAAGCACTAGCTAAGTACTCAAATATCAAAACCGCTGTGGATTTAAGGTTTGGACTAATCATTGCACTGGATTCTAGCACATCACTGTTGGGGTTGCCATAGTGAGTGCCTATGTGTCACACTGAACTTATTCATGTTTAGCATTAAATTGGAACATTGGGTACTAAGGATTTTAAGACATTTACATTAAAAAAACCACACACCCATATTTTGACTGGAACCTGAGTTACACCTTATTCATTCCAGCAGGCTCTAAATTTCTGTGCATGAGTCATGTTGAAGTTACCATGATCACCGTCAGGCAGTGTAATTTAGTGCAAACAGAAACACCCATATTAATCGAGACACCTTTTGTTCAGCAAAAGGCACAAACATGAAAACTAAAAACTCAGTGGTATTCTTCATGGAACAAGATTATTTTCGGACAACTTTTTGGTTGCCCATTTCAAGATGTCCTTTCTGCAAATCTCTCCCCTTTATGAAGATGATTGCAATGGGGCATTAATGGGGTCATGGCACAATACACGTCCTAGGCATAGAGAACTGAGTCACATGCTGCAAGGTCTCAATAGCAACTCTGCAAATCATAGGTTTTCTCTCTAAGCTGCTTGTATGCATTGTTATGTTCCTCATTTGTTCAAATACGTAAATATAAATATAAGGCGTGCAGGCAAACAACACAAGGTCAGTTCCAAAAGAAAGAAAACAGCTTTGCAAGGTTCATGAACCTTGAGTGAAATATGGGACTCAGGTATTTAAATTAAACAAGAAGCATCAAGAAAAATCACAACATATGAAACAATAACGTTTCTAAATAATAGAATATGCAAACATTCGAATATGGTCTGAAATGGCAATTTCTGACTCGTCAGAAACATTCTCATAGTGCCTTAATTCTGGTAAGGTTTGAATGGTTGCAGAAAAATCCAGAAATGGGCACCTTCAACCTGAAGAGGTCCTGGACCATGCTTAGATTGACTCACATTCCTGGAAGATTAGTGCATTAATGAAGGTAATAGCTACATTGTCCACCTCAGCATACCACATGCCTTGAATATACTGTACCACAATAGCCACATTAGTAATTACTACACTTTACATGACCTAAGCAGACTTCATATTACCTAAGTACTTGAAGCATCAGAAGTAATGGTGAGACAAGGAGGAAGGGCAGGAGGGGGGATCCTTGCCTTTGTGTCACTGTGCAAGAAGGACAGGAAGCTTCTTCCATGTTTGATCTCACTGCGACAGCACCGTCACATTCCATAGTTTTCATCTCCTGGAGTCATTTCTCCAACCGCTCAGCTTCCAGCTCTTGTCTAAACTCGCTACCTTAAACAGATAACTGCAGACAAATTTCTGGGGTGATTTTTGTGTCACTCCCCCGCCCCCTGGGCCAACCACTAGGTATGCCTCTGCCTGTATCAAACCATTATCAAGATTTTGCAACTGGAAGAATGTAAGAGAAGGAGAGAAGAGGCGACTACTAAGACATCTTTAGGCCTTATTCAGACTTGTTTGAGTAGAGGTTAGCCTGACCCAGTAGGAACCTAGGATTGCAATCTTCATTTCAACATCTGAAGTACAATGCTGTATCTGTTTCTGACCTTACAAGAGTCTTGGATGACCTGAATGGAGTTGAGGTAGAAAATAAATGCTGCGCAATAATAGTTTCTTTATATTTCCTGAGTGAATTCCTCCCACCTTTACATCTTTCTAAAAGTTTCTGCTGTCTTTGTTCTACAAGGGAGAAAATTGTTTTTTTCCCCAAAGCTATACCGTGTTTGCATGTGCTAGCTCATAAATCAGTTCTAACTCGTTGCGACAACCGTGTATGTGTGTATATATATGTGTGTGTGTGTGTGTGTGCATGGAAATTCACACTTAAATAGTGTGTCTGAAGCACATCTTTGTTAGGGTTGTGCATACCACCTTGATCTGAGTCAGAACCTGATCCAGTTCTTTGGAGCAGCCCTGATCCAACTTGGGATGATCCATAGCAGAACCAACCCAAATCCAGGTCACAAACAGATTGTATAGTCAGGCAGTTGGGAGGCGAGGAAAACAAGATGTGTGTCTCCTTCTCCTGTCTCCCACATATGTTTAATCAGGCTTTATAAATTGCATGACTTGTTACTAAAGATAGAACTATTTAAATATACATTTCAAATGTATTTTGATTTGGGAAGTGTGAAAGCCAGGTGATAACTAAGGCTGTAGTCCAAACTCCCACTCCCTGACCCTATCACCAGGGCATTGCGGAGTGGTATAGTCATTGCTGCGTCCACAGCCTGGAAGGTCAAACTGGTAGGTGGGGGTATGGAGGACAATCAGGCGTGATCCTTACACCAGCTTCAGACTGGCTTTCAGACCATACCCTCCAACATTTCCCCAGTGGAAACAAGGGTGTTCTATTCCATAACAACAATAATTCTATTATTTATACCTTGCCTGGCTGGGTTGCCTCTGGGCAGCTTCCAACATATATAAGGGTATAATAAATTAAACTCCCTCCCCCAACTTCCCTATACAGGGCTGCCTTCAGATGTCTTCTAAAGGATGCATAGTTCCTTATCTCCTTAACTCGGGGTTGGCATAACTCCATACCCTCCAACATTTCTCTGATGAAAATGGGGATGTCCTAAGGAAAAGCAGGGCATTCCTGTATTAACTCAGAAAACTGGGGTGGCTTTTGTAAATCTGGGGATGTCCCTGGAAAATAGAGACACTTGGAGGGTCTGTCAGGCCCAGATTCATGATGATGGTTGTACCATGGATGATTTCTTTCTCCTAGGGATACTTGAGGAATCCCTGAGGTTCCCATGGATTCCACAATGATTTAGACTTTCAGGAGTTTCTGCTGGGTGCTGCTGGAGGGGATACCACTGGTGGACCTCCTTCCCACCAAAATGTTCCAGTGGCCAGCAGGAAGCAATCTCAGCCAGCAGTGCTGAGTGGAGTGACATCTCTAACTTAATCCGCTACCCCTCTCACACACAGCCCAGTGGAAGGGAGGTTTGGATTGTTCTATTAATTGTTCTATTAACATGGATTGCATTGGTTCATAAGGGAATCTGCAAATATTAAATTCCTCAAGTATCCCTAGGAGAAAGAAATCAAAGCAGTTTCATTGATGAAAACTTGAGGAGTTTGTAATCCAATTAACACAGGGTCACTTTACACTGTTTAGTTTGCAGCAGCTAAAGGACAGCTTGTTGCTCCAAGGTCTGGTTCACACATGTACATATTGTTGTAGATTTCTGTATATTTTGTTACTTTACCCATGATGGCAGCCAGCTGAATGTGTGGCTTTACTTTACTAGAAAGCAGCATAGTATCTGAGGTATTGCGAAAAGAGGTGAATGATGCAAACAGGGATGGGTGGATCTCTATTTCAATTTCTCTCAGTTTCTCACCTTTTCAACTTTAATCCCAGCTCTCTGCATTTCCACATCAGTTTGTATTTTATAAAAAATAAAAAGGTCCTCAAGAAAATGCATCTGCATTTTAGGGTGAATTTCTTGTAATATATAATATTTGTGTGTGTTTTTACAAAACACATTCCCCCAATATCATGCATTTTAATATTAATTTCACCTATATATACAGTTTTATGAACCCTTTACCCTCATGTGTGTCTCTGTGTGTGTACACTTCTGTACACAATGGCTGGAGAACTGCATTGCAAAACTTGTTTTGGATAGTATGAACTGGGTAGGTTTGTCTTCAGATGTGAATTGAAACTCATTTCTTCAGCATCCCTATGCATCAGTAATACTGGTTACTTAGCAATTCTTGTTGTGGAAGACGTTCTCCATTTATTAGCCAAACTGCACTGATGTTGCAACTGTTCTCTCAAGCTTTCCCATTTCAGAGGGAGGTTTATTCTGCAGAACTGGGACAGGAGACTGTTGCATCTCCTGAATGCTATTAATATTAAAGGTTAAAATTATGGGAATTGGAAATCTGATGCCATCTCAGTGCAGGATGGCAAATCGATTGTTGTCAGCAATTTTAGATCAGCTTGCATTATTATATAATCATTAAACAGCATTATTCCTTAATTGGTTTCCAAATGAAGAAATCAGTGTTATCACAAGTTGCTGCCAAATGGAAGGAAGAATAAACTCTTGGCGTTGATCTCATCACGGGCATCATCCTTGCTCAGATTGCACATAGGGCACATTCCCTGAATGAAAAAAGATTGTACCTGCTGGCCCTATCTTGGCATGGACCCTTTCAACAGAAGAACTGGTGAAAGTGTAAGTGTGCTCACATTCGGCAACTTACCTGATTTCTCTAGGCATAACCATTGTTACTGAAACCCAACGAAGTGGGACCTCTGCTAATAAGAGTTTGGACCAGTGTATCCATTTAGATTAGCTCACCATTGTATACAATGTCATGCTAAGAGAGCTGCAGTAATGGTTGGAGCATTTCCATGTTGCCCATCATGTGATCGTGCCTTTTAGGGTTTTCCTATTATGCTTTTGTGAGGCTAAATGGGGTATCAGGCTACCCCACCATAGATTTCAGGTTACATCAATGAAAATGCATGTGGGAATCTGGCAGGAATTTCTAGATCATTATAAAGACATGTCTTTTTAGATGGATGACCTAAGAATCAATATTGGACTCCAGGGAAGGTCAGAAACAGCTGGGATTCATAGCTTCCAGTGCACAGAGCCAGGGAAATGGGAGGGTGTACATCTGCCCAGATACTACACCATTGTGACTGTCAATTCTGCTCTGTTGCATTGAATACAATGACAGCAATGTAGCACAAGTGACAATAACCCATTTTTTTATTGTATGTGGCATGCGTTGTGGAATGGAATTGGTTTGTGTAGGGAGCTGTGCCACTTTCTGACACCTTTGATCGTTCCATCCCCCTTGAAGTCTCTATTTCTGAAATCTTTGAGCTCGAGAGCATGGACATCTAATGTAAAAAAATAAAGAGGCAATGTGTCCCTACCTTATCCCAGTCTGAGCTCTCATTCTCTCTCCCCCACCCCCGAACATTCCTCCAGCCCCTTTGAATCCCAGGAAGACAGAAACCCTCAAAGAAAGAATAAAGAAGAAAATGGAACGAAATCATAATAATAAAGAAATGGCAGACGGATAGTATGGCTACAGATAAGTATGTAGTACTTGGCAGCAAATTAAATTCATGATCAGTTGTTAAGGCAAAAAGGAAGAGAGAGGCATTAATACTGTTTGAAAAGGAAAAGTGAGTGAGCTCCCCCTTGCTAGCTGTGCTTTGTTCTGTTTCCCAGGTCCGCTCCACGCATTGTAATATCACCATCAGAGAAAGTCATTCGCTATTGCACAGATGTGACAATCTCTAACATGACAAAATGCCATTAGAGCTACCGCACACATGATAACAGGGGAGGGGGAACACTCTGTATTCTTTCTCCCTTTCTCATTCTCTCATTCACTCTCTGAAACAAGGCTGCCCTCTACAGAATAGAACACTATTCACTCACAAGAAAAGTGACGGGCTGTTCTTGTGTGCCTTTTGTAGTGAACATTCCTGCCAATGTGGGGAATGTCTGTGGATACGAGCTGGAGTTTAGCACATATATGATGTTTGCGTGTGTGCATTCACACATGTGTCCATGTTAGAATCTGTATGAGTGAGAAAGTAGAACAGAAGAAAGGAATTTAGACAGAAGAGTGAGAATATGAGTTGGGTTGCATTTTACAGATTAACAGACCAGAGGAAAAATAAGAGTTAGTAAAAAGCTGGGGTAGAATACACCCATGAGATTACACAGCAGACTGTCTTGCTAAAAGAAAAGAAAAGGGGGGGGGAGTATGTACAGTATTCTTTAATGTGTGAAATCATCCTACTTCAGCCTTTATGCAGAATCACATAATGAAGGTAAAACTTCACATGGATTTGCTTTTCATTTTGCCTAGGGGTTTTGGGGTGTTTTTTTTGAAACCTATTGAAAAGAGGGGTAGGATTTTTGGTGAGGTGTGGGGTCACCTGAGTTTTGATGTGTTGTCACTTTCACCCCTCATATGGAAGCTTCTGCACTTTATTGTACTGTCTCTGTGTTCCTTGAATTTTAAGCATTTTAGGGCAATTTGCTAATAAGCTTCAGAAATCTAGCTCTAACAGCTGAACCCCTCCATCCAGCTCTGGTGGTGATTTTGTTTAAAGACATGGGCAAAGGTTCTCAGCCTCTTGCAATAATTACAGTGGGCAGTTGGGTTGTGGGAGGATGAAGTGAGGAGTTCTTGAGTGTTGCAAGCACCCTTGAGGACTTCCTTATATCTCTGTAAGCTGCATACAGATCCAGGTGCTCTTGGAGGAACACCAAGGCTGGATCTAGACACATCAAATAAGCGTTTCAGTCAAACACATTGTAAATTTAAACAGGGAAAACAGGTAGAGAAAAACAGGACTCCACAGCGCCGTCTGGTGGCACAATGTTGTATCACATAGACAACACATATAAACCACCTTTTCTTTACCAATCTAGCTGAGTCCCAAGATTCAGATCCAGTTTAGGCCCAGTTTTGACACAGTTTTGGTAGCCCAGTATGATTACCTCTGTTCAGAAAGAGACAGGAGAAATGTGTCTTTGTTGATTCTCATATACCTCTAAACAGCTTTTGATGCAATCAGCCATGGTATCCTTTTGGAGTGACTGTCCAAGATGTGGGTGGGTAGTACCAGTTTGTGGTGGTTCTGATCCTACTTGGATGGCTGTTTCCAGAGGGGGATGCGTGAAGAGTGCTATTTGGCCCCATGGAACCTTCAATGTGGGGTTCTTCAGGATTCAATTTTATCTCCCATGCTGTTTAATATCTACATGAAACTGCTGAGAGGTCATGCAGAGTTTTGGAGTATGTTGTCAGTGATATGCAGGTGACACACAGCTCTACTTCTCATTTACCTCTTCAGGTGTGGCAGTGGATGTGCTGGACTGTTGTCTTGCCTTGGTAGTGGACTGTATGAGAGCCAAGAAACTGAAGCTCAATCCAGATAAGATTGAGGCATTATTAGTGAATGGTTCTCTAGATCAGTTGGAAGGAACAGGTATGTAGCTTGCGGGTACTTCTGGATCGACTGCTGCTGCTTGAGGCTCAGGTAGCCACAGTGGCCCACCAGCTTCAGCTGGTAGCTTAACTACACCCCTAGCAGGACACGGATAGCCTAATCTGTTCCCTACATTTCTAACCTTTAGGTTAGATTACAGCAATGCATTATATGTGGGGCAGCCTCTGGAACTGCCCTGAAAGCTTCAGCTGATGCAAAATTCAGTGGCCAGGTGGCTCATGAGTCCTGAAGTAACTGCACTGGCTGCCACAAGGTTTCCAAACCCAATTCAAAGTGCCTTAAATGATTCAGGACTGCAATACCTCAATTAAAACCTCTACCCATATGAACTAACCCAGACACTACAGATAATCATCTGAAGCCTTTTTGTGTGTGTCCCCTCCATGAGCCATTTGAGGTCATAGGCAGAAACTAGGTTGAATGTCTTTCAAACAACAGTCCCTAATGCAACATTGTCTTTCCTCATTTACTGAATTTTACCCACTTGTTTGAGAGAATCATAGGAACATAAGACAATACCACACAAAGACCAATGCTCCATCTAGCTCAGTATTGTCTAAACTGAGAGGGACTAGCAATGACTCTCCAGAGTTTTCAGGCAGGAGTCCTTCCCAACCCTACCTGGAAGTACCAAGGATTGAATCTGAAGGCTTCTTCGTTCAAAACAAGTGGCCTTCTGCTGAGCTATACCCTACCCAAATATAAAGGAAAGGCATCATTTGAAGACACCAAAAAGGAGCACGTGGAATACACTCCTGGAGGTTACAATGAGCTTGGCATTTGAGAAATCAGCCAGTGGTTACCTGCATAAGTCTCATGCTGGGATCTGTTAGCTTAGCCAAAAGCAGGGGTAGCCCACCCCATTTTGCCACCTGAGGCTAAATGGGAAGCTGCAACCTCCAACCACTGCCATGTTCTGCCCTGTAGGATTCTGCTGCCCAAGCCCACCTCATGGATGGACTGTGGACATGACCTTGGTAGATGCCGAATTATTTGGCACAGGTTTGGTTACTGTACTTCTTACAAGCTCCGTTTTAGTGGGATGAAAAGGAAAAAGAAAGACACTACTTTATATTTTTCTGCACAAACCAAGATTGGGCATTATGTATTTTGCACTAGTTTATTGATGTGGAGGCATATCACAGTTCAAAGTGAGTGAAGGCTGAACCTTGCTGTTTCAGGACTTTTGCAGGGGGTGGAGGGATAGTAGTGATGTGTTTGAGAAATGAGCTTTCAACAACATCCTCATTATGTCTGCATGACACTTGCTGAGAAAATCAAAGGGAGGGGGGAAATGCATCTCATAAAAAAACACAATATGACCACAGAATTATAGATGAATTTTTGTGAAGCTTGTTTCCCAAGGGCCTATTTGCAAGTGGTCCACTTTCAAGGAGAAAGGGGAGACAGAGAGAAGGGAGTGCACCAGAGGTGAGGAAGAACTGTATTATTTACAAGACGTTCCTTCCACTGATGAATAGCTCCGGCTAGAAACAGAAAAACAGCTTTCACTTCACACAGAGTTCTAAGCAGAAACTTCAGAGCCTGACCATTCTGAAATGCTGTTATGCATCTCAACAAACTGCAGTTTACCAAGAAAAAAATAATAATCCTGGAAACAAAGAAAGCAAGTTGAAGAAGGGAGGGAAGGAGGCATCCACTGCTAGCTTTTTGGAACAGTCTGTAGTGTGGTTTGATTATGTGAGCGGACAAGGATGGAGGAAGGCAGAAATTTCTGTTCCTAGCTGTCTTAGGCTGCATCAAGACAGCACTTTATTCCATTTCCCTGATATTTCCTTAACAAAAAAATTCTGCACTTTATGTGATCTTCACAGGACATAAAATAATCTCTAGTGGACATCTTGAGTTCATTTTCATGTTAATTGTTTCCCCCCAAAAAAAATCCATTTGCAACCCATTAACCCAGAAAATTGTAGGCGTTTTGCATTGTAATGTCCCAGTGGTTTTCATGGATGACATTTGGTATACAGTTCTTTCCCATCCTTTTCATGGCCGAATCATAGGGAAAACAGAAACATGTACGTGCATAAAGAGTGGTTACATGTTCAATAACATCCACTGTTGTGTCAGACCACACCCACTGATGTGAGCGAAATTTAGCATGAATAAAAAAGCTACAGTTCTATAATGCAAGAAATAGTGCAGTGTAAAAGGAATATTGGAAACTGGAACATAAGTCCTAGCATGATAACTGGAAAAACGAATGCAGGACAACCCACAACTGAATGTGCCCTTAGAATTGTTTGGTTGTTGTTGTTTTTTAATCTGGTGCAGTTCTTTTACTGACAAATTCAGTGTTCTTTGCCTTGCTGTCTGCTATTTAACACACTTTGCAGACTTATTTTCACAATTCACAAATTTGACATAATTACTCACATAATTCTTTCCACACCATTAATTTCAATGTAAAGGCCACACAAAGGCAAAACAATTTAAATGGGAGCGGGGACTCACCAATTACTTATTGTTTGTGGGGTGAAAATAACAGCAGGGAACATGGATTGATATTTGCTAGATCGATTGCCATTCTGGACATGGGATGAATAAATGAACATTGGCAATTTCTGCTTTTGTTTCCATTTTGTTCAGAATTCTATGATGTCCTTAGACATTAAAGTCACTTTTAAAAACTCATTGTCACCCTTCAGAAAATGTGATGCTGTTTCTTGGCTCTGTTGAGAACACAGGATTGTCATGGCATCAGCAGTGATAGTAAAATCTGTAAAAAAAAGTGGGGGGGGACGGGGACATCCATAGGCTCTGGCCCCACCTGCAAATGGCATGTGGCCCCTAAAAAGCTGCTTTTCAGGGAATGGGGCTATTGGGCTGGTGGGGAGGAGAATGATCCTCATACCCATGATACAGTTTAGAGATGTACTTACAACACACACACATAAGCAAGTGGCTGGAAGCAGATAAAGTACTACGTTCCAGCTATGGAACTGTGTAAAGAAAGCTGGATGTGCAGGTATATTTTATCCATTCAGACTCCACAGTCTAAATCACATCAGGAGACTCATTGGCTAGTCAGAGTATGTTGTAAGGTTGGCATCAGACACCTTTGACATGTGCAACAGAAAGGAAGTCCTTATCCAGCCATTCCAGGAACTCCAAATTCAAGACCAGCTGTGCATATCATTCCTGACAAATAAGCTGGATGAAGAGGGCTTTTGTTCTGGACTCAGCTGCAACAGACAGGTAGCAAAACAGCCTTTGGGGGATATGTGATCCCTTAGCAAAGTTTCTTCTAGTTCTACCCCCTCCCCACAACCAGAGAGCCCAAAGGCTTTGCAAACACAGCGGTATTTCTTCACAAAAGAATAATGGAATTTCAATCATCCTGCTTCTCCAAACACATAACCACTTTGTTTAATTTCCTCTCTCCCCTTTTGATTGCTCTTGTTCAGGCCCGCAGATTCTTTGGTCTGATGAAATGAATAATAAAAGGCACTTTCTCCTGCAAAAAGATTTAACAACAATGATAAGAATTTCCAATATATATATATATATATATATATATATATATATATATACACACACACACACACACACACACCAAACACAAAAAATGGGTAAAAAGATCCCCCCCACATCACAAACATTCCAGAGTGTTTCCCTAAGGGAAAATGTAAAGATGGAGGAAATTTTCTTTTTTTCTTTTTATTGTCCTCTCTCCTTAAATAAATGAATCCTACATGCTTCTTGCTATTCAAGGCTTGGATTGAACGAATGCTTGGTGTTGTTGTTGTTTTATATGGATTGGTTCTAGAGCCCAATCCCACATATGTGTCCTCTGATGAGTAACAGGGAAACGGAGTGGACTATGAATAGTGTTGATAGTCCTGAATGTGTTCTGCATTCATGACCAGAACCTAACTAAAAGTTGGTTTCTTCTTACTTTTGAGCTGACCTAAGTAATGCCAGGAGTTCTGGCTTCTGGGATAGCTGCGCAGCCTGCATGCGCTCCATAGGACACACACACATTTCCCCTTACTTTTTAGGAGGGAAAAAGTGAGTCTTATAGAGCAAAGAAATACAGTAGTTTTCTCTACCATCTGTGGAGTTGGTTTGGGGGAATCCAGATTGGGAGGGTTTGGAATAGGTAGGTTAGTTTTGGGAGGGTGATCATTTTGTTCATGGCTATTTTGTCTGAGAGAGTAAAATTCATGTTGTTCCATGTTTTTAGGTCTGTTAATTTGTTGCCACAGGGGCTTGTAGTTGTGGAGGTACAATTTATTGAGGTTTCTGGTTATTTTTACCCTTAGGTATCTGAACTTGGTGGGCAAGTTTTATTTTGGTGACATTAGTGAGTTCTTTTTGGGTGTGAGGAGGGGTGTTGAAGCACATAGCTTCTGACTTTGCAAAATTTACCTGTAGGCCCGACACCATTGCAAATGTGTTGAGTTTTCTGATTAGGGAGGTTGCTGTGCTTACAGGGTCTGGTGTTGTGACCATTAGGTCATCTGCAAAGAGCCCCAATTTATAGGTTCTGCCTTTTATTTCCACTCCCTTGATGTCTGTGGCTGCTCCGATTCGGATTGCTAAGGGTTCCAGAGCCAGGATAAATCGTTGTTTCATGCCTCTTTGGATTGCTATAGTATTAGAGTCCATACTGTTAGTTTTGCATTTTGCTGAAGCTTGGGAGTATATTTGTTTGAGGATTTGTAGGAAGTTGTGGCCTAATTTCATGTTACTTAGTTGTTAAAGGGGGGGGGGACCCCAGGAATCCTCAGCATGGGTTTCTTGTTGGATAGCTTCCAGCTGGTCAAGTAGTGAAGCCTGTCCACCAGTCGACCCCCTGGCCTTGATTTCTTCCTTCACAGCTCCAGGGAGGGCCTCCTTTGGATTACATGATATCTCAAAGCATTAGTTCAGACCATGGTTGAAAAAAATGGAGCATTCTTTGTTTGCCTCAATATATTGAGGCTTATCCTTCTCAGTTGAACCAATAGCCTCTCTCTTTACTGAGTCATAGGATCCAAGATTTCCCCTCTTTGTTGCATATGAGCCAATCAGGTTTGCTGACATTGTTCTAGATGTACATTTTTTGGGGGGATAACATTAGGATATCTGATGCATTGTTTTGGAGAATGATTTGTTCTGTCAGGCTCTTGACAAAAGGCCTTAAACCATGGTGTGTGGAATTGATATATTTAGTTCATGACACATTCTAGAGGTCCTGCAGTTGTTCTTTGTTGCTTGGCATTATGAGAGATCCAAAAAATGATCCCTTTTGATAATTCCATGGCATATTCCAGTTGTCTGGACTCCAAAATATACTGCCAAGCTTTGCATCATTGTTGAATTTGGCAACAACGCTGACCCTTATCTCATCTCTTTATGCAATGCTTCCCTGGTGAATTACTTTGCATTCCTCCCCCCCCCTTGTGTTTGTTTAGTACTTGTTTACACTGCATATCCAGTTCTTATAAGGCATATCAGATGGTTCCCCCATCCAGCTTGCTGACCAGTTCAATACCCATAAAGCTTCGGTAAAGCTGTGGCCCCTATTATCATCAGGTTGTTCACTCGACCCTCCCTCTTCATGTCTGCATGTAAGCAGATTTGAATCCATTTGTGTTAAAGTAATATATGCATAATAGTACCTGCCACTGATTTATAGTGATGATAGTGATGCTGCTGGCAAGATCACGATCAGGTTTGGCTCATACCTCACTCCACATGGCTTCCCTTTGTATGAGAATACTGCACATCTAGATTCCAAAGCATATTTCTTCTGTCAAGTTGAGGACAAGGCTAATGACAGTCTGTAGCTGGCATAAAGAGCAGCAAGATCAGAGTCCCCTATTTTACATGCTAGCAAACAAGCCTGTCCTGAAAGCTTTTGTGGTGGACCAGGAACCACAATGTGAACCATTTTACCAGTTTGTGAAAGCAGATTTTCTTGGCTGTTATAGATGATCCCTAGATTCTTGGACAAATCGCTGTCTAACACATCCAGGTAGAAAGTCAATCATGGGCATGAGTCCTGACAGTTATGATGTATGTGAGAGTGAGAGTGTATGTAGGTGTGGGCATGCATGTATATATGTTTCCTGATGATTCAAATTTAAATCTAGAAATGCAGACAGCAGTGAATAATGAGCAGCAGGGGCAGATTGTTAGTTCATATTTATTTTAGTAATGATTTAAACTCTACCATGTCTTGGCCTAATGGACTGTCTTCTTTCTCCTGCTGCACTTTCGACAAATAGAGGCACTTGACATTGGAGTCACCTTCATTTAATAAAGAAGAAATGGTGGCTATATTTTCAGCGAAGGGTCTTTAACTGCACAGTGCATTTCTGTCATAGTAAGCAATAATGGATTGTTGACTTTCAGATCATGCTGGACGGCAAGCTCTTTTGCTTGGACATTGGCAGAAGATATATTGGAGCTGAAGTGACTGTTTATGGAGTATGAAATTTTGATGGGTAATATATACTGTGGTCTGGATTGAGTTTAAATTGTGGTTTTACAGAAGCTTTTTTTTTTTAAAAAAAAAAAAAGCTTTGCTACTTTGGTATGTGTCTTTCCCCCAGTTCTACTGCTGTTTTCATCAACTTAAAAGGGTGTCCAAAAGCTTCAGATGAATGAATTTTATGCAATGTACACCAGGAGTACAAAATAAAAACAAATGCATACATAAAGATGACATCTTGTAGAGAAAATATTCCATTTAGGCCCTAATAAATATTTCTTCTGGGGTTGAGTGCAAAAGAAATGCACTCTGATTAATGCGTTCAAAACATTTAAGTGGGGAAGAGTAGATGGTACAAAATAAACAAGTTTGAGGCCCCTCTAAATACTGGAAATAGATCTTTAGACTTGCAAAGCAGAGTGCAAACAGCCCACCTCCCCCACCTCCCTGCCCTTTAAGTCATGAAGCAGTCAGAAGCTAGAGCAACAGAATTTCCATTCTGTTCTGTACTCAGCTGAATTTATTCATTATATAAAATACTTAGTTAAAAAATGTTGTGTTGTTCACTGGCATGCTTGGCATGTAGAATGCTGCAGATTCAAACTTAGCTTATACAGCTGAATAACCTCAATAAGGCCTCTGTCATACCCTCTAACATTTATCTGATGAAGACAGGGTCATCAATAATAATAATAATAATAATAATAATAATAATATGCCATCTGTGTTGCCCCAGCAACTCTGGGTGGCTTCCAACATATGTATAGCTCCCTGGGTAAGATACCTGCCAAAGTTTAGAGAATAACAGATTTAGGGACCCATTGTGCTAAGTGATTTTACATTTATTTATAAAAGTAGAAAATCACATTCTTTCTTCATCCCCCTTCCTGAAAGTACACTTCAGAAAAAAAGAGAGAGCTGTGGTTTTAAAACGTTTGGTTGTTATTTGGGGGGTGGGTGGGTAGGTAGTTGAATCAGAAAAGAAGCAGGTCACCCCAACAGTCTAACTCCCCTGCTTACCCCCTGCTCTCACAGACATACTTTGGAGAATGCTGACTGACCCATGTAAATAACAACTCCACATCCCTGCCTCCAAATTGCTCTGATTGGAAGGACTGCAGAAAACAATTCATTATGACTGAAAGCTTGACCTGTCTGTCAAAAAGGCAGGTTTCCCTAACCCTCCCTCACCACTCCCTCCCATCTGGAGCCCTGGTCATTTACCCAGTTAACTGGATTTTGTTTATCAGAAAAGAAAAGAAGTGAGAGATTGTGTATGTAACCTCGTTGTTGTTGTTGTTGAAAAATGGAGGCAACAGAATGACTCTGAAGCTTAAGAGTTTTCTTATCTACCTTGAGGTGCCTTGTTAATGGCACAATCTGACTTGGCAATGTGAACTCATGACCTGAATCTCCATGATTTGTCTCATTATTCATGGTATACACAGAGCTGATGAACGGAGCTAATAGACACACAAACACCCAGCCAGGCACTCAGAACTGAACCTGCTTAAGTGATCAGGGCAGAGTCAGTGAAAAACCAGTTTCCTAAAGCCACGCTACTTAGCATTTCTTCAAGGACCAAATGCAAACAGCTAATTCTACAGAGATACCATATGGAGGATGGGCAAGATCTGATGAAATGTCAAAAAGAGATCCCTTTGGGGGGCAGTGGAGGCTTAAAACACTCTGCCTGTCCATTCCAAGGCAGTTCCACCCATGAGGCAAAGTGAGGCAACTGCCTCTGATGGCAGGATTCACTGGGGCAGCAGATCCCAATATAGATATTTCCTGCTCCCCTGTTCCTGATATAGATATTCTCTCACCCTTTCTTCCTTGGCAGGGAGGGGAGAACCATTTTGAGGTCCGCTTCAGGTGCCAAAATGGCTTTGCCTGGTCTTGACCCCAACCCTTTCTACATGTGCCAGAGCATTCCCTACTCATTCCTTACTCATATCTGGCAGTAGATGTAAAGGCCCCTCCCAAAATAATCATTTTGGGTCAAGTTGTTGGAATGAGCCTCTGTTTGCTTTGCTGTGATTAGCACAACTACCTGTCTAAAATTAGTCACAAAGTAGTATGCCATAACATTGCCAGATTCCCCAATGGTTTGTACGTACATATGAATGTATATGAAAGCCTCTGCTTTAGTTTGAGCAAAGTGGATTAGAGGAGGAAGCCTCTGCTTTAGTTTGAACAAAGTTTTCAAAATTGGGGGGAAGCATTAGGTTTCCTTTTTGCAGGCTCATTAAGTGATTTTTATAGCTGGCAGATAACAGATAGATCAGACCAACCCCAAAGTCATACAGTTAGTTTTTAAGTTATTGCTGAAGATTGAGGTTAATTTACCTAAGAGAGTCTCTGTTCGTTTTGATATATATCTGGAAAGCACTTAGCCTCATCTGAGGTTGCAATAAAAGCCAATAAATTTAAAGACCATTTATGATTTTTAGACGTAGAATAGTGGTGAGAGCTAAAATCAGAGTATAGGAAGAGCTCGGCTGGATCTGAGCGAGGGTACTTCTAGTCTATCCTTTGGCAACCTAGTGCCCTCCAGTTGTTTTGGACTACATCTCCCATCAGCTCCAAATGTAGCAGGCATTGATTTTTCTCCCTCTTTTGGAGGCAACGAGGAAGGCCCTCCAGGGAAGGGAACCGAAAGCAAAGCAGAGCCCTCCCTCCCTGCCCTATGTAGCAGGCATTGATGATGACTCCTCTAATCCAATATCACACCAACAGTGCTCATGCAATATTTTAGCAGTGGTCAGCCAGATGTTTCTGGGAAGTGTATAGACAGAGCATGAAGTCACCAGCTCTCCCCTGCTTTATGTTTCCACCACTATATATATCAACTCTGCACATGTTGATTCCATGCAGATATTGGGACTAGTTGTGGTATGCCTGTCCACCATACATTCATTTAATTTAAAACAGACAAACAGAAACATCCAACATAGTGCCCTGTGTACCACATTCTATAGCAGAGTTTTCCCGACATTCACATTTTCTATTGTCATTTTCATCCTACTGCTGATCAGCTTCTTTGGGTCATTCAGTTTCTTTGAGTTCTAATATAAGACAAAGAG
Organism: Podarcis vaucheri; assembly: GCF_965113315.1. Classification (NCBI taxonomy): domain Eukaryota; kingdom Metazoa; phylum Chordata; class Lepidosauria; order Squamata; family Lacertidae; genus Podarcis; species Podarcis vaucheri. Next base: position 14,257,769 of record NC_138758.1, on the reverse strand, counting down.
AGAAAAATCAATTTCTATTGTATCTTTCCATACCATTAATAAAGCTCCAATATATCTTAGGGTCCATCCACACTTTCATTTGTCCCATGAATTCAAGTCACTGGTACAAGAGGTGCGGAGGAAAACCTGCTGTCTACTACTGAATCAGAACAAACATCAATCAGGTTTTCTGCAGATTGACATTTATTCCGATTCAGCAGTAAAGAGTGGGTTTTCCTGGGGGAAATGGCAGGGCCAAAGAAAAACCATGTTACAAACAGAAGTGTGGATGGACTCTTAGTCATTCCCTCCCCACAAAGAAGCATAAAATGGTTTAGTTTTTCTTCATAAGACAAGTGTTTTGGCTCAAAATAATTTTAGTTGCTTTTGTACAAGGTTTTTTGAGCAGTTACCAAAACTTTGTATAGTGTTCCAACTGTGGAATTATGAAAAGAGATAGATGAATGTGTCAATTTCAGTTTCTCTTGGGTTCTCAATATTCCAACTCTAAATTCATTTATTTATAATTTGTCAGGGTTTGTATTTTTTATTTTTTTTTAAATCCCCCATGAAAATATGTCAGAATTTTAGTTCAAATCCTCACAATATACATTTTTATACTCCCTATGACAATGGACATTTTTATTTATTTTCACAAATATAACACATTTTTATGCACACTTTCCCTGTAATATATGCATTTTTTTCTGGATGAACACCTAATCAGATAGTGAACCACTTCAGTAGGATCTCTCTAGACAAGCTGGAACAGGTAACAAGATTGAAAATGAGATTCAATGTATGTGTCAGGTGTGGGGCAGGAAGAAAGGAGGTGCGAAGCACAAGGAGTCTTGTTTAAAAAACAAAAGCAACAACACTTTGTGCATCCACATCTAATATTGCTCCTTTCTAAAAATTATTTATTGGTGTGCCCTTTTCTTTTTGTAAATAAATAATAAAACCAGCCCTAAGGTGGCACTCACCCTTCTTATAGGAAATGCTGGGGAGGGGATCAAGGGGTCAAGTAGGGTCAGTTAGGGGAGAGTGAGAAATGGCCTATTTTCATCTGAGGAATGTTGGAGGATACAGAAATCACCATCCATCAGTTGATGGGCAGTGATTTCAAACTTGTGGGTCAGTGGCACTTCAAAGTACCTTTGGAAATCTTTACACTTTGTGGTGTGTTGAAGTCCTAAGCATCATGACCTGGTGCCATTGCGCTGTCAGGGGATTGACAGGTGAATGGCACAACCTACTTCCCAAATGCAGCCCAGAGGGATAGGAGAGATAGCAATGTTGCCCACTGGCTAGAGCAGTTTCCCCACTCTTCACCTAAATAAATAATGGTTTAAGAATAGCTTAACTTGGAATTTGAGCCAGGCCATTGTCTTAATCACCTGCTTGCATGCTTCTTAGGGCATCTTACTGTCCAGAGTTGAAGATAGACTACTGGATGAGATGGATCCTTGGTTTGATGCAGCAGAACTTTTCTTATGATGTTTTAGTTTGTTTTGTGCTCACAAACACTCTGATTTCTGAAACTCTTTATATTAACCAGCATATTAATAGCTTTACTAGAACTCTCATGCACCACATTTATCACATTTGAGGCATGATCTTAAAAAATCCTCAGGTAGAAATATGATTTGTTCTTTGTTGCCTGCACTTTTTGCTAACCTCTCATTATTTATAAAATACTACAGGGTCTCTCTCTCTCTCTCTCCCTCTCTCCCCCCCCTCTCTGTATTGATCTATCATTTGAAAATGTCAGAATATGATGCATGATCTGAGACAAATATATCACCAAACACCCTTGTGTTACCACCAAACCTCTCTAATTTATCAGGTGTATGGACTATAGAACATAGGGGAAGAGGAAAAATCATATCTATTCTGTTGTTGTTTTTTAAATCATTTTTCTGTTTTTCTTTTTATTTCCATATTGGTTGACACACACACATATATATAAAGGGAGAGTGAATACCCAATCACATGTATTGTCTGTCAGCTTTGCTCAGCTGGATTGGACTTGGTTTGCATTTAGATGTCCTGGAGAGGCAATCACATGACAAACATATAATCTCATCCTGGGGTGCATTCCGATGTGGGGAATATTGTGCTAGCTTTCCTGATTATAATACTAGGGCTGTCCTGTTTTCACTAATGTTCCTTTCACTCTTCAGTACCTGTAGTGCTATGGAACTGAGGCTCTTTGACCAATATACTAGCATGTCACATTGCATTTCTTTCATGTTTATTGTTCTTATATATAGATAGTAGAATATCTCACAGTGAATGGGTGACATTGTGATACTTGGTTGCAGGGTGACATCACTGAGGGCAAGTGAGGGTGAGGGCAATTTAAATAAACAAGCAAGCCATTTTCAATGATTACCCTAAAAATTAAGAAAAGAAGGGGAGGTGTGTCTGGCATTGCTAAAAAAGACTTGCAGAACACATTGCAGCTTCAGTTTAGCTGTAATGAAAATATTATCTATACAGTGTAATTATCTTAATTGTTTTTGCATTCTTGGGAAGAAACAATACATTAAAATCCAGACATCTTAACACTGCAGCACAGCAGTGTTAGTAAACTTCGGTGTACACATTTTATATTTTCATCCCTCCTCCACCCAGTGCAACTGGATTAACTTCTCTTTTTCTAACTTCATATTTGGTTTTTCAATAAGCTGCCAAATCGGGCTAAATTGGCAGTAGTTATTGCTAATTCTCTCTCTTAAATCCCCCGACATCATCCCTTACTCACTTTAATAAAAGTTGTGATACATGAGCTGTAAATTTTGTGTCAGAATCTCATATTTGAAATTAACCGCCTTTGGGCAAATAGCAGAAGTAAAATGATATTTTGCAATGTTGTATATTAAATAAACTCGCTTTTGGTTCTACGGGAAGGAGCGCTTTTGGAGAAATTTGCTGCCAAAGATGCTTACGATTAATAAAATAGGATGTGCTTTGATGTAGTGAGCAGCTTCCAAACATGAAAAAGTGTTGTAAGAATGTGTGTGTGTGTGTTTAGGTATTTCCTGCCTTAATAATAGTCAGTGTAAAGAACAAGGACTCCAAGTGAAGTTTTTGTTGTGGAAAAAGAGCTATTGGATTAATTTATTTTTATGATTGTGTGCAAGGTATTACTTCAGGCATGCCCAAGGGCTCCTAATAGCCCAAAAGCTTTTAAGCACCCTGTGGGATTTTTGACTCTCTCTTTGAAGTGGGTGAAAGATGGGAAGAGTGTGCAGGAATGTGTGGCTGAAATGTACAAAGAAAAGTAGCACATCTGTTGTCAGGCCTCTGGAGACACGTTGGCAGACTGGTGAGAGGGTCAGGAGGAATGGGAAGACAGTGTAGTGCCTGATCCTGGGAGAGGCTAATCAGGTTGTTGGAAGAAAACCCTGTTTCAGTACCATTGGACATCTTGAGCCTCAAGGGAGTGTTGCCTGACTTAGACTCTGCTCTGTCTCCTGCCAGTGAAGCGATTCCCACCCTCAGAGAGGCATAGGAGCCTGAACCGAATATTATACAGACACTGTTGACCCTGCCTCTGTCTCCAGGGATAGGATGTGACTTGGGTCGGATAAGCAGACCCAGCCCACCTGTAGAAGTTCTCACTTGCTTGCCTAGGCCTCTGGTTTGGGGACAAAACCCACACAATTAAGTGTGTCTGCCCGGCTTTTCAAAAAGGGGAGCTCAGAGTGAGTGTCAAGTGTTGGGGCAATGACTTAGCTTATGCCTAGACAAGAACTTTAGAGCTGTTTTAACCACTGGTGTGTGTACCTTATAACCTGATCTGTGTTTGTGTGTTGTGGTGAATTCTGGAAGAAAGCTTTTGCAAATAATTTTGCCGAGAGTCTAAATACTGTTTCCATGACGGAGCCAGGGCAACAATTATTGGACTGCCCACTTTTGTCTTTGGTCACATTCATTTTTCCTCCAGTTACACTGATCAGTAGTATGTTGTTGTCAGAGTTGCTCCCTGATCCTAGCTCACAGAGGATCACGCTAGCCAGCGATCATTTAGTAAAAGTCTTTATTGAGTTACAGTTCCCATTCTCAAGCTGCTGCGTGCAACTCTACGTCTTATGGTTAGATCGGCGAAGCTCTGTCTGGGTCCCCGCCTCCTGTACACCAACTTAATATCCTAGCCTTACTCCACCTTTTCCGCCTGACTGTTCTTCTCTGGGTCCCTCTGCCCCCCGGGGTCTCTTCCTTCCGGGACTCTTCTGACGCTGACCCCCTGGACCCTTCTGTCTCCTTGCGCCGGGCTTTAGGACCTGGCTCCCTTTCCGGGCTGCTTACTGCGCCACCTTCCTGTGCATTTGAACTTGGCGCGCGCGCCCAACCTTCCACTTTCCGTCTGACCATTTCTTCGCTCCCCGATGGAGGTGTGGCCACTCCTGACTCGTGCCCTCCCTCCTGTTGTGAGCTGCCAGCGCTTGATACCTGACTCCCTTCCTCTCCCTGTTGGTGACGCTGGTCCCGATTTCCAACTGCTCCCCTCTGAGCTCCCTCTGGCCCTTTCCTCCTGGGGTGTCCCCCTAGGCTCCCCCCTTGCCCTGGCCACTGGTGCTCCTTTCTGTGAATCTTCTGATTCACTGGAAAGACTCGGAGATCTCGGGTCGTCGTCATCACTCATCCTTTCTTCTGCCTCCTCCCCCTCGCTCTCTGTTTCCTCCCTTGCCCTTGCCTCTGCTCCTGAACCCCTGACAGTTGTCTTCAGGAGATTCCTGATGAGGAAATGTGGGTTCCCACCCCTACTTGTTTCCCTTCCCACTTCTCAGCTTCTTAGTCTTGCTCACCTTCTTTCTTTCTTAAACACAACTTTGGTCATATCCACACCATATATTTGAAGCACATGAAATGACCATTTAAAACACATGATTTCTCTCAATCTTCAAGCCTCATCCTCTCCAGATTAGGGCTGCGGAAGACAGGGGAAGATTAAATATGTAAATTATGTAAGTTACAAAAGAAATAATGTAGTTTTTGTTGGAAGAGGAACTATAGTAAAATGGAAACAGTGCTGCATGTGATGAGAACAGGGTAGAATGGGAAACTATACCTTCTTACACCCCTACTGACCCACACTGGTTCCAATTTATGGGGAAAGACAGCTGAAAGAGTAGTGGCAGCATATCCAAGGAATAGTTCCATCCTTATCATTGCCACAGTGTAGGAGGCAATATAGCAGATTTCAGGGATTTCAGCAGGCACTTCCTTTCTAGGTAAAATAACCCAGTGGTGAGCCAGGAAAATCAGCAACCCAGAACTGGCACTCCACAGAGTTAGGGAGAATATAAAGAAACAGTGGAAATGAAAGTTGTGCAGGAATTAGATATACAGAAATGAGAGCCCAAGAATCAGCAGAGTCCTGGCCCTCCTAATATAGGAGCAAGAGATTCATCAATCCTCCTTTGTTGTAAGAAGTAGGATTGGGGCTTTCAAGATACTCAGGCTTTGACTGCTCCTTCCTTCCTTTGGGTCAAAGAAGAGGGAGATCTTTATATGTGCATTCATAGGTCTATGTGTGCAATTAGATATCCTGCTTTTTGCAGTGGTTCCAATCATGGAGAGAGAAGCTATGCATGTATCACTTGTATTTGTATAGATTCTACTGATATTTATGGAAGAACATGTACTGTAGTTGGGACAATGTTTGTGGTCTTGGTTCTCCTCACCTCCTCCCCTAGATTTGGTCCCTTAACATCTAAAAAAGGATCACTGGAAATATGAACTCAATCCATTGACAAAACTGTGTTTGGGGTGAGATGAAAGTTCTGTCATACATCTGACTTGCCATACAAAGATTGAAGTCCACCACTTGATGTTGCAGCCAATGAGTGGTGAACATACCTGTTGTCTACACTAAACGTTCACTGGCCCCAACTATTACTTACGTCTGCCAAATAAGTTTTCTTACAACTGTTCATCTGTACAGTATGTTATCCTGTGGTGTCTGGCAGGGCTGGCCCACCCATGAAGCAAGGTGAGGTGCCCACCTCAGGTAGCAGGATCCACAAAGGCAGCAGATCCAGCCTCAAAGGAATGCAATGCCTGCTGCTGCTGTTTCACACTCCTTTGAGGCTAGATCTGCCACCTCCTCAGCAGCTCCCTACCATGACACCTCTACGGCAAATAGAAGGTCTGCTGGTCTCTTGGCAAATAGAAGGTCTGCTGGTCTCCTCCCACCCCCAGGAAGGAAATGGTGGGGGCTGCCCTCTGGGGTCTGCACCCACCCATAATTCAGAGGGCCCCCCCTGCAGTGACCTTTGAGTCCCACTTCAATCATTGGGTAACGTTGATTTTATTGTTCCCAGTGTAGATCTTCACTCCCTCTTGTTTCTGATGTAGGTCTTCACTCCCCACTTCTACCCTAGTTTTCATCAGGTGCATAAATGTTTTGGGCAAGCCCTGGTAGCTGGTAATAGGGCAGAAAGCAAGGAGGAGGTGATGGAGCTTGAGCCAATGACAGGCAGAGTCAACTAACTCAAATTGTGTCCTCATCCTTCTCCCTGCTGAATTCTACAAAGGCAGCACTGAGGAGGAGGAAACTGACAGGCTGTGCTAACCTCTGGAGCAGATGTAAGCAAGGAGAGAGGCAGGTAGGGGCTGGCTAAGGGCAGACTGAGGTTGGTGGAACAGTGCCCTGTTCACCCAGCCTCCACTGATCATAGCTATGTCAAACTGCAAGCAGGGAGTAATTTCCTTTGAACTTTGTAACCTTTTCCATTTTCTCTTTTACATTTTATGAATAACCAGTAAATATCTGATTTAGAAATAAGTGCTCTCGGCATATCAAGCTGCAGTTTGCAATGGAGCAGTTAAAAAAAAAAACTTTGTTAGAGGAATAAGTTTGTTGAAAAAAGAACCTTATCTGCTCACAAATGTATGCTTTTAGCTGGTTTCCATTGTCATACTGAAATACTTTCATAATCCTTTCAATTACTTTTGAGATTGTTGAGGAATCCTTGGGAGATTATATAGAAACACCTGTACTAAAGAAATAGTTTATCTACACTGTAGCATGCTATTAAAATCTTTCATGAGTCTGGATGTAATACTTTACAAATAACTATCAAATACTTTCAATTTCCTTTTGCACAGCTCCAAAATCTCTTTGGAATGAAGAAGTATTTTTAAAAAGAATTTATTCCCTACAGTTTCCCAATCTTCCAATCTGTAAAAAAAAGTATGTCTTGGCAAAGATTAGAATATCTTTACAAAATACTTTGAAATGATTTGGAAACTGCAAACACAGCTGCTGAAGTGTCACAAAAATGGCTAGGAGCTTAAAGTAGGGAGATTACGGTGTTTGTTGCCTGCAAAGCCTCATTTTCCTTTCTCCTTGTGACTTCCTCGGGATCATTAAAAAATAAAAAATAAAGACAGGAAGACCCCATTACTTCATTATATGTAAGAATAAATGTATCAGACTTGGTTGCTGGAACTATCACTCTATACCTAGGAAGCTCAAGTTCATAAGAAGGTCCTTGCTGGATCTGATGAATGACCTATTTAGTGCAGTATTCTGCTACTACATTGGTTAGCCATGTGCCTTTGGGTAGCCCACAAGCAGACAACTACTGAGAGGCAGAGATGGTCTGGATAAATTGGAGCTGAATCCTAAAACAACAGAGGTGCTCTTTGTCCAAAGTTCTCAAATCTAGGGTGTGCGAAGGCGGCCTGCTCTGGACTGGTTTGCACTCCCTTGGAAGGAACTGGTTCCATGGGAATACTCCTGGATTCAAAAATGACACTGGAGCCACGGCAGCCTCTCTAGCTAGGAGTTCCTTTTGCAAGTATCAGGGGATGATTAGCTGCTTGTGCTTAAAATGGTGCCCCTTCAGAGTTTGTGCGGCCCCACAAACCTCTGTGTGTGACAGAGCTCCTCAGACATGTCTGCTCTAGTCACTATTAGAGTCCGACAGTGGCTGTTTGCGGAAACGCCTCCAACAAAGAAGTTCCTTAACGGAAACACGTCTCCTGGACTCACGACGTGACAGCTTCCGACGAAGCATGGGTCTCCCTGCAGTTGCTTCTGACACCTCCCCACTATTTTCGCTGGACGTGTCTCTCACCCCTTTCTCTCCCCTGCTTCCTGCCTGCGTTGCTGCGTCTCTCTCAGTATTACTGAGATCCTCCTCCAGAGACCCCGCGCTCCCCCTGCTGGTCCCTGCTTTGGCTGTTGAGTCTCTCCCCGTCTCTGGGAGCCCTATCACCTCCTTTCCCTCTGATGTCAGTTCCCTGACATCCACCTCCCCTCCAGGGCCCCCTTCCCCCCCGCCCCCTCCCTCTCCTCTGGGCGGTGAGGAGCTGAAACCCCGAAACGAATCCTCTTCATCTTCAGACGTCTCGAACATTTCCCTCCATCGGTCTTCGTTCCGACTCGCTGAATCCTCCTCCACCTCGGAATCAGAGAACCCCTCCAACTCCTCTTCTTCGTCGGTGGTGGCGAAGTATTCCCTCCGGAACCTCGCCACTGGCTGGGGTTTACGAGGGAATCTCTGATGAAAAGTTTCAATTAGAACCTCGTCATCTACATCCTCTGCCCTGACCCAGGTGTTTTCCGACTCCGGTTCCCCTTCCCACATTACCAAATACTCTACTTGCTCTCCCTTCCACCTGGAATCTAGAATCTCCGCTACATGGTAGCTGTGTTCTTTTTCCTCCATCGCTGGTCCCCTATTGACCCTCCCCTCTCTGTCCCCTATATACGGTGACAGCAACGATCTGTGGAACACTGGGTGCAACTTCATGTGGTTCGGTAACCGGAGTCTGAAAGCCACTGGGTTGACCTGTTGCGTGACTTCAAATGGGCCCAGTCTTTTGGGTCTTAACTTCTTACAACCTCCTTTAAATGGTAACCCTTGGGTGGACAGCCACACCTGGTCTCCCACCCTAATGCTTTCCCCTTCCCTTCTGGTTTTGTCTGCCTGCCTCTTATATTCCTCCTTCGCCCGGTTTAAATTAAGTTGGAGTTGGCGATGGATCGCTTCCATTTCTTCAACGAACTGTTCTGCTGCTGGAACGCTCCAGTTCTCCCCCTCCCCCCCTGGGAAGGCTCGGGGATGACACCCGTGATTGGCCAAAAAAGGGCTCATCCCCGTGGACACGTTCTCTGCATTGTTGAAAGCAAATTCTGCCAACGCCAGCTTCTCCACCCAATCATTCTCTCTGTCATTAACATAACACCTCAAATATTGCTGGAGGACACCATTAGCTCTTTCCGCCTGCCCGTTGGTTTCTGGATGACGGGCAGTAGAGAAATTAACCTCTACATGCAGTAAGCTCATGAGCTTCCTCCAGAACCTGGAAGTAAATTGTTTCCCTCGGTCCGAAACCACCCTCAAGGGGGCGCCATGCAACCTAAACACATTTTCCACAAACAATTTGGCGGTTTCTTCTGCTGTGACCGCATGTGAGCAGGCTATAAAGTGGGCCATCTTGGTTAACAGATCTACCACCACCATAATGGCTGTTTTCCCTTTGGACCTGGGCAGATCAGTCATGAAATCTATTGCCACTGCCTCCCACGGTCTTTCCGGCGTGGGTAGTGGTTCTAATAAACCTGCCGGCGCCCGCCTCTCCCCCTTGGCTCGTTGGCATCGGTCACACCCTCTCACATACTCCCGTACATCTTCCCTAACCTTGGGCCACCAGAATTCCCTGGTAACCAGCCACATGGTTTTGTGTTGCCCAAAATGCCCTGCTGTGGGGTTATCGTGCAGTTGCTTGAGTACCTTTTCCCTCAATTCCCCTTCAGGTATGTATAACGCTCCCTTGTAGTACAACGCCCCATTTCTCTCCTCAAAACCCCCGGGTTTGTCTCCCTCCCTCCTAAGACTCCTGAGTTTGTCCTGGGCGTATTCATCCTGCCCCGTTCCCTCTACCAGTTCCCTTTGCCCCACCAATGCCGCCCCACACACCCAGCGGTCCTCGGGAATGACATGGGTCTCTTCGGGTGCACCCTCTCCCTCCAAATATTCAGGTTTGCGTGAGAGAGCGTCCGCCCTAACGTTCTCCGGGCCTGGTACGTAACAAATCTCAAAGTTAAATTTGGAGAACTCCTGGGCCCATCTCAACTGCCGTTGGTTGAGCACTCGCGCAGTTCTCCAATACTCTAGATTCTTATGGTCCGTGCACACTTGCACCTTCTGTTGTGCACCAATTAGTAGGTGCCTCCATCTCCGGAAGGCCTCATAAATTGCAAGAAGTTCCCGGTCGTACACCGTGTAGTTCCTCTCAGACTTGTTCAGCTTTCGCGAAAAGAAGGCACACGGTCGCCACTCTGACCCCTCCTTCCCCGGCTGCAGAAGAAGCACCGCCCCTATGGCTCTGTCCGACGCGTCTGTTTCGACCCTCAGCTTTTTTTGTAAATCCACATGTAGAAGTTGTTCGTCAGAGGCGAAGGCCCTTTTCAGTTCCTCAAACGCTCGCTCCGCCTCCCCCGTCCAAACAAACTTCTTTTTGCTGCTGAGACAGTCCGTGATGGGCGCCGTCAGGTGGGCGAAGTTTCGGATGAACTTACGATAAAAGTTTCCAAACCCTAGGAACCTCTGCACATCCTTCTTGGTCTTGGGTGTTTTCCATTCCAGCACCGCTTGAACCTTGCCGGGGTCCATGGCCAACCCCTTATCTGACAAGCGGTACCCCAGGAATTCCACCTCCTTGGTATGAAACTGACACTTCTCCAGTTTCACCCACAGTCTGTTGGCTTGCAGCCTGCTCAACACTTCTCTGACGTCTCTCACATGTTGCTCCTCATTCTCCGAATACACCAACACGTCATCTAAGAAGGCCACGCAATTCTTGTAGAGCAAAGGCCCCAGTACGTGGTTCATGAAAGCTTGAAAACACGCGGAGCCTGTTTGTAATCCAAAAGGCATAACTAAGTATTCAAATGCCCCCAAAGGGGTGAACATGGTGGTCTTCCATTCATCCCCTTTCCTTATACGTATCAGGTTGTACGCCCCCCTTAGGTCCAGCTTTGTAAAAATCTTTCCCTTCCGCACCCTGGTCAAAATATCATCAATCCTGGGCATAGGAAAAGCCGCCGGCTCGGTCACTGCATTTAAGGCCCGAAAGTCACATACCAGCCTCGGCTTGTCCGTGTGTTTTTTGTCCACAAAAAACACTGGGCTACCCCCCGCTGCCTTGGACTCTCTGATGAAGCCTCTCTTCAGGTTCTTGTCAATGAACGCTCGCAACTCCTGCATTTCCCTGTCTGACATGGCATACAACTTGCCTACAGGAAGCTGTGCTCCGGGGAGTAAATTGATCTGGCAATCAAAGGGTCTATGCGGAGGTAGTTGGTCAGCTTCCTTCTCGCTGAACACGTCGCTGAGATCAGCATACTGTGGTGGCACCTTCCCCTTCTCCATTACTTCAGTCCCTGCCAGGGTGGCTTGGGCCCCTGCTGACCCCTTTTCCCCCCTGCAGTGTTCTAAGCAATGTGCGGAACCGAAGGAAACCACTCTTTGATGCCAGCCCACCAGCGGATCATGTAGGGCTAGCCAGCTCATTCCCAAAATAATGGGAGCACCTCCCAAGGTGGCCACATTAAACGCTATCAGTTCTGTGTGCCTTGCCACCCTCATTATCATTGGGATGGTCTGCAAGCTGACTCCTCCTCCCAACAGTTCCCTGCCATCGATCGTGGTCACCTGCAGGGGGTTGCTTAAAGGGATAGTCTGTATCTGGTGTTCAGCAGCAAACTCCTTGCTCATAAAATTGCAGGAGCTGCCTGAGTCCAACAGTGCCTTTATTTTTAGGGGGTGTCCATTTTGCAGCTCTAGCGACACTTCAATCACTAGAGCAGGTCGAGGAGCTTCTGGCACTGGCACTTGGGGAAGGGGCACTTTCACTGCTCTTTGGCCTGGCTGCAGTGCCCTGATGGCAACCAGGCGTTGGCTTTTACCTGCTCCGTTTCTCCCTGCTCTTCCCCCTCAACAGCTCCCACCATTCCTTGCCATTCCTTCCTCTGGGGGCAGACTCTGGCAAAGTGGCCTGGCTGTTGGCAGAGATAGCATTTCCGGGCTCCCTTTCCCTCCTTCTTCGCCCCCTCACTGGGCTTTGAAACTGCGCGCGCGCGGGCTGTTCCGATTTCCATCGGCTCTGCCGGCGGGAAAGCTGGCTCAGGAATGTCTGGAATGCGTAACTCCTTCCAACGTTCCCCTCTCCCTTCCCGCCTCTCCAAGGCTCTTGCCTCCTGGCGCGCTCCAATGGTCAGCGCAGATTTGGTCAGCTGATCCATAGACACCGCCCTGGGGCTCCTGGCCAGCTCGTCTTTCACAGCTGAAGAAAGACCTTCTTCAAATAGCATCTGAATGGGTGCTGCCGATAAATCCCACCCCAATCTGTGAATCAGCATGGTAAATTCAGTCCAGTACTCACGGACAGATCTGCTTCCCTGCTTGCAAGCCATTAACTGTCTGCGCACCACCCCTTCCTCAATGTCGCTGGAAAACATGATATCCATTGCACGAAAGAATTTCATAGTGTCCTTTAGGATATCGTTGTGCGTTGCCATCAGGGGTCGAACCCAGTCTCGCGCGCCCTTCTCAAGATGCCCAATTACAAAAGCAACTCGAGATTCCTCATCAGGGAACTCATCAAACTGGACATTCAGGGCATATTGCATTTCAGTCCTAAAGGCATGGTAATCCTTGGGGTCCCCCCCAAACTTCTGCACCAATCCTGGTACCTTTCTGGGGAACTGAGTGGTTCTCCCCTTCTTGTCTGCATCTTGAGCCCTCCTCTCCTCGAGCCTCGCCGTCTGCAGCGCCAGTTGGACCTCCAATGCTCGGTATCTTTCTTCCAAGCTTGGATCAGCTCCTCCCCCTGCTACTCCGGCTCCGGCTGGGTCGCTCATGATGCTTTCTCCTGCACAGGCAGCGTACAGAGACTGTCGGACTGCTATCAGGGGATGATTAGCTGCTTGTGCTTAAAATGGTGCCCCTTCAGAGTTTGTGCGGCCCCACAAACCTCTGTGTGTGACAGAGCTCCTCAGACATGTCTGCTCTAGTCACTATTAGAGTCCGACAGTGGCTGTTTGCGGAAACGCCTCCAACAAAGAAGTTCCTTAACGGAAACACGTCTCCTGGACTCACGACGTGACAGCTTCCGACGAAGCATGGGTCTCCCTGCAGTTGCTTCTGACACCTCCCCACTATTTTCGCTGGACGTGTCTCTCACCCCTTTCTCTCCCCTGCTTCCTGCCTGCGTTGCTGCGTCTCTCTCAGTATTACTGAGATCCTCCTCCAGAGACCCCGCGCTCCCCCTGCTGGTCCCTGCTTTGGCTGTTGAGTCTCTCCCCGTCTCTGGGAGCCCTATCACCTCCTTTCCCTCTGATGTCAGTTCCCTGACAGCAAGCAATGGCCATATTTTGACAGACCTCGCCACTGTAACTCTGTACTCTAATAACTTCCAGACTGGATTAATGTAATGTAGTCTAATTTAGAAATTTCGCAACAGCGAGATTACAGTGGAACCTCGGGTTGCAGACGTAATCTGTGACGGAGGCACGTCTCCAACCCACAGCATTCATAACTTGCAGTGCCACGTCTGCACATGCGTGTGACGCAATTTGGTGCTTCTGCGCATGCGCGAGCAGTGAAACCCGGAAGTAACCCTTTCCAGTACTTCCGGGTTTCCCGCGGTACGCAACCTGAAAAAGTGTAACCCGAAGTGTCTGTAGCCCAGGGTACCACTGTACTGGCTGCAGTTCCATTTAGATCTCATGTAACCCTTGTTTTACAGCAAGGGTTGGTTGTTTTGCTTGCCAGCTTGTTTTGAGGCCCAATTCAAGGTGCTCATGCTAGTGTTTTATTATTTTACTTGTTTTCTCAACTTAGGCCCCAAATATCTGTATGGCTGCTTCCTTCCCTACAGATCCTCTTGAGTGTTGAGATCAGCAGAGGGGGCCCTCCTGATAATTCCAGTGCCCTCAGAAGCTCTAGTTGTAAGTGGCACAAGAGAGGGCATTTTCTATGTCAGTTTTCACCACAGAGCTGCATCTATAATGTGCTCAAAATACACACCTTTACTTTGGCCTCTGACAGTTGAGAGATGTGTTTTTAGGATCCGCCCTCTTCTTCTGACCATGTTACCCTGACAGCAGGTTAGGTGGGGAGGAAAAACAGAGGCATGTGGCCATTGAAAGGCCCAGCTCACTAGAAGCTGCAGTGGTGAGATGGGGCATAAAGGAGAGAAAGACTTTGTCCTTGCCAGCCATGGAATTTCTTCCCAAGGCCCTATTCCTCCTATTGCAAACCTCACCTCACCCTTCCATAGGACTTGTCCTCCTCCAGATTCTTGGAGTGCAGAGGGCTGTAAATATGTGTGTGCAGATCTTTCCATAATCCTTTGGGGTGGTGCTGATCTCTATCAGTGGACTGCAGACGAGTGCCCAAAGGCTGCCTGGTGGCAGTGTCGTTGCAGCTTAGACCAGAGGTCAGGTGTTGGGAGCCACTGCAGCTGGTCTTCACCTTGGTGGCAGTGGGGAAATAGGGAGGCTGCCGGGCTTTGGGATTTGGAGCAACCTGCAAAGCCAAGCCAAGCCAGGTGAGGACAAGCAAGGGGGTCAGGTTATAGCACTGGCCTGGCATTCTCTTTGGCTGTGGGTGGGGCACATTATGAGGTGGGACAAGTTCATCTAGGTGACTCTGGCTGGGTCTCGAGGGCACCGGAGAGCTGCCAGCACTAGCGAGAGTCTGCTAGCAATGACAGCAGCTTCTATGGTTAGTCATGCATGAGGGGGTGGGGACATCACACAAATTGTTGTGCTCATGAGGGCCCTCCACCTGATTTGGGAGGAGCAAGGATGAGCTGGACCTATCCTGTTGGGGAGAACAGTAAGGTTCTGCTTTACAAGGAACTGGGGGTAGAGACAGAGATTTGCTGCTGAGAGTATTGACTGAATCAGCCTCCCAGCCAGCCAGCCGGCCACTGATTGCTGCCCATCAGGGTCTCTGCTGCTACCCCCACCTCCACCCTTGCATGTCATTCCCTAGGGCAGAGTGAGACACCACTTCTCAGTGTTTTCAAAGTGTTGGGAGGGCAGGATTCTGTTCCCAAGACCACCTGATTGAGATCAAGCTTGGAGTCACACCTGGCTGCTGAGGGCCCACAGGGCAAACTTCCTTATCTTGGTGGTTACAGTGGAGGGCAGTTGGTGGTGCAGTACAGATATTTGTCCCCTTTGGGAAAATGTGTGGATCCAACACTTTCTGGGTGGCCACTGTGGGAAATGTGGTGTTGAAACAGAGAGGCCCTTACCTAGATACTGCAGGGCTTTTCTTCTGCTCTTACATTCTAAAGTTGGATGAGCTCGCCACTCAAGACAGAAACATTAAGCAAAGCATATGCAACAGATCCAGTTATAGAACTCCTGAAATAGAACATTAAGTAATTTGGAAGTAATGCAGTGAACTATCGTGGGAGAACAACCTTTGCTAAATGTGATTGCCTGTCAAAATATTGTTCCTGGCTCTGGGTTCTAATATTCTTGACAACTTCTTTCAAATTTGTGATTTACATTTCAGGTTTCTGGTGGTTAGAAACTAGCATTAACCCAAAAAAGGTGTGAAAAACTTATTGTGAAGAAGAGTGAGTGGTGTTTAGAGTGGGAAATTTGTCTAGATGCAGAGAAGACGAAAATATTCAGACTTCTATTAATGAGAGAGGGAAAGGGGGAGAGAGACACCCTTGAGGGGAGAGATATTTGCCAGTTTGCACCTAAACTGGTACCCTCCAGATGTTTTGAACTCCCAGCCACCATGACCATGCTTTAACAGTGCAACATATATTCAAGAGGGGCACAATCTCCCTTTAGTGACACAAATTCAAGCTTTCATCAAGGGGCTTATCCACACTTACATTTGCCCCACTCTTTCCAGGCACGGTATGCACTTTAAAGCTCCATGTCTGACCAATCTTTTTGTCTCAGAGCTATCCCTGTGAAAAACCCCTCTTTAAAGCAGAAGTGCAAGAAACAACAATTCAGGTTTTCTATGAATTGCCAGTTGCTCTGGTTCAGCTTTAAAGAGTGGGTTTTTGTGGGGTATGCTCTGGAGCACTTCAAAGCATGAACTGTACCTAGGAAGCATGGAGGAAATGTAAGTGTGGAGAAGCCCTGAGTTTTGAAAAGCACCTCTGATGAGGGACGGCAACTCATTCAAGAATGATGAGGGTTAAGAGGCAGCTCAAGGTTCCTGTCAGCAGAGACTGCACTTTGAAACTGGCATTTTTATCCTATTTTCCTGTAGGGAAGTTCCAAGGAGATTCTTAAGAGGATGGGGGGGAGGAATCATATTTGGCAGAGGAAGAAAACTTTTAAGAAACAGGATGGTAGACTTGGGCAGAGCTCAAATGCTCCTCAAGGCTGATTTTTATGGGGTGGGGGGCAGGAAGATAAGTGGCTCAAGATATTTGGAGAAAGACAATAGAGATCCCACCCCCCTTTTACAGAAACTAACAGGACCACCAGCTGAGACTTACTTAACAAAAGCAATGAGATGGTATCCTCTTTCACAGGCTAGCAGGGTAGTTTATTTGGTGCAGGGCATCATTGTCTTTCAACACCTCGCCACTAATTCTGTTACCTTAAGCAGCCACTTCCCTTTGACTAATGGTAGGATTATTCCTCAGTATTATCCAGATTTAAGCCAGTAGCATGTCTCAAACCAGAGGCCTTAGAGTTGCAAGGGAGGAATTCAGTCTGAACACCACCACACAGCTCTTGCCAAATAAAGGAATTTCAAAGAGGCAAACTAAACCTGCAAGGAGCCTGCAAGGAACTGCAGTAGATTGGAGGCTGCTGCTACCTGATTCCTATAAAGGTGATCATCTTATACAGGCCAATGCTTGCAAATTGAATGACATTTTGAAAGGAGGATGGGAAGTGGGGGTGGTTGTTAGGAAACAAGAAGTCAGTAACAACCTGGCAATATTAGATAGCTGTGCTTCCTGTGCTTGTATCTAAAATAATGCTATGAGATTGCTATATGATTGCTGCAGCAAAAGAGTCTGGAGTTTGGACAGAAGATGTTAATGGGTTGATAATGATTGTGTAAAGTTCCTTAAGGGTTAATAAATCAAGTTAATGGGCACGTGTTTTGTTAGGGAAATCACAGGTAAATCTCCAGGTGAGGTAGTTGGACATCTCTCATCATAACTTCCCTCCCCCCCCCAGAAAAAAAACCAGATGGAAAGGAGAAACCCAAGTGTGTCTGAGGGAAACAATAGAGACTAAGATTTTTGGATGGTGTTAAGGAAACAGCAGAGGGCTACGTTTGAGCTATGGAAAATGTGGGGCAGTGGATTTGATGTTCAAGCCAAGGGTAGTCAACATTTGTAGGCCTGTGGAAACATTTGTATCGTTAAGCAAGTGCTATGGGGCACTACCCACTCTGGTCACATTTCTTCCCCTCCCTCAGATCATTCCCCACCCCCCACCCCTCTGGGAGTCAGAACAGGAGAAAAACTTCACATAGATACTTTGCTTTCCCCAGAGATCTGGTTAGAAGTCTGATCCAGTAGAATTAATCTGAGCCTTGAAAAGCACATAGAGCTGAAAGGGAAATGGAAAAAGCACCGTTCTTCCAACTTTCTCCTTCAGCTCTATTTCAAATGGTGAAGCACCTCATGACCAAGGGGACAGTGAGGTGAGTAGGGAAGTATCAGAAGCATTGAGCCCACAGGCTTAAACTGTCTGCCTCCACTTATGTGCAACATGTATATTTGCAGTACATTCAGACATTGCAAAATGCCTTATCCAAACCACACTTCCGAAGGTACAAAGCAGGGCTCACTACTAGCAGCTAGCAGCTGATCAGCACAGTTGACAGCAAACCCTTTGAAACAGACATGTGATGTCATCATGATATCAGAAGATTGTATGTAGGTGGCCACAACCACCTGCGAAAGTTTCCCTTTCCTTTGCTGCAGGATGGTTTGTAATGCCCAAGTTAAGCAACTGAAAGCAGAAAGATCCATGCACAAGCAATGATACCAGTATTTAAAGCAGTATAAATTATCCCCAAAGCAAACAGTATACTTTTGAAGTAACATCCCTTAAACCTGCTTCTTGCCGGGGGAGGAGCTATGAAACTAATGAATCTTAAATTTCAGGTCCCCTAATCTGGAAGGGCCCCAGAAGTGACTTTAGTACACATTACTTAAAAAAATGGGTCTACTAGACACAATATGAGTTGCACAACTCAAATGCATTTATTTATTTATTTTGTATACATTTCAACAATCCCAAAGTTTGAGAGTCAGTAGCAGAGACGTTGTACAAGTGTGGGGATCTGTCATGGAACAACCTCACTGAAGATGATAGCAGCAGTTACCCAAACCTCATTGTGAAGGGGCCCCCATAGCAGTTCAATCTTCAGGGGTCCCAAAATTTTGCCAACCAGCTGTAAAATTCAGGGTGCAATCCAATACACACAGACTATGAAGTAAGTCCCATTGAATAAATCACACAGCAGGACTTAGTTCTGAGTAAGCATGCATAGGAATGCCTTTTATCTCTATTTCCAGCTATACTCAAGAGGCTAACCTCAGCCCTTGTCCAAGGATGTATGGTGTGTCTAACAGCTAACGGCCTCCAGCCATCAAATATCATTAAGTATCTTCAGCTAGCAAGGATTCAACAGATCTTGATAAAAGTTCATTTTGTATCTCTGGGTAGGGTACTTTCAATGTTCTTTTACATACTCCAGGTTTCTTACAGTATCTTCTTCAATGCCAAAACCACATTGGCCCCAACCTTGTCCCTGGCATGGACACCGCTTATGATCAGGCAACAAAATTCAGATGCTTCTTTGGACACTTCCAGATTCCACTGGAACAAAGAACTCAACATTTGGACTGAATCCCAGAATTTATTTCATCGACTTCCAAAACAGTGTCTCAAAAATAGAAAACTCAACAATTACTGGACACCTTTAATCAAGGCTTCTGTGTATAGGAAATATCAAAAGTAATTACAGTAATTAGCATCACTTTAAGACAGTGATTTTGTAAAACTTCCCTCTGCCCTTTTTTGCTAGGTTTACAATTTA
Organism: Podarcis vaucheri; assembly: GCF_965113315.1. Taxonomy (NCBI): domain Eukaryota; kingdom Metazoa; phylum Chordata; class Lepidosauria; order Squamata; family Lacertidae; genus Podarcis; species Podarcis vaucheri. Next base: position 14,238,708 of record NC_138758.1, on the reverse strand, counting down.
AAGTTTTTAGGTAGCAATGCAAATCCTAAGCATGAACAATAACCCTTTACTTATTTTTACTCTTCTCTCCAAGTTTTGGCAAACATCAGTTTAGAATTTTGAAAACAAGATGTCATTTCTGTACCTGCATTAAAGAAATGTATAAATGCAAATATTCACCCTTCTGCCAAAAACTTCTAAAAATTAGTAATCAGCAATGATTTCTTCGAGTTCTTCAGTATTAGAATGATTTTTATATTAGCCATCTACCAGCAAAAACATTTGCATGTGCAAAATTTTGTATACCTTTCTTTTTCCATATCCAGCAATACACTTTGCTGAAACAAACCAGACCATCCATTCAAGCAACTATCTAGCCGGGGGGGGGGGGGCTATGGCCCTCTAGATGAGGTTGAACTAAAACTCCCATCATCCCTGACCATTGGCAATGCTGGCTGGGGCTGACTGGAGTTGGAGTTCAGCAATATATCAGTTACAAGGGAATCATTGGGCACATTGTTGTTGCACTCATGCCCTTCTTGTGGTTTTCCCACAGGCAGCTGGTCAGGCACTGTGAGAACAGGATGCTAGACTAGATGGGTTGTTAACATGATCCAGCAATTTCCTGAGAAGTTTCAGAGGAAGAAGAGGAGGAGGAGGAGGAGGAGGAGGAGGAGGAGGAGGAAGGATATATCTGACTCTTCCTCCAAGTTCTATAAGCTTATTTCTGACAAGGTCATAACAAAATATTAAGGAGAAGGATAAGAATGTAGAGGCATAGCATGATTGGTTACATATTTAGTAGAGGACGATACTGTTCAGCCTTGGTTCCTGAAGATGCCTTTTGGTCAGACTTGGGCAGAACTAAGTATGGTTTGTTTTTGTTGTTGTTTTTAAAGTAGAAATCAAACTCCAAGGATTTAATGAAAACCACAACAAGACTAAAAGCAAATCCATAGAAAGCTGGAAGGAGTTTGTTTCCAGAAAAACAATGAAATTTAGGGAACAGGAACTCAGTTAATGCCACAGGTACATAGGAAGTAGCCTCATACTGAGCGGTGGAGGACCTTGGGCTTTCAAATTTCAGTGGCACACTGTGCAAAGCCAAAATTCAGCACCCCCTACCTCTTGCCTTCCATTGTACGTCATAGTTGCAGAGCAGCCTGTGGCGCCCTCAAGGCTCTATGCCTGGTGCTGCTGAACCAGTCATGTTTCCCTAAATCCACCTCTGTACCAAGTCAGACCCATGGTCCATCTAGTGTATGATCTACACTGATTGGCAGTGACTTGATGTCACATGATTCCTTCCCTGCTTTTTGTAGGGACAGTTAGGGGTGAAAGGCACAATCTAATGCACTTCCCATCTGTTTAAACAGGAGAACCTTCTGATGGCTTATTCCCAGAATTGTTTGCAAAACCAGGAGTGGCAACCTCAGGCACAGGGTCCAAGGAAGCCCTCTAATTATGGCCACCAGAATTCTCTCCACATCCCTAACTGGCCATGCTATACATATTTATTCTTCTTGCCTGGCTAGAAGTCTTGAACTCTGATAATGCCTCTTGATTGCCTGGATTGTAGATTGTAGCAACTATCCTACTTCACAATGGTAAAAATACATCTCTTGCTCTGCCCACTTTTGCCTCTGGTCTTGTCCACTACTAGCATGTGTCTCCCAAATGGTTGGCCAGACTGGAATATATTCCTAACCTCTATGCTGATTTTCTAGAAAGGATTTGTAGATGGATTTTGTTCACGCTCCCATTGATTGATTGCCATGTTTTACTTTTCTGTTTCATTTTAATTTTTCTGTTTTGTAGCCTTGTAATGATATTATTTAGACTATATTGATATCTAACAGGTCACTGAACCTTGCCTCTCCTTACCAATTCTTCATATTAACTTGCTAGCATCTGTATATCAATTTTAATAGTTCCATGGTAAATCAATTCCCCATAGTGTATATTTTAGCAGACAGATCTCAGCTAGCAACAGGAGTTGAGCAAAATTATTATTGACATGAGTTCTGCGGGGCAAAAGTCAGCCATCAATCATCTGGGCAAAGTATGCTTGTTTTCATACAGTCCACCAAATTACCTTCAATTAAGGACAAAGTATTAATTCGAAGCAGACTCCCAAGCTGGTGCTCCACATGGCTGTTTGGCATAGTCTTTGTATTTGATGCTGGCTAGTTACTTTCATGCATATCCTCAAAGCACTTTTATTAGTTCTGAGGAAGTGGACCAAAAGTATGGAGGGAATTGGGCTGTCTCCCAAATCAGTGAAGGCAACAGGGCCTTCAGAGAAGCTGAATTGAAGGAAGCAGTCAGGAGGAAGAAGACAAACAGAAGAGACAGATCATAGAACCTTGAATCAAGGGCTACAAGCAGCAAGCTGACCGGCTGCTTACAGAAAAGGTAGATGCTGGTTGGAAAAGATCCATAGATAGCAAAGAGCAGCAGGAATCAATGAGGAAACTGGCCCTACCGTGCAACAAGGTAAAGCAGTGTATGAGGAGAGGAGAGGGCAGGAATTGGTATCTGAATGGTGCAGCAAGACTGTGTTGGCTCTAGGAATGCATGGGTCTGGAAAGCTTAGTGCTAATGGGGTCAAAATGAACATGATGTTATTACACTATACCTTGAAAAAAACAAGCTGTTTCAATTATTATGAGCCTTTTGAGCACAGTATGTAAATTGGTCAGTGCTGAACACAACAAGGCTTATATTTGGGGGAAACACACTGGCCAACTCTTCTTAAAACTTGTGCTGAGCTGAATTTTCTCAGAAAAGAATTATCTTAAATATATAACAGAAGAAAAAATAAAGACATGCCAGCTCACATTAGCAATAAGAATAATCATTCAAACCTAATTTATACCATAAATCCAAATGTAAACATATGGATTAATGTAAGTAGTCCATATGTTTCACACACACACACACACACACACACAGGACCACGATTTATAGGATATATCTTTAAATGTAGAAAGGGCAATAGGACTTTTAGACCATTGAGTAACAGATGATGAGTATTTCTTTCCTACCTTGAAGTCCCTTTGCAGCCATAAGGGCTCTGCTTTTGTTGTCCATCTGATACTCCTCACATTGCAGGGGTGTAATTTTAAAGTGTCTGAACTTCAACAAATCTCAGGAATTCCCCACCCCCAAAAAGTTAATACGAATAACAATTTCTCACTAATTTTTGAATTATTTATTTCTTTTTTAAGCTCCTCCTGAATTGTTGAAGCATTTCATCCCTACCAGAGCATATTCAAAGAAATTATCCCCCATCCATGCATTTTGAACCCAACCATGGATATACTTTTGTTCAATATTACAGTGGTGCCCTGCAAGACGAATGCCTCGCAAGACGGAAAACTCGCTAGACGAAAGGGTTTTCCGTTTTTTGAGCTGCTTCGCAAGACGAATTTCCCTATGGGCTTGCTTCGCAAGACGAAAAACGAAAACGTCTTGCAAGTTTGTTTCCTTTTTCTTAACACCGTTAATACAGTTGCGACTTGACTTCGAGGAGCAACTCATAGAACGCGGTGTGGTAGCCTTTTTTGAGGTTTTTGGTGATTTTTGAAGCTTTTCCAAAACTTCTTTTAAAACTTTTTTTGGGGGGTTGGATTTTGGGTTGGGATGTTTGGAATTCAAGGACTTGGTGTTGGGGAGGGGTTTGCAAGAATCTGGAAGCTTGTGTGTGTGTTTTTCCTGCATTTTTATGATTTTCTGTGACCATTGGGCCATGTTGTTTTTTTAAAAAAAAATCTGGATTTGAATTTCTGTGTGGTGGGTGGCTGGGGGAACAGTTGAGGAGGGGTTTGCAAGAATCTGGGAGCTTGTGTGGTGTTTTCTGAATTTTTATGATTTTCTGTGGCCATTGGGCCATGTTGTTCTTTTTTAAAAAAAAGTTTTTCTGTCATGTTTAGAAACTTAATTTATTGTTCCTTCAGTTTTTGAAATGCTCTTTACAGTATGTGTGACTTTAAAGAGCACTTAATAAACTCTTGTTGTACCAAATTTGGCTTTGTTTGGACTTTTTTGACCATAGGAACACATTAATTGAATTTCAATGCATTCCTATGGGATTTCATGCTTCGCAAGACGAAAAATTCGCTAGACGAAAAAACTCGCGGAACGAATTAATTTCGTCTTGCGAGGCACCACTGTATTTTAATGTTGTTGAAGGAAGGAAAGCACTTAAGCCCTGTTCATTTTAGTCTTCTTCGCTTAGTTCCCATTGCTCCCTTCATCCAATGCGAACTAAAACAACATTCTTAGAAAACAATTTTTCAAGGGGGAAATCCCTTTGAAGGTGTCGTTCTCCCCTCTATGAATACCCCACATTCCACCACTCACAAGCAGAATTTTTAGAAGCCATTTTGTGCTCAACCCAAGTCTTGACAACATTAAAAGGTTATCAGAAGGAAGGTGTGAATCTGGGGTCTTTGCGTGCATGCATTTCCTCTTCTACCACATGAAGAGAATTGCTAGCTAGAGAAATGAGTCAACTCCTAAAGCTCTCTCACCTGATGTGTTCAATCTAGTTGCTAGTTAACGTATCTCAGTCCTGATATCAACCTTATAAAACAAGATTTTATTCTTGGAATTTCACTGTTTATATACAATCCAGACTGGAGGTAAATTTGTGACATCTGTTTTCAGAGGAGTTTCAATGATTCATACCCTCACCCACCCACTGCTTCTCTATCCCCCATCCAAAGAAAGTATTTAATGCAAGAACACAACAGTATATTGATTTGATGGCATGAGTACTTCATTCAGATAAATGTGTGCTCCAAGGGTCAATCAATCAGGGAAACTTGGAAAGATTGTGGCAAGATGTGCTGGAATCAATGCTCAAAAACATTTATTTTTCATACTTGAAAACTCATCAAACTGAATTATGCTCCCTGTTTGATTATTATCTTTGGTCCAGCAATGTCCACCAAGCCAAAAAAAGAATAGAAAAAGGCAATTCTTTTAGGAAAAAAGAAATGCATTTGTCTGTTTGGATATAACAGTGCATTCAATAGGGGGAAATGGAACATTTGAATAAAATGCCAAACTTTTCAATAAATAAATAAATAAACACCCCCAGGTAAGGTAGAGGGAAGACCAGTGCTAAAACCCTTGGGCAGCTTCTGGGGCCAGATCCCAAGTAGGAACCTCTGATACCTTTCCTGAGTCTGCATGTCATCATTTTGATTTTCTCAGTTCACCTGGTGTATTACTACTACTACTACTAATACTACTATTATTACCCACCCTTCCTCCCTAAGGAGCCCAGGGCAGCAAACAAATATGCAATTTACAAACATAATTTACAAAGCAAAAACATTCTAAAACAGATTAGGACATTCTAAATACAATTACAATTGAAAACATCTAAAAGCAATTATAGTTTAAAACATTCCAAAAGCTATTACTATTAAAAGCATTCTTCCACCCAATGATCTCAGGGTTGCCAGGAGCAGTATTCTTCAGCCACCAAATGCATAGATAATAAGGAATGTTTTCAAATTCTTCCTGAAAGTTAACAATGATAGAGGCAGGCACACCTTACTAGTGTCAGTCAAGGGCATTTGGGGAATTTTGAATGGCTGCTCCCTGCTCCCACCAATTCCAGCAGCCAAAGGAAATAATATAGGAAAGCCCCAGCTGCCCCTATCAAATCTGTAGCTGAATGGAGGCCAATAATTGTGGGTTTTATTTTAACTAATGTTCTCAAAGTTGTCTAAATGCAGCCATACATGTGATTCTCTGGTGATCTCCCACTAGGCACTGACCAGAGTCAGACCCGCTTACGCGCAGCAGAAGGGGGGTGATTTGGTTTCTTCAGAACACACTAAAGGAAATTGGTGTGTGTGTGTTAGGCAATCCACTCGTGTTCACCCATCACTACTTTACTTGTATTTCACGTGCCTTCCATTATTTATTTTCTTATTGCATTTCATTTAATTTCATTTATAAATCATTTCCCATGAACCTCCCTGAAGTAATTAACAATTAAAATATCCATAAAAAGATAATCAACAAAATCAATTATAACAATGACTTCCTTTTTTGCAGTTCTTATATATTATATTTAGAGGAACAATAACGTACCAAGTTTTTATTCCAGTATTGATTTAATTGGGGGGATAGAGTGACACATGCATTGTGTTTCTGTGCTATGTAAAGTGAAGTTAATATTTACACAAGCGAATTATATCTCATATAAAAAGGTAAAAGGTAAAGGACCCCTGGATGGTTAAGTCCAGTCAAAGGTGACTATGGGGTTGCGGCGCTCATCTCACTTTCAGGCTGAGGGAGCTGGTGTTTATCCACAGACAGCTTTCCAGGTCATGTGGCCAGCATGACTAAACCACTTCTGGTGCAAAGGAACACCGTGACAGAAGCCAGAGCACACAGAAATGCCATTTACCTTCCTGCCGCAGCAGTACCTAGTTTTCTACTTGCACTAGCATGCTTTCGAAGTGCTAGGTTGGCAGGAGCTGGGACAGAGCGATGGGAGATCACCCTGTCAATCAGATTTGAACCACCAACCTACTGATCAGCAACCCCAAGAGGCTCAGTGGTTTAGACCACAGTGCTACCCACGTCCCTTATACCCAACATTCAGCACAAGTTGCTCTTGGGGTGAGGAAATGAAAGGTTTTACCCTCTCAACTCTTTCTATCCTCTCAATGAATCCATGAGATAGTTACTGGACCAAGGGCACCTGATGAGCTTCATGACTTAATCAGGATTTGAACTTATGTCTCCCTGGTCCAAATTGAGCACTCTAACCAGTGCAACACACTGCCTCCTATGTGGCTATAGCAGCAGCTGATCCTAACACTGGCATCACTGCTACTTATTCAGATGGAACAGAGTAGAGCAGCAGCAAGGCTACACCAAATTGGTAGTGGTAGTAGCCCCACTATAGAACTGCAGGCCCCCAGCCTTGCTACTACCCCACCTCAGCCCCATTTAGGAATAGCAGCAGTGGTGCTGCTGTTAGGATGGGGGCTGCACAGTTCTGCCCCACCACATGGGTCACTACTGCTGTGCAATTCAGCTTACCCAAATGACTATTTTCATGTGTCCCTCGCCCCCCAGAAATTCCAATTGCCTGAATTAGGCTAACCTCTAGCCACTATCTAGCAGACTATCTGGGGCAGACCTCTTGGTTATTCCATACAAGCTTCCAGGATTGAACTGAGGGCACAGAAAGGGGTTTTCTGGGCCAATCCACATGCATCAACCAGTGGATTACAACTCAGTAGTAACTCACCTATGAATGTGAGAATTGTCATAATTGAAGAATGACTCTGTGCTGTGCTGTGCTGTGCTGTGTATATAGGTGATCTGAGATCCTGCTTCACACATGCAAGTCATCATTTGGTTTTGAACAGTACTATGTGCAAAATTGGTGACTGTCTGATACTTTGAGTAAATTCATTTCATAATGGGCGAAAGCTCTACCCATGATTGAGGAATTTCCAGTCTTCCATATATGTCCTCAGATTCCCACCTGTTCTAGCCAGCACAGATAAATTTCAGGGATAACTGGAGTCAGTGCTTTTTTTCTGGGGGTACACAGGACGCATACCCTTAAACATTTTGAGAATGTAAGTTTGTCCTCATTGAGGGGCAGTATTTAAATATGAGTAGGAAAATGAGAGTGCCCCTAAACATTTTTTTTTTTTTTTTTTTTTAGAAAAAAGCACTGACTGGAGTTATAATAAATAAAAGTTCCCTGGATACATTCTTTATAGTGTGAGGGTTGTAGTGACATTAATATTAAGTGTTTTGTATGAATTGTGTTTGGGTTGTAACTAACCTCAACTTTGAGTGATGAAGTGGGCCAAACATGGAATGGAAGATGACACAATTCTCTGGGCACATTGGCCCTGAAAAACTGCTTGAAATGAAGTTTCAAGATTTGGTGTAATGTTGCAATGCTGAAAGCAGGGAGAATTTTAAAGCGTGTGAGAGAAAAAGGAATAAGACTTTAAAATTCAGCCCATGTGAAAGAAGTCTTTGAAAAAGTCTCTTTCAAAATAGAGGAGGCACATTGAAATTGTTTGTATCCATCTGTCTCCAGAGACAATGGAGTATGCCTCTGGGGATGAAGTCAAACGGCTGCATTAGGAGCACCAAAGTGACTTCCCCTGGGGTGCAAGCCTGGGCAGTCCTGTGTATGGCAGTCCTGAGAAACAGAGGAAGATGTTTAGCACCAGTTTGGCTGCAGGAGTTGCCAAAAGGAGGCATACAAGGTGCCATTCAACTGTCTCAGGGACTCCACTTCAAATTTGTGTAGTTTACTCCTTAGCCTTTTCTTCTCCAGAAGATATTCCACAAGGCAGCAGAGGTTTGAGCTCCCAGATGGGCTGCCTTCCCAGGTTGACGAGCACCACCTGCCCCTCATTTGCAAAAACCCCTCACTACAGCACGTGCAGAAATGGCCTTCTTGACTATTGGATTCACTATTGGTCTTGTCCATTCAATTCACCAGAGCCTTAATCAGGATTCAAATTTAAGTCCCTAACTCACCAAGGGTTTTAGACTCATCGGTTACCTCATGTCCATTAATTTCAATGGGTCTGTTCTGAGTAGGACTAATGTTGGATACAGCCCATTTGGCCTGGCCACCTAAGTTTTCTTAGTTAAGTTTACAAACAAAATCCAGAAACAAGTGCTGAAAGTTCATATATAGTTTTGAAAAGAGTGCCAAAGTCACTGTCTGACTGTCTGTCTGCCTTCCTTTGAAGGATCCAGATCACGTAAGCTTTATGTGTCCTACATACACATAAATACTGAAACCTATTGATTGCTTTAACCTTCTTTGAGAAGGTCACACAAATGACAGACATGACAAAAGATCTCAATAGATTTTGAGTGGTGCGACGGGTGACCATTTTGTCATCTGCATTCAATTTCTGAGTTGATATGCATCTTGCAGTAACACTGAAATTTTTGACCATCCGTCAGCAATTAGGCTTCAAATTCTTACTGGTACCATGTTTCCATTCATCAATGACATCAAAGTCAAGGTTCTCAGCAACCAATATGCTGGGCTAGAGAGAACTATATGCTATGTGTCATTATTAGCCCTATAAAAATACAAATCCATTTCACACTTGGCTGATTCTACTTTCTGTTGCACCAAACACTTTTTTATTTTATTTTTTGCAATACATAGTTTAACAATGTAGCTGTGGGAGGATTGCAGAGGTTCTGAGAAAATTATTAATAATGAAGCAAAACTAATGTGTTCAACAATAACTCACCAGTAATGTGTTATTACTGTCTTCTTGGCCATTGTTTGGAATGGCCTTTGCCCAATATCCATGGCAATGGAATCACAAAGCTTTGAGGTTCAAATATGGCTATGGCCTACACATGTGAGATAATGAGTTGATATAATTTTGTGTTTTTTCAGCAGGGCTCAGATGGGTCACAGAGATAAATGCTCTCTCTTTTCTCTTTTTTAATTGGAATAGGGAGCAACCAGAATTTGTACATCCAGGGGTTATTTTGGTACTGCCATCAGAGAAGTGGAAACTGTCAAGATACCAATCTAGAAAAGAAGATATAGTGCTCATTTACCTCAAAACTGTATGATAGAAAGAATGATCCATGCGTTAAAATACACTAAGCCAGCATCTTTTCTGCTCTTCCAGCCTTCAGCCTAGGACTAATGATCAGCATGGTTTCCTGAAACTAAACTTTGGTTCATACAATACAATATGTGGAACCTTTCCTTCCGTGCAGTGCTCCAGAACACAAAAGGTCCTAGTTAATATCAATCACAAGTTGGGGGGAATCTGTTGGCTTCTAGATGTGGTTGGACACCAACTCCCATCATTCCAATTCAGGATGACCAAAGATTATTGGTGATCTGAGCTGAGGGCCAACAGCAATATCTGGAAGTGCACAGGTTCTCTGTCCCTGCACTACTATCTCATTATGACTCATTACAGAACTCCTGACTCATCCAATCTGCATTTTTATCTGCCTTTGCTTACAATGTGATAGAGTAACTGATTATTTCCCCATCTTCCTTGCTGGTAAAAAAAAGTTTAATTCAATATATGGATGCATTATGGATCTCTTTTGATGGGGTGGCAAAGAAGCTCTTATTCCTGCACTGCTACAGTCATATAAGAAAGCTGCAGTCACATGGGAGGACACGCCGACATCCTGCTTTCTTTTCTAGAGCTTCATGAACTACGACTTTCCAAAAATAGACGCTAAACAATGGCTTTGCAGAACAATAGGAAATGAGGCACATATTAAGAAAATGGAAGTCTGTAGGAGAGGAGATCCCATGATCATGGAAGAGTTTCTGTTTACTCAACTTTATTTTCTTAAATTGGTCATTTAAAGTGGCTGGAAAAGACAAGCAGGTTGAATCATGGGTCTTTTTCTTTTGCGATAGAAGTTGTATACGCTGACAATTTTATCTGCAAATTGTTGAAATACTTACTGCATTACTCATATGTAAGTCGGTTTATCAGTACCAGTTGGTTAATTCGGGCTTAAGTTACACCACCCCAGGTCGATGGCAACAATAGCCCTACTCAGGCATGACCCATTAAAATTAATGGACCTAATTTAGTCATGTCCATTCACTTCAATGGGTCCATTCTGAGTCAGAATGGATACAACTCGTGATTAGAACTGGGGTGGGTATTTGAGAGATTAAAAACCCCTTGTTGCCTTGTACCCTCTGCCACATTCCTGTCACTCTGGATCTATTTATTTATGTATTAAATTTATACCACCCTTCATTATAAATCACAGGGCAGTTTACAGCATAAAAACACAAAATGAAAAGACAAAATACATATCATAACAAGAACAACACCAAACAATCTCTTCCCAGAAACACATTTAAAAGAACATAGATTGTTTGATCAGCCCTCTGCATGTCACAGAGGCAATCTGAAACCTATATGCTCAGGATTCAAAATCAAGAGGTGAGGCTAAATGGGTATCTCTGCTGTTGAAGTGATGCTTCCAAAACATTGAGAATAACTGAACTGAGCAGAGGAATGCAATGGTGGGGTGTGGCCAGTGCTTGAAATGAACTAATTCAGATAAACTAATTAACTGAATTAATTCAAAAAAAATATCTGGAAGCAAATCTCTGTAAGTACATGTGGAAGTAGTATAATTATAATTTCTGGGTGACCTGAATGTGAATTAAATTCCTTTTGTGGTGGACATTGAGGTGATTTTTAATCCAGTTCAATCTTAAATAATAGGTTTTCGAACACGCTTCGAAAGTCGAACATGTCACGTGGCTTCCATATTGAGTTTTCTGTATTGAGTTTTCCGTTTTCAAATGTTTCAGAACTCGGTCTTCTGGAACAGATTACGTTTGAAACTGAGGTACTACTATACATATATACACATATATACATATGCACACACACACACACACACATATATATATATATATATATTACTGCCTTTCATCTGAGGATCACAGGGCAGTTTGCAATAATAAAACACAAACATACAAAACACAGTAACAAACAAAAACAATGACCAACCCCTATGTTGAAAGACCATAGATTGTTTAATCAGCCAAAGGTCTGGGAGAAGAGGAATCCTTTTGCCAAGTGCCTAAAGATATGTAACAAAGGTGACAGATGAGCCTCCTTGGGAAGAGCATTCCACAAGATGCACAGCCACGGCAGAAAAGACTTGCCTCATGTTTCCTCCTCTTGTGGAGGCATGTGAAAAAGAGCCTCACATGATGATTTCAGGGTGCAGATCAGTTCATATGGGGAGAGGTGGTCCTTGAGGTATTGGGGTCCTGTGTTATTTAACAGGTCAAAACCAACACTTTTAACTAGGCCTAGAAACTAACTGACAGCCAGCGCAATCCTGCCAGGGTTAGTATTATAGGTTCAAACCACCTTGCCCCCAAATTCTGCACCAGCTGAAGTCTGTGAACCATCTTCAGAGGCAACCCCACATATAACACATTGTAGTAATCTAACCTAGGATTAGGAAAGGCCACATTGTGGAAATACCTGAAGGGGCCCTTGGTTCTTTTGCCTGTCACCTTCACTCTCCAATTATGAGATCACATATTCACTGATAGAGGGCAATGGAGCTCTCTGTTCCTTTTTGTGTGTACATGTGTGATATTTTTTTTAATAAAAAAATTAGGACTTCCTATTAAAAAGCGTAAGTGGGGAAATGTTGCTATAGAAGTGTGGATGAAAGGATAAAGGGAAATTAAGAGATCAAAGGATAGGAACAAAGTGGAAGAACAAAGTGAGGATAACTCATGTGATCAGACTGGCCAGCAACATCTTAATTTCTCCTGTAATCATAAGGGGACAAAAGCCATTCCTTAGTTCTGCATGGGCTTTTGCCGTGGTTTGATTTTTAGAATTTGCATATTTAAAAATGGGATACCATAAAAAAATATTATTCAGTTCGATAGCCTACTGATATCTTACAATCTTATCCCAAATTTAATTTGCAACCAATTGAGAATCATATACTACCTACATCTACTACTGCTTTAGCACAAACGTGTCTGCTCCTAGAGCCAAAGAAAGAAATCATGTCCATACAATGTTTGCATGTGCTTACTGAAATCAAATTAAATCAGTCATTATATAACATCTTTAAATTGTGAACTCAAATTTAACACACTTTCATTCTTCTTCTTCTTTTTTAAAAAATCCCTTCTTCTATGCAAGGAAGGTGTGCGTGTGTACAATCTTTTTTCTTTCTTTCTTTTTTGCACAATCCTCTCCAGCATTTTTGAGCCAAAGCAGCTCGTTCATTCTCTGAGGAGCTCCAGATGATGAAACATACTAGACAAAGACTGGAGTGTAAGTCACATTAAATCTTGCTCTGAAGCTCACCAAACACTGATAAGAACATTTAATTGTGCATACCATGTGGCAATGCAGTCTGTGAAAAACAAGGCTTATTTTGCAGGTCTCATTGCATCCTCTAGTAGCTGTCTGACATAGTTAATTCGGATTGCCCAGAGGTTACTGACTCCCAGTGTAGTGGAGGGACTCAAATACCTGGTTGTAACTGTTTTGATTGGTCGAATTGGCACTACTAAAAGTGCCACATAAGAACACAGTTAGTGTGGCAGCACTGCACTTTGGAATTCCCTACCTCTTAAGATCAAGCAGGTGGCTTCACTGTACTCTTTTAGGATCCTGCTAAAAACATTCATGTTTAGATGACCCTTACAAAGTTGTAGGAATTCTAACCTGTTTTAGTATTTTAAATTTTGTATGGTATAATTGTTTCATCTTGGGGGGGGGGGTTTGATTATAATCAAGTGGTGTATACATTTTCTGAAATAAATAAAACAAATCGTTACATAGTTGTTGTTGCTGCTTTATATCCTTGTGTGGTTCACATGGGAAACTAGTTAATGATGCTCCTCCCATGCTTCTCAAGAGGGTACACATGAAACCTCTGGTCCCACATTGTTCCAGAACATTGATACTTTCCCACCTTTCTAAGCTTACATGGAAAAGTCTTCATAATTTTGTGTTATCTTGTCCTCAAGTTAGTCTGCAAGAGACATTCTGATCTCCAGTTCTGGATTCGGTTGTGCAACAGGTGCCGCTAATTTTAATGAAACTCTTGTTTGTGCTGACAAGACGAGAAAGTTGGATACTGTCTAAGGTGAACTGATTTCAAACTGGAATAAATGAGTAAATGAGAAAAACTGAAATTGACATCCATCCCTGGCAGCAGGTGACAAGAAAAATTTGGTTTGAATACCCTGGAAAGTTGTGGCCAGTAAATGGACTCTCGAACCTGTTATACTGGGAGCTTCCAGATGTTATACCAGCTCTTCGACTTTGTCTCAAAGTTTCACTTCAGGCAAAACTTAGTCATGTCTAGAATTAGTACTGTAAATGCCTATTGAGGTGGTGGCATACTGTTTAGTAGTTGTTTTAATTATAATTCCTCATATTGGAACATTCTCTGTTGGATAGCTTGGATCAATCTTTCAGCATCTGGGATGAGTTGTCATAGCAACTCCAAGCTTATGATGCTTTCAGTCCTGTTGATCAGTTAGGAGGGGAAGAAATATTTTGACACCATGTTATTTTCATCTTGGAAATTGGTTTAAAAACATCTTAACACTGTTTTGTAAAGTCAAGAGCACCACACAAGGAACCATGGTAGTTTAATGTAGCTGTCAGTGTAATATATTACTTTCTTGTGACAATGTTTAAAATGGATTATTGTTGCAATAGAATCAGATAACAGAGCAACACAACAGTCTCATTGGTGTGCTGAAATAACATCCATATTGTGAGCAACGAACTTTGCCTGTCCCAATTTTTAAACTGCTTGCTTTTCAGAAAAGTGCAGTGCCTACATAACAAGTGAAACCAGATTTAATAGACTAAGGCTCAGCTCCTAGGTACTCCTTATCCAATTTTCTCTTTAAAATTGTGAATTTAAAGAAATTCTAACCCCCTTTTCACCACATCTGGGTCTCAAACAAGTTATATTATAAAACTTAAACCATGTACAAAACTTAAACCACAGTGCAAAGTCCTCCTGAAATAAAACCACTTTAACCAGGCATCTAAAAGGTAGCAGAGACAGTGGGAGGGATTTAGGCCCCTTACACTGAAGTCGTAACTCCTCATAGCTATCAGTCATGTTTCTGGTTCACTAACAGTGCTTCAAGACATACAGGGGAAGATAGTCCCTGAGGCATCCTGGGCCTCCACAGCAGCAGCAGTGGGTGATGCATTCCTTGAAGGCTAGATTTCAGGCCCTCTATAGATTCTGCCACTTAAGGCAGTCGCCTCACCTTGCTTCCTTGGTGGGCTGGTTCTGAGTTCAGCAGCCTTTTTCCAATCAGATGCCTGTGGGAAACCTGCAAGCAGGATACAAGCACTCTTCCTTTCTGTGGTTTTCAGCAACTGGAATTCAGAAGCATTACTGAAACTAACTGTGGGGGTAAAGCAGAGCCACCTTTGAAGCAGCAAATGGGCCAGTGCATCACTAATGCAGAGAAACATCTCAGGCACATTCTTATTGAGACAGAGCTATTATAACACCCATCTCTCTACGAGTTTCACCTGCAGTTCACCCTCTCCCTGGCACTCATGTGTTGCCTGACAAGGCAGGCAGCGAAGCCTCAAAATCTGTGCTCATTTAAGCTCATTTTAGGTTTCTTCCTGATCTCCATAATACTTTTTAGCATGCCCTGAAGTATAATTACATGACTAACACTGTATCTTTGAAACATGCTGGATCTGGTTCTTTGTTAAGCTTGCAGAATCCAGAGGCTATAATAATAAACTCTAAGCAGGACCTGAGCCAAATAATAAGATGGAATTATTGTTATTATTTACTATTTATACAGCATGCGGAATTAACACACTACTGTTCAAGGGAAGTAACAATGTGTTCCCTGCGTCCAAAAAGCCTATTTGCTCCAGTTAAACATAAAACAAATTAAGCAAGTATGGGGAGGCAACAGGAGGAAATGTAGCTATTATGAAACAGCATAGGGTAAAGGGAAACATGCAATGAGGAAACAAGCTAGGTAATTTCTTCCCCAACTCTGGAATTGTCTGTTTGAAATTTGTATATTCAACATCAAGGCTAAGGTACTGCTCAGGCCATATGATATGAAGGGGCCTAACATTGTCTAAGCCTTTTCTCCTTGTGGCAGGGGTCACTGTGAGTAGGTCTGCAATGGATAAATCTGTGGACAACTCTTTCTGGAAGTCAATGAGGCATAGGCATCTTTAAGTGAGTGGTGTTCAATATAGGAGTGGCCAAGTCAGTGCAAACAGGAACTAAGCAAGAAGAGTGAACATTGCAGCCACACCCCAATCCCCTGATTTTTACCTACCCTCATTCATGACAGAAGATCACACACACACATACACTTTTGTAGATGGATCCACAAAAGTTGGAAGTGATTTTTTCAGTCTACCTTTAGGCAGAAGCAAACAATAGCTCCATTAGAATTCTCAATCAACAGCATTGTGTACAACAAACTGGTGCCTTCCAGATGTTGTTAGAGGAATGTCCATGTTTTTGTATGTAGAAACAAATCTGTACAAAGGTAACAATAACATTCACAAACCCTCCAAGTGTCACTATTTTCCAGGGGTAGTCCTGGAATTGCAAAAGCCATCCCAGCTTCTCATTTGATCCCAGAATGTCCCTATTTCTCCTGCCATGGCACTGCTGCTGAGCTTTAGGAGGAGGATAGGCCAGTGCGGTTCCTGAGCGATGGCGGCTGTGGCTGTCAGGGAGCATCCCATTGCCTTTCTGTTGCCTCTCCATAGCCACCACTGCCAGCCTCCTCCCTTGGGCAGCTCACAACAGTTGTTGGAGAATCGCCAAGAGTTGAAGAGGCTTGTGTGATGTGCCAGCTCTGAGGCAGTGGGCAGGGCTGCCCAGGATGGGCAGATAGGTGGAGCAAAATGGAGCACAAGCTGTCTTGGTGGTCTTTTTTTTTTTAATGCTTTGTGCATCCATGTCTAACTTTGCCCCCTTTCTACAATATTTATTGGTGTGGGTTTCTCTTTTTGTAAATCTACCATAGAAAAGAATGAGATAAAATTGGAATTAAGGGGTTTTCTTAGGAAAGTGGAGGGTTGTCAGTGAAGCTCAGGTGCTGACAGGAGGAGAAGAAGATGCAGGCATAGAGAGAGAACAGTTAACAGTGGAAGGCAGAGAAGAGGGGGCCGAGCCACTGTAATCTGAGCTCTGAACAAAGGGGAGACAAAAGACAGGGCCAGAGTGACAGGCGGCTGTGTGAGAGCTCCAATAGTAAGTCAGATGTTGGAATGCAGGAAGCATTCTCTCCCAAATCTCGTAGACTCTCAAAATACCGGAAAAGAAGGTGGGGGCTTCCTTGCTTGGGAAGGGGGAGGAGCTCAGTCTAGGCAACTCCATCTTCTGGGGAGGACGATGAGTAGAGGAGCTCCATTCTTGTTTGTTGTTTTAGCAATAAATCTGAAATAATTAACAGCCAGAGTCGTCTCACATTTGTGGGAGAGGCCAAGCCATAACATGTGCTGTGTCCCATTGGCGCTGTGGTGATAGAAATGCTTTACATGGCAGAGGGGGGCAAAAAATGGGGGTTAAGGAGGATCAGTTGGTGCAGGGAGTGAGAAATGTCCCTATTTTCATCTGAAGAATTTTGGAGGGTATGCATTCATTGCTCTGGCCACTTTTGCTTGTCACTTTGCTCACTGTTAGCATTTGAGCTGAAAAAGGTTGCTTAGAAGGGAATGTGTTGTTTGTTGCTGCTGTTATTTAAATCTGTATATTATACCAGTTTCTTACCATAATGTTTAGTTGTAGTCCTAACCATTTTGCCATGCTTCCTATTAATATCTTCCTGCATTACCAGAGCATCCATGGAAATTTTAAGGGAGGTAAAATAAGGTGTTGCTACCAATTCTCACTGAATTTCTGAATACCACTACAGGAAATTTCCCCCTTGTTGTCAATCATATCCAAAGCTTACCCCGTCACACGCCCTGATAATGCAACACCCTCTATAGCTGTGAGCCTTGGCCAGTTCAGAGATTCTACCAAGTATCTGTAGTTAAATGAAGTGTTAAATCCTAAATTGAACTCATCTCTGCTTTCCTTATCATGTCAGCCTATTGAGTCACTGCAAAGGTATTCATTATGTAGTAATGGCAAACACTGTTGCCCTTTTCTGTGCTCCCTCTTTTTCTAAGTGGAATAATCTGTGTGAAGTACCTGAGGAAGTCTTCTGAGAGAGCAATAGTATGCTTCCTCTTTTGTGAAAGTGGTTTTAAATGCAGGCTTATGAAGCAATGAACATGAAAAGAAGAGAGGGAGGGAAATGGTTCGCTTTTAATCTATGGGTTGGAGGGGGGAGAGAAAGATTTTTCTATGGCAGAAATTTGCTTTAAAATATTCTCTTCAGTGTCAGTGGTCTTTCAACTGTCATGGAAAAGTGACATCCAGTGGCAGGTTAGATTCATCACAGGCTTGGTGATAAAAGCATGGCAAGATTACAGGGACCCACCCTACTGAATCTCTAGGGCATAAGTCTTCACAGCTTTTCACAAACATTTTCAGCAGTGCTGGAAAAGGGCCACCTGTCTTAAAGGTTTTGGTACTGTTTGTAAGAATGCCATTGCTCTCTGAATCATCATGTGGTCAAAACTACACAGTATTTTACTCATGTCTTGTTCACTGTTTGATCCCTGATTGGCTAGGGATTACTGCCCTTACTGTCAATTGGCTTTGCTGCTTTTGGTAGGGAAATCTCATTGGTTACTTACCAATTGTGAGATAGCCTGCCTGGGGAGAAGCATGGAGCCACCACAGAAAGGAGCATATTCTCGTGTTGCCAACTCCTTGGCCTCTAATGGAGGAGGCACACAAATAAAAGGTTCACATGATTATAGCAGGGTCTAGATAGGTTTACGTGGAAAGAGACAGCCCTTAAGATATTGAGGTCCTGAGCCATTTAAGGCTTTGTGGATCAAAACCAGTACTTTGAATTGGGCCCAGAAATTAATTGGCAGCCAGTGCAGTCAGGGCAAGATTAACATTATACACTCAAACCATCTAGCCCCAGTGGTCAACCTGGCTGCTGAATTCTGCACCAGAATTCTGCACCAGTTGAAGTTTCCACACCATCTTCAGAGGCGGCCCCACAAATAGTATTTTGCAGTAATCTAACCTAGAGGTTACCAAAGCATGGGTGGCTATCCATATCCAGAAAGGGCCCCGGCTGGGCCACCAGGCAATCCATATCACCAATGCCACCTGAGTGACAAGCAGATAAGTGACAGCAATGGATCCAGAAGCATCCCTGAGTGACATACCTGCTCTTTCAGAGGGCATGAAACCTCATCAAGAGCAGGCCATCTCCCATGCAAGCAGTCTATAGAACCGCCCACTAGCAGTGCTTCAGTCTTATCTGGATTGAGCTTCAGTTTGTTGACTCTCATCCAGTCCATTACTGAGGCAAGACAACAGCCCTGCTTATCTCCTGCCACACCTGAAGATGCAAAGGATGCAAAGTAGAGCATATTGCTGACAACATGCTCCCAAACTCTGAATGACCTCACTCATGTAGATAGTAAACTTGGTGCCACCAAGGCCACCTGAGCCTGAAGTGACAGTAATGGATGCAGAAGTACCCCCAAGCTGTCTACCTGCTCCTTCTGAGGGATTGCAACCCTATCAAGAGCAGGTCACTTCCCTTCCCTTCCCAGCCTCAGCATAATGTCAGTTCCAAAAAAACCCACCCATAATTTCTTTTTTTCTGATTAGAATTTGGGAAGTGGAGAGGGCAGATCGACTCTCCACCAAGACATTCATTAAAAAGTGGATAGATGCTATACATAATTAGATATATTGCTTTTAAAAGAAACCCTAAAAATAAAATATATCAAACGCTAGCAACCATTAGATTGAATGTGTTTATGCCCAGATGAACAGCAGTCAGAAAAAATCAGCTACATTTATGAATGGTGCATGAATTTACTGACAACTGGTTACATTGGGTACACTTAGGCACCTGCAGGCACTGTATGGTTTGCAAACACACATTCAAATCCACACACACATTTAAAAGTTTATATTAAACATTTATGACTTTAGACTGAAACTGGGTATTGACTAGTAATTTGTTGAGCCTTAGCTAAAAGTATAAGCCTTCTTTGGAAGAGCACATTTATTTATTTTTTTATTTATTTCAAATGCAAAATGATTCACTACTGTATTTCCTTTGGAATAGATAAGTTAGACAAGACATAGCTGTTGAATGAAACGGTAGTGAAAGGAGAGTAGGAGAAGGGTTTTAGTGATATTATCCATGACCATCGTGGAGGTACTCATGGTCACAGCAAATGGTCTCCTCTGTGCAGTTCTAAGGATTATATTGCTCTTTGATCTGTGTCCTTGATGTGGTGTTTTCTTTGCTATCCTTTTTAAATGTGCCCAGACATTGAGGTGAAATTTCAGTTCCTGGAGCTAAGTGCACTCTTTCCTCTACTAGGTCACACTTGCACCTTTCTTCTCTCTTCTGTCAAACTCCAACAGTTTGACTGGGACTCTTCTTCTACCAGGAAAGGAGATTGTGTGATTTGGGAAACACAATTCCATCTATTCCTGTTCCATGTCACTTTCAAATGTGTTTGGTAATCCTTCTGTTCCCTCTCATTGTTAGGTAGGTTTGCAGTAAAACCCCAACCAAACCAAATTCTCTCTCCCCTTCCCCATCCCTAGTGGTGAGGAGGTTGGTACATTGTTGGCGCATTTCAGGAGGGCTTTCTGATAACCAGCTGGCCCGAATCCTCCCCCACCCCACCCCTTCTGATCTTCTCAGTATAGCAAGACTCCAGAAAAAGCTTGCCATTCATGGCAATGCATTTGGAGAACTGGCCTTGCATCGTCATGCATTAAGCTTGTCATTCCCTACGCAGCTCAACGAGTTTTGTTGGCTTGCTACAGTTTTTCTGGGACTCATCACAATAAATTAGCATAGCAGCACCTGAGTGATGTAACCGAATGTGATGTTTAAAAAACAATGATATTTCAAGCCAAGGAATTTGAGCTGGATTCATGTTTCAGTACTGCTGGGATTAAAAAAAGAGTATTTTCTCCATTGTTTTCAAGAATGGTCTTCTCTTAGTGTTCTGAGAGAGACATTCTTATGAAAGGTCAAAAGACTGTGGTTGAGCACCTGAATTGGTTATTGGTGGTGTTGTTTTCCAAATCATCAGAACAGGTTGGAAGATGAACATAAAATCCATCATTATTGATTTTTAATTATTTGTCTTAAATCCTTTGGCCTTGATTTTTTTTTAAAAGAAATGTTTGCTACCTGCCTGTGGCTTTAATGTACAAGAAGAAGCTGAGAGACTTGCCCCCAGTTATGAAAGCTAATATCTCTCTCTCTATATATATATGATAATCTCCTCTGCCTTCTTCTTGGAAATGTCACAACATAATAATGACCCCCATGGGTCCTCAATAATGACTCCTCTCTTCGGGTGAAATGAAGAATTGGTGGGCACACAATACAGTATCTTGATTGTGCCATATGGGACATCTTAATATGTGAAAATCCATGCAAGAATTTTGGGGATGATATGCTGTATCCAGTGTTAGCCCTACTGAAATTTAAGGACATGATTAACTGGGCTACATTAATTTCAATGTGTCTATTTGAGTAGGTCTTAGCAGGATGCAACTCCATTATATTGTTATTGTTCTTCCAACACACTGCCAAGTAGCTTTTTACTTAGCACAGTGATTTATGCTTGCACAGTGTTCTTCCCCTTCCCTATACCTCTGTGGCCCTAAATATGTTCTAGAGGTTCTCCCAACTCTCTGAAGTAGTTCTGAGGATGGTGCCTGGCACATACAAGAGAAGGGGGGGGGATCTGTTGTGTAAGCATACATATATGCACTAATGGGACATTAGTCATTCACTCATTATTTTTGTTTACCTGCCTTTCAACTTAAGGTCCCAAGATAGGTTACATCTAAAAAAAAAAGATAACTTAAGAAAGCAAATAGACCCACCCCAAAATACCACACTAGTACTCTGGAGCCTCAGGAGGCCATGCATTTAGGTGATAGGACCAATTTTAGCACTTTCTGCATTCAAGGAGATGTTGAGTCTAACAATGGAGTGATTCTATCTTGGAATCATGAAGTTATTGACATGTGTGGTCTCTCTTTGGGCATTCTGAGTTCGTTAGGCACTGAGATGGCATCACCACATGAAATCTCATATTTTAAATTATGGTGTTTGTACTGATCACCCGTCTGCCTTTCTGTCCAAATGTGTCCCTTGGCACGCCAATTCAGGCCCCTCATGCTTAAGATGTAACGAGCATCACAAATGCTGAATGGAGAAAAACCTTTGTGGCTCTGTGGTTCCAGTCTATGCATTCTGGAATAATTTAAGGATGCTATCACTGGATTCCTTGTGAAAAAAAGAGTTTGCCCATGTGGAAACAAGGGGCCTAAAGATCTACCACACTACTTACTGGTTTGCCCAATCTACGAGGTCTTGTTCAAATATTTAAATCTCTCAATTGAGCAAGTGATTGGGTATCTGATTAATTTTTTATTAGGTGATGGGTCCTATCACATTTCTGAAAAAGTAGCCTGTTTTGCTTTTAGAATGGCAATTTTAAGTATAAAAGCTTGTGGGGATAAGTTACATTATTCAGGGGAGCAAACTGTTGTCTTACTGAAAGCCTGGCCCTAATAATTGTTCTAACTGTGCAATTCTGTTTTATGTATCTTGGTTTTTGTTTTTGTTTTGTTTTTGTAATGGCTTCAGCTACACAAATAAGTAATATTCATAACATTTGCATATTAGGAGACGAGCACAAATTCACATATATATATATATGGACTGATGTGGACAATAAAAGTGAGTAATTGAGAGAGATCTAAATGGACAGGTCTGTCTGTGAGGGGGGATGCAATTTCAGAGCCAGACTGAGTTTAAAAACTGAAATAGAGAGTTGGTGGAGTGGGAAAATGCAACAGGCAAGAGTCACAACTCAAGGCTGCAGTCAGGAACAAGAAACAGGAGGGTGTGTAGCATATTTGCATTCTAGACTGATCCTGCAAGAACAGGATCTGAGGTGTTCCAATTGGCTTGACCAGTCAGCCAATCAATCAGCTGGCTCTCTTTTAAATGGAATAGCAGACCAGAAGGCACTATTTTCCCTAAATACAGTACTAGTCTGCATGGCCTCTCAAGGCCCCAGAGTAGAACAGGAGGCAAGGGGCTGAAAGCTGTTTAATGAAGGCCCTGGGCATTCAGTGAAGGTCATGTAGGAGAGTGTGGGTGGGATTTGGAATGGAAGATAAATCCATTCATTCCACATTTTGAAAGAAACCGGCATCATGACTTTAATAATAATAATAATAATAATAATAATAATAATAATAATAATAATTTATTATTTATACCCCGCCCATCAGGCTGGGTTTCCCCAGCTACTCTGGGCGGCTTCCAACTGAATATTAAAAACAGTACAGCATCAAACATTAAAAACTTCCCTAAAGAGGGCTGCCTTCAGATGACTTTTAAAAGTAAAATAGTTGTTTATTGCTTTGACATCTGCTGGGAGGGCGTTCCACAGGGCAGGCGCCACTACCAAGAAGGCCCTCTGCCTGGTTCCCTGTAGCCTCACTTCTCGCAACGAGGGAACCGCCAGAAGGCCCTCGGCGCTGGATCTCAGTGTCCGGGCTGAACGATGGGGGTGGAGACGCTCCTTCAGGTATACTGGATCGAGGCCGTTTAGGGCTTTAAAGGTCAGCACCAACACTTTGAATTGTGCTTGGAAACGTACTGGGAGCCAATGCAGATCTCTCAGAACCGGTGTTATGTGGTCCCAGCGGCCACACCCAGTCACCAGTCTAGCTGCCGCATTCTGGATTAATTGCAGTTTCCGGGTCACCTTCAAAGGTAGCCCCACGTAGAGCGCGTTGCAGTAGTCCAAGCGGGAGATAACTAGAGCATGTACCACTCTGGCAAGACAGTCCGCGGGCAGGTAGGGTCTTAGCCTGCATACCAGGTGGAGCTGGTAGACAGCTGCCCTGGACACAGAATTAACCTGTGCCTCCATGGACAGCTGTGAGTCCAAAATGACTGCCAGCTGCGCACCTGGTCCTTCAGGGCAGTGGCGTAGCGTGGGGGGTGCAGAGGGGGCCGGCTGCACCAGGCGCAACATCTGGGGGTTAGGGTTAGGGGGCGCAAATCCACGGGTTAGGGGGCGCAAATCCACGGGTTAGGGGCGCAAATCCACAGGTTAGGGGGCACAGATTACTTGCCTTGCCCCGGGTGCTGACAACCCACGCTACACCACTGCGTCAGGGGCACAGTTACCCCATTCAGGACCAGGGAATCCCCCACACCCGCCCGCCCCCTGTCCCCCAAAAACAGTACTTCTGTCTTGTCAGGATTCAACCTCAATCTCAATCTTCTGGATTAACACACAGATCAGAATGCACTTATGCTTTGCATATCTCCCAATTTTGTGTTTCCAATCCCAGCTCGAAAAACCCCCCAACAACTCAAAATGCATGGAATGCATTGAATAAAATGGAATAAAATGATATTTTTGGATAAACTGTATTTAGCAAATGCATGTATTTATTAAAATAAATAATTTGTGCTGACATAGTATCTTTTATACACAATTTATTTATTTATAAAGGCAGATTAATGCAGAAACAGGACATAAATGAACATACAAAAAACTGAAGCAGACTAGAACCAGATTGATTCATTCATCTGGTGACCCAGCTGCACCCCATCCAGACAGGGATAGTCTATAACTTCTCTTGTCTAAGCTCTAGTAACCTCTAGGTTAGATTACTACAGCACAATATATGTGGGGCTGCCTCTGAAGATGGTTTGGAAGCTTTAGCTAGTGTTGAGTTCGGTGGCCAGGTTGTTCACCTGGGATAGGTGGTTTGAGCATATTAAACTGATTCTGGTTTGACTGCACTGGCTGCCAATCAGTTTCCTGGCCCAAATCAAAGTGCTGCTTTTAACCTGTAAAATCTTAAAGGGCTTGGGACTACAATAGCTCAAGGACAGCCTCTCCCCATATGAACTGACATGGACTCTGTGACCATCATCTGGGGGCCTTTTGTGTTTGCCTCCTCCACAAGAGGTCCAGAGAGCAGCAACATGGGAACAGGCCTTTTCTTCAGCAGCTCCTTATGTGTGCAATGCTCTCCCCAGGGAGACTCACCTGGCACCTTCATTACATATCTTTAGACACCAGGTGAAACTGTTTCTCTATAACCAGGCTTTTGCTTATTAAACAGTCTACAGTCTTTTAAATGCATTTGTAGGAGGGGAGGTTAATGGTTTGTTTTTATTATGTATTTTGTGTTCTCATTTTGTATTTTTATGTTGTGAACTGCCCTGTGATCTTCAGATGAAGGACAGTGTAGAAATTTAATAAAGAAAATAAAGAAAATCTCTAATTGGGATAACTATTAGCTTTAAGCACGGAAATAAAGAGAATTAAAGATGAGATTGAACAGTTTGTACAGGACCTGGGAGCAGAGATGAAGGAGAACATGATTTGGACCTCTTTGAGGGCTGTATTAAATGTTCTCTGTCCACCAGCCCAGGGGCTCTTGCACTACTAGAGCAACAGAGGAATCAAACGCTAGTGGATAGTTGTGCTAGTGGAAATTTGCTGCACAACAGATTGTAGAATGCACCATGCATAAAAGCAGCCAACAACCTGCTTATGCATTCTTTTGCACAACTACACTCTGTTAATGGAACAATTATACTACTAAGTGACTTTAATTTAGTGTTACATTGGATACAACCCAGACTGGATGAGATTAGATGATCAAACATGAGGCAGTTGGCTTTTCCAGTGCTATATATGGGCCAGTATAAGTGTAATTTCTGGTATCCTTCCACATGTCTCCAGAACCAGTGCAATGCATGTCAACTACCCTATTATTTATTAAAATAAGAAGAAAGAAATGCCAAGCAAACAGTTTCTGCTTCTGCTGCTGTCTTGCATCCACCAGGGTCTCCAGGGGATACATTATGGGCAGTGATAAATTCCAGCTCAGTGATTTATTGCCAGTGTTTGAATAATAACAAATGGTCCCTGTATGTGTTTTTGACCATTGGCTTTTGAGGAGTTGTTCAACTTCGGAGAACAAGAAAGAAAGAAAGAAAGAAAGAAAGAAAGAAAGAAAGAATTTTTACAGCATGTATGGAGACTGGTAGTTCAAGCCACATTGCTCCTTCACCATGATATATGGCATTCTCTTTCAGCTTGGAGCTCCTTCTGCATTCCACATTAAAGAGATGGTGCTAATGCTATGCTGAAAAATTGTGTCCGTCTGTCAGTCTCTCTCACACACACTTTATCACTCTCTAACCCACACTTTTAACCAGGAATTAATAAGGAAAAAAATGAATTTGAAAATTATCAGAAAGAAGAGAAAATAGCAATGGAATTCTTATGGGAAGTGTATAGGGATTTGCTGCAGTTTCCTTACCTTTTAGGTTTCTGAGGAGTAGTTGCAAGTATCCTTTCTTTAATTGTATAAAATCATCTCTCTGGTGGTCTGCACTCTGCACCCTTCCAGGATGCTCATGTTTCAGTTAAAACCCAGGGGAAGTATCTCTTCCCTTGGAGCCTTTTCATTTCAGGAAGCGCAGAGATCCAGTGAGACTTTACTGGAGAACAGGGATGCAGGAGGAATCTATGTGAAATCAATTTATAAACAGAATTCAGTGGTTCTGTCCCTTGCAACTGCGTTCATGCCATGGGGCATGCATGCTATATCAACACACTGTGGGACATGCACACACTATGACATCCTGCCCCTGGCGTGTGCATGCTACGTCATCAGGCCCTGCCAGCATGCTGACGTAGTGCATGATGATGACGTAGCACAAGCTTGCTCCACGACATACAAAGTGATCTCGGCAACTTTGTGGGTGTCCAACCCTCACTTTTTAAATGTTGTGGGAGCCACAGCACCCTGGGGCCCTGGGGCCCAGCACCTATGCCTGCATTGGACTACTTCTTACATCAAGTGCCTGTTTATGTCTAAGCAAGAACACTCCCCCACCAAAAATTATGTGTGCTCTTCTGCAACTGCATATTTACCTGATATGGGAAAGAGCTATGTGTGTACAATATGTGCGCATGTGCATATAGAGGAAGGACATTGAAGGGAAATGTTTGCATTAATATATTGCCTCCCATGCAATTTTGAATATGAAATATATGATTGCGTGAATTTAAGCTTACATTTTCTATGGGGTTTGATGTTAATTATGGGCGAGGAAAAAAGCTGATAAGAGTGTGATAAATCTGGAATATATTCAGGAGCTTCCAATTTGCTTCTGCATCCCAGTTCCAAGTGCTGGTTCTCATCTTAAATTGGGCCTAGAAACAAATTAAAAACCATTGGAATTGGTACATAAAAGGTCTTACACGATCTGATAAACGCACTCGAGCAAGATTCTGCTTGCTGCATCTTCAACTAACTGGAGTTTCCAAACACTTTCCAAAGTGAGCCCTGCTGAGAATCCTGAAACCTTGGGTGAAGCCCTCCTAAATGTATTTAGCTGCTATTTGATTGGGGTACAAGTCCAAGAGGGGTTTTTTTAGGAGAGTTAATTTAATAGGTGAATAGGTAAGGGAAAAACAACTATTACTTGTGACTCCCTGCCTGGCCTGTAGGGGCCCCTGGGACTCTTTGGGTGGCTTGAGAGCTGTAGACCCTAGCACCCTGAAAGGGCTGCTTCCCCCTATTGAATAATATGTTGACTGAGGAACTTCTCACATTTGTGAGTAAATTTGCACATAACTCACAGGCACACACCCTGATTGAACTTCCAACATACTGTCTTTTTCTGTCTATAAGGCGCCCCCATGTATAAGGAACTTTTGGGGGGACTCAATTTTAAGAAAATGAGGGGAGATGGCCCAAAGTTGTTGAGCCTCTCCCCTCATGCAGCTGTGGGCAGGGAGCACTCCCTAGATTATTTCTTGTGAGCAGAGGTATTGGGGAAAATTGCACATATAAAATTGTGCTCCCGCCAGCCATTTGGTTGGCATAAGCACAACCTCCCCTAATGCCACCGCATGCAGGAAACGACCCAGGGAGTGCCCCGCGCATGCAGTGGCATTGGGGAGCCACTACATTGTTGGTTAGAGTGTGGTGTTGATAACACCATGGATGCAAGTTAGATCCACATACGGGACAGCTGCATATTCCTCCATTGCAGACTCAGGGTCCCTTCCAACTCCACAGTTCTATGATTTTATGGTTTGGTGAGCTGAGCACCTGTAACCAAGAGTATGGAGATCTGTCACCACAGGCTATAGTCATCCTGACTAAATTCTTATAGGATCTGTGGTGCACATCACACTAGCCTTCAACCACTGTAATTCCCTGAAGTCTTCTGTTTTCCCAAGGCCCTTTAAGGGATATAATTTTATATCCCTCGCTGCAGACTGAGATGCAGGATCCTTAAATTGATGCATGCCAGCATGTCCAGGTACTATTCAGATTTGTTTGTTAATTAAATAACAAACTGTACTAGGGGACATCTTAGTGTCATGGATTGCAGCCAGAGCAAATCATTTCCTGATATCTGCTGCTTGGCAAGGCTTTTGCAGAGAGTTAAACCTTCAAACTTGACTCCCTTCTTCCCAGCCTGGGTTTGAATCGGTTGGCACACTCTATTAGTGTATTCAGTAGATAAAGGTGATTATATATTCTCTAATGATGTGCACAGCACAGTTTATCAGGAGTCACTGTAGGAAATCTGCCAATAAGTAGCTAGATATCAGAATCTACAACTCAAATGTGTATGAGTATTCAATGTGTTGATCTTGGACACTGCCAAATCTGCAATATAAGAGAATAGTGATGATTACTTGAAATAATAATAATAACTATTATTATTATTATTATTATTATTATTATTATTATTATTATTATTTATACCCCATCCTCCCTGGCCAAGACCGGGTTCAGGGCGGTTAACACTAAATATAAATACAGTAAAAACATTTAAAAACAAAACAAAAAAATTAAAATATAAATTAGAATACAGTTTAAAATGCAGCTTAAATTGCAGCCTCGCTTTAGTGGTAGCCTATAGATCAAAGCCATGAGGGGAGAAAACATCAAATATTGACTGGGGCCAACTATCCATGCTGGTCTTACATGGGCCAGCAAAAAAGAGCCGAGGGAAAATTTATATACAAATCCCAGATAAGGGGTTCCATAATAAATAAATAAATAAATAAATAAATAAATGGGGGGGGGGTTAGACTGAGTCCAGCCCAAAGGCCAGATGGAACAGCTCCATCTTGCAGGCCGTGCAGAAAGGTCAAATCCCGCAGGGCCCTGAACTCCTGTGGTAGGGCGATCTACCAGGCTGAGGCCAGAGCTGAAAAGGCCCTGGCCCTGGTTGAGGCCAGTCTAACCTCCTTGGAGTTCAGGACTTCCAAAGTGTTGTTATTTATGAACCTTAAGGTCCTCCGCGGGGCATACCAGGAGAAGCGGTCCCATAGGTACAAGGGTCCTAGGCCGCATAGGGTTTTAATGGTCAAAACCAGCACCTTAAACCTGACCCTGTACTCCACCAGGAGCCAGTGCAGCTGATAAAGCACTGGGTGAATATGCTCCCATGGCAAGGACCACGTAAGGAGTCCCACTGCGGCATTCTGCACCCGCTGGAGTTTCTGAGTCAGCTTCAAAGGCATCCCTGCGTAGAGCGAATTACAGTAATCAAGCCTGGAGGTGACCATCGCATGGATTTTGTGGCCAGATCGGGGTGAGAAAGGTAAGGGACCAATAGCTTAATACGGCAGAGATGGAAAAATACCTCCTTTGCTGTAGCTGCAACCTGCGCCTCCACAGAGAAGGAGGCATCGAAGGTTCGAAGGTTACACCCAAGCTCTTGACAGAGGGCACTGGCACTAACTGAGCCCCCACAAGAGATGGGAGTTGGCCCCCCAACCCCATGTCATCCCGACCCAGCCAGAGGACCTCTGTCTTCAAAGGATTTAACTTCAACTGGCTCCCATGCAGCCGTCCAGCCACAGCTTCCAAGCATCTGATCAGGATGTCCAGGGCTGAGTCAGGACTGTATAGGACTGTATAGGACTGCATAGGACTGTAGCCTTGTCTTAATGTTGTTGAATGCTTATTATATGTGATAGCTAATTAGACCATGGGTATTGAACTGATAACTTCCAATATAGGAAAGTCTATATTTAATAGCCAGTAGCATTTGATAATCTCTGCATAATATGCCACTTGTTATTTTATATATTCTCTTTGGTATATTCATTGTTTGATAGATGATACTTGGTATCGATCAGGAGGTGCCCATATTTGCCATTAGTATTTAGTCACATAATTCATGGCATCATTTGGGACTGGAATTATTTGCAGAAGTACATGCAGCTAAGCTACACAATCAGCAGAATCGCAAGGTGCACATTTGTTTGTTTTTATATTCTATTATATATCACCTGAGATTTTACTTTGGGGATCACACACTTGAATTTTCATCAAATTCTATAGTCTAGCAAGATTTGCAACATGTGAGTTTTGGAATTCTTGGAAATTCCTACTTACCACCATCCAACACTGTGATGCAGTCTGAGTTCCCACCTCCACAACCCACCACCCCAACTGAAGACAGAATTTGTAGGGGTTTGTATCAGTTGAGTGTATAACTCAAATAATAAGCTGAATCTGGATGATTCAGGGTAGTCTTTTATTATACTAAGTCAGTTCACATACGTCCATTAACAAGGCATCTCATAGTAGACCAGGGAGTAGCTTTGTCTCTTCACTTTTTCCATAGAGGTAAATGCAAGCTGATTGGGGAACTGTCCACAGCAAAAAAAGGGGGGAGGGGATGTAGAGGAAATGGAAGAGGTGGGAGCAGGAATATTTTGCTTTGAGGGCTAGGTCTAGCTTTTAATCATTGTGAATTATCTCCCCTATATGCTCTAATCACAGTGATTTGGGGGTGGGATACTGAAGTAAACATATGGGTCATCCTTTCAAGTTTTGGCTGTGAGAGCAGGAAGGGGATATATCTTCTCATGAGAAGATTTAAAGCCCTAAATGGCCTCGGTCCTGTATACCTGAAGGAGCGTCTCCACCCCCATCGTTCACTGAGGCCCAGTGGCAGTTCCCTCGCTGCGAGAACCGAAGTTGCAGGGAACCAGACAGAGGGCCTTCTCGGTAGTGGCGCTTGCCCTGTGGAACGTCCTCCCATCAGATGTCAAGGAAATAAGCAACTATTTTACTTTTAAAAGATATCTGAAGGCAGCCCTTTTTAGGAAAGTTTTTAATGTTTAATGCTGTGTTGTGTTTTTAATATTTGGTTGGGAGTCGCCCAGAGTGGCTGGGGAACCCAGCCAGGTGGGCGGGGTATAATTAATTCATTATTATTATTATTATTATTATTATTATTATTATTATTATTATTATTGAAGAATCCTAAACCAGTTAAAAGGGGAGTGTTCTCTGATCCCCTGGTCTGATAGTCTAATAGAAGAACCTCAGGTGTGAGATTTCTAAAGGTTCATGTGCCTGTATGCCCTTGAAAGGCAATGACCACTGTCTTTCAAGACTGCTTTTCTGGCTGTAATTCCCTCAGGTCAGATTTTACATGGCTCAGAATTTATGCTGTTACCTAGCTGAATACCAGGAACCAAAAAAAAACCTCCACTTTTCCCTTTCCTTCTCAAGCTGCAGCCTCCACTGCCTTCTGGCTCAGGATACTGAGAGCTATATCACTCTGGTGGAATTTTGCCTGTAGTGCACCATCAACCTCTGCTTTACCTAGGCTATCCATCACAATTGGCATTAAGACTATTGGGGAGGTTTGCTACATTCCCTACCATTCTTTTCTGTGAAAAAAGAAAGAAAACCATACCACACACTCTCTCTGTTTCTCCCACTTTGATTCTAATGGAGAATCTAACAAGGGCTACAACTTATTTTTTTCCTTTTCACTGCTAGTGGATTGCTCCTCCTCAAGCATAAAAAATGTGTTTCTCAGCTAACTTCCTTCTGTCTCTTTGTTCTAGTGTCCAGTGACAAAAGGGATAGTAATACCTAACAGTTGGCCGCAAATATCACTGGATATTTAAAAGTGGCACGTGTTTGGCAGCAGTTACGGAATATAACCAGCCTCCTTTTGTCTCTGCACAGTTTTAAGCTTTGATTTGAAAGCTCAACAGTCTGAACTCCAGCAGACCTTATCAGTCCTAATAGAAAAGCAACCTATGGTGCAATGTACCGAGTTCCTGGAAAAACTGCAGTAGGCGAGTAACCTGGAACATCCTGGCACAGAACTAAGAGAGAAATGTGCTGGACCAGTGCACTTCGGCGGCTGAATCTGGAGCAGTTCCAGAGTGGCTCATCTTTTATTCAAAGCAAGGCAAGAAGGGAGGGGGGGAGCAGAAATGGGATTTGACTTGGCACAGTGTCTCATCTGGAGAATAATGAAAGCAAGGAAAAAAACAAATAAAAATAAATGCAACAATAGAAAGCCTGTCATAACAAGCCACCCTAAGAAAAATGGCATTAAAATGACAGAGAGAAAAGATGGTTTCTTTTATAAATAAATAAATCACTAGGAGTTGTGTGTGGGGAGGGGGAGTCAGAAATTACGTGTTGGGGAAAGCGGCACAATAGGGAGGAGGAACACAGAGAAACTCATGGGGAGACAACAAATAAAGCAGAACCATCTTGGACATTGATTTTTGTTAAAGCAAAGGAATGCACACTTTGGTGTTTTCTCCCCCCACCCCAATCCATAGAAATGAAAACATGGTATTGTAAGCCGTCTGCTTTTCTTATGTTAAAATGCTACTTGGGTGAAGTCACATAACTGAAGAGTTGTCTAGGAGTCTTTGGCATGTTCTACACACACACAGAGAGATACACACACACACAGAGAGAGAGTATTTAGGCTGAAGTTTTTCACAAGGGCAATTTCATCTCTAAATAGCTCGATACTGTGGATATGTGATGATCAAAGCATCTAGTGAACCACTGCCTAATTTCAACAAAGCTTGAGTTTTGAAATGACTGCAGCCATAAGCACTCAGCAGAAAGATGCATTTAATTATTATTATTTTTCCTACCCATCTAAGTGCAGCCCATTAATTTGTTTCAGAGTGGTTATTAAAATATTGTAAATGAGGTGCAGATTAATGGACGGGCCAACAAAAGGCTGCTTTCCCAGTAATGTGCTATCACTAAGCACGTTACCTGAAATGACCCATACAGACATATGGACACATAAATAAAAGGGGCACTGTCATAATGTGTTTAAATTATATGCAGTGGGCTTGTGTGTGAACCAGCTCCAGGACTTCAGTGAGCTTAAGAAAATGCAGATTTAATACTTAGGTTGTGTTTAAGGCCCTATCTGCACTATGTAATTAAAGCAATATTGTTGGCACCTCCAGGAGTGAAGTCAAACCACTGAAGTATCACAGTGCCTGCTGAGACTGGTAACTCATAACTGCTGCCTCCCACGTTGTTTTTGCTGCATTAGCAGCACCGTAGTGACCTCTCTGGGGTGCAAGTCTGTGCAGCGTGTATGGAGGTCCTGGGCTTCCCATATGAGACCCCACTCATGGCCTTGGAGATGTGGTCCCAAGGAAAGCAGAGCAATACATTTGGACAAGCTTGGCTGCAGGAGTTGCTTTCAGGAAAGGTATTTGCTTTTCTCCATCAGAAGCCACAGCTCTTTTAAGTGGCATGATACTGCTTTAATGTAAAATGCACACGAGGCCTAAGAGTGGGTTTGATAAAATTTTATTTTGGGAACCCAATGTGACGACATAATCATGGTTGTCTTCAAAACAGGCATTCCTGAATCCCGTTTCTTTTCCGTTTGTGGCCATAATATTTAGTTATGGAAACATGGGTTGTGGCATCACCTCATAGTGTTTCTTCCTCGCCCCCTTTTCCACACCACTGGTTGTCAATGAGAAATACAACATGGTGATGTAACACACCACATTTCCATAAATACATTTTATGGGCAAAGGAAGGGAAACCCCACACAGGTTTGTTTTCAGCAGCAAATTCCTGATTCTTTCTTTTTTTAAAAAAATAATATTTATTAAAAGTTTCAGAGTTACAAAAAAGAAGAAAAAATAGGAAACAACACTACAATACATAAAAAAGAAGAAAAGAAAAACAAAGCATAAAAACCAATACAACAATACAGCAAAAAGAAGAAAGAAAAAAACCAAATCCCATGTTATGTATCTTTAACTTCCATTTGCTTGTTTCATTGACCTCCTCACACCTCCCTTTTTGTATTCTAGTTTAATAAGTTATTTCAGCAAATTCTTTCCATCTTTCTCAATTTTTATTGAATAATTTATCTTAACAATTTAACCTATTAATTAACCCAACAAATCCTTTCCCCCTTTCCCCATATTCTCTTATTCAAATTGCCTTGATTTATTTAACCTTATCTTACCGTAAAATACCTTAGAGCTTGAAACTTAATACTCAATTATACATGACTCCTTATATCATTTCTACTAAAGCCATATAGTTTCATTCCAACATTTTCCCTGATATTCATTAATTTTAGGCTAATTCCCTAAATAAAAAAATTTCTATATAAATTTTCTTCCAGTCTTCATCCAACGTCTCTTCTTCCTGGTCTCGGGTCATGTCAGTCCTTACTGTCCATTCCATCTAGTCCATCAACCTGGTAATCTTATGTCCGAGGCTCTTAAGTCTCTTCCATGTCCCTTCTGCAGATCTTCTTCTTCTTGTTTATACCTGCACTTTTCCTTGTCCATTGTTGGTATCTTTCTTAATTTCTTTCCTTTCTCATTGAGGAATAGGTCTCTGGGAGGTTCCAGCCCAAAATTATCTCCATCTCCCTTCATCAAACCAGCCCATTCCCCACAGTCCCACTCCCCACAGTCATCAATGTAATCCAAAAAATATTTAAGAGCATATTTCAAAGTCCCTCTGAAGTTAAGAACCTCCTCAGCTCCAGACTCCCCCTGGCCCACTCCAACTTCAATCTTCAAAGGCAGCGGCTTATGCTCCTGCAGGGCCTCGGATCTCTCCATTTGTATTATTTGAGGTGCAACCGCAACCTCCTCCATTATCTTCTGCACTTGCCCAATCAATGCAGGTTCCTGAGTTGGTTCCTGAATGGTTTCTGTATCAATATTCCCTGTTTGTCCACAGTTATTGACCACAACAGTCATCAACTCTGTTTTCTCATTCATCAAATCCATCTTCTCATGCATCTGTTCCAACAAAGCACTTGTCTTGCATAAAGCAAGCACCAAAACTTCCTCCCAACTCATTTTTATTCAAGGTCAAAAGGACTGGTCCCACGATCTTAATCTCACAGCTGTAGAGTCCTCAAGTAGACTGCAGCAACAATTTAACAAGCTCCCTCTAGAGGAGACAATTTCTATTTGTCCAACAAAGGAAAATTACTTTCATTTTTCAGATATTTTGTTTCTTTAAAATGCAAAAGGCAACATTGGAATCAGTTTATTTCTCTTCTTTGGCTATCTGTCAAAGTATTCCATTCACAGTCAGTGAACCTCTCCAACAATTTCTGTCTCTGACACCCCGTTCCCAGGTTTGAGACGGTGGAAACTTATCTTTCTTCACTCCCTCTCCTGCAGGCTTAAACGAAGTCCCCCCCCCCCTTTTCTCCTGCTTCCAAGGGGGTTTTAGTGGTTATAAATGAAGAAAATTTAGACTTTTTAAATGACTTTCCAGACTTTAGCTTACAAGGTTTTTGCTTCAGTCTATATACAAAAAGCGGAAGGCGGACTTCCTGTTTTGAACCTTCCCGCTTCGGTGCCAAATTAGGATATTTCTTGATCCAATTTTCCGTTTCTACTCACGGGTACTTGTTTTAAATCCAATTGTCCACAGGAAAAAGTCAGCGCTCTCCGGCAAGGGCTGTGCGGCTTCACTCCATGAAAGCAGCAATCAGTTCGCAGCACTGGGAGCTCATTTTCAGGAGACATTTGACTTTTTAAAAGATTTTTTTCTGGGTATGGGGATTTGAACTTACATCATTATTGGAAGGGTGGTATGGGTCTGTTTGTACCATAAACAGTTATTCAGCACTTTGCAACTCCAACTTCATTGCCCTATGTCTTCCTCTGGATTTTAATTTAAGTGTGGGCACCTGTAAGGCTGAAGAGTGCAGATCACCGGCGAGATAATAGAACTTATCTTGTGACCACTTTTTTATCATGGAATTGTAGGGACCACAATTTCTGCAGTGTAGCAATCTCTTCCCCAATGTGGGACTTGAACCCCCGATCTTGAGATTCAGAGTCTTATGCTCCATTCACTGAGCACTTAAGACTGAAAACAAGACAAAACCCAGGCCCTGGCAAACACCCCTTTAGACACTTCAAAAGTCATGTAAGCCTGAGAAAAACCATGCACCTGACCCATGAAAATGTCACTAAAATGTAATCTCTCTGTGTAATTTCCTTTCTCATTAAGTGATGACAAATAATAGAGGGGAAAGGAGTTGGCACAACACTATTTAAGAAAGAAAAGGTCCTGAACAGGTAGAAATGGCGGCAGCGGGGGGCTCTTAACTCAGAACATTATCAATAAATCTGAAAAGAAGAACATCTTGTGAATCACTGTCACTGAGCTATTTTTCTTCCTCTGCTTCAGAACTGTAAGACTTTTGTCGGGTGGTTAAGTTACGTCCCATTGCTTGTGTCTCTTCTCTCTTTTGTAAATTGGTCTGCAGTTGGGGCTGGGACTTTGTGACTAAATTCCAGCAACTTGAGCAACCCAGACTTGAGGAAAACTAAATTATTGGACGACATAAATCTGGGTTGCCATCTGTCTCAAGTTGGGCAGCATAGATTTAGGTGTGCATTTTGAGATGGGATGCTGTCTTGGTAAATACTTGCAATACAGCTGACAAAGAAAGGGAAGCAAATGAAGCAGGTCAACAAAGTGCCTTCATTTTAAAACCTATTGTAAAGCCCCCAAGCAGCCATAAAACTAGGGATGAAAGCTTTCCTTCAGTTCAGCTCTGTTATTGTCCTGACATTTCCATACCCCTTGGGTTCTGCTTCATTTTAATTCTGGCAGGAATCCCAGGTTTCAGAATATCTAGCAATGGTTTGGGAGGGGGTGTTTTGTGAGTGCCGCCACTGTAGTCATTTTAAAAAGCAAAGAATCCACCACCTACATGTGCTCTCCTGAATATTGCCAAATTGTTTGACTGGGAATGTAAAGAAATTAACTATTTGAAAATGGCATAAAGTTTACATAAAATAATGTAAAAATTCTTTCTGCGCTAGCTGCAGCTTCTGGACAGCAGATTGTGGTAACACAATCTTGAGGCTACCAATGCCTGAACCACTTTAGTTTTGCTACCCTATCCCAGGAGTGTCTGCAGAAGTTGCATCAGCCTGAACTGGCAAAAGGCAGCCCCAGCTAGATAAAATACTTGGGACTCCAATGACAGAGATGGATCTATGAGCACCTCCAGACACACATCACTCTTCTTCAAACCACATTACTCTTATGTGCTCTGACTCCTTGTATGCTTGCAGGAGAAAGGCATGTTGTTCTGTTTAGATAGATCCCTTATCTTTGCCTCCTCTCCCTTGCTTCTCAACCACGTTAGTAGTTTTGTTTGGAGAAGTCATGATGAGAGAGAGAGAACACAAGTCTTCCGAATGGATATCTTTTATCCCATTTGTCTTCTGTATTGGATTTGAATTGACTTCATGCATTTGCCGTTATTTCAAACGTGTGTGTGCACGCACGCGTGTGTGCAACTAGTTTAACCGTTTTTATGTTTGCATTTATTATATTGTAAATTCTTGGGGGGGGGCTCATGGGAAGTGATCCATAAATGAAATTAAATAAGAGAAATAGAGATAGTGACAGAGATAGATATAGATGATATAACTGTTTCTATGGGTAACAGAAACTGAAATCAATGGAGGGAGGGAGAGAGAGAATAGGATGCCAATGTCATAAAAATGAAATATGCAGCATAAACATGTACAAATAATTCAGTGGTACATTTTCATTGGAATAATTATGTTAATAAGCTGATTGTGGGCAGAGTTGTATCAATGGGATTTTACTTTATTCGTGTTTACACACACACACACACACACACAGTGTGAAAACAATGGACAATTTTATTAGGGTGCCATATAAATTGCTTCCACAATTGATGGTTCCCCCCACCCATCTCTCTCACACACTGTTAGTCACTCCAGCCATTATTGGACACAATGCAAATTCCATGTTAGCTAAATGAAAAGCTGGTTAATATATTTGGAACAAGGGTGCAGATTGATTTAGGATGGCATTTCATCTTTGCTATTATGGTTCTTGGCATGCCTCCTTTCCTCTCCCATTCCAAAAGGAGTTAAATTAGACTGTGAAATACAGAAGGAATGCAGCTCCCTCTAGGAGGTGATTAAGCCCTCTTGCAATTAAAAGCAACCAGCCTCTGTTGTATTGCTATTATTTACAATTAGGCACCAAAGCTGAGTGATAAATGGAATTAGTGTAAAGTGCATGCTGTTCTTGCAGCAGGACACCATTTCTCATCCCATTTGGAGCATTTAGGGCAGGGTTAGCTGTTATGTAAAGGAAGCTATAGAGTAGGGATGGCACCTACTATTATGAGATTGTCCAGGGGTGACTTTGGGTGTAGAGTTCTTAGTTAGGTCTATGTGTTGATCTCTGTTGAAAGTTAGAATCATAGAATTGTGGAGTTGAAAGGGATACTGAGGGTCATCTAATACAACCCCCTGCAATGGCGGAATCTCAATATGTGGTTCCCCCATATAATTTGAAAGCATACCAGAACCTATTTAGCTTTGCAAATGTGCTAGTAGTTCTATTGTTAAACCATAATTCTCAACATACACACACACACACCAGCAGCTCCATAACACACGGGAGCAAAGGCTGTGTCCTGCTCAGTAGGAAGACCAGGAGAGTTATGCACAGCACACAGAGAGATAGGTAGAGTGATTTAAACTCCAAAACAGTAGCAGTGGATCCAAAGGTGGGGACAATTTTTTCACACATTGTTTGCAGTGCCAGGCTGGTGTAGCTGAAGGATCAAAGATTTGGACCCTATAGGCGATCTGTGGGACTTTGGATCCCAAACATCCATCACTTTCTGATGGTAGCTTCCTGCTGGCTATGTAGCACATCTCTCCACCACCACAAGAGCAGCTTGGTGGAGAGTTGGTAGAGATGAGTCTACCGTTCTCCTAATCACCCCAAACTACTGTATCATCATCAGGCCATCAGTCTTCCGGAGTAGTAGCCTCGGTGGTAGATTAGAGTCTTACAACCCCTTTTTCAGCAACTGTGCTAGCATAATCAATACTTTGTTGGCTTACCGTGACATTCCTCAGGCATTTTTATCAAAGAAGAAACCTCTGAATTCACTTCCATTTGTTATTTAGGCAAAATCTGGTGACAATATTGAAATGTTTTACTGTTGCTAGCATTATTGGCTTCTGATGTGTAACCTGAGGAAGAACCTCAGCCGACCACTCAGTGGGAATTTAAGACAATGTGAGCCTCACTTGCAAAAGAGATTCTACCAAAATAAATAAATAAAACAAATTGATCTAACTCAGGCACCCCCAACCTGCAGTCCTCCAGATGTTTTGGCCTACAACTCCCATGATCCCTAGCTAACAGGACCAGTGGTCAGGGATGATGGGAACTGTAGTCCAAAACATCTGGAGGGCCGAAGGTTGGGGATGCCTGATCTAAATCCATCCTTGCATGCCTTCCCCGTTTCATTCTCCCAGCATCTTCCTGGGATAAAATATTCTAATCTACTTCATCTCATCTCCTTTCACTTCATCCCTCTTCCTATGTTACCTCTTTCATCTCTCTCTTTCCAAAACATAATAATGAATGTTCCTAATGAACAAATGAAGCTGCCTTTGAGCCATCTAATGTTTTAACTTCCTGTATCAGTGTTCTTCAACCTTTGGTTCCCAGACATTGTTGAACTACGATCCTCATCTTCTCCAGCTATCTTAGCCAATGGTAAACAATGATGGGAGCTGGAAGTCCAACATCTGGGGATACACAGTTGAGGATGATAGCCTAGAATGACAAGTGCTGGTTTTCTAGGGCTTCAGATATGAGACCTTCTCAACTCTACCTGCTGTACATCTATCCTGGGACCCTGAACTACAAAACCATGCAATCTACCACTGAATTACAGTCCCTGTCACTATTTAAGTATTTATCAAGCTGTTCAAAGGGATATTCTATTTAACAAGTCTGTGAACCAAAAGGAGTGTTATACACTGTAAAAATTGTTCCCAAACCTTTCCCCCTATGGACCACTTGAACATTGCTGTGTGTTGTTGGATCACTTAATGATTTTTATGTGTCTTGCAGCAATTGTAATGTACTGTGCTAAATGCTGACTGGGTTTTAATTGTATTTTTACTGCCTATTTGATTTCTTACATTGTATTTTATTGTATTGCAATTTGTATTCCATATATTTCAAATTGCAAATGTTCTTAATAGACACGTGGCCAACCACCTGAATGAAGTTAACGGAACACTGGTGTCTCATAGACCACAGTTTGTGAACTGCTGACCAATAAGTTGCCCTAAACTCTGTGCATGTATTATGCATGGCACAGGAAACATTGGGCACAAATATGACCATGGAACAGTGACATTGCACATACCTGCCTGCCATTGACATCTGGGGCTCGCTTAATATTTCCACAAGATCTTTCTTCCTATTGCAATATTTGGGGGTAAAGAAATTTGAGGATCATTTTAAAAATTTATATTTGTCTTAATATGTATACGCTACGTTTTAGTGTAGAAAATATATTCTATGAAGTTGACAAAGTGTCATGATTGTTTATGACTTCTAAGTGTAGCTATTATCATGAGATGGAATAAAGAAAATGTCATTTGTGTGGCAATTTTGCTTAGAGTGAAATGTAAGCTCCAGGCATTTTAGCATATAATTGGCAGAGCAGAAATACTTAAGTGATTGTTATGGACTTTCTTCTTGTCAATATTTGATTTTCAGGGTTTTTGGCTATGGATGCTTTGAGGAGCTTTACCAATTTTCGTCCTATGAAGCAAGGGCTTTGTAATAGACTTCAAAGTTTCTCCCCAGTTCCCTACAGACCTTAGGCTTGCAGTTTGACTTCTGACTCACACTGGGCAATTCCACACTTTCATCTCTCCAATTTAGATCAGGAATGATGGAAAGGGAAGCAAATACTAATTGAACTCAGTGTGGGAGCAGAAGATCCCTTGCCTGGTTCTTCAGATTTGAGGAAATGGTTTTTCTGAAATATAAGTCCTGCGTGAGAGACAGCAAAGATAACTTTACAAACTTTCACAATATCACATTCCAGACTCATCAATTGACAAGGGATTGTTGCTGGTGGTGTCTGTCTCTAAAGACAGCAGAGTGTGCCTCCGGAGGTGAAGTCAAACCACTGTGTTAGCAACAGTGAAGACACCTCCCCAGGGTGCAAGCCTGGCAGTGTGTCTGGAGGTCCTGGCCTGCCCAGCCAAAAAACCCTCCTCTTGGCCTCATGGATGTGGTCCAAAGGAAAACAGAGCAATACATTTGGCCCCAGCTTGGCTGCAGGAGTTGCCAGAAGCAGGCGTACAAGGTGCCATCCAACAATCTTAGGGACTCTGGTCTGAATTTGTGTAGGGTTTATTCTTTAGTTTTTTATTCACCTGAAGATATCCCAGAAGGCAACAGAGGTTTTGAATCAGAGTGGCATGACCAGTGCAGTTGCACTGGGTGCTGCGCTGTACAAGGTTGTAGAATGAAGCACAAGAGGCAGGGGGCATGAAATTTAAGCATCACACTACACTGCTGAAATTTGAGAGTCCAAAATTCACCACTGCCCTTTACGGCAGTCTTTGCACCACCACCCAGCATCTCCACTGATCTGACATAGCTCCTTTGAATAAATTCAGTGAATGAAGCAAAACAAGCTTTGACAGCAGACAAGCATTCAACACCCTACAGGAGAGAAAAGCAGCTGGGGTGTTTGTGTGTGTGATTTGAACTGGTGGTTGTGGAAGTGTTGAGTTCTCCCTCCCCTGCTTCCCTCTCACAAACATTTATCCTAACAGTAAAAATGCAACCAAGTATTACGCACAAGTACATGCAGCGTGTAGCAACTCATTTAGTACAGAGGATACTTGTGTATCCAAAAGCATTATGCAATAGGAAGCAGAAGGAAGTCTTAGAACTATGGGGAAATAAGCGCTAGGAGATGGCACCTGATACCATTGCATTGCCCACTTGGAAAAAGACTGGGAAGTGGATTTAATTAACACTCATTGGGGTGCACTTAACTTCCACCCCCTGCTAGCAGCTGACTGTTCCCTGTTTGCGAAGAGAGAGAGAGAGTTCTCCTCCGGCTTTCAACCACACAATTTCCAAGAAGGCTGACCGAGAATACTGCTGTGTCTTTAAAATTAGTGTCGTCTTATTTGCCTTTTCAGGTTCATTTATGTCACTTGCCACAGGAGCCAGAGTGCAATTTCTTTTTAATCATTTCTTCATTCCCCCTTGAACAGTCCCAGCCTTAGCTGGCTTGAGAAAGAGACAGAAGAGGGGGGGGAGAAAGCCCACCTCCACTTAATTTGGTTGCCTTTCATCAGAAACTTCACTCGACTACAGAGTCACTCTATTAGAGCACAGATGTCGAAGCAGCTCATGACATCAGCTGTCAAAACCAGCACTCCCTAACCACCTGCTATTTGCATGCAAAACATGCTTCCCTGTTGAGACTTGAACTGTAAACACATTTTGGGGAGAAAACAACAGGCTTTGTCTTAGAAAGACAAGGCTTGTTTGTTGGTTGGTTGGTTTTCATCGGCTTCACAAAAAATGAAAGTGAGTGTTACCGCTTGGGAAGAAATTGTCTTGATGAAGCATACGCCAAAAAGTTTTATAATGTGATGTTATGAATAAAAGTGACTTTAAAGAATCAAGAGGCTCTCGCAGAGCATTAGAAACTATACAGGAGGGTGGCTAACCCATGGCTTTCTGGAGTTTTGGAATCCAATACCCATCATGCCTAGCCAGCATAGCTGAGTTGTAGTCAATGAATACCTGGAGACCAAAAATTAGCCTTCCCTGTTAGACAGGGAAGTAGGTCAGCCTACTGTATAGTCTGGTGGGAAAACATTATTTGGGTTCATATTTTAACTCCAACCCACCTAATTTGCATTTCCCACACCAATTCTAAACCAAAATGCAGCAATTCTTCAAAATTCATACTTCTTCAAATTTGGTGATTCAAGTCATGCCTGAAGACAGCAAGCATATCTATTACTGAAAGTAACATGAAAATTGCAATATATTAAGGACCACGGTTTGTAAAAATATGCATAATCTACAGAAATGTGTATATTCTACAAAAATGCATGTTAGGAAAACTTGCATGAAAATGTGCATTACAGATTGTGTAGATGTTTAAAAATGCAGTACAGTATCATGGCAGCATCATAAATACCGTATTTTTCGCCCTATAGGATGCACTTTTTCCCCTCCAAAAATGAAGGGGAAATGTGTGTGCGTCCTATGGAGCGAATGCATGTTTCAGGAAGCTATCCACAAGCCTGCGGAGCCTGGCAGGAACTCCCTTGGGCTCCGAAGGCTTGCGGATAGCTGCCTGCAGCCCGAAGCCCAGGGAGCGCGGCACTGTGCACCCCGGGCTTAGGGCAGCTATCCGCCAGCCTGCGGAACCCTGCGGGAGTTCCCGCCGGGTGCAACCTCGCCATCATTCCCGGACCCGTTCTGGGGGCTGGGGTTAGGGGAAGCTCGGGCTTTCCCCGCCCCTAGCCCGGCAAGCTCGGGGGAGGAAAAATATTTTTTTTCTTTATTCCCCCCCCAAAAAATAATAATAAGTACGCCCTATGGGCCGGTGCACCCTATAGGGTGAAAAATACGGTAGTCTCTTTCCCCAAAAAATCCTGGGAACTGCAGTTCTTTCAGGTTGCTGATGGTTCCCTTATTCCGAATAGGATTCCTTGCAAGAAAAGGGAAACATTGACAGCTATGCTCCCTATTCCCCTCACAAAGCTACACCTCTCATGGGCAGTTTAACAATCAATCCCTCTCCCCAGGGAACTTGGTCAACTTGGGAACTTTATTGGAACTTGAGTTTCAATACAACAGGCACGAGGGATCTCTGGCCTTTCAGATGCTTTTGGACTACATCATCCCTGGCTGTTGGCTACACTGGCTGGGGCAGATGGGAAATGAAAGCCAACAACATCTGGAGGGTCACAGGTTTCCTGCCCCTGTGGTACAACTTGCAAAACGTGCCAGACCAGTTTCATACTTGCCTACAAAAAAAGGGACAGTTTCATTTGACATAAAAACTAGGGAAGGAATGTTACAGAAGAGGACATGGCCCACTGATAAACTCCGGTGGAGTTGCACTTCTAATGAATGTTTGCTTCTGCACTGCATGGTCTGTCTCTTCTGCGCTGTTGCTGGCTATGTAAATGCTAATTCC
The DNA here is from genome assembly GCF_965113315.1 of Podarcis vaucheri. Lineage (NCBI taxonomy): Eukaryota > Metazoa > Chordata > Lepidosauria > Squamata > Lacertidae > Podarcis > Podarcis vaucheri. Next base: position 14,194,601 of record NC_138758.1, on the reverse strand, counting down.
TTGGGACTTCTGATTTGAATTTCCCTTCTTTTGTTTAACGCACTATAGGACTTAACACTACTGCCACTCTATTACCCTGCATCACTTAAGGAGCATCTGCAACAGCTGACAGTGTGACAGCATTTCTCTTCCCTGCAAATTAAGAGAAGACAAATGAATTGCTGCCTAGGAAGGCAGAAATGCACATCGCACAGAATTGTCTTGAATGGTTGAAAAAGACCACTATGCCTCAAAACAGTTTTGCAGCGTTGAATTGATATTGTTTGTGTGGCTGAAGCTTAGCACAGTTCAGAGGATTCAAATACAGTGGTACCTCGGGTTAAGTACTTAATTCGTTCCAGAGGTCTGTACTTAACCTGAAACTGTTCTTAACCTGAAGCACCACTTTAGCTAATGGGGCCTCCTGCTGCTGCCGCGCCGCCAAAGCCCGATTTCTGTTCTCAACCTGAAGCAAAGTTCTTAACCTGAAGCACTATTTCTGGGTTAGCGGAGTCTGTAACCTGAAGCATATGTAACCTTAAGCATATGTAACCTGAGGTACCACTGTATCTGGAAGAGAGCAGATATTTCTCCACCCCACTGTCCCCTATACACATCTCTTCCCAAACACTTTGGACCTGGGCAGTATTATCTTCTGATTCTGTTCAGTCTTTTGTTCTTGTGGTTCAGTGTTTCTGTATCTAGCAAAGTTCAGCTTTCCTTAAACTCAGTACAGTGGTACCTTGGTTTAAGAACAGTCCTGTTTACGAACTCCGCAAAACCAGGAGTAGTGTCCCAGTTTGTGAACTTTACCTTGGTCTAAGAACGGAATCCGAACGAAGGAAGGGCACCAGCGGCAGGAGGCCTCATTAAGGAAAGCGCACCTCTGTTTAAGAATGGTTTTGGTTTAAGAAAGGACTTCCGGAACAGATTAAGTTTGTAAACCGAGGTACCACTGTAGTGATGCATATGGTGGGGCTAAGCCACCCTTCTGATGCAGCTATCACTGCTACACACTTGCACAGTGTGGCAGGGTCAAAGAGCCAGCAGTAAATCACACCATTCTAAGTTGGAGTTAACTCTTTATTAGCAAAATCACAATCTTCATAGACTTGGCAGATTGTCAAGCCTAATGAGTACAACAGCTCATCCCTGGTAAATCTTATCCCACAAATCAGTTGCCAAGACTGAAAAATCTCTGTTTCCCCACAGCCCTCTAAGTCCCCTCCCCTCCAGGGCTTTCCCCAAGTAATCAGAGACTATGTCTACCTGCAGCCTGCTGCTGCTCTGTCCGTTTCAGCTCTCTTCTGGTTCTGGGAGACAGTGGGGAGGGGAGCTTGTCACAACAGGAGTAGGAGACACCAGTGGCTCTTTACCAGTCCAACTCATCTCAGTTTCTTGGCCTCTCTCATTCCACTTTCCTGCTTCAGCTTCTGGCTCTGATTCTGGACTTCTCTCTGCCACAGACTCCCCCAGCTCACTAAGCCCTGTTTCCCCTTCAACTTCTGACACCTCCCCCTCCTAATCTTCTTCCTCTTCTCTCTCAAATCACTCATTGTTGTGCCACCACCAATCCCTGGGCTCTGAGCCTTCTTCCCTTGGGAGTTGTGCAGCTGGTTCCTTCCATCATCCCTCTGCATCCAAACAGTCCATGAAAGGCAGCAATAAAGGTTGGCCTGAGAGTCAGCCCTTCTGAAAATCCAGAGAGCCAATGCCAGTCAGCAAAGGCAAAACAGAGCTAGATGGGCATTGGTTTGACCCATTCTAAGGCAGCTTCCCATGTCCCTAAGCCTTTTTTAAAAAATGAATTATGTTTCATACGGCGCACAGAGATTACAGGAAAAATCATACCAGAGTGATTCTCTTCAGTTCCTACTTCCAACCTCCAGTTCCTATTGTCAGATCTGTGATTGAGCTGTACATGTATTGTGTGCCTGCAGCCTTAGCCCAAGTGTAATTAGATAGCAGCAAATGGGTTGGTGGGAGGAAAAGCCCACACCGAACTAAGTTTTCTTGATGTCTATATTCCTGTTAACAGAGTGAAGGAAGTAATTGATCTCTGCATAATCACTGTAATAGTCTCTTTGGAAGAAAAGAAGCAACCCTGAAAAAACCATCATTTTAAAGCAAACAAGCACAAATATTGCAGGTTATTCATTGAGAGGAATTTTAAAGCAAACAAGCACAAATATTGCAGGTTATTCATTGAGAAGAATTGTGATGGGGTGGAAACTCACTCAGTCGTAAAAGCATGCATCCAGTTTAGGGTGGCTTGTTCTAACTCAGCTTGAAGGTCTTGCCACCATTAGGCCTTTTTATTTTTGCCCAGTGACCACATTGACACCCATCCCTCTGAGGGTCACATGCTGGACGTATGGTAGCCCATGTCAGCAGTGCCGATTCCCCCCTTAAAATAACTCCAAAACGGCAATACTCAACAACTTTGCAACCCCATGACAACCCTACTGTATGGGCACAGGCATGGGTACCCACACACACTTGCAACATCTAGAAAACTCATACATACCCCACCACACATGCACATTAGAGAAGGCCTGTACCTCAGTGGCAGAGCATCTGTTTTGCATGCAGAAGGTACCACATTCAACCCACAGTGTCTCCAGGTAGGGCTGGGAAAGGCTCTGTGCCTGAATTCCTGTAAAGCTGCTGACAGTGTCCCAGTGTGTGTGTGTGTAAACACTGCTTTTTACTCTGCATGGAAGGGTATTTATAGTTCTTTTCATCTACTTCAACTTTAGTGCTGGGTTCAGGAAAATGCTGCCTTTTAAAGATTAGGCAGATGACTTTTATCTCCAATCTCAGCACTGTGGTGCTTAGCACTGAGATCAGGGAGATCTGGCTGCTCCTTAGAGAGGATCTCTTCAGCTGCTGAAGCATCACACCTAACCACTGAGCAGCACTGTAGCACCTACAGAAATTGACTCATGAAGGAGGGAGTGCTCAGTCAACATGAAAAGTGATCATGGGATACTTTGGGATGAGGGAAGAATTCCATGGATAATGAAGTTGAAATCATCCACATATTGCACCATAACAGTTTAGAAAGCCCATGGGTCTTCATGGGAAAGTGGCGGACTTTGGGCTCTCAAATTTCAGTGGTAACCTGTGCAGCGCTAACATTTGACACCCCGTTTCTCATGCTCCATTCTACAGCATTGTTGTGGAACCCCCTGCATCACAGCACACAGTGCAACTGCACCAGTCATGCTACCCTAAAACCACCTCTGGTTGGGGAAAATTCATGGGGGTGTGGAGGTGGAAGAGAGAGAGAAAGATCACTTAGTGCCCATAAAGTTTTGAGGAGCAGTAGAAAATAGTATGTGAAATATAATATGGCAATATGTGAAGTACAGTGAGTACAGAGAAAGGAACCTTTCAGTAACCCTTGGCTGTGTAGAATGCCCCTCCTTAGCAGGGCCTACTTGGCGCCTATCAAAATAGCTTTATGACATCAGACAATGTGCTTTCTCTTTTTCCCAGGGTTGTAAAATATTTTACATTGTTTAAGCTCTGTGGGTGTTATCCGTTTGTTCTCAAATGTTAATTTGATTTGTTCCTGCAATTTTCACTTCTATGTTTAATAGTGAATTGAGATTTTACAAAGGTGTAGGGGATTGCTGTTATTGCTGTTCAGTGGTAATTTTATTTGGTTATAAATCATAGTAAATAATAGTCTTCATTGATGCAACCCACCCTGAGAATTTATTGTGGAAGAATTTATGGTGGGTCAGCTTAGATCTTAAAAGGAAAATTCACATTGCCCACCCAAATTCGCCAAACATACTCAGATTTTTGTTGATCCAAGTCTGCGTTGAGCTGACTTTTCCCACCAGAGTCAGATGGAGTCCTGAGTAAGATCTATGACATGAGAATCAGTTAGACCCACCATGGCCCACTCCACCTCTTTCCCCCTTTTCTTCCTAATGTAACACTAATGTCTCAACAAATGAAACTGATCTGTAGAAAATGTAACTTGAAAAAAGAGACATTGCACATGCTTTTGTAAGCCAAGAAAACTTTAATAAATAAAACGTTTTTAAAAAAGAAGGCAGAATGATTTGCAGGACAATGAACTGCAACACCAGCCCAGAGGACCAGCTGGAACGGGGGCTTAAAAGAGCAGGTGCACTACTGTATTGAAACCTTTATTTTTTCCCCTTCCTATTTGCCAAGATCAGTGTGCTTACATATTTTGTTTATAAGGAAAGTGTCAGAGAACTGCCATCAGACCGGCAGAATCCGCGATCAGGGGAAAGAGACGGCAGAAGAAGAATGGAAGAAATTTAAAATTTATCTTAAGGACTACTACAAACTTGATGAAGGTTAAGATGTCAAGGTTTTTAGAATGAAAGGGTTACAGCGAGATGATATCAGATTGAAGGAAATGCTAGTAAGACATACCTTTGACAGAATTATTACAAGTTGCTGAAAAACTTTGGGCATTGGGATACAGAAAGGGGAGGTATGGGGAAGTCTAAGGAACGAAGTTTATGAAAATTTGTCTATGAAACTATACATGTTTGTATGTCTTTTTATATGTTAGTATTGTTTTAAATTTTTTGTAAAACTAATAAAAATATCTTTTTTAAAAAAAGAGAACTGCCATCAGAACAGGCGCAGGAAACAGAGGGGTAGTTGTGTTACAGGGAGCCTCTGAAAATCTTGTGAAGCAGTTCCTTTTCCGGTGATGAGGAAAGCCCCGCCTCCAGTGGGGAAGAGGTGAAAGGACCAGAGAATGCTGGTGGGAGCACCGCTCATGGCAAAGCCGGCCAGGAGGGAAGCATGCCCCTTCCGTTGCCCACCCTGTGCAGAAGTCTAAAGCACAAAGAGGGAAGGAAAAGGCTGGGCATAACAAGACTTTTATGCTGGGGGATGTCCAGGAAACAAGCACTCCTGGATTCTGCTAGCGATTGAAGCAGACATGAACTTTGGGGTTCTGCACTGTAAATAGTTTGCACCAAAATAAAACCTGTAAAAGACAGGTCGGAGTCCTGCCTGGTTACTCGTGAGCAACCACCTTTGCCATCTGACAGGAAGGAATTTCAGTTACCTAAAAAAGGAAACAAACATCTCATTGATTTCTTTAAAAGGACTTCACTTAAAAACAAGCAATCAAATGACTGAACAAACAGCTGTCAGAGGTACTGCAGACAGCCTCCCCAGTTACATAGGACCACAAGAAAATTCAACCACAGATATTGCATGGTTTTCAGGAAGAATGGACATCTGGGAAGGCTGTAGAATGCAGACTAGAATAGAATCATAGAATCATAGAATCATAGAGTTGGAAGAGACCACAAGGGCCATCGAGTCCAACCCCCTGCCAAGCAGGAAACACCATCAGAGCACTCCTGACATATGGTTGTCAAGCCTCTGCTTAAAGACCTCCAAAGGAGGAGACTCCACCACACTCCTTGGCAGCAAATTCCACTGTCAAACAGCTCTTACTGTCAGGAAGTTCTTCCTAATGTTTAGGTGGAATCTTCTTTCTTGTAGTTTGGATCCATTGCTCCGTGTCCGCTTCTCTGGAGCAGCAGAAAACAACCTTTCTCCCTCCTCTATGTGACATCCTTTTATATATTTGAACATGGCTATCATATCACTCCTTAACCTCCTCTTCTCCAGGCTAAACATGCCCAGCTCCCTTAGCCGTTCCTCATAAGGCATCGTTTCCAGGCCTTTGACCATTTTGGTTGCCCTCCTCTGGACACGTTCCAGTTTGTCAGTGTCCTTCTTGAACTGTGGTGCCCAGAACTGGACACAGTACTCCAGGTGAGGTCTGACCAGAGCAGAATACAGTGGCACTATTACTTCCCTTGATCTAGATGCTATACTCCTATTGATGCATCCCAGAATTGCATTGGCTTTTTTGGTGAGCTGATTTACAGAATGAACTAAAGAACGGTAAAACATGCACATAACTAAACCACCTCAAAAGTTAGGTAAGCACAGCAAAGCACCGCACCCTATTCATGATAATCTCACTTGAATCTGGTCTCCTCTTTGGTAATTTCTGAATGTGGTTTCTGTTTTTATTAACTGATGGAGAGTAATGGGGGGGGAGGAGAAATAATCAGGGTAACACTAGGCAGGATACAGATACACAAAAAGTCACTGCAAAATAATCCTAGGTGAGTTTGAATTCCAGGAGAGGGAGGGAGAGAGGGAGGGGAATGGAAGGATTTTTCTCCCTCTACCCTGTTCCTTGTAACAGTCACTACATGGGGCTGGAAGGATTAATGGACAAACAAGAGTAAAAACTAGCAACGCAATTAATTTTAGCCCAAACCCAGCAGGATTAGAGCCATAAACTATGTACTCCTTTCAGTGTTCAAAATGCAAACCCATGTATTTTCTTGGTGATATAAATTTCAGATCTGTTAAGCCTGCCGTGCCCTTTCAGAATTTACACAGATGTTGGGCAATTTATGCATTCATAACCTGGCATGCAAAATCGAGCAAGCATCCAACCTTTTGTTGCTTTTATTTTTTTTTTCCCCAGAGGCACAAATTAGGCGGAGCATTTTCCTTTCTCTTGTACCAATCTCCAAGGTTGAGAATAAATCTTTACAAGCCACACACAGTCAGTGGTAAAGCGGAGCATTGGTTTGAAATCCCCCCCCCCGGCCTGCCATTTTGCTGCCCTGTTTGCAAGAACCATCATGTGGGGTTATTTCTGATGATTCAGGGAAGAGGGCAGATTTCAGGAGAAGGGAGGAAAAATATGATTAATCCGCAGTTTAAAGTGAACTGGCCCAGTCTGCAGATCCTGGGCATATGTGTGGATTGGAGCATAGCTATCAGTTAGATGGTACACTTTCCCTCATTTTGACGTGCATAATTGGTTTAAAATAATATGCCCAAAATGTGTATTTTTATGGAATAAATGTGTGCAGAAAGGGAATTTCAGGAGGAAAGCACTGAAAAGCATGTAAAAAAAAGCATGAAAAGCGTGTGTGTGTGTGTGTGTGTGTGTGTGTGTGTGTGTTTTAAAGAAAATAATGCATGAACATGCATACAATATAAATGCAGGTTGTGGTTGTTGTTTGCATTTCTTGGGCGGAGAATCCACAAAGAACAAGAGAGAACTGACTAAGTTTATGAGATACTAATCTTGAACAGAAATTGGCTGATCTGTCCATCCTTTCTTACTGCTGGTAAGATGGTTTAAATAAGATCAAACACAAATAGACTACAGGGACAGAATTTGCACATTGTCAATATTATATCAGGGATATTGTGGGTGAGAGCATGCGTGAAATTTGTGTGTGAGAGCCCATTGTGTGTGTGAGCCCATATAAATTGAATTTGAGCATCACTGCTGGTATGTGACCTCCTCTCTGCCTTTTTCCAAGGGAATTCAGTAAAAAAGTTTCCCCACCCTTGGGGCAAGAGTAAATGGGGATAGGCTTTTCACCCTCTCTCATAATTTTAGAGGCCAAACAAACTAGCAGTGGCTTGGCAGTAGCTGTTACCCATGCTGGCTATAGGGAGTCTTCCGGTTCAAAGACAGTATACCACTAAATATCAACTGCTGGGAAATGGATAAAGATTAGGAGGCCTCCCATCTCCATTTCTGGCCAGTGAAGTTGCATTGGAAAATGGTACTGGGTTAGACAGATGTTGGTTTAATCCAGGATAGCTCTTCTTATATTCAATAATTTGCCCAATGAAGTTTATTGGCAATAGATTTAGGTTTGTCAAAAAGAAACATTGCATGAAATGCTTAATTAAGAATGGAATTCATTACTACAGTATGTGGTGATACTGTTGACAGCTACCAGCTTTAAATGACCACAGAAAAGAATTAGACAAGAATGTGGACGACAGGTATATAACCACAATGAATTGTGCTAAATTAAATGAACTCATCAGGTTCAGGTGTGCCTGCTTCTGGAAGCTTGCTTCCAGGTGCATTGCTTCCGGAAATATGGCAGTGGTCAGTCATGGCAGTGGAGGAGCTTATGGTGGAAGCCACCCTGGGCAACCCTAGAGGAGAAGGAGCAGGAGGCAGTGGGATCTGCGATGTCCCGCTCAAAGCAGGACAGTTGAGTGGACTGTCAAATTTCCATGTAAACAAGTGGGCTGGCTGCAGCACAAAGATGGTGGAAGAGTCACAGATCAGGTGGTGTGGGTGGGAGAAAGGGTGAGGGGAAAGACTCCATCAGGCAAGGCCTTATTCCACCTGCCTCCCCCCAGCGCTGGTCCTGGGACTCCTCATAAGGAAACTGGTCCTGGAGAGACTCCATCAGGCAAAGCCTTCTTCCTCCTGCCTTGCCCCACCCTCCAGTCTCTGCTTCTCATTTTGTATTGTATTATGTTGTGCACCATGGCTTGCTGTTGTTTTACTGATTGGAGTTTAGAAATTGCTTATTGTAAGAGTGGATTTCTGTTTAATTTTGAAATGCTGATATTTAATATTATTCTATATTATTTTAATCAATGTTGAATGTTATTTTATTTGAATATTGTATATTGTCTTATGCATATTGTCTTATTTATATGATGCTAGCCGCTCTGAGCCTGGCTTTGGCTGGGGAGGGCGGGATACAAATAAAATTTATTATGATTATTAGTAGAAGTGGGTGGGGGGGGAGACAAAATGAGTGTGTGGATTGTGTATGTGTATCCTGCTTTCCCATCCCAAGATGTTGGATGGTGTGCTTTAAAATACCTCTTCCTTTTTTCACAATGCACTTGATCGTCCTACATGCACACATATCTCTAGGCAAGGTCAATTTTATGATTAGGCAATGTAAGGAAATAATCTCCCAAAGCAGGGGCAGGATGGATCTGTGTGTTCCGTGTGGCCTGCCCTTCACCCCTGCTGCCCTCATGTATGTTGCTAGTAAGCATCAACTGTCAGAGCAGCCAGCTTCTGTACAGCCAAAGGACACGCCAACTTGTTCACCAAATTGGTGAACAAATATCACAGCTGGAGAGAGACCTTTAAGAATGTAATGTTAAAGTGCTGTCTAAAATGTATAAGATATTATTGGAATGGGAGACAAAGGATGAGAAAGTAAAATCTTCAGTGACGCATTGGGCAATAGATATTGGTTATAATATAGATTCGGAAGCATGTGAACAACTGTGGAATATGGATATAAAATTTACAGCATTTTATGGATTTAGAGACAATTACATGAAAATGTTATATAGATGGTATCTACGACCTAGTAGATTGGCAAAAAAAAAAAAAAATTAATCAAAGTCGAATAAGTGTTGGAATTGTAAAGAGAAAGAAGGTCCTTTTTATCATATGTGGTGGTCTTGTAGCAAGGTTAAAGCTTAGTGGGAAATGATATACTGTATAATGAACTGAAAAGGATGTTTAAGATAATATTGGGGGGGCGGGACCCAGAAGCTTTTCTCTTGGGAATTATAGCTGTAGAACTACCTAAACAGTATAAAAAATTATGTATGCAACTACAGCTGCAAGAACGTTACTTGCCCAAAAATAGAAAGAAGAAGTCATCCTGACAAGAGAAGAATGGATACAAAAACTTATGGACTATGCAGAAATGGAAAAACTTTCCAGAAGAATTAGAAAACAAGATAACAAACTTTTAATAAAAGAATGGAAATAGTTTATTGAATATTTTCAAACCTGCCAATGTCTTTATCTGTTTAAAATTTGTTTGAAAATATTATATAACCTGCAGTTTCAATATAACATATAATTTAAATAGATGAAACAACAACAACAACAACAACAACAACAACAACAACAACAACAACAACAACTTATTTATACCCCGCCCATCTGGCTGGATTCCATCAGCCACTCTGGGCGGCTTCCAACAAAATATTAAAAATACAATCAAACATCAGACATTAAAAACTTCCCTAAACAGGTCTGCCTTTAGAAGTCAAGGCTGACTTCTAAAAGTCAGGTAGTTGTTTATTTCCTTGATATCTGAAGGGAGGGTGATCCACAAGGCGGGCACCAGCACCGAGAAGACCCTCTGCCTGGTTCCCCGTAGCTTCATTTCTCTCAGTGAGGGAACTGCCAGTAGGCCTTCAGAGCTGGATCTCATTGTCCAGGCTGAACGATGGGGGTGGAGATGCTCCTTCAGGTACTGAGTATAAAAGAATAAGTTAATTTAGAATATGCAGGAAATGATTAAAATAAATTTAAGAAGCCACAAATGAAGAGGAAGGAAGTCAAGGTTTGAAATGTTACAACTATTGTTGAAATATAGAAATGTATATAAATACCACCACTACTACTACTACTACTACTACTACTACTACTAATAATAATAATAATAATAGGAAACACCAACTTGTCCTTCACCTCAGACAGAATAATGTCTTGGACTGGCCCCGCTGAAGGATGATTCTAGTGTTATATATTGCAAGTGTCCCAAAGTCTGCAATATATAATCCAATTAACTGGAAGTTCTAATGTGTTCGTTACACACTTTAAGCTGCTATAATCAGAGCCATAGCTCTCAAACTGGGCAAATTTGTTCCTTAATAAAATACAGAAAAACCACCTGTACAGATAATGTGTTAACATGAATGTGGAGAATACTCATTCTCTCTGTTCCTTATTCCTGAAACATTTTAATAATCTACTGTATATCTCTCCCCCCCCCTTTTCATTTGTAAGACATTGATTGCTACCTTTTTTTCCTGGAGAGCTGTTGGAACTCTCAGAATGTCTACCAAACATCTGCCCTGCTGTTTTTCACTGTTGGCAGAAAGTTCAGACACATTGCAACATCCATTTCAGACTATTGACAAGGGGAGAAATAAATGAATAGTGATCAGTTGGTATCTGGACTCCGGAATGACAATTATCTGAAAGTAACAAGGTAATTAAGTGACAGGAGCTCTTTGAAATAACAAGGGAGAGTAAGATCTCATTCTCTACTGTTATAGCAAGATGCATGTTCTTGGCAGGTGTCTTTGTCTGAATTCCAAAGATTTCATTGAAAAGAAGAAACCTATTGCTAAGCACATCAACTGGTTTATCCTTAATTGTGCTTCTTTTTATTTTTACTTCCTCCATTAATGTGGCTATACATATTGGTGGGGAGGTGATGTTGTCCCCAAGAGTACCTATTTATGCAATTTTGCTCTCCAAGTGTGGCGCAATAAAGCCAAAACATTGCAAGTTGCTGCAGGCGAAAGAAAAATTAATGGGAAATGAAAAGTGAGGCATACAATTCTCCTGTGTCAAATCATTGGTTCATCTAGCACAGTACAATCTGGACTGGCCGGGGACTCTTGTCTCAGCATCACCTGGGGTGCCACATGGAATTGAACCAGATCCCATGCGCATGCAAGCAGATGCTCTACCCACCACCCCTTATTGTCTTAACCTTAGCTCACTGCACATTGGGGGTTGCAATCCTCTTTTTGGGCACAGCACCTGCCAAACCAACCAGTTACTGGTAGCAGGGAGTTGGGGGGGGGGAGTGGACTCTGATGCAAGTATCACTGTGGTGTCATCTGATATGGCCCAGCACCCTGGAAAAGAGGTGTATCTGCAGCCATGGCCACCATGCCCAGAAGAGAGCACAAGGGCCTGATAGTGAGAGCCATGAACCAGCACACCAAGTGAACCCATGGGCCATGTTTCTACACCCCTGGCAGTCCTTGCTGCTGTGCTGGGAAGGGGAGAACCCATAGCCTTAGTGGAGAATGCAGGGGGAAACACATAGTCACAGTGCTGCCCCCAAAGTGGAAGGAGAAGGGAGAAGGGCAGAATGCAGACAAGCACTCAACCACCACCCAATGCAAGGTGCACCTTGGGTACACCACTGCCTCTAGGCTGTTATACTCCATCTGGTAGCAGTGAATGGTAGGTGGGATTACCTGGGTGGGACAAAAGTGATGGAACAATTGGAAGTCTGGATGATCCCTTAGAATGATTTGAGAATAGCAGGATGCTCAATTATACAAGCAGGCATGCTTGAATATTTGTGAGAATGAGATGGTTCCTGAAATTGTTCCATGAGCTTTTGTTGAGGAACGGGGTGGGGAAATATCATCCTAAAATTTCCTTAAAAGTGTAAGATCTTTTTTGACATTGATTTCCCTGTAAGCAGTGGCAGAGCTTCATGCTCCGGCAGTGGGGACGGAGAGCAGGCAGGGCTGGTGCACGTTCCGGGGGTGGGGGGCACCACCCAAAGGGGTGGGGCATGCTGCCTGCGGGGGCAGGGCACCCAGTGGGGGGGCAGCTGTGATGGAACCCCCTCCAGGGTTGTACACCCTCTTCCTCCGCCAGTGCCTGTAAGAGCATAAGGGCCCTGTTGGATCAGGCCAAAGGCCCATCTAAGCCAGAATTTCTTTCTCACATTTGCCAACCAGATACCTACAGGAAGCCCACGAGCAAGACATGCACTCAACTACACTCTATCCACTTGTGGTCCCCAGAAACTGGTGACATTCATAGGCATGCTGTCTGTGACAGCAGAGGTACAACACAGCCACTGAAAACTTGTAAGAAAGAACTCTGGTGATTAACCTACAGAATAATTGACTTTAGCTTTCAGTTTAGCTGAAATCCAGTGAGTTGCAGATCTGTTGAATGTTGCACAAAGAAATTTCACTCTTCTTAGCAAAACTCCTTTTGCCTTCTGTAGATATTCCCATAAGGAATATTGCAATTCTCCCTGAATTTCCTATGAAGCATAACTTCCAAGGGACCTCTGCTTCCAAAATAGGCCCTTTCAAAATCATTTTCAACTTTAACAAATACATTACACAATGAGTTTGCCTTGAGGTGAGTTTCTCTGTTTCTCTTCTGGCTCTGTAGGAGTTGATTTCTTGTCCCATGGGCACCAGTTTATTGCTTCATTGAATAAAATGTACCTGGGAGGTATAGGTGTTTGTCCCCCCTTGACAATTGTGACACAATTGGAAGAGTCTAGAGAGTTTGCACAGGGAAGCAAGAAGCTTTGCAGAACGCTGAACATATGTACTACCAGGGGAGTTAATATACACAGTTGGCAGGCTCTCCATTGAGAGAAGACAAGACAGGAGATTTCCAAGACATCTCTGTATTAGTCTAGAAGATGTAGAAAGGAAACATTAACTTTTTGTGCATTGCTGAGGTCAAGTGCAGAATGAACTGGGCCAATGCTGAAAGTCTGCAGTTTAAGTTTCTTTTCTGGACATGAGATATGGGTTTGTACTCAATGCTAATCCTACTCAGAGAAGACCCATTGAAATGAATAGACTTGGTTAACTTAGGTCCATTAATTTCAATGGGTCTACTCTGAGTATAGTTTGATGCAGCTTGTGGTGCCAACCAAAGGATTCCATGGTGGGCGGGTGGGGGGCCTCAAGTACGACATTTCCCTTATGTGCCAAGGCCCCGAGAACACTCCATTCCCTAGGTGAAATAACAAGATAAAAAGGTATATTGATTTATGACAGCGGTTCTCAACCTGTGGATCCCCAGATATTGTTGGACTACAACTCCCATCATCCCTGACCACTGGTCATGCTGGCTAGGAATGATGGGAGTTGTAGTCCAACAAACATCTGGGGACCCACAGGTTGAGAAACACTGATTTATGGGATAAATTAGGGCCACAACTTTATTGGTTACAGGTGTGAAGGTTTGGCAATAGGCACTGGGTGAAGTCACTGCTAATCCACTCCAACCTGTTTGCTGGAGGGGGATCTGAGGGTAAACCCAACCGGAGGGTGAGGTGCTCTGTGACTTACATTGGATAGGGGTTCCACCCAAAGGGTCCTTGTTCGAGGAATGGTATGGCCCTACTCCCTTCTGACCATCAGACAGAAGCCACTCCTCCCAGATACTTTTAGCAGGATACACTTTATCATGGAGGGGCAGGCAGAGGATACAAGCTCCCCTCCATACAAGAACTAAGCCTACCCATTGCCTGTCGATCTTACTAAGTTGTGATGGTTGCTATGAGGTTCGCGAAAACCAAATGGTCAGTGCCAATTTGCCAAGAGGGAAAATTCCTGCCCGGCCCCAAAACTATGGCAGCCGACAAAGTCCATAGTAAGGCCATAGCATCAACCCAACACTCTAAATTGAGGGAGGGAGGGTAGGAGATCTGGCAAAAGCAGAGGCCAATCGGCCTGGCAGGCTGCAATTCATCCTGTCCCTGCATGCGGGGCCAAGTGCCCCATTGGTCAGTTAGTCCCATTGGCCAATATGCGGCAGGCAGATGATCCACACAAACTGTCTGCCTATGAGGGCAAACCGGCTTCCCAATCAGTCATAATCCCCAGATTCTACTACTGCAATGCGCTCTATGTGGGGCTACCTTTGAAGGTGACCCGGAAACTACAACTAATCCAGAATGCAGCAGCCAGACTGGTGACTGGGAGCGGTCGCCAAGACCATATAACACCGGTCTTGAAAGACCTACATTGGCTCCCAGTACATTTCCGAGCACAATTCAAAGTGTTGGTGCTGACCTTTAAAGCCCTAAATGGCCTCGGCTCAGTGTACCTGAAGGAGCGTCTCCACCCCCATCGTTCTACCCGGACACTGAGGTCCAGCGCCGAGGGCGTTCTGGCAGTTCCCTCACTGTGAGAAGCCAAGTTACAGGGAACCAGGCAGAGGGCCTTCTCGGTAGTGGCGCCCTCCCTGTGGAACACCCTCCCACCAGATGTCAAAGAGAACAACAACTACCAGACTTTTAGAAGACATCTGAAGGCAACCCTCTTCAGGGAAGTTTTTAATGTGTGACATTTTAATGTATTTTAAATCTTTGTTGGAAGCCGCCCAGAGTGGCTGGGGAAACCCAGCCAGATGGGCGGGGTATAAATAATAAATTATTATTATTATTATTATTATTATTATTATTATTATTATTATTATTATTATTCCCAGCTTTCCTGTTAAAACAGAGGGAGTACATTTATTTATTTAATAAAACTTACACTGCTCATTCTCAGTTTGTTTCTTGCTAAAGCAACGTTGGAGCTCTGCTTTCCTAGAGCACAGGCTTGGCTCTACTTGCCTGAACCCTTCTTCCAACCTGAACCTAACCATTTCCCCAGTCCAAACACCCCCTTACCTTGTCTCCAGCTGATGCCCTGTACAGCTCCTTGCTTTGCATCCAGCCTGAAACCTGTCCTGCCTCCAAGTCTTTCCTTACTGCAAATCAGGAAAAAGGCATGATCTGTGTTCAAGGACATATTCCACCCTTTGACACGCAGGGTCGGTGAGGGATAGGGCCCGTGAGGGAAGAGTTCCAAAGTCCAGATAGAAAGACCTGAGCCCGGGATCCCCCCTGCTGGCTTGTGAAAGAAATTCCACCAGCTGACATCCAGCTGTAAGGAATTCTTTAAAATATTCCCTTTCATGGCTCCACTCATCAGTTAAACCATACATATGGCAGCAGCACTGGTAAGTCCTCACTCCATTTCTTCATTGCATCTCACTTTCCTTTTTTCTCCTTCAGCCGTTCTCATTCCTCATAGAGAAAACCAGGACCCCACGGTCCAATTAATATTAAGTACTAGCATAATGGTAATTATCAAGTGCATTTAATTACATCTGTTTTAGTGAATCTCCTGATCTTCAAAACAGCAATTTGCACATAATTGCTGACTCCACTCCTACCAAGCAGGATAACAATTAATTCATCACAGGAGTTTGCAACCAGCCTGGCAAAAACTTTTTTTCCCTTCATACACATCAGTTTTGTATATTTAGTATTAATTAGCCTGCTTGACAAAATAACAAATTAAAATAAAGCCTTGATGATAAAAGACAAGGTAATGCACTAGAGAAAGCAATGTGTCTCCCCTCACTGCAGCCAAAAATAAACATAGCACAGATAAAAGATGACTTCCAATCTGACTACAGAACACTTTTTGCATTGCAACATCCCCCAGTGCATTAAAATATCTCTCTAAAACCAGAAGTATTCATCCAGTCGTGTGTGCTTTCCACAAACAAGGAAATTTGTACATTCAATCTTCATGAGCTAAAAAAGAGAGAGACCCACTGAAATATGAGAAAAAGCCACTTGCTCCTGTGAAGGGTATTTATAGTTGCAGCACCAACTTACCTTTTTTTGTCTGCAAGGGCTCTAGGTCAGGCCAGCATTATGTTGGACAACAGCTGGCAACAACCTCAATCAACATGACCAATGTTTGGGGGATGATGGGAGTTGTAGTCCCAAGAGCACATGAAGGGCAACATATTAACTGTCTCTGGTCTAAGGGGTTAAACAGATGTTAGTGACTGCAATCCATTTTGGATCATGCATGCTTCCCATGCATTTTAATTGTGCAACGATTTTTATTTGCAGGGTGCTGCCATTCGGGTTGTGTCTTTGGGACTGGAAATAACAGATACCGAAAAACAATAAAAACCATAGTACTGCCTTGAGCAGATGTTAATCCAGTTCTGAAAATGGCATGCTGGGGAACCCTCATGTTCTTTGACATGCAATGTATCACTGACTCCTTTACCCATTTACAGGTGGTCTGTCTGTTGCTAGCAGTCAGGATGGCTGTCATAAAAAATGCACGGGCCCAGCGTCAAGCAGTAGCAGGCAGCTTTAAAATATTATATCTTGCCTTGCTTTCCAGAGGGGAGACTAGTCTGGAGAAGAATGCTTGACAGCTTCCCACTGAAATATGAGGCAGATTACAGACACCCCTGCTGACCTTGTTTACACCTGCAGTGTATATTTACTAGTGGCAGCAAAGAACATTTGTGCAAACCGCTGATGCATCAGGATTTCTAAACCATGCTATCCATTCACTCAATCAGGCCAATTTTGCTTTGGGGGGAGTCTTTTAGCAGTTACAAGTAAATTAATTTCAGACCCAAGACTTTCTACAGTAGTGGATAGCATCATGGCACAACTGCATCTTCTGTTTATTATATAACACCCCCCCCAAAGACAACCCATGGCTGTCAGCTGTCATTGCAATCTTTCACTCACTCCGCAGCATAGCTGCTGCAGTATCATGAAATATTCGCAAAGTTTTAAAATGCTGAGGGTGAAGCTGTCAGTAATAGAATGTTGACCAACAGTGCAGTTTCTATGAGAGAAGTGAAAGGTAACTGTGGCTAGGGAGAAATCACACTGGGTTGGTGGGCAAGGAAGGGTCAATGAGAAGAGATTTACATGTTACTAGATGGCCACTACCTTTGTGATTGCTCCTACCTCAATCCAGATAATACACCATACACACACACACACACACACACACGCATACATACAGCTGGGTGGCTAGGACAGTGGGTATAATGCAGAGCCAGGGGTAATGGATATGAAACTGTTACCTTCAACAGTTAACTATATTCCATCCATGCCAAGAAAAAGAAAATGCATGTATGCACAACTGCATACAAATCCTTCTGTCATCCAAGCAAGCAAGATATACCCTCACATTTCAAGGACACAGTCCAATAAGGCAAAACCACTCCAGGAGAGTGCTGAGGGAGGCTGTGTGGCTTAGAAGAAGGAGGAGGAGGAGGAGGAGGAGGAGGGGAAGGAGAAGAAGAAGAGGAGGAGGAGTTTGGATTTGATATCCCGCCTTTCACTCCCCTTCAGGAGTCTCAAAGCGGCTAACATCCTCCTTTCCCTTCCTCCCCCACAACAAACACTCTGTGAGGTGAGTGGGGCTGAGAGACTTCAGAGAAGTGTGACTGGCCCAAGGTCACCCAGCAGCTGCATGTGGAGGAGCGGAGACGCGAACCCGGTTCCCCAGATTATGAAACTACCGCTCTTAACCACTACACCACACTGGCTCTCTCACTCTTAGAGAGTGAGGAGAGAGATGATCAATGGTGGGATAAAGAGGCCTGGATGGTTGCATCCATGTTCTAGGCCTGAAGTTCTTAATCCCTGTCGTAAAGCAAGCTCATGGGCAGTGTTTAGAGTGCTGGATTACAACCTTACCCCATTGTGCTATTCTGGGTATAATTCACTTGGGACATTTATTATTATTTATTATTATTATTATTATTTTAAAAAATGACCCTCCTACCCCAGATCTGCTGTTTGAAGTAGAACACTCAAACCTACCATCTCATGATTGTATCAACTCATCTACTACATATGCTGGTGTGTGTGTTGCAATTTTGTGTGTGTGTTTGTGTGTGTGTGTGTGTTTATGTATTATAACACCAATATTTGTTAAGCACTTTAAAAACCCAAGGTTTCAGTGGGAAAGATGGTTCTCCTGAAACCAATGAAACTTCAAAACAGAGGCGGTGGACTTCCGGAGGCGGCGCGAAACGAGTAATGGCGGTCCTCTTTGCGCTGCGAAGAGGGGCTCCGCAGAAAAGGGTCGTTCGCTGCGGCAAAGCGACGACCCACTAAGATAAACCACGAGCAGAGCGAGCTCGTGGCCGTGGGATCCGGCGGGCACCCAGAGCGACCCCCAAAACGAAGAAGGAACCCCGTAAGGGGCTCCGGAAGCGCGGAGGGGAAGCGGTGCTGTGGATTCATCGCTCTTTCTGCGGGAGTGAAGCCGCGCGGCTGTTACAGACGAGCGCCGACCTTTCTTCCTTAATATTGGATTACAAATCAACTACTCGTGAGTAAGAGTTACCTGAAATTGGATTACAAATTCATGAATTTGGCTGAAAACGGGAGACGAGAAAAAGGAAGTCCGTCTCCCGGTGGTGCTTAGTGATCAAAGGCAAAGGAACTGACAAGCTGGAAGCAGCACAAAAGGGCTTTAAAACGGGAAACATCATACGTCTGGAGAAGTCAGAAACTGAAGGGAAAGGCAAGTTACTTTTACTTCCTTGCTATTGTGTTTATTCTACTTGGGGACTTTCTCCTCTGCTGGACTTTTAAAATTTTAAAGACTTTAAAAACCCCAGTCCCGGACTTGCAGTGGGGCAAAAGGCTGTTTTGCGGATACACATACAAAGTTGAAATGGATACTTAGAGGCATCACTGGTGGACACAATTAAATAACTGTATTTTGCACCTCCTGAGAAACTATTGTGGCAACATTGAGAGGGCTCTGCCAGAGGGAAAAGGTCTTCTCTAAAGACTATTGTTAATTTACTTAACTGCAGGAACTTTAATGGCGACTGAAACTTTGTTTCTTCTTTCCTGAACTGTAACAATACTCCCTCTAGTGGAGTTTGGGACTTACAATTTCCTGAGAACTAACTTTGTTTTGACTCTCTGTGGTCTGGTTATTTACTCTGAGGCCTGTCTTTCCCATGGAATTTTTGACAGCTTGACCTTGAATCCAAAGACAGGTGTGGAATGAGCGACCGAGTAAAAACAAGAACTGCGTCGAAAGCAGGGAAAGGCCAACTGGTACAAACAACCCTGATTTCCCAGGCTCGTAGATCTTCAGTCCCTGCTGTCTTACAGGCTGTACCATCACCAACACCCCCATCTAAGGAAGCTAAACAGTCAACAACTGAGGATATGGCAGCTGGGGGTTCCAACACTCTTTTAGAGGAAATGTTACAACAATTTGCAATTTTGAATAAAAAAGTGGATGATCAAACTGCAAAAATTGACTTAGCCACATCTTCAATTACCAAACTTTCTGAACAGGTGGCTAAGCATGCACAAGATATTGGAAATCTAAAGGACGCTACATCTGAAAATCGAAAATTGGCCGAGGCTGCGAACGAAAAAGCAGGAGAAGCAATTCAGAAAGTGGAGGAATTGAAAGGAGAGGTAAGGCCGCTTCATAAACATATCACTGACCAGCAGGCCTACCTGTCTTTGGTGGAATTGAGAAACAGGGAAAATAATTTAAGATTACGCTCTATCCCAGAGATTGAGAAAGAGGATTTGATTGGCTTCTTGACAGCAGAATTCTCTAAATTCTGGGGTATAAATGAAGATACAGATTTTAAAATAACAACTGCATTCAGACTGGGAAGAGTTACCGGGAAGGACAGGCCTAGAGACTGTTTGATTATCTTAAGGACTAAGCAGGAGAGAGACAAGCTACTTGACCTACATTTTAACAAAGCACTCGAGATCCAGGACAGAAGAGCACAAATTTACAAGGATATTCCTAAACAACTATTGGATCTCAGATCTAACTACACCGACCTAGCTGGACTTTTGAGAGGTAACGGAATACCATACAGGTGGGAGTTTCCACAAGGTCTCTCATTCAAATACAAAGGAAAGAAGATTAAAATCAAAACGAAAGAGGACAGCCAGAAGTTCCTACACGACCACGGAGAAGACTTGCAGAAAGGAGCGGCAGCTATTTGGCCACCACCAGAGTCTGGAAAAGAGCTACCACCCTCGGATTTGGACAAAAAAGAAGACGCCCCATAAAGAGCAACAACAGATTGATACAGGATGTCTCTGCAGCTGTACAGTTGGAACATTAATGGCGCGAATTCCCCGGAAAAACGCAAAAGGATCTTCCATATTCTAAAGAAAGAAAATTTGGACATAATTTGTTTGCAAGAAACCCATGTGACCAGGCTACATAGGAAGGTGTTAATAAATAAAAGACTAGGCCAAGAATTTATTTCATCAGATAGAGTTAAGAAGAGAGGCGTGGTGATCTACGCTAAGGAGAATTTATCACCAAAATTTTTGTTCAAAGATGAACAAGGAAGAATCCTGGCTATTGAAATATTGACCCAAGGAGAGAAAGTTTTGATATTAGGAATCTATGCACCAAATGAGGGGAAATCAGAATTTTATAAGAAGCTACATGAGACATTACTGGACTATCTGGATTATTCTAACATCATTATGATGGGAGACATGAATGGGGTTGTCTCTACCTTTATGGATAAGTCACAGAACCAGAATTTGACCAAAGATGGAAGACTACCAAAAACTTTCTTTGAATTAACTGACAATATGGATTTAATTGATTTATGGAGGACGAGAAACCCCCTAGGTAAAGAAGGAACTTTCTTTTCTGAGGCCCACCTGTCATGGACAAGAATCGACCAAATTTGGACAACTAGAGGGCTGGCACCTAAGACTACAAAAATAGAAATCTGCCCAAAGACTTGCTCCGACCATAACGCTCTGAAAATGGAAATGAGATTTACTACTGCCGATTCCTTCAGATGGAAAATGAATGACAACCTGTTAAGAGATCAAGAGATTGTAAAGAAGGCCCAAAAAGCTTTAAAGGACTATTTTGAAATTAACTTGAATACCTCGGTGGAAAAAAGAATAATCTGGGACGCAAGCAAAGCTGTTATGAGAGGGTTTCTGATACAACAGAATACGATTAAGAAAAAATTCTGGAATGGTAAAAAGGATAAGATATTGGAGAAGATAAGAGATGGAGAGAAAAAATTAAGATTGAATCCAAAATCAAAAGAGACTTTAAGAGAAATCAAATTCCACCAGGCACAATATACGAAATTGATTAACCAAGAAGTGGAATGGAAAATCAAACAAATGAAACAAAGATCTTTTGAATCTGCGAATAAATGTGGGAAACTGCTAGCTTGGCAGTTGAAAAAGAGACAAAAATTAAATTATGTTATTAACCTAGAAGTTGAAGGGAAAAATATTCAGAAACCGGGAGAAATTAGAAAGTGTTTCCAGAAATATTTTAAAAAACTGTATACACAAGGGTCCGAGGAAGCAACTGAGATAGAACAATTCTTGAAAGACAATGGCCTACCAAAACTAACTCAAGAGAAGAGATCAATCTTGAACAGTAAAATAACACAACAGGAAATCGAGGATGCCATTCAGAATATGCAACTAGGCAAATCTCCAGGCCCTGATGGACTTACCTCCAAGTACTACAGGATGTTAAAAGACTACTTGATACAACCATTAATGGAGGTTTGCAACCAGATTATGGGGGGAGGGAGGGCACCAGATACGTGGAAAGAAGCATTCATCACACTGATACCTAAAGTGGAAACTGAAAAGACTCAACTTAAGAACTACCGTCCCATCTCACTCCTAAACGTGGATTACAAAATATTTGCAGATATTTTGGCTAATAGATTTAAAAAAGTATTAAATGAAGTAATTCACAAGGACCAAGCTGGCTTTCTCCCAGGTAGACATTTGTTTGATAACACTAGGAATATTATCGATATTCTGGAACTTTTACAAACAAATATTAACACTAAAGCAGTGTTAATTTTTATTGATGTGGAGAAGGCCTTTGACAATATTTCTTGGAAATTTATGAAGAAAAACTTGGAAGGGATGGGAGTGGGAAGGGGGTTTGAGAATGGGATAGAAGCAATCTATTCAGAACAAAAAGCTAAGTTGATAGTGAACAATGTGGTGACAGAAGAACTTCATATTGAAAAAGGAACACGTCAGGGGTGCCCCCTTTCCCCTTTATTATTTATTTCAGTCCTGGAGGTTTTGCTGAACATGATAAGGAAGGATCGGCAGGTACAAGGAATACGGGTCGGAGCGAAACAATATAAACTGAAAGCATTTGCAGATGACTTGGTTTTAACATTACAGGAGCCAGAATCTAGTACAAAAAGAGTTTTGGAATTGATTCAGAAATTTGGTCGGGTGGCGGGTTTTAAGTTGAACAAACAAAAAACTAAGGTGTTAGGGAAAAACTTGACAGTTATTGAAACAGAGGGGTTTCAGAAGGAAACAGAACTAAACATTGTCAAAAAAGTGAAATACCTGGGGGTCAATCTGTCTTCTAAGAACTTGAATTTATTTAAAGACAACTATGAGAAATGTTGGTCAGAAGTTAAAAAAGACCTAGAAATCTGGTCAAGATTGAAACTATCCTTGTTAGGCCGAATTGCAGCTATAAAAATGAACGTTTTGCCAAAAATGTTGTTTTTGTTTCAAGCCTTGCAGATTGTGGACAGAGTGGAATGTTTTGGAAAGTGGCAGAAGGACATCTCTAGGTTTGTCTGGCAGGGCAAAAAGCCCCGAATAAAGTTTAAAATACTAACTGATGCAAAGGAGAGAGGGGGGTTTGCCCTGCCAGACTTAAGGTTATATTATGAAGCTGCGGCCTTCTGCTGGATGAAAGATTGGATTCTACTAGAAAACACTGATGTCCTAGATCTGGAAGGCTTTAATAATTCGCTAGGTTGGCATGCGTATCTGTGGTATGACAAGGGGAAAACACACGGAATGTTTAAAAACCATATTGTCAGAAAAGCAATATATATGGTCTGGAAAAAATACAAAGACTTATTGGAAAGCAAAACTCCGAGGTGGATTTCACCAATAGAGGCCAAGGCTCAGAAAAAACCCAATATGGAGGCATACTGGCCGAAATATTGGGAAATAATAGAAAACATTGGAGGTAATTGGAGGTTGCAGAGCTTTGAAAAATTAAAGGATAAGGTGCAAAATTGGTTACACTATGCCCAAATTAATGAGGTCTTTAAGCTAGACAAAAAAACAGGATTCCAGGTGGAAAAATCGAAACTTGAGACAGAGTTGTTAGAACCAAAGACCAAATTATTATCGAGAATGTATAACTTGCTGCTTAAATGGAACACTCAGGATGAGACAGTTAAATCAGCGATGATAAAATGGGCTCAGGACATTGGTTATAATATCATGTCTGAAGACTGGGAGAGGTTATGGACCACCGGTATGAAGTTTACTGCATGTAATGCTCTGAAAGAAAATATTATGAAAATGGTATACAGGTGGTACATGACCCCGGTCAAGCTGGCTAAGATATACCATTTGTCCGATAACAAATGCTGGAAATGTAAGGAAGCTGAGGGGACATTCTTTCACCTTTGGTGGACTTGTCCAAGATTGAAGGCCTTCTGGGAAATGATTTATAACGAGTTAAAAAAGGTGTTCAAGTACACCTTCCCCAAGAAACCGGAGGCCTTCCTTCTGGGCATTGTCGGCCAGAAGGTGTTAAAAAAGGATAGAACCTTTTTTATGTATGCTACAACAGCAGCAAGAATCCTTATCGCTAAGCATTGGAAGACCCAAGATTTGCCCACACTGGAGGACTGGCAGACGCAATTGATGAACTACATGGAACTAGCCGAGATGACTGCAAGGATTCGAGATTTGGGAGAAGAGGCAATGGAGGAGGACTGGAAAAAATTTAAAGACTATTTGCAAAAGTATTATAAGTTATATGAATCTTAAGATGCCGTATGACCTGGAATGTTAGCCCCAGCAACGAAAATTTAATTATTTATGAAATTGGATAACATTTATGAAAGAATCAAAGTTTAAATGGGTAAAAATGACAACATGTTATATTTTTAGAGTAAATGGAAAATAAGAGATTTAAACTTAAACTGCAATTGAAAATATAAAGAAACACACGAAATAAGGGTATAATTTGCTGATAACTTTATTGTCAAGAATGCACTATGTGGGAGATGTGGGGAAGTCCAATGGAAATTTGAAATAAGTTGTTGAAATGGTTGTGATTTTCTGTTTTTTTTTCTTTCTTTCTATTCTTTATGTTATTTCTTTTTTCTGTTCTTTCTGTAATTTGGGAAAAACGCAATAAAAATCATTATAAAAAAAAACAAAACAGAGGCGGTGAACCTGTGACATTCCAGGTATTGCAGTAGTACTGCACCAATAATTCCTTATCATAAGCCATATTGGCTGGTGCTCATGGGGCTGCAGAATAGGAGAGAGAGGCAGCTTAAGAAACAGGGTTGGGAAAGTGAAAGAGGGGCTTAGTTACATAGGGTTGAAGGAAGGCTTACAATATTATTGCGTAAGGGGAGTGGGGGTTGATTAGAGGCGTGAGCAAGAGGTCAGAACCCTATCCTACCCCAATACAGATAAATAGAAGATGCATTTCTAAATACATTGCTCAAAAGTTGCTCAAAAACAATCTCCATGACATCTTCTCTTTGTGGTTCTGCTGGTAAAACTATTCTGGGTAAACAGCAAGCCGTCCAAATGCAAGCAAATGCATCTGACATGACACATTTGTGCTTTGGTTGTTGGGCAGAACAGCTATCACTCTTTTTCCCCACTGCCCTTTCTAGTTTGAAGAGAACGTCTTCAAAAAATAAGCTGAACAACCATTGCATTTTTATGATAGACTACTGCGCTAGTGGGAGGGCGGGGGGGGAGGAATAAAACAGTTACAATTATCTGCACAACAAATAGGACTTGTCAGTTGCCAGACATGCAGAACTAATGCAGGTGTCCAGCTCTGAAAGACTGTCAGAGAAAGACAGGCTGGAAGAAACAACCTGTCACTGCCGTCTGTCGACTGTAGGAAACTGCTTCTGTTGTGAGCTCGTATCAAAAGAGTGAAGGCGGCATTTCCTCACTGGTCTCCTTCATCTCTGTCAGTGCTTACCAAAAGCTCCCCCAAATATGCCCCACCTCTTCCTCACCTCCTCTCTTCCTCATACTTTCTTTGCAGTAGGTGATAACGCTGGAAGCAGCTGGAAGAATGCTTTCAGAATTTAGCTGTGTGGCAACCAAGGAGAAAGCTTCCTGAGTAGTGGTTCCACATAGGGCCAGCCCAATATGTTTTGGCAGCTGAAGCAAACCACAAAATGCCAGAGAAGAAGGGGCGAGTGAATATCTACATCAGGAACAAGGAAGGGATAAATATCTACAGTGGGAACAAGGTTGGGAGGAGTCCAGCAGTGCCACTACAGCAGGAGAGGGGCATATCTGGGCTCCACGGAGTGTGCCACAGCTGTTGTTGCAGGTGATGCATTCCTAGGAAGCTGGATCTGCTGCTATCTTTGTGGACCCTGCTACCTGAGTCAGTTACCTCACCTGGCCTGGCTGGAGGGCAGGCCCTGGTTCCACATTTATGGAATAGTTTTTCTAGAGAGTTCTACTAAGCACGTTCCTTGTTACATTTTGGGCATTAGATACAACCTGGTTCTTCCCCCACCTCCGCTTTATCCTCACCGCAACCCTGTGAGGGAGTTGAGTCTGGTAGCTCCTGGAAATGCATTTTCTAAGTTCTATTATCATATTGGCAGCTTGCACAATTAGATACATGCCCTTTCCTTCAGAAAACCACCCATCAGCTCACAGATAGGGAGTGGAGCTAGTGGTCTTGTTCCTGTGCCTCTCCCTTATGTGTTTCCTTTTCCTGAATTTCTTGAATTTCTGAGAAGGGCTTTATTGTGTATTTCAGGGGTCTCCAGCTGTGTTCCTGAGGTGTCTCCAGCTGTGCTCCTGAGGCCTTCCCCTGCAAAGCCTCTGATCCTCCACCAACTCATTGCCCTATTGATCATGAGGGAGTGAAAGTGGTCACTTTTGTCTCCTTTGGAAAATGCGTTCAGCTAACACTGGAAGAGCGATGTTTTTCCCCACTTCCGCTTTCAGCCCTGTGTGCTTTCTAAAGCTTAGATTAATTCTGCCCACAATCCATGGGGAAATTATGTGTGCATGCACACACACACACACACACACACACTTTCTTCCCTTCTTTCTTACAGGGCAGGGGTGCTGATTTAGGGGAGAGAAATGGCCAGAAGGGGTGTTGACCACAACACCCACTCAGAAATGCAGATGTGCCCTCAGGTCTCAAAAATGTTGGCAAACGGCGCATTAATTGGATCGTTTCTTTATTCTACCATCCCGATGCACAAACAGGCCACAAAGTGAAATCAAAGTTAGCATATTCACTTTTGCAGCTCTTTCCCCTTTCTTTCTTTCTTTCTTCCATGTTTGTTGTTTTCTCCAAGGGGGAAACAAACCACACACTTATTTATTTTTAATAGACACATATTTATGTGGCATGTAGTCTGCTGCTCCTCAACCCATTCTACTTCCTCGAATACTACGCAGCAGGTTGAACACCATTCTTTACTTAGCTTCCTACAGTCAGAGTAGCTGTAGGCTGTGTCAAAGACGAACTTTCTCACGGGATTCATGAGAGACAGAGATGTATATTGAAGAAGTGGGGGGAACAGCTGGTAAAAATGTTTCTTTTTATGTTTTGGAACATTTTTATACATTAAGAGAGCCGAGCTCCTGCTATTCTGTAAAATATCTTTTGATTTGAAACTCTAGCATCCTTAGGGCTTTTAAAAACAAAAGCAGCTCAAATGCCACTTAAGATTCCTCAGGGGACCAGTGGGAATACAGAAAACTGACACGCAGGCCTAGCTCTCTGCCACAACATTTATTTCTTTAATATTTTAAGATGTCTCCGAAAGATTTCAATAACAGTGTTACAACCTGATTCTTTAGTGTGGAGGGGTAGCAGTGGGATTCTGTTCTTCCTACCTAAGTGATGAATTCTAGAGGCAAGAAAAAGCTGTGAAGTTCTTGCAAGCAGAAGCAGGAGGCTGCGTATGTCTTGCCTGTACCACTTTGGGCTGCAGGTGACTGAAACCCAACCTTCCAAATGAAATGATTCCTTGCCCATAGAGAACTATGGGTGGGTCCAACGCTAGGCTTTGAGGTGTCACTTGATAGTGTCTGGTGCAGAGGGTGGGGCTCAGTCTGAATGCAAGCAGATATCAATGGCTTGATGTTGCTTCAGGAATCATCATACTTACATTGAGCCCAGCTACCAACTCTGCTTCCATTGGAGTTACTGCGGTCCAACTTGCCCTGTTCTTGTTCTGCCCCACAGGGTTCAGTTATTTAGTGACAGCAAATATGTGCATTAGTATTAGGTAGTGATAATAATAATGCTGCTCCTTTAGGAAAAGGTAGTGCCTTTCCCCTTTCCAGACCTCAGGGTAGGCTGGGGAATGAAGGCACAGTAATATTCTAGTTTCTATTGGCTCTGTCCAGAGCAGTAAAAACCTCTCTTTCTCTCATTTGCAACCTAGTTCTCTTTAGTTCTTGCAAGCCCAGGAACAGAGGCAAACTGATTCGTTCTTACAGAACTCTATAGAGTACTCCATAGAGAACTTCATAAAGAGATTCCTAGCCACATTCATTCAAAGCCAAAGTACAGCCTACTGGAATGTGAGTAAATATCTCTACAGGTGCCTTATGACCTTCAATGAAATGCATGTTTGAGAGCTTTGTGGAGTTTTGTTTATACTATCCAGATTGGGAGAAGGCTCAGGACAGAAGAACTCTTGTCTCATTAGGGCTTCTGCAATGGACTCCTCTGAGTCTGAAGATGCATACACTCCAAGGCACTCTATTTCTCAGGGACAGTCAACGATTTACAGAATCCATCCCAGTTTCTGATTTGATCCTGGAAGATCTCATTTTTCCTTATGGTGTCCCTATTTTCATCAAATAAATGTTGGAGGGTATGGAGTTGTGTGGCACCGAGCCAAGGAGATAGGGAAGTTTTCCAATGTTTAATAATAATAATAATAATAATAATAATAATAATAATAATTTATTTATACCCCACCCATCTGGCTGAGTTTCCCCAGCCACTCTGGGTGGCTCCCAATCGAGTGTTAATGTTTAATGTTTTATTATGTTTTTATATACATTGGAAGCCACCCGGAATGGCTGGGAAACCCAGTCAGATGGGTGGGGTATAATAATAATAATAATAATAATAATAATAATAATAATAATAATAATAATGTGGTACCTCGGGTTACATAGGCTTCAGGTTACATACGCTTCAGGTTACAGACTTCGCTAACCCAGAAATAGTACCTCGGGTTAAGAACTTTGCTTCAGGATGAGAACAGAAATTGTGCTCCTGCGGCACGGCAGCAGCAGGAGGCCCCATTAGCTAAAGTGGTGCTTCAGGTTAAGAACAGTTTCAGGTTAAGTACGGACCTCCGGAACGAATTAAGTACTTAACCTGAGGTACCACTGTAATAATAAAAGGACATCCCTATTTTCATTGGAGAAATGTTGGAGGGTATGAGATGGCCATGTGGCGTCCAGTGGCAGAGCCAATGGTACCTTAGACTAATCCCCAAGGCCCATGAGGCAAGGTGAGACAGCCATATCAGGTGGAAGAATCCAGAGGGGCAGCATCTGCTCTCCAAATAATGCCACACCCACCACAGTGCCAAGAACACCTGCACCTGGTGCCTCCTTGGCAGGCCCCAGTCCAATGCTGCTTCCACTCTGAATTCCTCTTGGTGAATAAAATGCACTGCTGGCTTTCTCCCAGCTCTTATTCCCAATGTTGATATTTATTTTCCCTCATCCCTTGTTCCTGATATAGATCTTTACTCCCCTCTTCTTCCCCAGCGGGGGGGGGGGGGGAGGTGGACAGGTTGCCATTTTGAAATTTGCCTCAGGCACCAAAATGCCTTTTGCCGGCCTTTCTCATCTCACTGAATTGCTTCTGGGGTTGGCCCTCCATGCAGAAGTACCCTTCTGATTCAGGGTCTCCAAACCTATCATCTGAAAAAGGGGAATTCAGAGCCAAGGCCCTCACACTGGGGGGCCTTCTGGCATTGGGGCTACAAGCTTGAATGCCCCACAATAACATGGGGCAACCATACATTGATGCCTCAGGGCATTGTGGGAAATTTAAAATTGTGGGTCATGGCCACAGATTATCTAGACCTCAGGGCAGGATCCAGGACTGGGGGACCCTGCTGAGACACCAGTAGTTGCCCAGCGGTACTGACATCAGTCATGCCATTTTTTCCTCTAAACATTTGATCTTACCTTATCATTTCAAGGTGACTGAGGGCAGCATATGTGTCCCCTGTCCTCAATGAAACATTTCTCCAGCACTCTGAAACCTCCCCTGGCTGTGTGTACTTCCTCATATGAAAAAGTCCCTTTGGAGGAGTCACTTGTTAGATCTTCCAGCTTCAATCCCTGGCATCTCTTGTAGATATGGAAGACAGCTCTGCCTGAAACCCTGTGGTGCTACTGTCAGTCATTGTTCACCATAGTGAACTAGATGGATCAATGGTCTGATTCTTCCTATGTCCCCTGGGCTTTTACTAAAAATGAGCTCCCCCTAGGGATGAAGAATGGTTACATAATTTGTAGAATGAAAGGAAGCTCATAAACACTCCTCAACTGCCTGAATTGTGAGATTTTCTGCAACATTTTCTTCCATTTCAAAAGCAATTCCCATAGTTGAAGGAGAATTGTTGAGGGGGGAGGGGGGACAGGAGAATTTTTAAGTTATATTTTATCACCCCTTGATTATATCAGACAATAAGTACTGTTATGAACCTGCCAGCGTATTTATAGTATTTCCAGAAGCCCTGCTTGGACTACCTTGGTGGTCACTAACAAGGGACACTAACATCTCTGTAGTTACATTTAGATTATGGAATGCCCTCCCTAATTTCATTCAACAGGCATATACATTACTGACTTTAGATCTATACTCAGTTGCCTGAGAGTAAGTCCCATCCATTTGAGTAGATATGAATAGGATTGTTACATTTTTGAACTTATTGTGGCCTTCAGATTTATACTGGCGGTATTTATGGGGTTATTTTTCAAATGTTCTTGGTTGTGCTTTTTGTTATTGTTGTTCCTAGGGCTTACCTTTTGTTCCACTCTTTCCAGGTAGAGGTGCTGAACAGTTCCATTTTCAAGCATAATTGCTGATTTTTGCCCAGGAGCTTTCTTACGAAAACCCACTCTTTAGTGCTCATTGGAGCAAACACCAACTTGGGTTTTTCGCGGATCGCCATTTGCTCCAATTCAGCTTTAAAGGGTGAGGTCTGGTGCAGGAAGGGCACTCAGACTCAGAGCTTTAAAGTGTGGAATGTGCCTGGAAAGAGCAGAGGAAAGGTAGGTGTGGCTAAGCCCTTGTGGTTGTTCTTGTTCTGCATCCACAAAACCTCTTTTTTACTTTGACTGGGCGGACCACCATTAGCAGTATTCCCTTCCTCTCTTGTTTTCCCTTAGTCCCAATTCTATCCCTGCCACAGTTCATGATAAACATTCAATACTGTGACCAGGTTCGGTCTTTAAAATGTTAAGCAATAGTAGTAAATGCTTTTGGCTGCAATGCTATGCTAAGCACACTTGCTAGGAAAGAAACCCTACTGAAGAAAGTGGGAGCTCTTTCCAAATAAGTGTGCTTAAGACTACACAATTAAATGGTTAAATCCATAGCTCTGTGACTTACAGAGCCTAAATAATCTCTCTTTATTTTTGCATTTGACTGAAGGAAAATTATTCATACAAAGTTTAGGAGTTTCTTTGTCTTTCAACGTGTGGCATCACATTTTCATGCCGGTGGAGATAGCTCGAACCCTTCTCCTGCAGAAACATATTATTTTGACAACTCTTTTCTCTGTCTGCTTGACAGAGGCATTGTCTAAAATGCTGGAATCATTCTGTCAAGAGAGCCTGTATTGCTCAACAATCTTGCTTGTTGACAAACGTTCTAAAGAGGCAGAAATATCATCAATTACCTATGGAATATTCTGCCCAGATTCTCCAGGTACACTGAGTGTTTGCCAATGAGAAAATTATTTGACCAGCCTGGGGGAGGGGTGCATGGCTCTTTGCGGGCTAACTTGATATAATGAAAGAAAGCACGGGCAGTCGTCTGCTTTTATGTTGAAGTGTGGTGGTGTTTTGAAGAGATGGTTTCGGGAGGAATTAGAGACTTGGGCAATAGATTCACATTTTAATGGACTTGTCAGTACAGCAGTGCAGACAACTGAGTGAATTTAGGGGAGTCTGGGAGGTGCAGCAGCTGTTGGAAGATTTTGAGATGACCCTTCACTGTTATTTATGTCATGTTACCAACCCCTTGAATCAAGTGAAGAATGTTTGTCAAACGAGGCTTTGTCGTCAACAACAACAACAACACCACACATCTTAAATCTGTTTATTGACAAAATGTGTAGTAAATAGAAAGAAATATATAGGAAATATGATGACTTACATGCTTTTTTGTGTGGGGGTGTTGCATATTTTTGTAGAAGCTTGCCTTACAGTGAGTGAAACAGTTGGGCTCAGTATTGCCTACATTAGTTAGCAACAGATTTCTAGTGCGCTTTTGTTGTTGTTAAATAATTTTTGAGATTTCTAGTGCTTTAAACAGGAGTCTTTCTCCAGGAGATTCCAGGAATTGGACCTTGGGCCTTCTGCATACAAGGCATCTGCTCTGAAACTGAAACAGGGCTCTTCTCCAAGACATCTTTCCCATACCTGCTAAATGTTTTGGGCTACATCTCCCATCATCCTTGACCATTTGCTGGCTCAGACTGCAGTCCAAAACATCAGGAGGACAACCGGGGAAGGGCTGCAGTTCAATGGTATAGCACCTGCCATGCATGTAGAAGGTCACATGTTCAGAAGACTTCCAGGTTAGCGCCTCCGACAATGGCGGATTTCCTCTGACTGGGAGGAATCTGCTTCGTGAAACTAGGGTCTGCACCGCCACAGCGAGGCGGAGACCCACTAAAAACCACAGGCGGGAGAAGCCTGTGGACGTGGGATTCAGCCGGCACCTTTTGCACCTCCCCTACTCACAGGGAAACCCGGTTTCGGGGATCCGGAGCGACATGGGGTGAGCAGCGCGGTGCTTCAAATCGACTGCTCTTTTCACAGAGTGAAGCCGCATTGCTGTTGCCGGAGAGCGCTGACTTTTTCCTGTGGACAATTGGATTTTAAACAACTGCCCGTGAGTAGAACGGAAAATTGGATTATGAAACATCTTAATTTGGCACCAAAGCGGGAAGGTCTAAACAGGAAGTCTGCCTTCCGCTTTTGTAAATAGATTGAAGCAAAGACATTGCAAGCTAAAGTCTGGAAAGTCGTTTGTAAAGGACTAAATTTCCATCATTTAAAACTACCAAACCCCCCTTGGAAGCAGGAGAAGAGGGGGGAAATCCTAGACTGTTTAAACCTGCTGGAGAGAGAGTAAAGAAAGATAAATTTCCACCATCTTGAACCTGGGAACGGGGTGTCAGAGACAGACGCTTTGGGGAAGTTCATTGACTGTGAATAAAACGTGTTTTGACAGATGGTTAAAAAAGAGAAACATATTGATTCCAATGTTTCCTTTTGCACTTAAAAGGAACAAAATATCTGAAAAACGAAAGGAATTTTGTTGCTGGATCTGCTTTTAAAAAGACGGATACAAACAGAAATTGTTTCCTCTAGAGGGAGCTTGTGAAACTGTTGCCGGAGTCGATCTGGGGAATTCTACAGCTGTGGAGATTAAAGATCGTGAGAACCAGACATTTGACCTTGAATAAGAATGTGCCCAGAAGAAGTTTTAGTGCTTGCTTTTTGCAGGACAAGTGCTTTACTGGAACAGCTACATGAGAAGATGGATTTGATGACTGTTGCAGTTAGCAATTTTGGACAAACAGTGAATACCTATATAGAAACCACGCAGGAACCAATCCAGGAATTTGCTTTGACAGGGCAAGTTGTGCAGGAGACAAAGGAGGAGGTTGTTGCTGAACCTCAAGTAATAGAAATGGAGCAAGTTGTGCAGAAGACAAAGGAGGAGGTTGTTGCTGAACCTCAAGTAACAGAAATGGAGAGAGGTGCGGCCTTGCAGGAACCTAAGTTGTTGTTTCTGACGACTGAACCTGGAAAAAGTGTTTGGTTTGGAGATGGGAAGTTGGATAGACCCCCCTATGCAGGGATGTTTTGACATTTGCTGAGATAATTAATAACTAGAATACAAAAAAGGAAGGTGTGAGGAGGTCGATGAAACACGTTAATGAAGGATAAAGATTTGGGAATATTTGATTTGGTTTTTAAATTTTTTGTCTGCTTTTGTTTTTGATGTATTGTGTGTTTTGTCTTTCCCTTTTTTCTTTTTATTGACTTGTATTGTTGAATTCCCTTTTTTGTCTATCTTTTTTCCTTTTCCTTTTTCTCTTCTTTGTAATTTTAAATTCTCAGTAAATATCATTTTTTAAAAAAATAAAAAATAGAAGGTCACATGTTCAATCCCTGAGATGTCCAGGTAGGACTACAAGAGACACCTCTCCCACCCCCATTTGAAATCCCAGAGAGCCACTGCCAATCAGGTTAGATGACACTGAGATGGATGGGTCCATGGTCTGATGCAGTATAAGGTGGCTTTTTATGTTCCAATAGTGTGGGAGAAGTTACCCTGATGCCACACTAGTCAAATTCTTTTGTTTAAAATGTTTTTTCCCCTTTCCATTTGGTTTGCAGCATTAGGAAAATCACTGGAAAAATTGTATTCACACACACACACCTCTCAATCTCTCTCCCTTCATCTTTTTCTTCTCCTTTCTGCAGCAGAAATTAAATAACACAATAGAATCTGTCTTTAGATACGTGATCCAATTCCACAGAACAATTCTGCAGTGATCTTTATTCTTTAAATAGTTTGATGTTTTAAATGTGTGTATCCTATTGCTCACAACATTTACCTATGCAAAACAGATCTTTCCTTCTTTTTCCCCTTTCTCAGAGATTATCTCATTAGTTTACTTATCCATTATTTTTGCATTATTGTCACTTGTCTAGATAGCTTTCAGTCCCCTGATATGCAGGATTTGTTTACTGCAACATTTTTAAAAGGATGTCATTTCACCTGATTTCACAAGAGGTGTAATTATTCTTAACAATAAGCTCCTTGTGGTGAAACATGTTTGTTCTACATTTGAAGATCAAAGAGCTAAACAACAGTTTTTGGTTGTTATTTTTAGATAGACATAATTGCGAAAGATAAGAAAAATGAAATAATGAAAAATCCATCTCCAACTGAATGATTTATATGCAGATGATGCATGTAATAATACAGTTGTGGGAATTGTTGACTACTGCTTTGTAGGCCTTTATATGTGCCCCCCCTTCCCTCTGAGTCACAACCCTACCCAGGACACATGCCCTGCTGTCTTTTTTCTGTGCTTGGCTAGAAAGTGTTCTTCAGTTATGACAAGGTCTCTTCCTTTCTTGAATGGAGGTAGGTATTGTCAGGGGTTCAGAAGCAGAGACGCAGAGAAGGGTGGAAACAGAGAGCGAGGGGGAGGAAGCCGAAGGGAGAATGAGTGATGATGACGACCCGAGATCTCCAAGCCTAAGCAGTGAGTCAGAGGACTCCCAAAAGGGAGCCCCAGTGAGCAGAGCAAGGGGGGGATCCGGGGGGACACCCCAGGAGGAAGGGAACAGAGGAGATTCAGAGAGCAGCAGCTGGAAGTCGGGACCCACGCTCAAGACTGAGAGCAGCAGGGAGGAAGGCAGCCAGGCATCGGGTTCCGGAGGCCGTCAGCAGGAGGGAGGGCACGAGTCAGGGGTGGTCACGCCCTCCTCAGAGAGCGAGGCAACGGTCAAGAGGAAAGTAGAGAGTTGGGCGCGCGCGCCAAGTTCAAATGCAGCGGAAGCTGGAGCAGTAAGCAGCCCGGAGAGTGAGCCAGGTCCCAAAGCCCGCCGAAAGGAAGCGGAAGGATCAGGGGGGTCAGCGTCAGAGGAGAGTAGAAGGGAGGAGTCCCAGGGGGGCAGAAGGACCCAGAGACGTAGGGAAAGGCGAAGGAGGTGGAGCAAGGCTAGGGTATTAAGCTGGTGTGCAAGAGGCGGGGACTCAGATGGGTCTACGCCGACCTAGGGCAGAAGGTGTAGAGCTGCACGCTGCAGTTCGGAAATGAAACCTGTAACTCAATAAAGACTCTTTTAAAGTGGACGCTGTGTGGCGTGGTCCTATGTGAGCTGGGACCTGGTAGCAGCTCTGACAGTAAGACCCATCTCTTCAAAGCTTCAGAAACCTGAAACCTCGCAGCGGGAGCAGAAGCCGCTAGGGGAGGAAGAGGGGTGTCTGTAAGCAAGCTCACAAAGGTTAGCAAGATGACGGAAGAACAGAGGATCTCCGCGCTGCAAGAGGCAGTGACCCAGTTGTCCTCAGAGGTATTGGCTTCCAAGAAACGGGAGGAGGAGACTACAGCCGCCTACAGAGACCTACACGCCAGGTTTGAAATGCTTGTTAAGCAAGGGCAACCGGGACCCAGACCGGAGGGCGTGGGATTGGCACGGAGAGCAGGAGGGCTTGTGGCTCACTTCGATGGGACTTTGCAACAGTACCCTAATTTTAGAGCAGACGTAATGTGCGCACTGCAACTGCTGGCAAAAGACTTTAGAGATGAGGAAGAGAAGGTGGGGTTCATATTGTCCCATTTGCATGGGGATGCCAAAGCCTGGCTGCGCAATTTGTGGAGGGATAAAGATCCGGCGCTTCAGAATGCAGATGCCTTTATCAAAGCGATGGATGCGTGTTTTTTGTCTACTATTGATGTGGATCTTGCCAGACGGGAGATTCATGGACTAAAACAAGGGAGGGCGAGCGTCCGGCAGTATCACGCCCGATTTTTTGCGCTGGTCAGTGCTTTAGAATGGGATCGGGATTCGCCCCCTGTCAGAGACCTCTTCTGGGAGGGTCTAAGTTCTGCGGTTAAGGATGAAATTGCAAGGGGGGAGAGGCCCCGAAGCACGCAGGAGGTGGTCCAAAGGGCGCTGACTGTGGGGGTGAGGCTGGAAGAACGTCCATGGTGCAGAGATGAAGGACGTGGAGGGCGCGAAGCAGCGAGAAGTTTCTCTTTCGTTCCGAGGGAAGCAGCGCGTGCGCAATCCACACCTCCGCCAGGAGGGGGAGGGGAACCGATGGAGGTTGGAGGTGCAAGGGCTCAGTCAGCAGCCAGAGCCCTAGCACCGGCAGCAGTGAAAGCGAAGCCTCCTAGAGGGAACAGGAAGTGTTACATCTGCGAGGATCCAGGCCATTTGGCGAAGGAGTGTCCCCGGAGGCTCCACAAGCACACTGCAGCCTCAGCAATGGTGACTGCAGCAACGCAGCAAGGAGAACCACAGCAGGGAAACGACGATGTCTGGCTGGAGACGGAGGCACTGGGGCCCAGCCAGACGCATCTGTGAAGCAGTCCCCAGCGATATTGCAACCCACGGATCCCCTCCCACCCAAACCAGTAGTGCAGCTCACAGCGTCTCTCCAGCTACCCGACGGCGTCACTATCGAAGTGCCGCTTTCTGTGGATTCTGGAAGCAACGCAGACTTTATAGCGCAGAGCTTTGTGGAGCAGCACGCTATACAGCTATTGCCTGCCACTCTGCCCCTGCAAGTCGTCACAGTGGATGGCAGAGAGTTGCTAGGGGGGCAGGTGGTGAAGCAGACGCCACCGATGGTGATGCGCCTTGGCAACCACAGGGAAGTCATCAGTTTTAATGTCACCCAACTGTCGGACACGCCCATTGTGTTGGGCATGAGTTGGCTGGACAGGCACAGTCCGACACTGGCTTGGTACCAGAGACAACTGATCTTCGGCTCCTCTTATTGCGCAGAACACTGCATCCTGCCCCGACGGGAGGGAGAGGAGGAGGAATCACAACTGCAGTTGGGAACGTTGCAAGCGGTCCCCCACAAATACGCGAGCTTTTTGGAGGTCTTCTGCGAGAAGGAGGCGGACAAGCTACCCCCTCACCGGCCATATGACTGCAAGATTGACCTCCTACCGGGGGCGACGCTGCCGAAGGGGCGGCTATACTCCATGTCTGAAGATGAAATGCAGGAACTCAAACAGTTCATCGAGCATAATCTGGAGCGTGGCTTCATCAGAGAGTCCAAGGCAGTGGGGGGCAGTCCCGTTTTCTTCGTGAAAAAGAAAGACACGCCCCAAAAAAGACTCGTTGTGGACTACCGCCTTTTGAACCAGATGACCAAACCGTCTGATTACCCCATGCCCAGGATTGACGACCTCCTCGCGACGGTGCGCAAGGGACGCGTGTTCACCAAGTTGGACCTGCGAGGGGCGTACAATCTCATCCGCATGCGGGAGGGCGATGAGTGGAAGACGGCCATGTTCACACCGCTGGGCACCTACGAATACAGAGTTATGCCCTTTGGATTACAAAATGGCTCTCACTGTTTTCAAGCTTTTATGCATCACGTGTTGGAGGGACTCCTCTACAAGACATGCGTCTGCTTCCTGGATGACATCCTGATTTTCTCTGACTCGCAGCAAGCTCACGACCGAGACGTGAGGGAGGTGCTCAGCAGGTTGCAACAACATAGACTGTACGCCAAGCTGGAGAAGTGCCAGTTCGACACGACGGAGGTGGATTTCCTGGGATACAAGTTGTCGGACAAGGGGATAGCCATGGACAGCACCAAGGTTCGTGCGGTATTGGATTGGAAGAGCCCGCGCAACCGGAAGGAGGTCCAGCGGTTTGTCGGCTTCGCCAACTTCTATCGCAAGTTTATCAAGGGGTTCGCGATGCAGACGGCAGCAATTACGGACACGCTCAGCTCCAAAAAAAAGAAATTCATCTGGACGGAGCAGGCGGAACAGTCCTTTCAAGCGCTCAAGCATCTCTTCGCATCGGAGAAGCAACTGCTGCATATCGACCCCAGTAAACCGTTGAGGGTAGAGACAGACGCGTCAGACAGAGCCGTGGGAGCTGTCCTGCTGCAGCGAGACCCGCAGGGGGTGTGGCGGCCGGGAGCGTTCTACTCCAGAAAGCTCAGCAAGTCGGAGCAGAACTACACCATCTGGGACAGGGAGTTGCTGGCCATTCATGCAGCTTTCAAGGCGTGGAGG
This sequence comes from Podarcis vaucheri, assembly GCF_965113315.1. Lineage (NCBI taxonomy): Eukaryota > Metazoa > Chordata > Lepidosauria > Squamata > Lacertidae > Podarcis > Podarcis vaucheri. The sequence continues at coordinate 14,156,338 of NC_138758.1, read as the reverse complement.
CACTTCCTAATCGGCGCCAAGCACACGGTGCAGGTCTGCACGGACCACAAGAATCTGGAGCACTGGCGCACGGCTCAGTTCCTGAACCAGAGGCAGATACGTTGGGCGGAGTTCTTTGCTGACTTCAATTTCCGAATAGAGTACGTCCCAGGCGACACCAACATCATGGCGGATGCACTGTCCCGAAAACCGCAATACCTAGAAGAGGTGACGCCAGCGGCGGCCATGCACATCTTCGCACCGACGGCGTGGGCGTGTGCCTCAGCTACAGTAGACCTGGATGCGGTGCGACGTGCATTGCGGGACGACTCATTCGCGCAAGACAAGATGGCGGAACTGCTCAGAGGCACGGCTACCACGGACGAGTTCCAGGTGCGGGACGGCTTGCTCCTACGCAAAGGGGCTGTCTATGTACCAGGAGACGACCTTCGCGCCAAGGTACTGCAACAGTTGCACGACGCACCCACGGCCGGTCACTTTGGCACAGAGAAAACGATGGAATTAGTCGCGAGAGACTTCTGGTGGCCCAGGCTGAGAGGGGAGGTCGCGGACTACGTCGCGAGGTGCGACACCTGCCAGAGGGCCAAGCCGGTACACAGACCACCGGCGGGACTGTTAGAACCGCTGCAAACGCCGTTTGAACCGTGGGAGAGGGTGGCCCTGGACTTTGTGACGGATTTACCCAGCTCGAGAGGCAAGACAGCTGTGCTAGTGGTGGTGGACTTGTTCACCAAGATGGCACATTTCATTCCGTGTGCGAAGGTGGCCACGGCGGAACAAACCGCCAAACTGTTCATAGATCACGTGTTCAAAGTGCATGGCCTGCCACGGTCTATCCTGTCCGACCGCGGACGCCAGTTCATCTCGTCTTTCTGGCAGAAGCTGATGGGTTTTCTAAATGTCAAGGTCAATCTGGCATCAGCGAGACACCCGCAGACCAACGGGCAAGCAGAGAGGGTCAATGCCATCATGCAGCAGTACCTGAGATGCTATGCCAATCAACAGCCTGCGACGTGGGTGGATTACCTGCCGCTAGCCGAGTTCGCTTACAACAACACGAAGCACGTGTCCACAGGAGTGACGCCGTTCTTTGCCAACAATGGGAGGCATCCCAGAACCTTCCCGGGACTGGAGAGAGTGGGGGAAGGAGAACCACAGACGGCGGACGCGTTCGCGTCAGAGCTGCAGGCGGTCCACGATCAACTCAGACGGCAGCTGGAGCTAGCTAAGCACGCCTACAAGGTGCAAGCTGACAAGCACAGGCGGGTTGGCGAAGTGATCCAAGTGGGAGACTGGGTCTGGTTGGCAGCCCACGCAGTGCCGACCAGGTCACTTGCCAAGAAGAAGTTGGGGCACAAGCAGATCGGTCCGTACCAAGTCGAAGCGCAGATCAACCCGGTAGCCTTCCGACTGGCGCTGCCGGAGGGTTCCAGAATGCATCCGGTGTTCCACAGGTCGGTGCTCACTCCCTACAAGGCACCTCACAGGTTCCAGGAGCCAGGGACGGCGCCAAGTCCGCTCCGGGAACGGACGGAGACGCGGGGGGTGAAGCACCAGGACCACATCAACGAGGTCACGGAGATTTTGGACTCCAGATGGGGGGAAGAGGGAGTCGAATACCTCTTAGCCAGAGAGGGCACCCGGGCCAGCGCCAATAGCTGGGTACCAGACTACGCTTTGGAGGAACCCCTGCTCAAGGACGAGTTTCATGCCCTCTTCCCACGCAAACCCATGCCAGCGAGCTTCTTCGACGACTGGTTGTTCACACCCACACTTTCTTCCAGCACGTTCCATGGATTCGACTCAGAAGGGGAACCCGCACGGAGCACCCGTTCCCCAGAAGGTTCACTGGCAGGTTCGGCATCAGGCAACTCGTATTGGTGGGACGATCGACCAGAGGAGCAATGGCGCAGGAAGTGGCTGGAGATGCCAGGTCGAGCGACCGACGCAGAGACTGACATGGACGTGTTCGGGGAGGACCTCGGGTTCGAGCACGGCGGTACAGAGATGGAAGAGCAACAAGTCAACGTCGACGACCGCGAGGGGGAAGACTCGGAGGTCTTCAGTTGGCGGCCACCCACGGGGAGCGACCTGTATCCAGCATTCCCTCCCCTGATGATGGAGCACCCAGCACCCACACCTGACAGCGGGGAGGGGGGAAGGGGGGGCTTCGAGGGGGGGATGGATGTCAGGGGTTCAGAAGCAGAGACGCAGAGAAGGGTGGAAACAGAGAGCGAGGGGGAGGAAGCCGAAGGGAGAATGAGTGATGATGACGACCCGAGATCTCCAAGCCTAAGCAGTGAGTCAGAGGACTCCCAAAAGGGAGCCCCAGTGAGCAGAGCAAGGGGGGGATCCGGGGGGACACCCCAGGAGGAAGGGAACAGAGGAGATTCAGAGAGCAGCAGCTGGAAGTCGGGACCCACGCTCAAGACTGAGAGCAGCAGGGAGGAAGGCAGCCAGGCATCGGGTTCCGGAGGCCGTCAGCAGGAGGGAGGGCACGAGTCAGGGGTGGTCACGCCCTCCTCAGAGAGCGAGGCAACGGTCAAGAGGAAAGTAGAGAGTTGGGCGCGCGCGCCAAGTTCAAATGCAGCGGAAGCTGGAGCAGTAAGCAGCCCGGAGAGTGAGCCAGGTCCCAAAGCCCGCCGAAAGGAAGCGGAAGGATCAGGGGGGTCAGCGTCAGAGGAGAGTAGAAGGGAGGAGTCCCAGGGGGGCAGAAGGACCCAGAGACGTAGGGAAAGGCGAAGGAGGTGGAGCAAGGCTAGGGTATTAAGCTGGTGTGCAAGAGGCGGGGACTCAGATGGGTCTACGCCGACCTAGGGCAGAAGGTGTAGAGCTGCACGCTGCAGTTCGGAAATGAAACCTGTAACTCAATAAAGACTCTTTTAAAGTGGACGCTGTGTGGCGTGGTCCTATGTGAGCTGGGACCTGGTAGCAGCTCTGACAGGTATGTATAAATCTCTTTTGCATGGCTGAAACTGCCTAGTTTTGTTTCTGGGCCAATGTGGATTCCAGAACATCAGCTCTTAGGCTAATAATCTTTCTTCACCCCTGCCACAAAGGTTCATAGGAAACCATATCTACTTTATTGGCTGAGTGAACCAATGGGTAGATAAATTGCTAACAGAAATGTATTCCAGGAGATAGTATTAAGTCAGAAGAGATATGCGTGAAATCCCAATTCTGTTATTAACTATTTGGTTACCTCATTCTGATGGTACCGCTCCCTCTCCCTCTCTCTGACACACAAACACACAAAGCCACTTCCAACATAAGGAGGAGGTGGAGTTGTGGGCTTCACGCCCCCAACACGCGCGCGGAGGCTGTTTCCAGCCCCCACATAATCAGGGCCGCGTCATCCCCTGAGCCAGCCAATCGGCTCCGGCGGCATGGCAGCAGCGGGAGGCCCCATTAGCTAAAGTGGTGCTTCAGGTTAAGAACAGTTTCAGGTTAAGTACGGACCTCCGGAACAAATTAAGTACTTAATCCGAGGTACCGCTGTATTGTAATAATGGTTGAAATAAACATTTAGCCAGTCTTTGCCAACCTGCTGCCCCCAAGATTTTATGAAGTAGAACTCCAAATGGCTGCAGCAAGCATGGTTGATGGTCAAGAATGATGGGGAGTTGTAGCCAAAACATCTGGAGCGCACCAAGCTTGGAGAGATTGTCACTGTTTCAAGCAGAAAACACTGCCAATAGTTTGTTTTGTAGTTCATTTTAAATCCAGTGTTTCCTCAGTTTGTTTGTTTATGGTTTTTTTTGATGAGACCAAAATCTTGGTAAAGATTCAACTGCATCTTTTTTTGGGAAGAGGATTCCCTCTCCTCCTCCGCCACTCTCGTCTGATAGCTTTTTATATAATAACAAGGAGTGTGTCGGTTTTCGTTTATTTACAAATCGTTCTTTGTTTTTGTGAAGAGTCATGCTGGTGTTTCTTTAATGGAGAGGCATTTGTCACAAAGGATGAAGGTGCCAAGAAGAAAGGAAAACATTTCTTCTTCCAAGTGATGTAAAAATTGCACACCAAGTATCACTGGCAGGTCACCCAACCAGCTAAAGCTATTGTGGCTTTAACTAAAGGTAAATGGGGGCAGGCAGAATGCATTATTTAAAGTAATTGTTGTTGGTGTATCTAACTGACTGTCTACAACTAAATGAGCAGAAGCAGCTTTCCATTATCCTGTTAACCTGCAACAAAAACTAAGAACGTTGAATAATTAATTCCACAAGCATTTTGGGAACTTGATGCAATGTAAGACATTAGAGCATGTCATAAAGCATTTGTATTTTATAAAATTCCTGTTTTTATGTAAGATGAATGGATGCCATTGCAATGCAATAGATGTGGCCATAGGTCTGAATGCTTAACAACAGACATTGTATTATTCAGTGGTGTCGTTTGATGCCTGTGCAAGTTGCAATCATGCATACAGGTTTCTTCTCTAGTATACTTCTGCAAGAAGGTCAGGCTTTCACAGTTTCAGTGCCAGCAGCCTGAATTAGCTTTTCTTCTTCTTCTTCCTAAGAATGTAAGGAAACTGCCTTATATTGAATCAGAACATTGGTCTATCTAGCTCAGTTTTGTCTACACTGGCTTACACTGACAGTGGCTCTCCAAATTTTCAGACAGAGAACACTCCCTGCCCTATTTGAAGATGCAATTTCTTTGAAATTGTGGACTTGTGGTGTAGGCAATCGTTTTAGCGTGTTCATTCACTCAATAATGTGAATAGAAAAAGATCTAATTAGACCTCCCTCTAGTGCTTTCCTGAAAGAAAGGACAAAAAGAGAGTTGTCCAAAGCAAAGTATTTGTCAGTGACTATAATGAGTTGTTATATTTCTCTGACACTTACACAACACAGATGTCATTCCAATGCCTTTGAAAAGCAGGTTTTCTTCACAGGTGCCCATATTTGTTCTGTCATATTGTGAGAAAAGCAAACATTTTGCAAATTAAACAATCATTTATATGAAACATCACATATTTGGGGTTTTTTTAAGAAGAGGATAAGCTTCAATTTGTTCCAACATCTGGATCTTGTTATTTCAATAGCTTTCCCTCAGTGGTAGAAACATTGTCTAATATGTGCCTTCTGTCATTTTGATTGGTTTAGTTGTTTATCGGACGACAAAAGTCTACTGTGTGGGGCTATACATGAATCTGTACATGAATCTTCAAGATGCTTAAATTGAATCACGTGGCTTTAAAATCTCGAAGAGCAGATGGCTCTCCAATCATTGCAACCTAAAAAAGACAATATGCTTCCTGAGACTATGTAGGCCAAAAGCAGCTATTTGTGTGCTAAATGTTGCAGGAGAAATTAAAAGTGAATATGGAATAAATACGACCAAGAATAGTTCCTGTACATTATTACTTAGATGTATTTTTATTCACTTTATCTGATATAGTTCTTAACCACTCTCTGGGGTACTGCAGGTTGGTGTACAAAATGTGAATAAAATTTGCACAGCATAGAAATATAGTTGAAAACTGACAAATAAAACTTTACAAGATCCAGGACATAAAACCAAACCAAGGCTAAAAACAGAGCAGTGGCCCTCCTCCATGAACAAGGAGAACCTTGTTGGATCAGTTCAAGGACCCATCTCATTCCGCATCACAATCCCATGCACAGCCAGCCAGATATATATGGGAAGCCTGCAGGCCTGTGTATAACTGTGTTCTTCCCACTCAAGATGTTCAGCAATTGCTGTTCAGGGGCATAGTGCTACTAACAGAAGATAGTCATTGTGATTAGTAGCTACTGCTAGCCTTAGTCTTCATGAATTTGTCTGATCTGGCTTTACCAAGCAGGTGGCTATATTGTACCACTACTGTATTTTCTATGGCCCACAAGTTATATTCACATTTTGTACAGGTGGTGGATATGTTTTGCTTCTGCTGTCAGAGAGGCACTAGGTCTTGGAATCAGGGGCATAGGAAGAGGGCGGTGGGGGGCAGGCCGCCCTGTGTGCCCTCACTGAGGGTGGTGACATTTGGCATGCCACCCACCCGCAACTCCCAAGTCTGCCCCAAGCCGTCGGAGTAAGGGGGAAGCTGTGCCGCTTTGCCGGCAACATTCCCCCTTCCCCCTTTATTTTGAGAGCTTGAGGGAGGCTTGGGAGTCGTGGGTGGGCGGTGCACCAAATTTCCACCATTGGCAGCTCGCTCCACCCCCAGCTGCAGGGCGCGTGCAGGCACCCAAGCGGCTATCCCATGCTTGGGAGGGCACCCTCCACACCATACTCACCTCGGGAGCACGCCCACCCTGGGCAGCGCAGGTATATGCTCTGCCGCTGCTTGGAATATTAGTTTTCGGGAATCACAAGGGGGGGGGGAGTGCTGTTGCACTGGAGGCTTTCCATAAGCATCCCGTTGGCTCCTGTGGCTATAAAATGCCAGATTAGATGGGTCTTTGGCCTGATCCTGCAGAATTATTTTGATGATCCTATGTTTCCCCTAAAAGTCATGTGTTGGAGAAAAAGCTCTTAAGAGGGGAAACTAAACAAAGTATATCTGACTGTCTGCTTCAGGCCAGCTCCCAACATATGGAGGTTGAGAAGTTTATCCCTTACAGGGCTAGAAGTCCCAATACCATTAAGAAACTACAGTTTCCAAGATTCTTTGGGGAGATATGTTATTTAAATGGGCTTTAAATGTATAGTGTACATATGGCCAGTATCTGCAGGAAGCCCTCTCCTGTGGAAAGAAGTTATCAGTTAGATAAACATGGGGTAAGAGGATATTTTAGGTATCCTTTGGACCTCAAAACAGGACTTTCCTGGAGGTAAACCGAACACCAGAAGTGGGGGGGGGGGAATAGGGAAGTTAGCCCAACGAAAAGTAAACTGAAGCAATTTACATCCAAGCAAAGATCCAAACTCTCCCAGTATTCCAATCACAAGGAATTAGCTCCGATAGCAATAAACAGCCCCCCCCCCTCTAAGCCTTGCGAAATACTTCCCTGGCTTCTGCAGACAGCAAGGAGGTTAGACCTGTTGACTCGCGACGGGACGACAAAAAGTGAGGGCTGGAGGCGGGCACCGCAGCAATTTAGGCTGCAGTACACGCCCCCTTGAAGGTTGGGTGCCTGGCCGAGGGCGTGGGCGCCAGCCAGGTGGGTGGGAGGCAGGGGCAAACGCCCCCTGCTTGAGGCGGAGTCCGGCTCCCGGCCACAACCACTCCCCTCTCTTGCAGGGAGGAGAGTCTTTGCAGAAACACACACACACACACACAAAATGGACTCACTGGCAGGATTTAAGTAAACAGTTACAATTTTATTTACATAAAACAAGGAATATAACACTGTGATAGCATAATATTGTATATAAACAGCAGAACATATCATCTGATGTAATAAACCAGAAATGGAAGCTGAGGGAAGTCAACGGGGGTGGGGGGGGAGATGAAAAACCAATGTTTAGTATTGATATTGGATATTTGTTTTGAAAATGGAAAATCAATAAAATCTTTAACAACAACAAAAAGTACATTGGCCCATCTAACTCAGTATTTCAACACTGATTGGCGATGGTTCTCCTGGGTTTCAGGAAGAGGATGCTTTGGAGATATTGGGAATTGAACCTGTGGCCTTCTGGATGCAGAACAGCTGCTCTACAATTAAGTTATGGATCATCCATAGATTTAAGTTGCTTAAACCACCACTTCCCACAGGCTTTGGTACTGGTAACAATAAGCTCCTGAAGCAGGTATTTAATTCTTTAAGACTCATATTATTACTAATCATACTGTTAATGTACCATGTAGTTTCGATCCTGCCTCTCAAACAAGCTTTGATAATATTGCTTTTAAAAAGGTAAAGGTACCCCTGACCGTTAGCTCCAGTCGCGGAAGACACTGGGGTTGTGCGCTCATCTCACTCTATAGGCTGAGGGAGCTGGTGTTTGTCCACAGACAGCTTTCGGATCATGTGGCCAGCATGACTAAGCCGCTTCTGGTGAACCAGAGCAGCTCACGGAAATGCTGTTTACCTTTCCGCTGGAGTAGTACCTATTTATCTACTTGCACTTAACGTGTTTTTGAACTGCTAGGTGGGCAGGAGCTGGGACTGAATAATTTTTTTTTTAAAAAAAAGATTTTTATTGGTTTTACAAAAATTTTTGAAACAATACAAACATATAAAAAGACATACAAACACGTACAATTTCATAACCTTATCTTCATAAACCTTGTTTCTCGGACTCCCCCATACCTCCCCTTTCTGCATCCCAATGTCCAAAATTTTCCAGCAACTTCTAGTGATTCTGTCCAGGATATGTCTAACTTATCTTTCCTTCAGTCTATTTTTATATCGCTGTAGCCCTTTCATTCTCAAAGCCTTGACATTTGGAGCTGGGACTGAATAATGGGAGCTCACCCCGTCGTAGGGATTCAAACTGCCAACCTTCCGATCGGCAAGCCCTAGGCTCTGTGGTTTAGACCACAGCACCACCTGCATCCCAATATTGCTTTTACCCATATAAAAATGATGCAAATAAAATTGATAGCTGAATTGAAACATGGATTAAAACACATCTGATTAAACAATCAAATGGAATTTAATCAGGTTGAAGCAAACACCCACAAATCACCGGTGGAAAGAACTAGAATGGTTCTTAGAAGACACAGACATTCATACAGGGAGAGGACTGGTATTTTTGAGGAATAAGTATTGAAAGTCACAGGGGACAGAATAGCTGTAAGATCTCCTTGCATACACAGCAGTAACCCAGATTCCAAGACATTGAAAAACATGAATAATGGAGCAATTTGCACATGCAAGAATAATACTTATTAGTCAACTGAATGCAAGGCCTGAAGTTAGGTCACAGGGGTCTGCAGCTGGCCATTTTCTCACAAAGAAGCCAGATACTGTAATAATAATAACACAACCACCAAGCTGAATTACACCTTAAGCACTCAATTGCACCACTTACAGCGTTATCTGTTATTTCTTGAACATTCACAGCAGGCGGCTGGTAGCACATGCAGCAGGCGGAGGAATGGGACTCGAATTGTCTTTAAGAAATGTCGCATATTAACTAAAGGCTTTGAAGGCTCAGCTTAACTTCTGTTTGCTGCCATTGAATGTATTTCCTCGTTAAGTCTCCAGATGTACAACTTATTTCACAAGAAGCCTGCTCATCGCTTTAACTTCCAGCTCTGCAAAGATACATTTCAGCGGAAGATGGGTAAAGATGGCTTGACCATCTGCTTTTGCTACTGAGCAATGTTGAGTTAGATGGAAATTCTAAAAAGCTGGGGGGAAAGGAGACTGCAATCTGCTCAATCCACTTGGGTTTATCAGACCTATGCAAGACTGATGAAGGTCTTCCAGAGGTTATACAGATATACAGATAAGATGCAGATATTTTTTGAAGGCACTGCAGTGCTGATAGCTTAGTCCCCTCCACCAGATGGCTGCCCATGTGGTATAGCACAAGAGCTGGAGAGGACAAATTCTAACCCTGCTGGGGATTCAGGAAAACAAGGATGAGCTCAGCCTTTCTTTGTCCACCCAAAAGAAGCAGAAAAGGGGAAAATTGTAGATCCCAAAATCCTCCATGGAAATATTGTACTCAGGTTCTGTCAGGTCCAGCTAAGACTCAAACCAAATGCCTTCTTGTCTGTATGCAAGTGCCCCAGTTGCTAGGAGTCATGAGTTGGAGAAAGTTATTGCCTCCTGTTCTGATTGTGACCTTCCCATAGGTATCTGGTTCGGCACCGTAGGAACAGAATTCTGGACTAGATGGGTCATTTGTCTGCTCTATCAGTGTTGTTCTTATGAACAGAGGGCAGGTAAAGAACAATTCTGCCTTTCAAGAAGGGCTGCCCCTAAGCCCTACCTGGGGATGCCAGGAAGTAAACCTGGGACCTTTTGTATGCAAAACAGATTTGATTCCACTGAGCTATGGCCCTTTTCCTGTTTAGACTGAAAAGAAAAATAAAGAAAACAAGTGTTAGACAAGCACTGTAAACTTTGCACTGTTGCTGCCTGCCCGATATTAATAGAGAGGGAATTTCTGAGGAAAGACACTACACTATATTTTAAGAAGTATGTACCATGACTTCAATGGAATTTACTTTCAGGAATATAAGATTGCCATTTGAGATGGAATGACAAAAAACAGATAGATCACTTCATACCCACTGTACAGCAATTTGCACTGGCTTGAAGAAACAGCTTGATGTAAATAAATATTATCCTGCATTTCCTCCCTTGCTTCTTGCAACTAAAAGGGAAAATAAAAAATCTCTGTTTCCCTACAGCTCTCTTATTGCTTTAGAATGACCTGGCTGGCACCATAGTTGCAAAGCACTGTTTTAATATTTAATAATAAGGGCAGGGTGCACGCATGCACACACACACACACACACACACCAACTTGAAATATATATTTAATGCTTGGACCTACTTGGACATTTCTTGTAAAGAATAGTTAATGGCTGGGGCACTTTAGTTGATGTTGCAGAATTTTAAAACATGAAGAATGGCATAAGTACCATTGTCTGAATAATACAGTCATTTCCGCGTACATAAATGTCATTGTTTCTTTGTCAGGCTGCATCAAGTCTAGCGAAACATGATGTGCTTTTAACTACTAAGAGAGATTTAAAAGACTCTTACACTGGCTATTCCTCATGCCATAGGTTATTGCTAAATGACAAAGAAAGCTACAAGACCAGCAATCAGATTGGCCAGAAAGAGAGATGGAGTCTCCTTAATCAAAAGGCCTAACCACTGTTTCAGGGGAGCTGGCTATTTCCACTGTAACGGATGGCAACACAACAATTAATATTGTAGTTCCTTTAACTTTACTTAATTAGGCTTCAGGCAGACGTGAACTAAGATTAAGCACAGAGGTCATGATCTAAGGAGATAGCTGATGCCAAGTCATCCAATTTAACTACCTTAGAGGAGCAGCAATTGTCCCAGCTCTCAGGAAATAGGGATGCATACACACCATTTAAGTATATTCCCTCCCCCAAGAAATAATTTGAGCTGTGGTTCATTAAAAATGATGGGAATTGTAGCTCTGGGAGCTCAGTTCCAAATATTCTTTAAGACAGATGTGCTCTAAATGGATGGTGTTGGTGCACTGTGCAGCCCAGTTCTTGAGGCTTCCCTAAAGGCCTTTGGCTGGCCACTGGGATTAAAAACCATGAGTGTAGATCTGGCCTAGGCAATCCTTTGCTGTTCTTATATTCTTACACTGTTACAGTGGGAAGTTTGGTTAGAGTACAGATTCTGTCTATACCAGGGATGGGGAACTTCAGGTCCAAATGCAGGCCAAAGTAAATAACAATAGCATAACAGAACACAATAGAACATCATAAACACAGCATAAACAATATCAAATGATTAACAAATCATCAATAAAACAATTGCAATCTATAAAACACTATTGAAAAAAGCAACTAAAAATAAGCTAAACATCACTATTGCAGCAAAAGTCATATTATACAGGTAACAGATTAATATGGCATTTAAAATCTATAAAGCCATTTTAACAACATTAAATAACAGTAACTAAAACAAAAAAGGTACTGTTAAGTCCATATGCATGCAGAAAGAAACCTAAAGAAAGACTGTAGCCGACTAGACTATTTTATGCTAAACTAAAACACTTCATTCTTGTTGGGGACCAGGATACCTGCAAGGATCACATCTCTCCCTTCTGACCTGAGCGTTCTGCAGAGGCCATCTTGGTAGTTCCACTATCTGAGGCAGGATTAGAGTCTTTCTCTGTTGGCCTGCTTCTTATGGAATTGCTTTCCCTTGGAGCTCTGACAAACACCAATGAAGATGATATTTGGGGCATGTGTGAAATTAATTAACGGTGCTCTTTGGGCCACTAGTCACATTTCATTTCTATTATTGTTTTTTATACTGTTTTATTGATTTTTTTTAAAAAATGATTGTACACTGCAGAATATCAATACTGAGAGAGAGAGAACAAATATGAGGGTCGCTCATTAAAGATTTCCCCTGTCCCACTTCCAGTTATCATAGGAAGATGAAATTGCACATATATTATGATGCATCTCTTCATAGGTAACGTGGTAATTTGTAGCTCTGAACTCCTAACAGTTTATCTGTTACTAGTTCTAATGTGGAGTAACGTCTGATAATGGAACCAGTTGAAGCAGAGTGGTCATCAGCTTCCTGTACTTGAAAGGGTGCACACCATGGGAGATGTTCAATGAGATGAAAGGGACTTATGGGGAAGATGCCCCATCGTATGATGAAGTCATGCACAGGCATCATCAGTTCAGGTGTGGTCAGACTTTGGTGGAACGGCTCCTGTTTGGGAGGATTGCCACATAACCGTTCACCAACTAGGTGCAGATGTCAGGATCAGTGTGGGCTCTGTAGAAAAAATCACCCATGACCATTTGCACATGGGAAAGGTATCCACACGGTGGGTTTCCTGGCTGCTGATGCCTTTCCAGAAGCAGGAACGAGTTGCATGTTCACAGGCTCTTTTGGCCATGTGTCACAAAAACCATGATGACTTCTTCGCCAGACTAATTACTCAGGAGGAAACATGGGTCTATCATTATGACCCAGAGACTAAATCCCAGTCTAAACAATAGAAGCACTCTGCCTCACTACCTCCAAAGAAGGCACGTGTCCAACCATCAGTGGGCAAGTTCATGCTTACGGTCTTTTGGGACCAGCGTGGAGTAGTGATGATGGACTTCCTGGCAAAGGGTACCACAATTACCAGGACATACTATGCTTCACTGCTGTAGAAATTGTGGAAGGCCATCAAAATCGATAGGCGTGGTATGCTGACCAAAGGTGTCTGTCTCCTGCAGGATAATGCCCGAATTCACAACTCACATGTTGCTCAGACGGAAGCATGGTCCTGTGCCTATGAAATCTTTCCTCACCCCCTTATTCTCCCAACCTCGCACCATCAGGCTTCCACCTCTTTCCAACCATTAAGTTATTTTTGAAAGGCAAGCTTTTTCCAGACGATGAAATGCTGATTTCCAGATGATGAAATGCTGATGAAAGTCAAGTCGTGGCTTCTGACACAACCTGCCAACTTCTACAGATGAGGTCTCCACAACTGCATAAAGCGATCGGAGAAGTGTGTGACTTTTGCTGGTAGCTATGTAGAGATGGACTAATAACTGTGCCAAGTTTCGTTTGTCTCAGTCCACGGGAAGTACCGTATGTCAGGGGAAATCTTTCATGAACGTCCTTCATATTTCCAGAACAGGACTAGAACCTACAGCCACACAGAGTGCTAAGTATAGTCAATAAATGCTTCACCAGTCTTAGCATTTAGATTGTACAGTCAGATATGATTCTGGTTGGATTAGGACTATTTTGCACAAAGTTTGCAGGGATGTTAGATAATGTTGGTTATTTCTTATTTATTCTGATTTGTCTGCAGGAAAATAGAGGAGGTTGCATCAATCAAATGTTTTCCCACATTTATCAGTACATTTCCCCATCACTTTCCTTGTAGCAAAAAGTCAGATAAGGGTGGGAGGGTGTGTGCATGAAAGCAGGTTTGTTGTGCAATACTGCATAATTAAATACATCTTTAACAGTAGAAACTGAATTTGCTGGTACATAAGGCTGCAGTAAGACAGCACTTTATTCCATCTTCCAGACATTTACTTACCTTTTAATTTCCACATTTAAATACCATGACCCTGCAATCGTCATCCAAGACCCTTCTTAGTTTGACTCCTCCAAAAGGCTTCCAGAGAGTGACAACACAAGAATGGGCAATTTTCTTTGGTGGCTCCGTTTCTGGAATGCTCTCCCTAGGGAGGCTCACCTGGCACCTTCATTTCATTTACTGAGGCACCAGGCAAAACATTTATCTTTAATGAAGTCTTTGGCCAATTAGCAGTAAGGCCTACAAGGCCTACACAATCATTCAAGCCTAAGGCTGCTAACTGTTAACAGCAAACTGCTAAGTCACTGTGACTCGTGACTCATTTTGGGTGATGACTCGTTCTCCCTATAAAAAGTAGCCAGACTCTCTATGGGTCTCAGTCAGAGAGCTGTATGGATTGTGAATGGAGTAGTCTGCGGAATTGTGCTATTGTTGTAGCTATGAAAAGCTAAGGCAGACAGAGTGGCTCCAGGACTCTAGTGAATCACTAACTAAGACTATTCCTCTCTGTGAAGAGTCAGATAGCTGCTATGAACACTCTGTGTATGCTCTTTAACTATGCTATTTCTGAACAACTTTCTTTTCTTTAGTAAAGTTTTATTCTGTTTATGAAGAAGACTGTGTGATTAATTTATCATTGCACTACACTTTATTGGCATGTTTTTGTTTTATTGTGTATTTTGTGTTCTCATTTTGTATTTTTATTTTGTGCAATACCATGTTGTGTAAGCCACTTCTGGAAATCCAGTGGAATCTAGCAAAACTTTGCACTCACTTCATGTTAATTGTTTCTAGAGGCGGTGATGGGTGTGGGAGAGGAATCCATTTGCAACCCCCAAGTGTTGCACAGTACTTTCGTGTGTGTGCCAAATTTGGAGCAGCATCCTGGTATACAGTTCTTTCCCGCCATTTAAAACTTAGAATGGCATTGCTGTATATCAAAAAGGCACAGTTCCATAAGACAACAAAGTACTGTAGTGTAAAAAATAATGTTAGAAATTGGGACAGAATAAACTGGAATGCTAACATTGTAATCAGTAAAACTAGTGCAATATACCCAAACCTTGAATACAGCCTAACTAAATCTCACCCAAATATAGCAACAATTTGGAAGCATTCTTAATAGATGTAAGAAGACCAATGAACCAATGATTCTCTTGGACAAATGCATGCTAGAGTTTTTGTTTGTTTGTTTGTTTGTTGTTTGTTTGTTTAAAAATGCATAGTGTTTTCTTTCCAAAGAAACACTGGTGAATAGAAGCTAGCAGGAATTTGCATTGTGGCCATAGCTCCTTCTGCCCCTAACTTGAGCTTGTTCTCTTTTTTTCTCTTAACTTCTAATCATTTTATTTAGACTCTCAATGATTCCCATAATGCATCTGTGATGCCCAGGAGCAAAGTAGGTCTATAATGAACATCTCATTTTATTTTATATATTCAAGCTTTGAACATTTTTCAGTGGCTGGCTTACGTGTCTCACATTCAAATGTGATTTGGCAAGAAGAAGAAAAGGTCTAGGAAATTCTGTTTGTCTGGAGAAGGGCTGCTGTCTTATTTCCAGAAAATAAAGATAGATTCTTATTGGGAAGTCTTACCATACTGGAGTCCCCATAAGATGCATTTGCTTTGCCAGTTTTGCATGGCAAGGCTTTCATTTGAATGTTCTCCCTACATGGTAAGTCATTGGAGAGAGCTCTTGAAATCTAAAGCTTTGCCTATCCATATTTCTGATAAAATGTAAGATGGAAGTAAAAGACCTTCATATTCATTCAGGGCTGACCGTTAAAAGGCAATGGGTTGTTAAAGAAACAAGTGTAATTCTGGTAACTTGTAGAATAGACTCTGTTATGTTGCAAACCCTAACCTCATTTGACTCTAGACTAAAGAAAAACCAAACTTCAGTGCTGCTGCTTTCTTAGGACCAGTTATAACCTCTGACTTTTGTGAAAGGCACCTCTTCCATTTAAGGGGCATAGCCCCTTAAGGGGCATAGTTCCAGAGCCCCAGCAATTGTTTATTCAGATAGAAAAGAAGAAACCCTGGTTGCACCTGGGCTCCCCTGATAGAGTCTTGGGAGTCAGAGGACAAAAATGCAACATCCTTGGGTCAGAGGACTGAAACTCATCTTATGCACATGCTTCCAGGGCTGAAACTGATTGAAATTCTATTTAGGACTCAGAATCCTTGCTGTCATCCCCTGAAGAAGGAGGATTCAATCCTTGGGTTCTAATAGACTGTTGTAATGGGGCTGCCTCTGCGAACTACTCAGAATTTTTAGTATGTTCAAAGTACAGTCACAGGATGGGACCAGCTGAAGGATACACTTAATGACAATTTTTAAGCAACTGGAATGGCTACTGGTTCAGAGCACGATTCAAAATGCAAGTGCTTAATTCTAAAGTTCTAAGAAGCCAAAGGTATCTAAAGGACCACCTTCTTTGTATTGAACATAGTCATTCCTTCAAATAAATGACCATTTTTATGGACAACAAAGCAATTTTATATTTTCCTTCAGGGTGAATGTAACACAGTTGTCTTAAGAAAATAAGGATCCAGGTTATATTGAAAAGCCACATGTCCTACTTTGCTACGGAATCTCCTCTATTTGAAGGGTTCAATACAAATTTAAAGATCAGTAATCCTAAGAAGGGAGAGCGGGGGCTTTCAAGTTATATTTCAGAAGTTGGCACCTAGACAACTGAGTGAGTGAGCACAATCACTATCTGCTCATAGTCTTCCCCACCATGGTGAGATGTACCCCACTCATATTTAAATGGTTTCTTCATTTGTATGCACAGACACACCAGTATGCAGGCACATTTCTTCCTTTTTTAGTGATGCATAGGTGGCCACACACCTATTTAATGCATTGTGCTCCACTCTGATTTGCCGTAGAGTCCCAGGTCTCAGAAGATTAGTCTTTCCTAGAACTTAGGGTTTGAGAAACTGGATGCTGGACAGCATAGAACTTGGATGGCATCTAGCAGTACTGGCAGGAGCAAACCTAGCCTTTTGACCCTTTTCAGATTTAACTTTCATGGGTGCCAGGGGATATGATAAACTCTTGTATTATCCGCCCTCTTTCTACTCTCATAGAATTGTAGAGTGGGAAGGGACTCCGAGGGTCTGAGTCCAACTCTCTGCAATGCAGGAATTCTGCCCACAGCTATCCCCAGGAACTCTTGTGGCTAAGGGGTAGGTAAAACTCACAGGAATCATGAGTAGTTTTGATGCTGCCAGCTTCACTCCTCAGAATGTTTCTAGGCATGCAAAACAAGCAAACAAACCAATCAACCAACCATTCTACGACATGTCCAGGTTCCCCCTCCACTAGTTGGTTTGGGGTTTCAAAACCTCATTCTATTTGTTCCCGGTGGTATGCCATCATCATGGAGGGGTCATGTCAGGGTGGCCCTTGGAGGCAGGACTTCTGGGATCAGATGTCATGTGCCATCATCAATCAAACTCTAGGGGGAGTGGCATAAGCATTTGACAGACGTATTATTCATATAGGACTTTCTCATTCCTCTGTTTGGTCTGAGAATGTACTTATAGCACATCAAATGCTCCTTTGCCATTGCTCATTGAAGGGGAATATTGGTGGTTGGGGATAAGACGCCTTTCAGAGAAGATAGCCTGCCATTGCCAATCTTCTTAATGAGAGATGCCAGATCAGCTCACAAAGAACCTCAAGTCTCCCTGGAAGAGCTTGAAAAATAAGCATATCACAAATAAATGCTCCTCTACAATCCTGTGCTTCTCTACCATAAGCTGTGTGTTGCACCAGACATGTCATGAAATTAAAGGAGCAATGGTGTCATAGGTGGTTTGCTGAACTGATCTTCAGCTCTGTATTCTATTAAAACATTTTTTAAAATGTATCTACTTTTGAACCAGCTCTTGACATAATGTGGGATGATTCCTTCTTCTATGGCATCGGGGGTAGAATAGCCAGCAGAAAGTGTGGTCCTACTCCCACAGAGATACGCGTGAGCACAATCAATAAAAATCTATTTTAGCACTTAACTAGGGCATGGCACAAAGCAAAACTGTTTATCCCTCCCCTCTCCTACATTGTGCTGTTTACAAAGTGAAAAGACATTGTCATGTTTCATTATATCAGTACTAGAGCTTAGGGATCCTTTTTTATGAGCCTAGATGCAAGTTATAGGGGCATTTTATGTAGAAGAGAAGGACTTCTAGCGTTTGGGGAATCCTAGAGAAAGGCTTGATTGAAAGCATGAAGATTAATAGTTTAGGCAGCTGGAAGCTGCCTGCCTGAAACTAAGATCAAAGAGAGAATCCAGGCAATACCATGATTGTGATATTTATTAATATCTATCATATTTGCTGGTGCTGATTTTGATTTTTAAAACACTGCCTATAACCAGGGTACTTGAAAAAGCACCTGTTTCCATATGCCCCTGACCATATGTTAAGCCTTCAGCAGGTCACCTTCTGTAGCTGTCTCCACCATTTATGTATTTTCAAACAAGAAATGTAGCATTCCTCTCCCCCCCCCACCCCCATACATAAGTCCTTATGTAGAGAAAGGGAGGGAGGATAATGTTATTGAAACATGACCCTGTGGGCCTGCCTGGCAATTTGTCCATCTTTGCATCCCATTGCTTCAAGTAGCCTCCAAAAATGCCACTTTCCAGCAAATGGTTTCTCTTTTAAAGTGTTTTCTTGCTGGATACACCACAAGACTCTTCACGCTGGGAAAAATACTGGTCTCCTGGGGCTGTGGACATTTATATTCAGAACCAGATGGCATATTGGAAGGAATACAAATCATCCCCAACTCTTTGTGTTGTGACATTTCAGACATTGGAGGGGGGGAATTAGAATCCATCCCTTTTAAAGGTGTAGCTCTGTCTGTGAACTCTGATAGCTCTGTGGAGTAAGAGCTTTTCCTTAACTACTAGCTCATGACATTTCTTCTCCCGCTCCCTCCCTTCTCTCTTTGGAACCTTTAAATTCTATCTGTAAATTCAAACACTGCTATCCATTTGCTGAAAGGGGGTAAAACTGATAGCAAGAAGTGATTCTAGGCTAGTCTCACAAAATAGCTGCACAACCATTTGGAAGGCTCCAGATTTCCCAGACTTGACTAAAAGAGTATTCACTTACTCAAACCATCTTTTACTTACTTGCTTACTTAGTTATTAAATATCCCATCACAAAGGAACCCAGGGCAGCAAGGGCATCAGCTTTAAAACAATACAATCAAAATTAAATAACGTATCTAAAAATATGTAAAATCTATCACATAATCTCCCAACTTAGAAAAATGTCAGTGTTGCCAGCAACAGGGACTTTCAGGCTTCAGATACCTGGGGATTCTTTCTGGCCATGCTAGCTATGTGTAATAATAACTAGTGGGGGTGGGGGGTTATTTTTTTCTTGGATTTTAATGTGAGCCTACCTAATTCATACTTCCTGAATCAACACTTGAACTGAAATAAATCATTCCTTCCAAATTTATACTTCTCCCAATTTGACAATTATCTTCTCCACTCTCACAAAAACATATAAAAGCTAAATGTTAGGGGGATGTGTACACAAATATGCTTATATTAATGAAGATAATGTATAAGGATCTATATATCAGACAAAACTGCATTCAAAAAGAAAAAAGCGCATATTGGGTGAGATGCACTCGCATGAATTTTCACGCACACCTCTCAAAAAGAATAATATCACAAACTGATATGGCAATGGGGTGAGCTGAATGGAAGATTGGAAAAATGAGAACCCGATTTTGACAGATTTGTCCATCTCTAATAATGTCCCTGTTGTGACACCATTAGCACATTGTTACTCCCAAGTTCATCTTATATACCTTTTGGATTTGGATTTCTTCATAAGAAAAAGCATGGGTTTGGAATTCATGGCCCCTATAACTTTGTTGCAGGCAGAATTCAAAGTGAAATCCCCTTGCAACAGCCATCTCAGACAACGAGCAAGCAAGCAAACAAACAAAAATCTCAGTTGCAAAGGAAGGAAGGAAGGAAACTCAAATGTGAAAACTAGTTACAGTGGTGCCTCGCAAGACGAAATTAATCTGTTCCGCGAGTCTCTTCGTCTTGCGGTTTTTTCGTCTTGCAAAGCACGGCTATTAGCGGCTTAGCGGCTATTAACGGCTTAGTGGCTTAGCGGCTATTAACGGCTTAGCGGCTTTAAGAAAAAGGAAACGAACTCGCAAGACATTTCGTCTTGTGAAGCAAGCCCATAGGGAAATTCGTCTTGCAGAACGACTCAAAAAACGGAAAACTCTTTCGTCTTGCGCGTTTTTCGTCTAGCGAGGCATTCGTCTTGTGAGGTACCACTGTAGTTACTTAGTTAGTATACTGCCCTTCACCCATAGATCTCAGGGTAGTAGAGCAGAAGGGAAGCTGGACCAGAAGGAGCCTTTCTCTGTTATGCTAAGTTTTAACTCCCCACACCTTTTTAAAGTTTACATAGAATGATTACACAGGGGAGCATTAAAAATGGCGTTTTCCTTCCTGTCATCCAAGCTGATACCACCTTATACTACCATCACCCACTGCATGTATTGATGAGTTCCGAGCTGGTGCTTAATGAGAGGTGGCATCAGATTTCCACTGAATTTGCATGTTAAGATCTATAGGCATACATGCATATTTTGAAATTATTTAAACAGAAATGCAGCGCACATCACCATAGAAGGGAGGACTGTGACCTGTTGACCTGTGTGCCTGCTCAGTATGTTGTCAGCTGCCAGCTGTTGATGGGCAAGTTCAAGGACCTCTACTCTCCCTACAGCCATTTACCTTTAAACTGGACATGAACCAGACAGCCCTCTATTTAACCACTTCAAAGACAGAACTGTCCTCTGACAGCCCTTCAAAGAGACAACTGTAAAGAAAGATGCATGACCACCGTATTTCATACCCTCACAACCGGTAAATCCGAAAGGGTCCTAATCTATTCTATTCATCTGAATGTTAAATGAAGCCTAGCCAATCAATCCCCCTGCCTGTTTATTCACAGAAGATTGTGTGCTGTACCCAAGGCTCGTGCATTAGCAGATGGGTGAGCTTTAATGTTGAGCAACAGAAGAATCCCGCACAACAGTTGCGCTAGCAGAAACTCATCATGCAATCTGTGGTGCATCATACATCTAAAGCACATTAAAAGAACACAACTTTCCCACAGAATCTTGGGAACCATAGTTTACCCTTCCTGGCACTGCAATTCCCAGCACCCTTAACAAACTACAGTTCCCAGGATTCTTCGAGGGGCATTGTGTGATTAATGTGTGCTTTAAATATACTGTATGCATGCAGGCAAAGTTACCAGAAACCTGCTTATGCATTGCTTGTGCAACAACAGTCCACTGGTGCAGAACATTTCACCAGCAGAAGTATACTTCAGCATAGCATTACTTCGGATACATTGATTTTATTTGCTGTGGAGAGAGAGAGAGAGAGAGAGAGAGAGAGAGGAAAGAATAATAGTTGAATGAAATTATCTCATTTATTCCTATTAAGCAGCCTCTTGTAATTTCCTTCTCATAACCATTTAACTGACCACTGAGTGGCAACAGAAATCCCCCAACAGATGGTGATAATTCCTTGATGGCTCTGCGGGGATATGGGCCACCTGCTTGAGATTGGGGCAATGTTTGATATTAAGGCTTGAAATGTGCCCATTGGGCTGAAAGGAGTTGTCCTTGTGGTCTGCAGTGGGAATGATATTTTCCCAGGCAGTATGTTGCAATTCCTTACTGTGAAGTTTTCCCATTTTTTGCAGAGCTGCCCATACACGCTCTGCCAGAAAGCACAAGCATCACAGCGTGAAGGATATCAAGAAATGGAAAGGAAAACAGAAGCGAACAAGATTGAGAGTCCACCATATGAGCAAAGAAAAATGCACTTTCAATACAGAAAACAAGGGGGATGTAAGGGGAAGAGATGCATTGCAATCTCTGGTTCGAAGATGGGGGGCGAGGGGGGAGTGAGCAGCCACAAGAGGAAACTATGTTGCACAGCCAGGATATTAATTTCTCTTCTAGGTTATTTGTTGTCATTCGTATTAACAGAGCCCAGCTGTGATGGTTATGTGGAAAATGCACAGAGTGCTCCTCCAGCTCACCCCAGAATGCTAGAAAAATGGCAAGACTCAACATTCAAACCTCGAAAAATAGAAACAAAACAACAACAGGATACCTTCACATCCTCACTTAGTCTGAAGTTTGCTCATGGGAAAGGCAAGGTCTGTCAACCTAAGTGTGGTCCTGTGAGAGTGCCTGGAGGCGGTTGGAGGATGGATGGCGGCTAACAGATTGAGGTTGAATCCTTACAAGACAGAAGTACAGTGGTACCTCAGGTTAAGTACTTAATTTGTTCCAGAGGTCCGTTCTTAACCTAAAACTGTTCTTAATCTGAAGCACCACTTTAGTTAATGGGGCCTCGCACTGCTGCTGTGCCGCCACTGCACGATTTCTGTTCTCATCCTGAAGCAAAGTTCTTAACCTGAGGTACTATTTCTGGGTTAGTGGAGTCTGTAACCTGAAGCGTATGTAATCTGAAGCGTATGTAACCCGAGGTACCAGTGTACTGTTTTGGGGGGACAGGGGCGGACGGGTGTGGGGAACTCCCTGGTTCTGAATGGGGTAACTGTGCCCCTGAAGGACCAGGTGCGCAGCCTGGGAGTCATTTTGGACTCACAGCTGCCCATGGAGGCACAGGTTAATTCTGTGTCCAGGGCGGCTATCTACCAGCTCCATCTGGTACGCAGGCTGAGACTCTACCTGCCTGAGGACTGTCTTGCCAGAGTGGGGCATGCTCTAGTTATCTCCCGCTTGGACTACTACAATGTGCTCTACGTGGGCTACCTTTGAAGGTGACCCAAAAACTACAACTAATCCTGAATGTGGCAGCTAGACTGGTGACTGGGAGCAGCTGCTGAGGCCACATAACACCGGTCCTGAAAGATCTACATTGGGACTCAGTATACTTGAAGGAGTGTCTCCACCCCCATCGTTCAGCCCGGACACTGAGATCCAGTGCCGAGGGCCTTCTTGTGGTTCCCTCATTGCAGGAAGTGAGGTTACAGGGAACCAGACAGAGGGCCTTCTCGGTAGTGACGCCCGCCCTGTGGAACACCCTCCCACCAGATGTGAAGGAAATAAGCAGCTATCCTATTTTTAAAAGACGCCTGAAGGCAGCCCTATTTAGGGAAGTTTTTAATATTTAATGCTGTATTGTTTTTAACACTCGATTGGAAGCCGCCCAGAGTGGCTGGGAAAACTCAGCCAGATGGGCAGGGTATAAATAATAAATTATTATTATTATTATTATTATTATTATTATTATTATTATATAAGTGACATCACAGGGTTGGTTTTGAGGATAAAATAGGGCATTCATTCTGTCTTGAGCTCCTTGGAAGGAAGGTGGAATATAGTAAGAAGACTTGCCTCATGGAGTTGTGATGAGGATAAAATGGGGATAAACATGGTCCTTTTGTTGCCTCTTAAGGCCCTTCTACAAGGGACGCGGGTGGCGCTGTGGGTTAAAGCCTCAGCGCCTAGGGCTTGCCGATCGAAAGGTCGGCAGTTCGAATCCCCGCGGCGGGGTGCGCTCCCGCTGCTCGGTCCCAGCGCCTGCCAACCTAGCAGTTCGAAAGCACCCCCGGGTGCAAGTAGATAAATAGGGACCGCTTACCAGCGGGAACGTAAACGGCGTTCCGTGTGCTGCGCTGGCTCGCCAGATGCAGCTTGTCACGCTGGCCACGTGACCCGGAAGTGTCTGCGGACAGCGCTGGCCCCCGGCCTTTAGATGTGAGATGGGCGCACAAACCCCAGAGTCTGTCAAGACTGGCCCGTTCGGGCAGGGGTACCTTTACCTTTACCTTTTAAGGCCCTTCTACACTGGCCAATTATAGCAGTATAGTTGCTGTTTGATCTGATGTTGACAGTTGTTAGGAGACCCCTATTTCTCCACAGAGTTTTAATTTCCAGAATTCCCTGCAAAGAAAGATTGACTGTTAAACCACTCTAGGAACTCTGCAGATTTGTTAAGGGAATAGGGGGTCTCCTAAAAACTCTCAGTACCCTTAAACTACAGTACCCAGGATGCTTTGGGGGAGGTCATGACTGTTTAAAATGGTAATCATAGCGCTTTAAATGTAAGTTTTTATTTGGCAAGAGTAGGCACAAGTAAGTTTCAAAAACAGCCCTTATCACAGGTCCCTATAAGGGCTTGTAATGAGCGAAAGAAAATTATTGTCAAAGTGCATAATAGCTGCTCCTTCCAAACAACTGTAACACATTAGCGTGAAGTGACAAAAAGATATTAGGAGAATGGTACCAGTGCCTCGGGCATCACTGTATTTGTCTGTCAGAGTTTCCATTATAAGCTTTACCTTAAGTCAGGCAAATAATTCACCTTGGGGCAAAACATGGGTTTCAAGCCAGAAATAATGTGTGGTAGCATGTTTTAAAATAGATTTACACAGTTGATACCAACTTAACCATAACAACTTCAAGCATTTATAGAGCACTTTTGAGAGTTCAGTGTGCTTCACATACATAATCCTTACAATAACTCTGTGATACAGATCTGTATCATTAACTGTGCACTGTAGATGGGATGCAAGTGGACTGAGACTGATAAAATGACTTGCCTATAGCCAGTGGAGTTCATTGGAGTGAATGAAGCACTGCCCTGTCAACCTCAACCAGTCCTGAGTCTGCATTCCTACTTAAAACCAATCAAACGGGTGACCCTGCCTGTCAGCTTCCACCTCCTTACTACAACTCACCTGGAAGAAGAATGGGGCAAAATTACAATTAGTTGGCTTTGGCTCTCATCAGCCTTACAAGTCTCAAAAAAATATTGATGAGCTTGAACATGTGCAGAGGAGGGTAACCAAGATTATCGAGAGTCTGGAAACCAAGCCTTATTAGGAACAGTTGAGGGAGCTGGGTATGTTTAGCCTGGAAAAGAGAAGACTCTGAAGAGATAGGATCACCATCTTTAAATATCTAAAGGGCTGTCACATGGAAATTGGAACAAGCTACAAGTTACAAGAAAGGAGATTCTAACTAAACATCAGGAAGAACTTTCAGACATTAAGAGCTGTTGTACAGTGGAACAGACCCCCTCATAAGCTTGTAGGGTCTCCTTCCTTGGAGGTTTTTAAGCAGAGGTTGGATGGTCATCTGCCATAGATGCTTTAGTTGAGATTCCCTCATTGCAGGTGGTTGGACTCATAGCAGAGTAATATTGTCTTCCATAAACATAGTTTCAACAATGGGTCCGTAAGTGACTGTGGAGGCCAATTCTGGATCCACACGTCCTTCCACAGTGGGGACATTGGTTTCCAGGCGGGAGTTGATCATGGTGTGGATTTGCTAAGCGTGCCTTCCTCTTAGCACGTTTTTCCCTTGCATCCTGAGTTTGAGTGTCTTCAAAGCCCATGACACCTTTGGTAAAGGCTGTTCTCCAACTGGAGTGCTCGCAGGCCAGTGTTTCCCAGTTGTTGGTGTTTATACTACATTTTTTTTAAGATTTGCCTTGAGACAGTCTTTAACCCTCTTTTGTTGACCACCAACATTTCCATTTTTAAGTTCAGAATAGAGTAGCTGCTTTGGAAGACGATCATCAGGCATCCGCACAACATGACCAGTCCAACAAAGTTGATGTTGAAGAATTATTCTTTTGACACTGGTGATTTTTGCTTCTTCCAGTACACTGGCATTAGTTTGCCTGTCTTCCCAAGTGATGTGTAAAAAATTTCGGAGACACTATTGATGGAATATTTAAAGGAGCTGGAGATGGTGTTTATAAATGGTCCATGTTTCACAAGCATACAGTAAGGTTGGTAGTATGATAGCTTTGTAAACAAGCATTTTTGTTTCCCTGGTCCTCAAACACTCTGCACTTCAGTCGGGACAAAGCTGCACTCACAGAGCTCAGACGATGCTGGATTTTGGCATTGATGTCAGCTCTTATGGAAAGATAACTGCCAAGATAGAAGTGATCAACTATATGACCCTTAGGCCCCTTCCAACTCTACAGTTCTATGATTCTATGATAGATGAATTTGTTTATCCTTATTTATAAATGTGTTTATATACTGTGTTCTTGCAAAACATTAGAGCAGAAAACATATAAAAACAATACTGAGCAATCATTCAAGTGATTAGCTGCTCAAAAGTTATTTGAAAAATATTCACAATCAGAGCTGGCCCTAACATTAGGCAAATTGAGGCAACTGCCTCTTGTGGCAGATGATGGGAGGCAGCAGCAATATACCCAAGTTGTTCCTCTTAAGGTTGACATCCATTTCCCAATGTTACCTGACACCTCTCCTGGGGCCCCTAATCTGGGATAATGCCTCAGGTGTGGTAGAAGATGTTTTTCCTATCACCAGTGTTGAAGTGAGACTAAGCCAGCCAGCCAGCTTCTGTATGTGGATTGGGAAGAAGGCACCATCTTGTACTTCTCCTCAAGTCGCAAAATGCCTTGGGCTGGCTCTGACTGCAGTTAACTTGCCTCACTCATTTCAAAAGTAGCCTGCGGCGTTTGGCTGAAACTGACTGCAGCTCATTTCTCCAATCAGTGGCCTCAGAGTGGCAAATTTGTATCTTCACCTCCTGGAGTCCAGTTCAAGCCTTCTGCTGCCTGACTCTAGAGTCCATGTGCGCCATTCCCTCACACTGTCCTTCAGGGCTACATTACACCTCTTTTGTCTTGCTGTCTACCAAGATTTCCTCTGACTGCTTAGGTCAGGTAAAGTTTATGACACCTGCAACGTTGTCATAACAACTCAGCCTGACAGTGTCGCTTGCTGTGGTATGCAACGGCAACTTTCCCTGCTTTGAAAAAATGTTTTCCAGCTGCCCTCTAACTAACAGCTGTCAAAGTCTTGTTATACCTACAGGGTAAGGTTTATGCTACGTACAATGTGAGACATGTACTTTCAACAGTGACTGCAGAGCGATTATGGAACGATTCTACATGGTAGTGCTACCAAGGAGACCTGTTCTGATTTTTTTTAAGCCTTCATTTTATTTATTTATTTGTTAACAACCTCACCAGTGACTGCAGCTGAAAAACAAGTGTTATGCCAGAAATGTTATGCCAAGGAGTAACATAAAATAGCAGCCTCCAGTGGTAGTAGTGATTTTTAGTTTTTTTAAGGACAAGATATATTTATGGAGGATTTGTTTCTCTGTGACTAATGCCCAGGACAGGACTGGTGTCCTTATCTCAAACAGAATAACTCCAATGCTGGCCATAAGGAAACAATGAGAACTAGCTGCAGCAGTGCCATCGGGACAGGGATTTGGGTTAGAATGACAAGGTATCCTGTTTTGCCAGGGCTTTGAACTTGCTGGGGAAGTGAAAGCAAGAAACAGATCAAGGCAAGTACAAGCAAAGGTTCGGGTTAGTCATCCCTAGATAGTCAGGACCCTGCACAGCTCCCAGTAGTCTGCCTAGGTCATCTCAGCAATGAGCTCGGGCCTTTGGGGGCCTTCTTTAGGCTGGCAAGTTCAACTCATCTCCTCAGTGGTAAAACATCTGCTTCGCATGAAGAAGGGCCCAGGTCAGTTGCTGGCATCTCCCGCATAATGTCCACAGTACTGAACTAGTATTTCTAAGTGTTTGACAGCGTCCTGCATTCTTATGTTTTTGGCCTGCTTTCCTCCAGTATCCCCTGAAGCCTGAGACCCTGATTGGAACAGATACCAGCCAATGAAATACATTTACAGTGGTACCTCAGGTTACAGATGCTTCAGTTTACAGACCTGAATAACCCAGAAATAGTACCTCGGGTTAAGAACTTTGCTTCAGGATAAGAACAGAAATCTCACGGCGGCACAACAGCAGCAGGAGGCCCCATTAACTAAAGTGGTACCTCAGGTTAAGAAGAGTTTCAGGTTAAGAACGGACCTCCAGAACGAATTAAGTTCTAAACCCGAGGCACCACTGTATTGGAAGAAGGTAAGGAAGTTTATTGAAAATAGATAAGGCAGAGTCCAATCAAGAAACCAATGAGATGATCCACTAACAAGAAACAAACAGAGCAGTTCCTTGTAGTCTCTCCCCGCCCCGCCCCGCCCCGCCCATTATTATTATTTTCAAGGCAGTTGCCACAGTTCTTCAGCCAAGATTGAGGCTCTATTTTGCAGGAACAAGACAGTAGAATGGCCTGCTCCCAAGGCTGAAATAGCCCTTGTGAAAAAATGGTCACAAAGCAGAAGAAGGGGGCAGTTAGAGTAGACCAGGGATGTGGATCACCTTTTCCAGCCAGAAGGTCACATTCCCTCATGGGCAACCTTCTGGGGCAAAAAAAAGTGGGTGGCTTATAGAATAGCCTACATTTAAACTATGAATTTTGCACAGACACATCTCTCCATCCAGGCAAGTAAGAGGTATTATCACAGCTCAAGGACACATTTCAGTCAGGCAAAAACATCCAAGGAAGGGGTGGAGCAGGACTAGTGAGGTGTGCAGCATGCGAAGGGATGTAATCTGGATAGAATACTGAGGGTCAGATAAGGGACACTTGAAGGGTTGCATTTCACTCCTGGCCTGGGGGTTCCTCACCTATGGATTAGACTTATAAATAACTGCAAAGTTTTCTCTAGCCATAAATTCAGCAGCATGTATTGTAAGGAGCATTACACATAGAGCAATACCATCAGCGTATGTTTCAGTAAATACTTAACATCTTTAATGTTTCAGTTTCCCAGTAGGGCTGTCTCTAAATTCTATTCTCTATCTATCTATCATCTATCTATCATCTTCTGCAATGTTAAATTGATTCATCCATTGGATTAATGGATTAAAATTAATCAGTGAAAAGGTTCCCCCAGTTAATGGTGCTATTAAAAAAATCTCCAAAATAAATGCTTCAGATGGCAGGCAGAATCGTAAAAGCTGCATTTTTCTCTATTCTTACACAAAGGAAGGGATGACACATGTGCGAATTATCTAAAAGCAAAGAATACCTCTTCCTTCAGATGTATTGTTTTTACACATATCTAAATTTAATCAATTAATTGGTCATTTAATCATAACAATTTAGGGAGCTACCTTATACCAAGTGAGATCATTGATCTGTCTGACTGCCATTAAATCTCCTGGATTTCAGACAGGGACATTTCCCAGACTATTGTGGTGATGCCAGGAGTTTAACCAGGGACTTCTTGTGTGCAGAGCATTCTATTTCTAAGATATAGCCCATTGCTAATTCTCTCCCTGCAATGCGTATTTGTTTAAATCATATTAATCAGGTTGCAATGTATGCACACACACACAGATAGAGACATATCTTTCCTCAAATTCTCAATAGTTTGGGCTTACACCGTAGATTGTTGTATCTCTCACAAATGAAACACCCAGCTGTCATCTGTGAACATTACCAACCAATGCAGTTTCCTGACAAAGGTATAGCCAAATAGGTGTGATCCAATAGGAAACAGCAGGAAGTCGTTTGAGCAGATGGTCACCAGGCTTGTCATACAAGAGTCCATGTTTGTTCACTGGCAGAGATCCCAACTATATGAATGTCAAACAGCTGTCCACCCTGAGGTTGGTATGTGCACATTTTGTCAGAGGAAGAAGACACTAGCTTTCTGAAATTCATATTCCTGTAGCCAAATGTATCAATGGCTGTTTGAACAGGAGGTATCCATTTTCATGTATTTCACAGAAATACATTGGAACTGGAGGAAAATAAGGTGAGGGGTTGCTAATCTCACATATCTAAATGGTTATGTGATTAAATTGCAAATGTATCATTTCAATGTGTTTTTACTCTATTCTGAAACCAGGAATGACAATTGTGTCATTTTCTATAAATATATCCACAGAATGGGAGGGGGCACAATCCCCAATGACATGCTCTATGGTGTGTTTCGGGAGGGTGGGTAGCTGGCTTCAGGCATGAGAACTGTGGGCAGAGCACTTCTGTACTTCAAAGATGTTTGCAAATGTGACACAAAGACTGGCAACATTAACCCCCACCCTGTGGGGTATCCCTTGCATACAACTGCAGTGCCTGAAGACAGCCAGGCCATGCATCCATAGCATTGACCAGAAGAGGAATGACCACTGGGAGGAGCACAGAGAGAAGAAACTCCTTGGTGCTTCTGCATCAGCACAACAGATACCTTCATCTGCCCCAACTGCAACAACACATGTCACTCCTCTATCAGTCTCTACGGCCATAGCGGGAGCTGTAACCTTCCAACAGTTTGACTTCACCCCCAAAGGCACATTCCTCCATTGGCTCCTGAGACAGACGGATGCTAACAAAAAGAAGATCAATTAGATCACAAAAATTTTCACAGCAGTGATGGTTAATAGACTGAAAACATTTATCGGGAAATACATTCATCTGGATCAAGCTGGGTTTGCCCTGGGGCATAAAATCACAGACTCAATTAGGAAATTATTAAACATAGTATACCATAGTAAAGAGAGTACGTCACCAAGAGCATGTTTATCATTAGATATATTTAAAGGATTTGACTGCATGGAACCAAAAGTATTTAATCAGGGTGATTAAAAAAACGATTTGGCCATAAATTTGTCAGGAAAAAAATGGAAAATGTTTATGATATTATGTATGGTACAATTCGGATAAATACAGTGGTACCTTGCAAGACGAATGCCTCGCAAGACAAAAAACTCGCTAGACGAAAGGGTTTTTGAGTTGCTTCGCAAGACGATTTTCCCTATGGGCTTGCTTCGCAAGACGGAAACATCTTGCAAGTTTGTTTCCTTTTTCTTAACACCGTTAATACAGTTGCGACTTGACTTCGAGGAGCAACTCATAGAACGCGGTGTGGTAGCCTTTTTTTGAGGTTTTTAAAGACTGGTGATTTTTGAAGCTTTTCCAAAACTTTTCTGACACCATGCTTCGCAAGACGAAAAAAATCGCAAGACGACAAAACACGTGGAACAAATTAATTTTGTCTTGCGAGGCACTACTGTAATACAGATTCACAAAAATGTCAGTTTAGCCGTGGGACAAAACAAGGTATCCCATTACCACCTTTATTGTTATGCTTACTTTCCTTTTTGTGGTGGCTGTTTGTGAATGTTCTTTCTTTCATTCTGTAAACCATCTCACCAGTAGTCTGTACTTGACACTGTCCCAAATTTCAAGT
Source organism: Podarcis vaucheri (assembly GCF_965113315.1). NCBI lineage: Eukaryota > Metazoa > Chordata > Lepidosauria > Squamata > Lacertidae > Podarcis > Podarcis vaucheri. The sequence goes on along the minus strand of NC_138758.1, from coordinate 14,125,536 downwards.
AAAACCCAAAGTAAGGCATCATGAGGTCACTCCTTCCTGAGGCTTCTTTAGATCAGACCAGCAATGGAGGTTCCAAACTGTTGGACAAGGGCCACATTCTCTTCATACATTTAAACCACTATGATATTGTAAACGGTCATAGTATTCCTCAGAGAATTCTGGGATCCTAAGTTTGTTAAGGGTGCTGAGAATTGTTAGGATACCTCCTATTTATCTCCCAGAGCTAAAATTTCCAGAGTGATTTAGCAATCTCACAGGGAGCTCTGTTCACTGTAGCTCTTTGAGAAGGATTGAGACCTCCTCTTGGTGCTCTTAACAAACTATAGCTCTTCTCTGGCAGAAGTCACCACTGATGAGTTGAGGTGGTAAGGCAGGATTCCTCAACCTCAGCTCCCCAGATGTTTTTGGCCTACAACAACAACAACAATAATACTCTGGGCGGCTTTCAACAAAATATTAAAATACAGTAATGCAACAAACATTACAATACAAATGCATACAACTCCCATGATCCCTAGCTAGCAGGTCCAGTGGTCAGGGATGCTGGGAATTGTAGTCTCAAAAACATCTGGTTGAGGAAGGCTGTGGTAAGGTATATCTCCTGCCCTCATTATTAATATTCAGGAGAAAGTTGAAAGCATCCCTGTAGCTCAGCTGGAATATTTGGTAGCTGGAATATAATACTATTCTGGGCCATCTTAAAATCATTACTGTAGTTGTGAGGGTATGGAACTGGGTTTAAATGCCTTTTCAACACTTTAAATTGTCTTTAAAGTCGTCTGTGTGAGTGTGTGCATGTGTGTGTGTGAATAACTTGTTTTACTGTTTTCTTGTTTGCTGTCCAGGGCTCCTTTGGAAGGGTGGATGGAATAGAAACCTAATTAATAAGCAAACAACTCATTAGATTCCTGGCCCTGATGGATGACTTGGGTTCCTGTATAGTTATCTCCTTTGTCATCTCTTCCTGACAGTTCTCATCTCACACCAACCATGGACTGATCCCCTGATGTGAACCAGAGCTTGAAGTAAATTCATCAGTGTTTATCCCAGAATATCATACCATTTAAAAGTTTCTTAGGACCCCTAGAGACCGATTATTATTTTTAAAACAAGTGTATTCAGAAATGTTTCCTTGGCTGCATTCTAACATGGGGTTTATTGCAATAGTTTTATTCGTCTGGATGCTAGTGCATCTGTCCCAATTTCTAACATTCTTTTTTACACTGCAGTACCTGTTGCATTATAGAACTATGGCTTTTAAAAATCAATATACCACTATGCCACACTAAATTTTAAAAGGCAGGAAATAACTCCATGCCAAGATAAGGCCGCACATTTCATCACATGAAATTACAACACAAAACTTCCATGATTTTCCGAGTTAACAGTGTTGCAAAAAGATTGTTTCTGGAAACAATTAATATGAAAATGGGCACTAAACATCCACTAGGCCACATTTCTGTTGTTATAAACATAAAAAGTAAAGGTAAAGGGACCCCTGACCATTAGGTCCAGTCATGACCGACTCTGGGGTTGCGGCGCTCATCTCGCTTTATTGGCCAAGGGAGCCGACGTACAGCTTCCGGGTCATGTGGTCAGCATGACTAAGCCGCTTCTGGTGAACCAGAGCAGTGCACAGAAATGCTGTTTACCTTCCCGCCGCAGCGGTACCTATCTATCTACTTGCACTTTGACATGATTTCGAGCTGCTAGGTTGGCAGGAGCAGGGACCGAGCAACGGGAGCTCACCCTGTGGCGGGGATCTGAACCGCCGACCTTCTGATCAGCCAGTCCTATGCTCTGTGGTTTAACCCACAGCGCCACCTTACCCAAAAGAGCACAAAAAGATACCCTGCACACAATAGAGTGATCAGAGGTGGCACACCCCTCTCTGCCCCTCTACTGCCAAATTCTGTTTACTTTTTCTTACACCCCATCGCGGGGATTCGAACCGCCGACCTTCTGAACGGCAAGTCCTAGGCTCTGTGATCTAACCCACAGTGCCACCCACGTCCCATTATAAACATTGTTGTTGTTTAGTCATTTAGTCGTGTCCGACTCTTCGTGGCCCTATGGACCAGAGCGCACCAGGCACTTCTGTCTTCCACTGCCCCCACAGTTTGGTCAAACTCATGCTGGTAGCTTCGAGAACACTATCCAATCATCTCGTCCTCTGTCGTCCCCTTCTCCTTGTGCCCTCCATCTTTCTCAACATCAGGATCTTTTCCAGAGAGTCTTCTCTTCTCATGAGGTGGCCAAAATATTGGAGCCTCAGCTTCACGATCTGTCCTTCCAGTGAGCACTCAGGGCTGATTTCCTTCAGAATGGCTAGGTTTGTTCTTCTTGCAGTCCATGGGACTCAAGAGTCTCCTCAAGCACCATAATTCAAAACCATCAATTCTTTGGCGATCAGCCTTCTTTATGGTCCAGCTCTCACTTCCATACATCACTACTGGGAAAACCATAGCTTTTACTATACGGACCTTTGTTATAAACATATACATATATAAATGAAATTTGGAAATTATTGGGTAAGAAAATGCTAGCAAAATGGAATAAAGTACTCCCTGAATGCTGCCCAACATTCATACCATACTCTGGGACTTTGTTTTCATTTTTGCAAACTATATAGCTCTGTTGGAGCATTAACTGCTATTTCTCTTCTCCTCTCTTGCTCTCCCCGGGAAGGGAGCCAACAGTGATCTGAGGTTTGTTTTTTAAGTACTGGCTCACTAATGTAAAGGCATTGGAAGTACAGAGCCCGTCATCCCCATCTGTCTGATATTACTTCACATGGCCGTGGCCATATTGAGCATATTGAACTAATTCCAAGGCTGTGTTTGCCTGTCAAATTACCTGCCTTCTTATATAACCCCCATCCCTTCACCACAGCTTTTTGCTTCCTAATGCAAGGCATTTATTTTCCTTGACAACTTTTTTCGTTGGCTTTGGCCTAAATGGAGAACAAGGATGAGCTTGGCTCACTCCATTCTCTAAGTAATCATTTTTTAATTACACCAGAGGTGGGATCATCTGCAGCAATTACTGAAAAGATGTCAGCTCTCAGATAATGGAGTAAAACATTAGTTGAACAAGACCAACTTGGGTTTCCTGCCTCCCAGACATTGGCCACACTTGTTTCTGCAGGCAATTGGCATCATCTTGAATGCTACCTCATCTACATACCATAGCTGACTTCAGTCTTTGGGGAAATGTTTCATCTGTCATTACCCACTCTCTTGTGTGCGTTTGAAATGCCCTTTTCCTTTCAAAGAAAAGACTACATAAGCAATTGAATTAGAAGTGGTTAATACTACATTTTCAAACATTGTACTTCCCCAGGGTTTCTGCATCAATTACTTGTCAGGGAAAGTTGTTGACATTTGTAGGGTTGGGGGAGTGACATGAGTGGGATTTCCCTGATTAATACATCAGAGGATGACATTATATATTGAGTCAAATAGGACTACTTGACCCATAATTTTCCAGTCCCCATTTTTGTAAGCTTCAGGCTGGCCCTTCTTAGAAAAAGGTGCTGGACCACATTAATATTTGCTCTGACCTGACAGAAGATAACAAGGTCCCTGATCTGACTCTGAGGAAGTTGGCAAGACCCTGATTCACCTCAGTTTGTCTCATTTCCCAGCCAAAACATAGAGCTGATGCATAACTGTTCTATCAGAATTGTGGCTAGTAGCCAGTGATAAGCCTTATCCTTCCTGAATTTGTCTGATTCCCTTTAAAAGTTATCCAGTTGGTGTCCCTCACTACATCCATGTGATGTGTGAATTCTGACCTGAATATCCCTCTACTCAGTGTCACTGGATGAAACACCTATACAATGTCTCCCCTCTTATTCACAATTTTCTAAGCTAAAAAATAAAAAGCCTCAAATGTAGCCACTTTTTGTTATAAACTTTGCAGATTAGTTGGAAAACACACACAGTAGCAGCAGCGCATGTGAAACTTCTTTTTAATTAAAAAGCTGCCACATAACTCTGAAAAATTCTTCTTTTGATCATCAGTTGGGCTTTGTCTTTTGAATGGAATCTTAAAAAAAAAAAAATCTTGGAGAGCTTTCCTTTCAGCCATGGAAGCCTATTTTTAATATTGGGGTAGAGTTCAGCTGTAACTCTGAACTTCGGTATAACAGGTAAGGGGAAGCCAGAGTTCTTGCAGAGTGAAGAGAGCATAACATCTGCCTTTGTCCCAGAGAGTTAGGTGCAAACCTTCAGATGGTGATATTTCAAGGCCGAGCCGAGCTATGCAGCTTATTAAGGCACATGAAAGATGCTAAAACTAAGGCAGTTCACAGGGAAGTTTCAAAAGGAGACTGCGGGCATCTAGTGATCTATTTGCTGAATGCACCAGCTTCTCATCTCCTTAAGACTGCCATTTAAATTCAACTGAGGTCAGGCTAGGGTCTTGAATCCTGGAAGCAAAACTTCTCTGCAGTTCAGCATGACTGTAAGATGAAGCGTGCGTGCACACACACACAAAAAAAATTGCCATCGGTTTGGTGAAGAAGTTCCAGTCTTGAGCTCCCTGTGGGCCACTATTTTACTGTTAAAAAATTCTGGAAGAGCAAAATGAAGATATTTTCTGCATTGATGTGTCTAAAAGAAGAGTACGCACCCCTTGCTTTCAGTCAAGACCTTGGAGGTAGAGGTAAAATAATGTCTTCAGAAATAGGTTGCTGAAGTTGGCAAACATTTAGACAAGCGTCTGAATTCGTCAAATTGGCTGTTGGGTGGACTGTGGATTTGTGATTTCTTTGGCACTCCTCAGGTGTTCATTTGGTTTTTGCTCATGCTTAGCACTAAGAACATAAGTAACCTGCTGGGTCAGACCACTGGCATCTTGTTCTCACAGTGGCCAACCAGATGTCTATGGGAAGCCCAAAACCATGGACCTGAGTGCAATAGTATTCTCCAAGCTTGTGCTTCTCAGCACCTGGCATTCAGATGCAAACTGCCTCTGATAGTAGAGATATAGGACACAGCCATCCTGTTCACCTCTGATGACTTTTCACACATGCATGTATTTAGTTCTTCACAACTCAGAGCTTAATTCATTTCATCCAAATGTGTGAAGTCTCTCTGTTGGACTACATGGCTAAACTGATTAATTAGCTGAGAGGGAAGATAGGACTGAAAGAGGAAATGTTTCTTCACACAGTGTATCTCACCATTTATGGAATTTTTCAGCCACTGCAGATTGCAGTGCTTGGCTGCCAGCTTTGGAATGTGTTGAGGCAAATTAATGCATTATAATTCTATCTTACTTCTATCAAAAATACAGATTTACAGCTTTTGAATCCATAAATATAAAATGCCATATGAAAATGACATGCTAACATGCATCCTAACTTGTCCTCCTTTTGGGGCAGCTTGCAAGTGGCCACCCTAAATCTAGGAGCCTCCCATATGCAAGCTGCAGTTATACAAGTCCAGACACTATGGACACATTCACACCATACATTTAAAGCATTCTGATACTTTTTAAATAGTCACCGCTCTCCCTAAATAATCCCGGGAAGTATAATTTGTTAAGGATGCTGAGAGTTGTTAGCAAGTGCCTATTCGCCACACAGAGCTACAATTCCCAGAGCAATTAAGTATCACTCCTTGGACTAGTATGTAAGGAGGCAGGTACTGTAGGTGGGGGCATGGTAGCAGGGGGCACACTAAGGTTGGTGGGGCAGTGCCTCATTTACCCAAGTAGACAAGCTTCCCCTCTGTTCTTGTATACACATTGATTTGAAGCCAGTGTGTTTTGATGGCGAGCAGGGGGCAGTGCTCCAGGTTATTTCCTGTCAACCTAACTGACAGCTTCTGAGAAGGGAGAAGAAGGGGGTGGGAATGCAGGAAAGGCATATGCAACCTGCCTCTTAATAATATCTTCTTCTTTTGTAGCCTAGACAAGTATCATGCTGTAGTATACTAACTTTGCATCCCTGGAGAGCTATTATCAGATCTTATTGAGGAGCAGGGAACAAGCAAAAATGTATTTGGACTCATCCTAGCATGGTTCATATCACAAATATGCCACTCAATTGCACACGCATCAGTGGCACTGGCAGTCAGCTCAAACAAGTCAGGAGTCTGGGAGAGAGGGGGAAATCACATGTTTTGCAGTGGAGAAAGGAGGGATTTTCTGGTCTTTTGAATGTCATAGAACAGCTGCACTAAGTTTGGAACTGACCATTGTCCTCTTCACGTGCTGTAACATTGCAAGGGTGTAGTAGGAGAAACATACTGACCTGTCCACCTTGCTGTGCTGAGCAGCAAGATTTGAAGGAGATGTATAAGTATGGATGGAATCTGTTTTAAACTGATAAGTACACAGAATTTGGTCATCCCATATGGTCAAGTTTTGCCCACATAGGGCATCTTGCATCAAGCATCTGTGCATGTTTAAGATGCATGTCCACAATCTTATTTGCTTTTTCCTTTTTTTCCCTTTTTTATATATATAAAAAAGCTCCTCCTCCTCCTCCTCCTCTTACATACACTTCATCATAATGTCCCAGGGCATGTGAGAACAATATGAAAAAGCAAGAATAAAATTAGTTAGAAACAATTTTAAACATTTTTTTTAAAAAAGAAAAACAAAAAACCCACCCCTTTGCATGTGACAGCACTCCTTAGTAATCCCTGGGCTGTAAGTAAGTCAATAAGCCACATGGAAACATAGAACTGTAGAGTCGGAAGGGACACCAAGGGTCATCTAGTCCCACCCCCTGCAGTGTAGAAAGGCATGCATGACAGATGGGCATCCAACCTCTGCTTTAAAACCTGAAAGGATGGAGAGTCCACAATTTCTTGAGGGAGACTGTTCCACTGTTGAACAGCTCATACTTTCAGAAAGCTTTTCCTGATGTTTAGTTGGGATCTCCTTTGGTCAAGTCCTCTCCCCGATTCTGACAAGACTCACAGGCCTTAGGTTCACTAAAGCTGGTAGGGAGGAGTGTGCAGGTGGATTTGCTGGCCTCTCTCATATCTGTGCTCCTTAATGGCTGAGACAAAAAGCAGTCAAATTATGTTTTGCACATATAAAAAAGTCAAGCCCCGCCTAGTAGTATATTGATGAAGCATTATTCCATAAGTATTAAACATAAATATCTAATGCAGTTATATGTGTTGTGTGCAGGACTATCCCAAGACAGTTTAGCACCTGAAGTAGACCCCCCAAATGATGCCCCCCTCCTCGCCAAGGTGAGGGGAGATCTACATCAGGAACATGGGGGGCGGGGAGAGAAAGATTGACATTGGGATTTGCTGCCCCACCGAATCCTGCCACCTGAGGCACTTGCTTCACCTTGCCTCATGAGCGGACCAGTCCTGGTTATATGATTCTACTTATGTCCTCTTTACTTTAGGAAACCTGGAGTGCATATGTCTACAATATGCACAAAACTACTGTATGTATAATAATGTGTATAATGTTGCATATGGTATGCAAGAATTGTTCATATTTTTAGTGGAACCAGAAAAGTAACAATTCACTTCTCATTGAGATTGAGGACTGATATGGGATTTAGGAAACAATAAAGAGACTAAGCTCAACATCAAGATTTTTTTAAAAGGAAACTATATTCTACTTGCAATAATATTCTCCTGAATGCACTTACAGCCCTGTCCATGATTGAGACACCTCAGTCACACTAGGTTCATGATCACAGGATGGTCTGTAAAGCATATCCAGACAAGCATGCTTACAAGCCCCCTTCAGACCTCATCACAAGATTGGGAAGTGAGGAGTGGCTGGAGACTTACAAACAATGCTAATAGCATCTGAAGAGGGCTCCTCTGTTGAAAAGACATCCATAGATAAACTAAAGGTCAGCATATGTCAGTGTCAAAGTATTGCATGAAGCATTTGCCCTATCTGTCCTGCTTTGGTGACAAGCACAGTATGTATGGAAGCAAAAGTTGGACCAGAGCCAGTGTGGTGTAGTGGTTAAGAGCGGTAGTCTCGTAATCTGGGGAACTGGGTTTGAGTCTCCGCTCCTCCACATGCAGCTGCTGGGTGACCTTGGGCCAGTCATACTTCTTTGAAGTCTCTCAGCCCCACTCACCTCACAGAGTGTTTGTTGTAGGGGAGGAAGGGAAAGGAGAATGTTAGCCGCTTTGAGACTCCTGAAGGGGAGTGAAAGGCAGGATATCAAATCCAAACCATAAAGAAGGCTGATTGCCAAAGACTTGATGCTTTTGAATTATGGTGCTGGAGGAGACTCTTGAGAGTCCCATGGACTGCAAGAAGATCAAACCTATCCATTCTGAAGGAAATCATCCCTGAGCGCTCACTGAAAGGACAGATCATGAAGCTGAGGCTCCAATACTTTGGCCACCTCATGAGAAGAGAAGACTCTCTGGAAAAGACCCTGATGTTAGGAAAGATAGAGGGCACAGGGAGAAGGGGACGACAGAGGACGAGATGGTTGGATAGTGTTCTTGAAGCTACCAGCATGAATTTGACCAAACTGCGGGAGGCAGTGGAAGACAGAAGTGCCTGGTGTGCTCTGGTCCATAGGGTCACGAAGAGTCGGACATGACTAAACGACTAAACAACAACAACGGTACGTATGTGAGCTAGAATGACCTGGGTATGGTTTGATGCAGGGATGAGGACTCCGTGGCATTCAAGGTTTTGTCAGACTTTAACTCTCATCAGTTCCAACCAGCATGGCCAATGCCAAGGTATGATGGGAGATTCAGTCCAGCAACACCCGAAGGACAAGAGCTTCCTTACATAATGGTGTGTAGCATGAGAATTACTGGTTTTTCCATTGCCCCCATCTTTTCTGAAATTAAGCACAATTCTGCCATTCAGTAATAAAAGCAACAGGGGGAAAAGAATGCTTGACAATGCTGACAGTCCTGTTCATGAAAACTCTTCTAATTTATGAGCTGGGTGTGGAGAGAATTAGGCATCTTCATTATGATTTTGTCATGCTTTTCTCTCTCAACGCAATCAAAGCAGGGAAACAAACAGTAGTATCTGATGATTATAGCAATGCATGGTAAACTGATGTTTTGCCACTGATTGAGCTATCAATTGACGATGGGGGCCATCGTGGATAAGCCTCGCTGGCACCCCTGCTGTGGAGATGAATGGAAAATGTGAAGCATAAGGATACATTTCTGGCTTCTCTTGTTCAAGTCCCATTCGTTAAGTGGCAGGGTTTTCACAGGAGATGGCCTAAGCAGATTGTTCCAAATCATCATTGGTGCAAATGGTGGAGTTTACATATGATCTAATAATTTTCGTGTGTGTGTGTGTGTGTGTGTGTGTGTGTGTGTGTAATTAATAGTTTATTTACAGGAAATTATAAAGCAATTGTGGATTCTGGGACAGACAGTAACCACATTATTGATCCTGTTTATACATTTAGCATTACTTATCTTTTTGTATATTATTGATAAATTAAATTATGTAAACTGGAAAGTATATCCCAAAGCTTTAAAGGTTGTCGTGTTTAGGCCACTCTGTATACTGCATCATTGCACTCATTGGCTTCTCTTCAGTGATAAGAACTGTTCTGCTGGATCAGACCAAGGATCTATCTTTGGTCCAGCAACCTGTTTTCAGAGTGGACCACCAGCTGCCTATGGGATGCTCACAAGCAGGAGATGAGTGCAACAATGCCCTCCTGACATTTGATTCCCAGCAATTGGCAAATCAGAGGCATATTATCTCTAATTCTATGATATAGTATGATATAGTAATCTTGTGGCCACTGATAGCCTGATCATCCACTTGTTTGTCTAGGTCATGTTTCCCTAATGACACTGGTTATTGTGCTCCTATACTGGTACCGTTTCCAAGATTCTTGAACTTACATATAACAGTTTCCCCTCCTTGTCACTTAGGAACTACCTGCAAGGTGCACTCTGGAGATGGGGCACTTTCCTCCTCAAATGTTGAGGCAGCGTGAGGAACTCCCAGATTGCTGGTTGGGGGGAGGGGGGCATTCTTCAACATCCATGCCAAGGCAACTGGCTCTGCAGTGGCTCAGGTCTTCACGGCTGCAAAGATGACCATGTGAATGTCCCAACATGTCACTGGCCCAAGACATGTAGTAGGCAACACGCTGGATCCCATTTCTTCAAATGGTCAGGAAGAGGGTGTTCTGAAAGTTGGGGATATTTACATCATTCCCTTGTCATAGTTACACCAGTTTGTGTAGAGATTTAGGCTCTCAACACGTTTTACTGTGCAGAGGTGCAGGACCTGCTAAAGTGGTACACCCTGAGAGGCTGATGTATCCAATGATTTTTTAGCCATAGCTGTCAACCCCCCCTTTTTTTAAAGGGAAATTCCCTTATTCCGAATAGGATTCCTCACAAGAAAAGGGAAAAGTTGACAGCTATGTTATCAGCTGATATGACAGGTGCTGCTCTCTAAGCTCTAGCCAACCTCTGAAACATCCAAATGGCTTGGGTTTTTATTTTCTTTTTTAAAAGTAGTAATAATTTATTAAGGTAAAGGTAAAGGGACCGCTGACCATTAGGTCCAGTCATGACCGACTCTGGGGTTGTGGTGCTCATCTCGCTTTACTGGCTAAGGGAGCTGGCGTCATGTGGCCAGCAAGACTAAGCCGCTTCTGGAGAACCAGAGCAGCGCACGGAAATGCCGTTTACTTTCCCGCCGGAGTGGTACCTATTTATCTACTTGCACTTTGATGTGCTTTCGAACTGCTAGGTTGGCAGGAGCATGGACCGAGCAACGGGAGCTCACCCTGTGACGGGGATCTGAACCGCCGACCTTCTGATCAGCCAGTCCTAGGCTCTGTGGTTTAACCCACAGCGCCACCTTACCCAAAAGAGCACAAAAAGATACCCTGCACACAATAGAGTGATCAGAGGTGGCACACCCCTCCCTGCCCCTCTACTGCCAAATTCTGTATACTTTTTCTTACAGGGGCTATTTCAGCTGTAAGGTGTTCAAAAAGAATTTTTCCTTGAAATTCTGGTCTTAGTCCACTGCACATTTGATTCCCTGGTATACTCCAGAGTTTAGGATGAGGAAATAAGCTGTGAGATGGCTGAAATGCAATGGAGAAAAACTCCAGTTGAACGCAATCAAACACAGGTGGTGGCTGGCAGCAGTGGAGGAAGCCGCTCAGGCACCTGGGGCAGTGCGCCCAGGGGAGGCACGAGCCACCCATAGGGGCAGGGCGCACCACAGGGCCTTTGGAGTCTGCCTGCCTCCTCCCACTCAGCTGCCATACAGCTGGGGGGGGGGAAGGCAGCGGGTGGACTGTTTGCAGGCCCTGCGGTGAGTACCGCCTGGCATTTTTTCACCCCCCTCAGTGGTGACATCCGGGGTGACTCGCACCCACCGTACCCCATGTCCTCTGCCCCTGGGGGCTCAGTATCAAGCCTACCTAGTGTTGGTGAAGGAAGGAAAGAAGGCATACTTTAATGCCTCTGTTGCATCCTCATTGTGACATCCAGCTGGAGCTTTTCTGGGTAGTGTAGGACCTTTTACAGTCTGGCCCAAAGGAGGAGGCAGAACCAACAGTAGCTCACCATGACTTGTTTGCAAATCATTTTAGGATAAAATCACTTGCATCCACCATGACCTTGACTCCACTGTTACAGCAAATAAATTTCAAGAAGTGTCCAGAGCACTGTCCAGTCCTGTCACCTTGGATTAGTTTCAGTTAGTAAGGATCAAGGATGTGGACTAAGTTCTTGATCGGTCAGGGTGACCACTTGTAGTCTGGTTGTTGTTGTTTAGTCGTTTAGTCATGTCCGACTCTTCGTGACCCCATGGACCAGAGCACGCCAGGCACTCCTGTCTTCCACTGCCTCCCGCAGTTTGGTCAAACTCATGCTGGTAGCTGTTTCTAGAGTGACTGTCCAAATTAGGTGGTGGGTGGCACATATTCGTGGCAGTTCTGGTCCCTGGCTTCTCCAGCTAATAAAATCAGGTAATAGATAATAGGAAAGACCTGCCCCTGTCTGGGACAAAAGGGAGCTACTGCTAGCCAGAGTAGACAATGCTAGGTTAGATGGATGAGTGTGGCCTGGTATAAAGTGGCTTCTTGTACACTTAAACTAGCATTGCTACGAAGAATTATATGACAAGAGGGCAGCCTCCAACTTCTCATTGCGTTTTCTATTGGCCACCTTGGTAGGTTAAGGGATTCTGACCTTGTTAGTCCACAAAACTTTACCTCATAATGCCAACAAATCCCAAAGGATGGCAAGTTTCCAGATGGAAGAGTGAGTTGGTGGCTTGATTTTGATTAATACCTTTGTCCAAATGTCAGCTTGTTCCTTTTAAAAAAAATGTCATTTAAAATAATTATAATACATTTATATTTTTTTTTAAAAAAAACACCGCTGTTAGCAATATTTTCTCAAAAGAGACAGGATGGGATGTTACATAGGTCACCTTCTAACAGAGGGCCAGAAGAATCATCAGTATATTGCAGGTGGAAATCCACATAAGGAAGGCTGTAAATGAAATCCACATATTGCACAAATGCTATACCAAGGCTGAGAACTGTCCCCTCTCTTTCTCTGCCTGCCCGTCCTCTTTAAAGTCAGGTTCTGTTTGCTTTCTGATTATATAAAGCAGCAAAAAAGCTAATGCATTACTCGCTAAATAGCATTCAGTTACTGGAAAAGTACACACGGAAAGTGACCTTCGCTGGGCAGACTTCCTTTGCCAGTACTAATTAAGATACTTCCTTGAACTCGGTTTCTTACATCCTTCCTAAAGTATATGGCTGATAATGAGATATATATTTTTTGAAAAAGATAAACAGAGGTCAAAGATGCACCTTGTGTTGATTGAGCACCCCTTCTAAAACAATTTATATTGTGCATGTTGGAATTGTAGGATGGCAGAAAAAAATGTCCAAACATATCTCTACAGCATAGCTAAGGACAAGGATCAGCAACCTTTTTCAGTCGTGGGCTGGTCCACTGTCCCTCAGACCATGTGGTGGGCCAGACTATATATTTTTTTTGGGGGGGGAGGAACAAATTCCTATGCCCCACAGATAACCCAGAGATGCATTTAAATAAAAGGATGCATTCTACTCATGTAAAAACATGCTGATTCCTGGACTGCCCATGGGGCAGATTGAGAAGGTGATCGGGCCGCATCCGGCCCATGGGCTTAGGTTGCCTACCCCTGGCTAAGGCAGTCTGGCAGGACCAGCATCCTTGGGCAGCTGCTGGCACTCAAGTTCCCCAATAGACAGTTGAGGCTGCCCTTGCCCCTCCCTGTAGAAGCCCAACTTATCAAGACCCCTCTCAAATGCAGACCCGACCTGACACCCTACTGGTGTGGTTTTTTTTTTATGCCCTGCTTTCTAATGAAAATTGATGACACAGTCCAGGCTACAAGCTGTTCACCTCAGAGGCTGGGGGCGGGGGAGAGAGAAGGATCTTAAGGAGGGCTCAAGGGTCAGTGGATGCCAAACATGCCACCCCACACTTATGTGACAAGCTAGGTGCTAAATGATTCTGGGCAATAAATCCAGTCCCACTCATCCTCTGACGGCAATCTTCTTATCACCTCCTCAAATTGATATGGGCTAGCCTCACATGCAGTCTTTGATCTGCTCTCCTACCCTTGTTCCTGGGCCAGTCGATGTTGTCAGAACTTATGCCCAACCCGTTCTAAGGTTCTCAGTAGCATTCTTCTTCTTATACTGATGATTCGTTGCTATTTTGTCTAACTCAACCCAGTTCAGCATATCTGCATATGAAGCCATTGTTCCAAAGTTTGGGGCACCAGTGGGGTAATGTCTGTTTTAGCCGCTTTTCATATTTCATTTTATTATTTATATTTATTAAATTTATATACCACCCTACACCTGAAGAGCACAGGACAATGTGCAGTATAAAAACACAGCAATACTGTTAGGCGTTCATGGGCTCCAGGCCTCTTGAATCCCTGGATCCAGCAAGTGTTAGAATTTAATCAAGGTTTCAGGGTTGTTAAGCAGGGTGGCAGACTTCTAATCCCTGGATCCAACAAGTGTTAAAAGCTAACCAAGCCAAGCTAGCCTCCTGGTGAGGTGTAAGGAGAACAGAGGAAGGGGCTCTGTGGGAGAGGCAAATCAACTTGCAGTTAATGAGAAGGAATAAGTTTAGGAGTTATGTGAATAAGAAGCTGGATGCAAAAGCAGCAGGCTGGAAAAGCAGAAGGAGAGAGACATGTCAGCTTGAATCCAAGGCTATGGCTATGGAAGAAGCAGGGACCTTTTGGGGTGTTAATGCTGTGAACCCCTCCATCGTAGTCTCAGGTTGTATATATGTGTAATTAAATCATATATTCTAAAGACACCACAGTCTCTACTGTGCCTCATTTCCAAAAGGAAACATTGACCCTAGGCAAGCCCCTGGAACCCCTGGAATCTACTGCAACAATACAGTAATAAAAAAATAAACCAATAACCCTCACCACAGTCTAAAAGGCCATACATTGCTTAATTAGCCAAAGGCTTGGGAGAAGAGGAAGTTTTGTGTTTTCTAACATATCACACTGGGAAAATATACCAGTGTGACAAGACTGTCATCCATGCTGGAATTAAGAAAAGAATTTCATTTGGCAAGTAATGCCAACATTCAGCTCATAAACTAGCTTTTATTTTAGAAAGGTACTTGCATTTTGGAAGAAATTGCAAAGCTTCAAGTGTCTGGCAGTATCATCTTGCAACAGATGCTTTGAATCTATAAACATTGATAATGTTAATTTGCACTCTGATAGTTAGCATGCTCCATCAGAATATCATGAATTACATATATAACTTCACAAAGACATACACATTCATTCATCAAATGGTAAACTCAAGCAATCCATATTTATTTCCATGCTCAAGTCATTCATCACTTGAGCATGGAATTAAAATATAGATTGCTTGGACTTAACAGTTTTCACACTTTCCATCTGCTTCCAGTAGAGCTGAAATACCCTCCTCTCTCACTTTGCCACCATGTTCACTGGTTGTTGGAACAGAAAGCATTTCTGGTGATTTTTACAGAAGACAAAATACAGTTGAGGGGCAGCCCTATCATTAGGCAGAGAGAGGTGGCAACCCCAGGTGGCAGAAGCTGTGAAGATACCCATTGCCTCAATCAGCAAAATATATTGAGCTGGTTTTAAGTAGTGGAGTAACAGCTAGCAGAGTTCCTCCCTGGCACACTGCTGGCTAGAGCTCCACATCCCCATCCCCCCAAATCACAGGAACATAGAAATTTGCCTTCCATCGAGTCAGACCATTGGCCCTCTACCACCTCTGCATTGCTGGCACTGACAGACAGTTCTAACTAGAAATGCCAGAGATTGAAAATGGGACCTTCTGCAAACAAAGCAGATGCTCTTTCACTGAATTATGGCCTTCCTCAATAACATAACAGTCACTAGATTTTTTTCTAGGAAAACTGGTGGCAGCCGGGAGCACCTCTGTTTGCTGCTGTTTTCTGTAGAAGTACCTATGGTATGGATGGTGAAAGGGTAGTGAACTTCTGGCATGAGAGCTGAGTGAGGCCGTTCTGGGGTCCTTGGGACTCTCCCAGACTATGCTTCCTTTTCCTCTCCTCAGGCTGCATACCACGTTTGGCCTGCTCCTCACTCACTTTGAGTATTTCTGAATGGCTGGAACATGCCATTGAAGTGAGATGGTGTCATTTACTTGCCTAGATTGAGGACAGAGTGTAGTGCAGAGGTAACAGTCACATCTGTTTCTCTGCTCATTTTCACCTTTGGTCCTATGTGTCACTGTTATGCAGCCTTGGGAATGCTGCCCTTGATGGAAGGCTATCAATAGCTACTCACCATGATGGCTATGTTCTCTTTCCACTGGTGGAAGCAATATGCTTCTCAATTCTAGTTGTCATAAACCACAGGAGGGGCAAGTGATGTTTTGCTAAGGTCCTGCTTATATATGGGAATATAAACCATCTGGTTGGCCACTGTAAGAACAGGATGCTGGAGAATATGAGCTACTGGTCTGATCCAACATGGCTATTCTTATGTTCTTAATGCAATCTGTGCACTGGAAAAAAAACACAACATGAGACTGGCTGGCCAGTCTCACACAGCCGGCAAAACTTTGCCAAAAACACATTCATCCCTCTGTCCTTCATTGTCCTCTCCTACAGTAGTTTTATTTCTATGGATTAATTGCTTCTCAGATTGTACAGTGACATGGTATAGGAATGGGTGAGAAATTTAGTTTTGTTCACATTTTACGGTGAAACCATCTAATTTGCAATTCCCAAAACAATACGTGAACTGAGATACAGGTATTCTTTGAAAATTGCACATCTCCAGATTATGAAATAGAATACAGTTCTTCAACCAAAACAAGTGTACAAAATCCATTTATTAGGGAAGGGTGCAAAGAAATATATATATAACAGTGAAAATAATATTCAAATATGCATTGCATTGGGCAAAATTGCCTATAAAATGTGTTTATTATGAGAAGCATGCTGTAAAATATTGACAAATTCTCATGAGGATATCTAAAACAATGCTGTAAACTGATGCAGAAACAACTGGGGAAAATGAAAAATTGAGATATATCAAAACTGGTTGATTCATCCTGCTCTAATATGGTGGTGCATTCTGAGTAGTTATTCAAGTAATGGGTGGAATAAATAGATATTGTTATTTGTGTAATCAGAAGAGTAAAATGTAAGTTGGAGAGATTCCATTTCCAAGCTCTGCCTCCCACCTTTCTTGCTTTAGAACTTGCTCAACAAACAGCTTGAGAAATTCATTCCAAGTCACATGGAAGCTTGTGTTTTAAAAAGTTCATTGAAGAGGATTTTCTCATGAGCTGCTAATTTTAAGAAGTCTCACGTCCATTGATTTATGCTGTGCTCTGAGTTGCAATTTTCAATGCCGGAGGATTAGGAAACTTAAAATATGTTTTGATAGCCCAGTAACATTTCTCTAAGGTGTTTCCATACAACCCTGGGTTGTATGGGTAGGCTGAAGGTAGATCCAAATATCCTAGTAGATCTCTTGGTTATTTGCAGTAGCTCAAGACTTATTTGCCTGATCTGATGGCCCTTTGTGTTCTCTAGCTCTAAATGTGTCTTTATAGTTCAGATTGTTGATCCAATCTACTTTTTTCTTAACATAGCAAGTAAAACACATACATGGATACATACAGCACTGACATATATTGCCCTTGTGTTCCTCACCTGTAAAAACATCTTTGTTCAGTTATGCTGCAGTTTTTGTGTTGGAATCCTTGATTATCTACACCAACTCAGGTGTAGACTTGTGCATGCAGGTTGTCCCAGCTTATAGCACTTGGGCTGCAGTCTTCTTCTTCTTCTTTGGTGATCACTCATAGCCAAGTAAGATTGTCTTCCATAAACATGGTTTTAACAATGAGTCCATAAGTGACTGTGGAGGCCAATTCTGGACCCACACTTACTTCCACAGTGGTGACATTGGTTCCTGGGCGGGAGTTTATCATGCCTTCCTCTTAGCACGTTTCTCCCTTGCGTTCTGAGTTCAAGTGTCTTCAAAGGCTTGGTAAAGGCTGTTCTCCAACTGGAGCGCTCGCAGGCCAATGTTTCCCAGTTGTTGGTGTTTATACTACATTAACATTGGAAAATGTCGATCACTTCTCCTACCTAGGCAGTTATCTTTCCACAAGGGTCAACATAGACGCTGAAATCCAGCATCACCTGAGCTCTGAGAGTGCGGCTTTCTCCCGAAAGAAGTGCAGAGTGTTTGAGGACCGGGACATTTGCAAGGAAACCAAAATGCTAGTTTACAAAGCTGTTGTACTACCAACCTTACGGTATGCTTGTGAAACATGGACCACTTACAAATGCAATCTCCAACTTCTCGAAAGATTCCATCAATGGTGTCTCCAAAAAATCTTACACATCACTTGGGAAGACAGGCGAACTGGATCAGTGTACTGGATGAAGCAAAGATCACCAGTGTTGAAGCAATGGTTCTTCAACATCAACTTTGTTGGACTGGTCATGTTGTGTGGATGCCTGATTATCGTCTTTTAAAGCAACTACTCTATTCCAAACTTAAAAATGGAAAGCGTAATAACTGATTTCACCCCATGAACTGCCATATTGCTTTTGGTCCCAGTTAGTGGACCTCGGTAAAAACCATCTGGCATGCCTGAAGTTTATCCATTTCTGCCCCAAATAAAAAATCAATCCAGGATTTCTATGGGTGCTCAGATTAATTTTCATAAAGGCTACTAGCATTTCTGATGCCAGACTTATGTTTTATCAAGCATTTTCTAAACAGGTATAGCTATTGCTTGTTTTGCAAGGCAGATGCAGTAGACTGATTTTATTATCAGATGGTCTCTTGAGGATGTTCTTATAGTAGTTGATATGGATTTTTCATTGGAGTTGATTTTTATATTATGGGTACAATGCAGCTGATGTTAAGGGCTTTTAAACCTAATTTGAAGTCAATGGAAGAGTTAAGCATGTGCTTAGTTCTTTTCCATTGAAACCAATGAGACTTCAAAGTGCTTTACATCAGCTGGGATTGTGTCTAGTTTAAAATCATAATGTAAAACCCTGACTTAATTATGCCTGCAATATTTCTATGGGGCAAATCTATAAATGGCATCTAACCACAGTGGCTATTTTGTAACTGCCAACCTGTGCCAGGGGGCACCAATGTGTCCACAAATACCTCCTATGGCCCCTGTGAAAGTTCTCAGTATATATCTCCTCCAAAATACACAATGCATCATATGGGAGGCCATGGACACACAATTTTGTCTTCCTCTCTATTTTTATGCTCTTATAGATGTGCAACCATTTTGCGTTATGCAAAATTGCGTTATGCAAAATTGCGTTGTGCAAAATTGCGTTATTACTGGATGCTGTCAGACATTCTCAAAATTCCAAATGTGTCTGATGGTAGAAAAAGGTTGGCGACCATTCTACTTCCACTGTTGGAGGCAGTAAGCCTCTGAATACAATTGGCTTGGAATCGCAAGTGGCAAGGGTACATTCAGATTCTGCTCGTAGGTTTACCGCAGGCATCTGGTTGGTGACTCTGAGAACAGGATGCTAGATGGGCCTTTAATCCGATCCAGCAGACTCTTCTTACATTCCTTTTACGGAAATTTGAAAATTTGTATTCTTGCATCTATTGCAGAGGCCTTTGAAGGTTTCTTACTGGGCTAATGTGGAAATCTCCCTTTCACTCTTCCCCTAAATATGCACATCATAAATAAGACACACAGTCAAGCAACAAACCCAAGATTTTCTGCATTTTCCAGCCAAGAGAAACCAGTCTATTAAAATGTAAGTGGCAGAATTCTCTCTGATCTGGAAACACTTTGGGGTGCAATTTTTGGAGACATAACTATTCTGAATTTTTCTCTTTTCTCCTTAAAGATTCAAAAGCAGAAATACATTCCTCCCTTCTACAGAAACCTTTCTTGAAAACATCTTAATTCTACAAATCCCTGGAGATCACATGCACTTTTCAATAAAGCCTCTTCCTCTGTTATTATGGCTTATTTTTTATTTTATTTTATTTTTGTGGAAAGAGATGCTAACATCAGGAGACAAACAGCCTCTTTTCGAAGGAGTGTGATTCTAGTGAGAAGCAACCACCATTATATCTGCCACAGGGTAAGACATGTGGGGTGCAATTTTATTGCTTCAACCTGCTGATTGCTTTGTTGATCTCTGCTTGTGGAAGATTAGCTTGGCTGCTCATCCTTGGGTCACCAAAAAGCCCCTTCCTGCGTGTTGTGCTGGTCAAGGCTGGAACGGTAAGATATTGAATTGAAAATAACACTTGCTTTGCTGTTGATTACTTAGGAACTCCCCAGGAACTCAATAGCAGGAGACCTGTGGGGTCAGGCCTTGAAGTGTCATTGCTTGGGCTGGGAAAGTTAGCACATAATCACATCTTACGTTTTCTTTCTTCCTGGTGATTCTTATCATTACATGAAATATGTGGATAACCTCTTCTTAAAAAAAATTAGGGAGCACATCTTAAAGGCATAGCCATACCTGATTGTGGTTAGTACCTGATTCAAGGGTCAAGGAAAAAATGCCACACACTCACTACCCCTTGGCCCATTCACAGGGGGCAAAATGGAAGGAAGAACTGTAGAAGGGTTATAGGGGAGGTGGAATGCCCAAGGATTCATCACTGCTATTGGAGCTCCCTTCCCAGCACCAGTCAATACCCCTTCTATCAATATACCATTAGCAGCTACCAACATGAATTTGACCAAACTGCGGGAGACAGTGGAAGACAGGAGTGCCTGGCATGCTCTGGTGCATGGGGGTCACGAAGAGCCGGACACAACTAAACAACTAAACAACAACAACAACATGAATTAAAATGTATTTCCAGATTGATGCAGAAACAGGGTGGAACTGACATATCAATATATTCATGTCAAATTCACATGGCCCAGGCATATGTCTGTTACCAGTTATGAAGCAAATCATACCGAGAGCATTTCATGCAGCATCTCAATTATGGATTAAGACATGCAATTGCAAACCATGTTATATATTTTCCATTTGTTTATATCCTCCTTAGCATGACTGGAGACCAAAATCTCCCAGCTTTCAAAGTTATCAGTGCATATTATTTCCTCTGTTGCTATTAGCTCCCTGTTTCCCTTTGTGGTGGAATGAAGGATAAAGTCAAGCTTTGCTGCATCCATTCCACAACCTCATCCCATTTTGTACAATTTCTCAAAGATTATTGTTTTGGGATTTCTTGCACTCAGGCAGAGACAAAACAAGGGTTACTTTTATTATCTACTTTGTAACAAAAGCTTCCCTTTTCCTTCACCCTACTTACAGATTGGTCCTGGAAACTGATAAAGGACAGTATCTTCACCTTTCTCATTTTCACTTTGAGGCCTTACCCTCCGCAACATTAGCATTGGCATTCCTTCCAGCTTAATCATTTGATTTTATGCTTAAATAAATGCTGCACGCACAGTGCTATGTTTCAAAATAAGCATATGCATTTTTAACCATTAAGCAAATCTATGTGGTATGCTTCAAAACCGAATACATATTTTCATTGGGGTGTTTGCAGAGGTAGAGGTGTCAGGTAAGAATTAGAAGGGAATCCTGCTGACATGGAAACCCTCAAAACAAATCCTGTGAAATCTCACCAGAACCTGGCAACACCATTGCCACCATGACGGGTGCCGCCATGCAACCCAGGTAAGGGAAGCTTCAGTGGGGCAGCACAGTGGCGTAGCGTGGGGGTGCCAGGGGTGCCGGCCGCACCGGGCGCAACATCTGGGGGGGCGCGCTCGCTGCCTCCGGAGTCGCTGAAGAGCCTCGGGCGCAGGCTGTAGCGGAGCCGCATGTCTCGCGGAACCGACGAGCTGTGCGCGCGTCCGGGCTGAAGGCGCCCGGCAGGCAGCGGCTCTCAGCGCTCGCCGCGGAGGACGCACCAGGCAGCCCCTCCTCACAGGCCCGCCTCCGCTGGTGCTGCTGCAGCTGCTGGGCCGTTGCATTTTCCTCGTCTCTCTGCCCCCCTCCTCCTCCGGGCAAGCGGCGTCGTTTGGGCGGCAGCGGGGGGCGCAAATTACTTGCGTTGCCCTGGGTGCTGACAACTCACGCTACGCCGCTGGGGCAGCACAGTGGTACATTCTCATTTCCCCTCAGGTGGAGAAACAGGATGTGGTGCTCCTGAACCAAGCTGGCTAGGGAAAGCCCAGATCTCAAGAGGAAAGTGGGTGCAGAGATGGGGGTTGGTTGGTTTCAATGAACAGATCTAACTTTTAATTACATGAATCATTTTCACAATGCACAGTGATTTTGAGGAGGGATGTTGAAGTAAACATGCGAGTCTTCATCATGCCCTTCTCCTAGGTGTGGCCCGTGAGAGCAGGAAATATATGGTGGAGTTAGACTACTGGAGTGGCCTGCTTCTTTCCCAATCTTTCCTAACAAAACTTATAGCTGTATGTATCCTCTCTTTTTTACTTCACAGTACTTCCAGGAAGGAAAATCAACAAAACCATCTAGCATGACAGCATCTGGACCCATTTGTCTGAAAATTTCAGGTGTCTTAACTCAGGTACACCTCCTTCACATTCGAAAATGGATGCCCTATGCCACCTCAAAAAAATACCTTGGGGAAGGGATTTTATTTTCTCTTTCCCCTCAGAAAAATCCCTCAAGTAAAATCTGAACTTTCAGGAGCTTCACTGCACCTATCTTTCTGACATTTTTCATCTCCCCTGAAAAGGAGATTTGCAAACAAATCTGACGGGGGGGGGGGGGTTGGACGGTTTTAAATGATCTTTAAGGGCTCATGCATAAAAATTCCTGGACAGAACTATCTAACGTTTGGGATACTTAATTCACTCTGAAAGGGCTCATTTGAAAAGGAGGATAAATGGCTATAGGCATTCTTAGACTCCATTATAATGGGGGGTGGCAGAGTTTCAAATTTAACATATCAGATTTGAACCTGAATAACTAATCAAATTGGGATGATGCAGAACAGATTTCAGATTGACTGGGCTGGGTTCAAAATGCTAGAGCTTATATGTGAATCTTGTGGTCACTGAACTTCTAAACCTTTGCTAGCCTAAAACTTAGCTACCTGGGCAAAGAATTCACACAAAAAAGTTAACCCAGAAAGACCCTTGAGTTTTTCCAACAGTGAGTTCTTTCAACTGTGCTTTTTCCACAATCATCAGACAATTGGAACCAAACAGCCCAGCAAATGTCTGCAGCAATCAGGAGTAGGCCACAAAGACTACCTGTGGTTTTTCTTATCCTAAGTGATGTACTTGTATTTCCATTGTATAATAGAATCTGTAAGGTCTATTATATGAAGTGAACACAAGATGGATCAGACCAAAGGCCCATATAGTCCAGTATCCTGTTTCACAAAGTGGCTAACCATATCCCTTTGAGGAGCTCACAAAAATGTATAGGCAGGGAATATCAACTAACATTCAGCCACTGGTCCTGGACATGAGATCTTAGGCATCTTAAGTAGCCTTATCTGCCATGAGTTACTACAGCACATGTTCTATGTAGCATGTTTCTTTTCTTTATTTCTTAAGATATCAGAATGTACCAGATAATCCACCAGATTGTATGTCTGTATGAAAATACAGGTTCACTTGTATATCATGATCTATATATCAATGCCTTGACATAATCTCCCAGCCAAATTGTGTAAAATCCAAATTGTACACAACTGTACTAACTCAACTCTGTTTTTCCTTATTTCTCTGTAGGTTATGTCTATCCATGATCCTAATGCATTGCAAAGCATATTTTAGGACTTCCGGGTTAGCGCCATCGTCAATGGCGGAGTTCCTCTGACCGAGAGGAACCCGCTCCGTGAAAATTGGGTCTTGCCGCCGCGGCGAAGGCGAAGACCCTTCAAAAATCCCAGGCGGAGGAAGCCTGGTAACGTGGGATTCGGCTGACAGCAAGAGCGCCTCCCCTACTCGCGGGGAAACCCTTTTTAGGGGATCCGAAGCGAAGTGGGGTGAGTGGCGCGGTGTTTTGAATTGACTGCTACTTTTACGGAGTGAAGCCGCACAGCCGTTGCCGGAGAGCGCTGACTTTTTCCTGTGGACAATTGGACTCTAAACAACTACCCGTGAGTAGAACGAAAAATTGGACTACGAAACATTTTAATTTGGCACCGAAGCGGGAAGGTTCTAAACAGGAAGTCTGCCTTCCGCTTTTGTAAATAGACTGAAGCAAAAATTTTGCAAGCTAAAGTCTGGAAAATCGTATATAAAGGACTAAATTTCCTTCAGTTAAAATTACCAAAACACCTCTTGGAAGCAGGAGAAGAGGGGGGGAATCTTAGATTGTTTAAACCTGCAGGAGAGAGAGTAAAGAAAGATAAATTTCCACCGTCTCGAACCTGGGAACGGGGTGTCAGAGACAGATGTTTTGGGGAAGCTCATCGACTGTGAATGAAACGTCTTTTGACAGATAGTTAAAAAAGAGAAACATATTGATTTCAATGTTGCCTTTTGCATTTAAAAGAAGCAAAATATTTGAAAAACGAAAGTATTTTTTCCCCTTGCTGGACCTGCTTTCAAAAGATGGATACAAATAGAAATTGTCTCCCCTAGAGGGAGCTTGTTAAACTGTTGCTGGAGTCAATCTGGGGAATTCCACAGCTGTGGAGATTAAGGATCGTGAGACCAGACTTTGACCTTGGATAAGAATGTGCTTAGAAGAAGTTTTGGTGCTTGCTTTTTGCAAGACAAGTGCTTTGTTGGAGCAGCTGCATGAGAAGATGGATTTGATGACTGTTGCAGTCAGTAATTTTGGACAAACAGTGAATACTCATATAGAAACCACTCAGGAACCAACCCAGGAATCTGCTTTGACAGGGCAAGTGCAGAAGATAATGGAAGAGGTTGTTGTTGAACCTCAAGTAACACAAATGGAGAGACCCAAGGCCTTGTTGGAACATAAGCTGCTGTCTTTGATTACTGAATCTGGAGAAAGTCAGATTTGGAGAGATGGAGTCCTGTTTGGTTTGGAGATGGGAAGTTGGATGGACCCCCCTATGCAGGGATGTCTCGGCTTTTGGGGTATGGTTTTGGGCCAGGGGAAGTCTGGAGTTGTGGGGGTTCTTAACTTTGGAGGGACTTTGAAACATGTCTACAAATACTTTTTGGATTACAGTGCTGACTGTGGAGAATGGGCTGACCTGCCGAGGGGGGATGGAGACATGGTTGGGTTGGAGTCTCCCCGAGACCTCAATGAGAAAGGAAGGAAATTAAGAATAAGATCAGCAAAAGACAAAGTAAAGTGCAGGTATAAACAAGAAGATCTGCAGAAGGGACATGGAAAAGACTTAAGCCTCGGACAGAAGATCACCAGGTTGATGGACTAGATGGAGTGGATAGAAAAGGACTGACATAACCCGAGACGATGAAGAAGAGACGTTGGATGAAGATTGGAAGAAAGTTTTTAAAAATTCATTTTGAGAATTAGTGTAAAATTAATGAGTGTTAGGAAAAATGTTGGAATGAAACTACTTGGCTTTAGTAGAAATGATATAAGGAGTTATGTATAAATAAGTATTAAGTTTTAAGTTTTAAGGTTTTTAATGGTAAGATAAGGTTAAAATAAATTAAGGTAATTTAATGACAGAATACAGTTAAAGATGGAAAGGATTTGCTGAGTTAATAAATAGGTTAGACTGTTAAGATAAAGACTCTCCTCCTGCAAGAGAGGGGAGTGGTTGTGGTCGGGAGCCGGACTCCGCCTCAAGCAGGAACAAAAATTGAGAAAGATGGAAAGAATTTGCTGAAACAATTAATTGAAGTAGAATACAAAAAGGGAGGTGTGAGGAGGTCGATGAAACAAGTAAATGAAAGATAAAGATATGGAATATTGGATTTTTAGTGTTATTGTTCTTTTTGTTATATTGTTGTATTGTTTTTTATGGTTTCTTTTTTATGTATTGTAATGTATGTCTTGTTAAAATTTGTGTTGTTTTCTTTTTTTCTTTTTTTCTGTAATTGTTAAACTTTTAATAAATATCATTTTAAAAAAGCAAAGCATATTTTAATATGTTTTGGGGATCACCTCCATCGGTCAAAGCCCTTGTAGTGCTCTACAAAGCCTGCTTTTGTGCTCAAACAGCAATCTTCGCTGTGATTTAGCATTAAGCATCAGAGAGTGATCAACTGTTAAGTTTCACTTGAGATGAATTGCAGAACAGCTATTGCAATGTAATGTGACATTTTTATGAGTAGCGCTAGTGTAAGAATAACCAGTCTGCCTTTACTCATATACACAGGATGTCAATAATATAAATAATTTGTTTTTATTTCAGAAGAAACATACTTAGGGCTGAATGGTATTTATGCAGTGACCAAAAGATACTATTTGTCTGTTCCCCAAAATATTTTTAAAGAGATTATATAATTAGAATATAAAACTGTACTAACTCAAAGGGGCATTTTTGTTTCTAGAATTTGTTCTGCTAAGATATCTGTTTTGGACCACTAGGATGTCTTCTTCTTCTTGTTGTTGTTGTTGTTGTTGTTGTTGTTGTTAGGATGTGTTGCTGCTGCTGCTGCTATTAATAAAAACTAAAACAATACAAATGAGCCCAAATGAACAATCATACTGCTTTAGTATAACAAACATCCCCCCTTTTATGTTATAATTCAAGACCTCTTCAGATATCACTTATATGAAATCAGCAAGCACAGTGAAACAGGGAGCAGGGCATCATATTTACCTATGTCCCCAAGTTGCATGTGTGGTGGGCTGCAAGTTTAGCTATGCCCCACAAAATTGCACAGCTCCTTCTGCACCTGCTATCCCCATCCTAGTCACCTTCTGAAATGGGGATGCTGCTGTTTACATGGAGGAACTCTGCCTGACCTAGAACCCTACGGCACTTAGAATTCTGAAACATGGGGCACGCCTCCTTGTGTACAGCAAGGTCGCCACTACAGAAGCTATGTGCAACATAGTGATGATGGGAATAGTCATGAAACATTGAGGTTGGGCCAAATGCTCCTTTCATTATTCTTGCCCTCCTCACGTGAGTAATACCAAAAAAGGGCTCCTGGAGACACTGGGAACTAAGTCTAGGACCATCTGTAAGCAAATCGTGTGCTCTATCACTGAACTGAAGTGTTCCCCCAAAGGCAGTTTCTGCCTCGGTTTGACATATTCGCAAGGTATTTTCTACTGGGCAGCTGTTGTGATGGTACTGGAAGTCTTTGAGTATGCAAGTTATGAGACCTATAGTGCCACGCAGCCTTTCAATCTGAATCTCCTCTAAGTCTGCAATAAAGCTTTTTTCCCTGTCCTAAACTGGTAAATGGTGTGGGGATCATCACATAGTTGTGATGGGATTCTCCCCTCCCAAGCAGCCAGTCAAAGATGAAAGGAGACCAGCTGCTACTTAGGTGAGCTTGATTTTCATTTTGCTGGCAACACTCTCCTTGCTGAAGGCAAGCCATATGTTGTCACCCGTGTCGTTATTTAACGGGCCTGTCTTTGTGATGGAGTATTGCATTCTGGAAAACTGCAGGAGAGTTGCAAGTTATTAAACTGGACTTTTATACAGGATACATTTGCACACTGACAACGACAAAAAAAACACCAGTTCTTTGCTCATTTCTTTCTCACCTGGAGCTACTTCTGAAGGAGGAATACTGCCAAATTGGCATTTCTTGGATGAATGATGAAACTCTTATTCACCATCAAATTATCAGGTGTGCTGAAGAGCAAATCAACCTCAAGATTCAAGCCTTTGCTGCCAAATATCTCACTGAATCTTGAACAGCTGAAGAGGGAATGTGATACCTGTCCACAAATTATGAATGGTGTGGAACACAAGTGGTCAAGCAAAGTCTTCTGAAGCTGTCCCAGTCATTCATTCCACCAGAGTTCATTCCTTTGTTCCTTCTCCATTCTTTCTTTTGCTTCTCCTGTTTCCCTAATTGCCTTTTCTGAGCCAAGAACTGCACCATAAAATTGGAAGAAGTGCAAAAACTGAAGGGTAACTTTGTACTGATCCAGGAGTATAGATCACATCAATTCATGCCAGAATCCACAAAGATCAAATTCCTCAAGCAGATACATTTCCCCTATCAATTTCTCCCTTGTCAACCCCTCCAAACTTATTCTTAAACTTTTTTTTTATTTGCTGGGGGCGGGGGCTTTAAAAATGACTTTGGGAGTCCCACAACTGCTGATGAGACATCACTCAATGCAAAACTATTGTGCTTGCGGATGTGAACCTCTGGATTATGGCCTTTGTCTTGAGCAATAGGCTAATTTATCAGCCATATCATTCCATTCCCTTGGCCTATGCTTCACCCAAGATAAATGCTGTTTAATAAGGACCTGCTGCCAAAAATGGTTAACAGCTTTGTTTGGATGTAGCCAGCTGTCTGTGACCTCATCAATTTACTCTGCCTCGTTATCAGAATGACAAAGGAGCCTTCTTGTTCCTCAGGCCTTTCCCTGAACTGATAGGATGACTGTGAAATGTTGGTGTGTGTGTGCGTGCAGAGTGGATAGAGGAAATTCCAAAATGATTAGATCTTTGGCCATTGCTAACTGATGAAATGACGAGGCTGTGATCCCTGTGAAAGTACACCAGGCTCATGAAGCTCATATATCACCCAGCAACTCTATAGTTCAGCAACACTGCCAACCATTTCACCCAGGAACATTTGAGTTATATAATATATACTGTTAGAAGTTGGGGGATGATGACAAGGAACCCCTAAACTCCTGGATGCAAGATTCTCCCCATAATTCTCAGATTTAGTCAAAACTGGAATTAATCAAGGTTTGATTAAACTGTGCCAAACATGAAAACCCCCAGGATTTAGTTTATGCTAACAAGTCAAGCTGGGTGAAGGGCCCTTTAGAACAGGGGTTGGCGAGGTTTATCTTGCCTGGGCTGTATCGGTCCCATGGAGATCCCTCCATGGGACAGATCGCTCATGATTTTTGGTGCCTGCGCCTGCACAGACCTGATTTTCAGTGTCTGCGTCTGTGTAGACATGATTTCCGGCGCCACAGAAGCGAGTCCCCGTGTTCTGCTGTGCCAGTTTAGCACAGTGCATGAGCAGGTGGTTCGGTTTGGGGGCGGCTTGTGGGCCGGTCAAACGACCTTCGCAGGCTGCTTCTGGCCCATGGGCCTTAGGTTGGTGACCCCAGCTTTAGAACCATGGTTCCCAATGTGGGGGGCCTTGAATGGCTTCCTCCACATGAATAGGAGTTCACATTTCGAATAATAAGAATTATATGTCACGGGGTGGGGGGAACCATCAAAATTTTAGAGATGCTTAGGTGGGGCACAGCCAAAAAAAGGCCGGGAACCACCTCTTTAGAAGAACAAAGGAAACCATCAGAGGGTAAAGACTGCAAGGCAAGGGGGGGTGCCTCCTCCAGCTGTGTGTAGTGGGCAGAGGCAAAGGCCAGGTTTAGGGTTTCAGCTTTGGGTGAAGTAGGCTAGTGCAGGGAGACCCTTAGAGAAGCAACAAGAAGGAAGAGGGAAAATACATTGTTGGCTGGCTGGGACAGTGGCAGAGCATCCCAAAGAGCAGGGTGCACTGTGGGGGCATGGCCGTGGCCAGGGCACTCCACCGGAGTGATCCCTGTCCACTGCTGCAAAGCGGAGCACACTCATGGTGCCCCGTGAGCCCAGCGGCGCTTTGAGAGTGGCACTGGACTTGCAGGGAGGGCACCATGAGCTGTTGTATACTTTTCATAGAGCCCTCCAGCTGGAGGGCGGTTGAGAAGGATGTAACAGGCATGACCCCTGGCCCCTGCATGCCGACTGCTACAGCACTTCTCACAGGGACCAGGGCACAAGCCTGTTGCATCTTTCTCAGCCGCCCTCCAGCTGGAGGGCACTGAAATAGGATGCAACTGTTCACGACGGGGCAGGGCACAATGATGCCTCCCCCCCAAAAAAACTGTGCTAGGGTCGATGGCCCCCACAGCCTCCCCGATGCTACGCCACTGAGCTGGGACAAGCTGTAACAAACAGACACAGAGAATGGCTTTTTGACTATCTTTGCATTTAATGCTGTCCTTATGGAAGAGGCCAGGCCCTCTTAGGATGTGTATGTTCTGCACTCCCTCCATCTAGACTAAATTGTATATGTGTGTTAATAAAACCATATATCCTAAAGGAATCTTTCATATTTCCAACAACTCTCAAATAAAGCAGGGAAGTCATCCTCGCTTTTAAGCTTGATTGTAGGCTGTTTTGTATTAACTGAAACTCTCTTTGATGATTCCTTGCTTCCCCACTCCATGTTTTCAATACGTCTGCTTCCTTGGT
Organism: Podarcis vaucheri; assembly: GCF_965113315.1. NCBI lineage: Eukaryota > Metazoa > Chordata > Lepidosauria > Squamata > Lacertidae > Podarcis > Podarcis vaucheri. The sequence goes on along the minus strand of NC_138758.1, from coordinate 14,095,734 downwards.
GTGCTTTTTCTGTCTGACAACTATTTTTAATGCAAATATGTCATGTTTTAATATTAAAAGCACACTTTAGCTCCACTCTTTGACTTAAAAATCAGAGTTGTGATGTAGCCGTGAGGAAAATTGAAATGCAGTTTACTAACAAAAGACAATTTAATGTAATTTCTTCCCATTAGGCTTGTGAAAGTATAACCTTATTTGGTGTTTTAAGAAGATTCATGTGAAATAATGCAAAGCTACCCTTTTTTTCAGCTGAGATTGTAACTATCACATTGGGAGTTTTTGGTTGTTGTTTTTTAAAGTTATGAAGATGGCAACATAATGGGTTTTTAAGGGGAATTAATGGAAATAATGACAGTGTCTCTACAATTCCTTCACCCCCCTCCCTTTGTTGGGTTCCTTCTACCGTACATTTCGTAAGAGAACTCTTGGTATCAGATGCCTTTCAAAAACATAAATGACGCAGATAGGTAAATATCTGCAGATAACAATCCAATAAAGTTAGTGACTATTCAACAAAATAATGGAGGATGTTTATAGATTGTTAACAGCAATGGCAACTAAATAGGGAGCCGCCATACTTAGTGACAGTATACCTTTGAACACCAGGTGCTGGGGACAAACAGTAGGGAAACAGAAGAACCACAATTCTTTGCTCTCGGTAGGGAAAAGGTTACCTTGAGGCAGATTCAGTCCCTGTTGGGCCCATTGAATTTTGCTTGCAGAGTAGTAGCTCCTGGTTGCCCTTTCTGTGCACACTTAGCAAGACTCTCTGCAGGCGTGCGATCACCTCATCATCGGGTGCGGTTGCACAACGAGGTCAGGGCAGACTTCGAGATGTGGCTTGAATTCCCGAGGGAGCTCAATGGGGTATCCCTGTGGCAGGATACTTTGAATCTGCAATGTGATTTCCAGGTCCATTCAGACGCAGCTGGATCCTTGGGTTTTGGGCTTTATTTCTGTGGCCATTGGTGCACTCTGCCGTGGCCTGAGCACTGGCAGGGTACAGCCATTACCCATGATTTAACTTTTCTTGAGTTTTTTCCCATTGTAGTAGCAGTGCACATCTGGACCATGGAGTTCAAGGACCAGTGGATCTGTTTTTGGTCCGATAATCAGGCCGTGGTGAGCGTTTTGGCAAGGCAGTCATCACGCTCCAGCAGAGTCTCTGCCCTTTTGCACATATTTGCGCTTCGGTGCCTCAGGTTTAGCATTGTGTTTTCTGCCCATTTTATTCCTGGTGCTACTAATGATATTGCTGATGCCCTATTCCGTTTTCAGGTGGAGCACTTCAGATCCCTGATTCTGGATGTACAGCAGCGTCCAGATTATTTCCTGGTTCATTTTTGGAACATTGGCAGCAGCTAGTCCTTCAGGGAGTAGTGGCATCTGTTTTTCTTTCCACATTGGTCTAATAAGAAGGCCTGGATGGACTTCTTAGCATTTCAGTAATGGCACTTGACAATCGACAATACTATGTTGCCATCCCCACATCAGGTGTTGCAGTATTTGGCTCACCTGTGGAGCATGGGTCGTGAGGTGAAGTCCATTAGAATTCAATCTTCTGCCATTTCATTTTTCTATAAATCTCTTTATTCTAGAGATCCTTGTGCAAAGTTTGTCATGCGCAAGGCTCTGGAGGGTTGGGCCAGATTACAGCCACCTAGGTTGCCAGGTAGGAGGCTGGTCACTTTTGACTTTTTATCCAAGATGCGCAGCAAATTAAGACTTGTCTGCTGGTCCACTTGCGAAGCAAGACTCTTTTCGGTGGCTTATTCTATTGCGTTTTTTGGTGCACTGCGTGTGGGCCAAGTGGTGCTGGAGATAGCACAAGGAGGGTTCTCCAGGGGCTTGCTTTTGCAGGATGTTCAGCTTTCTGAAGTGGAGCTGGTTCTCACCATCTGGAATTCCAAAACGGACCTGTTGTGCATAGGTGCCTTAATGAGACTGCCTGCCAATGGTAAGCCCGGCCCTTGCCCAGTCAAAGATGCCAGGAAGTATTTGTCACTTTTCCCTCTTGGGGATGGTCCCTTCCTGATTCACAAGGGTGTGAGCCTGTTAAGGAGGTATCAGTTTGCTGCAGTAATGCGTAAGGCGATCGCAGCGTGTGGCCAGCTAGCCAGTGAGTTTGCACCTCATGCCTTTCACATTGGTACTGCCACCACTGCTGGGCATTGGGGCCTGTCCGTTGACAGGATCAAGGACCTGGGCCGCTGGAAGTCTGATGCATACAGGAGTTATGTATGGAAGCAGTGCTGAGGTGCAGTTATTAATGTTGTTTTGTTCATTCCTAGGTTCGCCAGCCCTGCACATCTGGATAGTCGGGCACAGCATTGTCCACTGGGCTGGCAGGAGGGCAGCGGAGGGCAGGCTCAGACTCCCCGACCACATGTGTGTCTGCTGGGTTTCCAGATGAGGAATGCGTTGGGAGGAGCTTCTCCTTACGGTGCGGGCAAAGGTGTCTGCAGAAGGCACACGTGCGGCTATGGTGGTGCAGCTGGGCAAGAATGATTTGCCAGAAGCTCCCGGCTTGAGATTGCGGACCTGCATGCAGGAGGACTTGGAAGAGTTGAAGGCAGCTCTTCCTGCACTCAAAATTTTTTGGTCGCAACTGTTGCAACGACGTGTGTGGTGAGGTATCCAATGCCCAGCTGCCACCAAGAGGGCCAGGAGGTGCATCCAGGATGCAGTGGCCAAGAAGGTTCTGGCTTTGGACGGGACAGTCATCTGTCACCCGGGCATTACCTTCCGTGATGCGTCCCTTTACAGGCTTGATGGGGTTCATCTGTCTGTGAAAGGGAATGATTTGTGGCTGACCTCATTGTCAGCGGAGTTAAGGGATTGGTTACAGATGTGAGTGGTTGGCAGTGAGCACGGGTGCTTGTGTGGCGGATAGGCACTGGTTCAGGTGATAGGAATGGGGGAACGGTCTCGCCATCCCTATGTGAAGGGTATTCTGTTAAAGGAATCCAGGGATTCAACTTGGTTTGGTCAACCCCCAAGAGGGGGCTGTGCCTGTGTCTGAGTCCAGGGGAGCATCTGGGGATTGGACGTAGTCCATTCCCGGGCTTTTCACCTACCTCAGGTGTTCACCCTTGGCTGACCTATGATAGAGCTCTGGGTCAGCGCTATCTGCAAGGGTGCAGAGAGCTAGTCGAACCAGAGCCTGTGCAACCACTCACTTTCTTAATCAACAATGTTGTGGCCTAAATGCTGCCAAAAACCAAAACTAAAATTTGAGTCAAATGTGTCTTTATTTAGGGGGGAGGTCTCTGGGTCTGAACATGCAAAGTATATTACAATTTAAAATTGTCATAGATTTTTTGTGCTAACTCCTCTTGGGAGGTTTAAGTATCAGGATAGGCGTTTCAACCCTCAAAGTGTTGGTTTCACAGACAAATACCCAGAGTTAAGAACAAAGTGTTGATCTAAGGAAGAGTGGAAACAAATTTACAGTATATTGAAGTCTGGGATGAATGTAATTAGAAGTAGTGATCTCCTATATTTGTTCCCATCCAACTCTTACCCCACCCTCTTCCCTCTGGAAACATTCACACCAGACCTACTGCCATTCTTTTCTGTGTCCACTCCTTCACATTCCATATCAAAGCAATATTTCCCCTGCACCCCTTGAAGCACAAGCCCCAAACATGGTTCATTACAGCTGTAAAAGTTCAAGTCCCTATGGCATATCACAAAGTTGTAAACCGTAGATAAGAGTGTGACAGTCATACCACCTGGGATCTTGACAGGACTGTTTACTCATGTGTTGAGTTCAAACAGGTTTGCCAAAAGTTCCTTCATTGAAGGATTATATACACACACACATAAAAGCTTTCTTTTTAGAATCACTCTGCACCATTACAGACAGTTCCGCCCTTGTAGAACAAACAGCTGTATTCCTGTTATTATCTTTGAAGTTGCTGTGTTCAATCTTGGTTAGGCCAAGGCTAACGGAAACTATATGGTTTTCCCCGAAAACAGCAGCAATGTGTCAAAAGTTTTTCTTTGCACTTGTAATACAAAGTGATCCAAAAGTATAGATTTCTTTCTTGTTTTTCTATCCCCCCCATCAATATGAAGTTCACATGAAATGTGCATGAAAATGTGCAAGCAATTTTGCTGAATATAATAGATGTTATTTTTACAAATGCATACATTTTATGCACTTTCCCTGAATGTGCACTATTTGTATACATTATTTGGCTGAAGAACTGCATCACAAAATTGATGGAACTGCAAATTTTGAAGGCTTGCTGTGTTTCGATTCAAATGTTGTTTCAGAATGTGTGAATAAGGTTCACATTAAAACCTGAATCGAACCAGAATTCTCCAAAAGCTTTCAGGAGAGATTCAGCAGGCATCCTTGCTTTTGACTTTCAGGTATCTCTTGTGTGTGTGTGTGTGTGTGTGTGTGTGTGTGTGTGTGTGTGTTGGCAGGCCTATGCAGCCTGAAATTATATTGAGTAACTAATCATTTTAATGATTGTTTTGTACTACTTTTAATGAGGTCCTTTATGTTTTCTATTGCTGGGAGCCACCCTGATATTTTACATGAAGGTGGGATATAAATAATGTTAGAAACAAACCTGTGAAGGCATATTAGCTGACTTAAGACCCCTCAACTCAAGGGAGTTCTCCTCAAAGGAGAACAGAGAGAAGCAGGCAACCCAGGTAACCCCACGCACATCTGATAGCCTCAGTGAAACTGCTCCAACCACCTTCCATCAGTAGCAGTGCTAGTTCAGTAAGTAAAAGCAACCAGGAAGGAATGGAACAAGCAGCTCCTATAAACTCCCAGTCTTCCTCTGACTGGGACTTTCATAAGTCGTCTGACTGGGACTTTCTCTAAGGCTCCATCGTTTTGAGTCGCTGCAGCATGCTGGGGCACAGGGGGAGGGGTACAGTGGCAAGCTCAATGCTGTGCAAATATACCAGTGGAGCCAATCCTGCTTTTGACTTGCACTGTGCAAATACAATAAGCTCTCTATAGAAGCTACAGATTATAGGTCCAGTACCACCTCCATCTCACAACCCAGCCCAAGTTCCTCTTTTCATATGACCTCCAGCCTTAGAAAGTTTTAGAAGGTCAGCAAAATTCTATCATGATGATGATGATGATGATGATGATGATGATGATATATTATTTATACCCTGCCCATCTGGCTGGGTTTCCCCAGCCACTCTGGGCGGCTTCCAACAAAATATTAAAATACAATAGTCCTTCAGATATTAAAAGCTTTCCTAAACAGGGCTGCCTTCAGATGTCTTCTAAAAGTCTGGTAGTTGTTTTTTCCTTTGACATCTGATGGGAGGGCGTTCCACAGGGCGGGAGCCACTACTGAGAAGCCCCTCTGCCTGGTTCCCTGTAACTTGGCTTCTCGCAATGAGGGAACCGCCAGAAGGCCCTCGGTGCTGGATCTCAGTGTCTGGGCAGAACGATGTGGGTGGAGATGCTCCTTCAAGTATACTGGGCCAAGGCCGTTTAGGGCTTTAAAGGTCAGCACCAACACTTTGAATTGTGCTTGGAAACATTCCGTACACTGGATCAGATCATTGGTCCATCTGTCCCAGTCTTATCAACACTGACTGGCAGCAGCTCTCTGGGATTTCAGACAGGAGGCTCTTCCAGTACAACCTGGAGACACTGGTGATTGGACCATGGATCTTCTGCATGGAAAGCAGACACTCTTCCACAAAGCTATATCCCTTCTGCAATATATCACATGCCTCGTATCCCTAAATGATTCCCCAAAGAGGGAGATAACAGTCCACAGGGGTGCTGGTTTCAACAAGCTCATGCTTGCTGTAATGTTTAGTGGTGGCCCTAAACTATTTTCTTGGTTGGAGATGAATCTGGAAAAAATCTTAACAACCCTTAATGCCGCTGGCAATGTGAGGGAAGAAATACTGCATGCAAAGACAGCCACACACATCAAGGGGGAAAAGGACACATGATAATGAGAAGAGATTAAACGAAGAGTGAGAAGAATAAACTATTGCTGTTTAATTGTAGCATTCATCCCCATCCCCTGCTCAGATGACTCCATTTCCCCAAGTGCTATGTCATCCAACCCACGCTGCACGATAGATCACGAGCAGAGCAGACAGACATACTCACTGATGGACTGATAAAATAAAATAGATGGGATTGAATGAAGCAGGATGTCAAGCATGTCGACTTGGGGGAGGTTTAAATCAGCAATGAATCCTGGTTATGTGAACATTTCTGAATAATTCAGGGCTTGACTACAAGCTGCGATGGTTGTGTAGCATAGGGGCAGAGAAGGCAAAATGCAGCTCTCCAGGTCTACCTGGCCCCAAGGTCTCTCCCTAGGCCACACTCCTCACCAGCCCTACTTCACACCCTTCTTGAATGTTTTTGCCTGGCTGGAACATGCCACTGAACTTGGATCATGCCGAGGGAAGATGGGGAGGGGTGCATGAGTATGTGCAGAAGCTAGTCTACTGATCAAAGGTGAAATTTACATTCATTGCACTGCATATTTTTGCCTCTGGCCCTGCTAGCCATTGGCATGTACTTGTTTTAACTGTGACATTTTTGTAACAAAAATAAAAACAGAGAGGTAGCAACACATTGGCACATTAAGTGTTCTACTGGAAAGTAAAGCAAATGCTGGATGTTGCAGGCTGGCTGCTAAAATGCTCAGATAAACACTTCCAGGCAGTGCTGACTTCAGGATATGAGGAGGGGTCTTGCCCATTGTACCACAAATGCTTCTCCACAACTGGGGTACTGGGACCTCTGCTGGTCTTGGGGCCCTGGCAAATGTCCAGTCTTGCCATCTTTGTATTTCCCAAACTTATACTGTGTTTGGTTAAAGAAAAGAAAAATGAAAATAAATAATAACAGGCTTTAAAAAGAGGGGGGGGGGTATTTCTTTCCCTTAATGCGGAAGAAGATAGAAAATACCTAGCAAATTTGTACTGCTAAAGTGAATGATATTTAAACAGGCTGTGCTGATTGAGGGTTTTTATAATTTAGCATGATTACGAAGGGGAAACAACACTGGGTTTTGAGTATATGCTGTCTTTGTATAGTATACAACAACAGAACTAATGAGTCTATTTACTTCATTTCCTACTTCCTTTACCTGTTGAGTAATGGATTAAATGGGCAGCAAAATATTTTATTGAAGGCAGGATTTAAATGGTTAGGGTTGCTTTACGGTTTATGCTAGCTCATTGGGGGTTTTTGTGTTGTTTTTTACCTATTACCTGTGGTTCAAGCTTCATATTCCTTTAAATGCATAAATAAATCCACTGAATCCCCCATTTCTGTTCTTACAAAAAGCAGCTGAAACAGGCAGGATGTTCATTTAGTTATTATTATTATTATTGACCCTTTATTAACTGCATAATTAAAATTATCTTTAAGCACTGTACATAAACTAAACACAATGAAAATGAAAATGAAAATGAGAAAACAATACAATCAGAATTCAGTTAAATTTTCTGATGGAATAATGAAGTCTGCAGTTAGTTCAGTAAGAATGGGGCACGTCTGATCTCAAAGAGTTCCATAGAATTGGGCCCACAATATTGAATGCATGGCTATTGGTGGATATGAGTTATGTGGAATGACTAACAGTAACTTCCCCTAAGACCTCAGTGATCAGGCAGGGACATAAGACAACATGTGGTTCCTGAAGTACCCTGGACCCAAGTTGGCAAGGCCTTGTAAATTAATGCAATAACTGTTAGACAAATTCATCAATGGCAACTAACTGGGAGCTATGTTTTACCTGCAGTGTCAGAGGCATCGATGCTTCTGAATAGAAGTTTCTGGAAAAGTGCTTCTGCATGTGTGCTTCCCAGAGGCATCTGACTGGTCAATGTGGGAACAAGATGCTGTTTTTTGTTATTATGTTCTTAAGCAGTCCACAACACCTACCATCTTCTGCATCTGCACACAGCTTGTAGACAATCAACCCATGCTCCTTCCAGCGGCATTACATTTTATTCACATAATATATGCCAAAGGTACAGCACTGACATGCGTCTGCTATAACACCACACTCCCAGAGCAAAGCCATGATTCCCAAACTCAAGACCAACCTTTCGAGAACTGCAACTATTATCAAAAACAATGGCTATTAGTAGGGGTTTTTTCCTGTCCAGTCTACTCGTTTTAAATCAGAGCACTCCTTTCTTTTTATAATGAGATTCTGGATTTATGGCCGCTCTGAAAAATTACCTCTTTACCATAATGCAGTAGTCATCAAAGGCTGAAATCTCAGTCTCACGTTTTTTGCTAGCCTCCTTCAAATTGATAAAATAAATTGTTGTTCTTCTCTTTACTGCTCCAGCTTATGAAACTCAGTAGGTAAGGGGAAATAGAAAATATTCTTTGCTGCATTTTCAATATGCATTCTGAAAGTAAAACCCCAGTGTCCTGGGTTCTGGCTATTTTGGGAGGCATATATACCTATCTGTTGCCTATTTGAATGTCACTACTTCTACAGAGTGTGGAGACCCACAGAATGTGCATAAGAAGAGAAGAAGAAGAGTTTGATATCCCGCTTTATCACTACTCAAAGGAGTCTCAAAGCGGCTAATATTTTCCTTTCCCTTCCTCCCCCACAACAAACACTCTATGAGGTGAGTGGGGCTGAGAGACTTCAAAGAAGTGTGACTAGCCCAAGGTCACCCAGCAGCTGCATATGGAGGAGTGGAGACGCGAACCCAGTTCACCGGATTACGAGTCCACCGTTCTTGACCACACCACCACACTGGCTAAATATTACTGTTGAGAGATAAGGCTGAAAATCTTTCCAGCTTCCATAAGGGAGGTGGAAGCTTGGTTTGGCTTGCAGTTATGGGTGAAGGTGATGTAATTCCTAGGGATGGATGAGAAAAGTCTCATTGAAATGCTTTTGCTGACTTCTGTGTGACGTCTGTAGCATATTATGTTTACTGTGTAAAGTTAGCTAGCTAAACATAGGCATATGTAGATGAAAAGTAGCGGCATCCAACTTCTTTGTGACAAGGAGCAAATGCATAAGCTGACTGTGTACATGTATAAATATATTATATAGATAAAGGTAAAAGACCCCTGAATGGTTAAGTCTAGTCAAAGGTGACTATGGGGTGCAGTACTCATCTCACTGCAGGCCAAGGGAGCTGGCATTTGTCCACAGACAGCTTTCTGGGTCATGTGGCCAGTATGATTAAACTGCTTCTGGCACAACGGAACACCATGACGGAAACCAGACTGCATGGAAATGCCATTTACCTTCCTACCACAGCGGTACCTATTTTTTATCTACTTGCACTGGTGTGATTTTGAACTGCTAGGTTGGCAGCAGCTGGGACTGAGTAAGGGGAGCTTATCCCGTCGTGGGGATTCAAACTGCCAACCTTCTGATCGGCAAGCCCAAGAGGCTCAGTGGTTTAGACCACAGCTCCACCCACATCCCCTTTACCTTTACCTATATATTATACAGTGGTACCTCAGGTTAAGAACTTAATTCGTTCTGAACCTGAAACTGTTCTTAACCTGAGGTACCACAACTGGTCAACTGGTGTCATTATGATGTCAGGTAATTGACATGTTTGTGGCTCCACTCATCTTTTAAACTTGATCCATACCAGGAAGGGAAGATAGGACAATGCCATATGTTCATCAGGCCACAGAACCTCACAGTGACAATTGGAAAGACAGTTAAGTAGCATCTTCTAATAGGCTGAGTGTGAAATTAGATGCATAAATCAAAAATTTTAAGGAAATAATTACTATCATGGAAGGCAATCATATGCAAGTGATAATAGGATTTTCCCTTATGCAATAAATTATATCAGATATTACCACCTCTGAACATAGTCCATGCTGAACTTTTAAAGGAAGGGGTAAGATTTATAAGATCTGTAATTAAAATGCTGAGGATTAAATCATTGCTTGGGGTCTACTCTGATTGCATTATCACAGCTTAACATTTCTCTAGAATATGTAAATTATTATTTTATGCCTTAAATACAGCTGTCCAAAATGGGAGAAAGTCTAATTAAATAATTTCCTCTTGGCATTTGCCCTAATGTTTTCTTTCCATTTTGATAAAGCCTTTACCAAGTCTGAGATCCTACTAGTGCTTCCCTTATATTTAAAAATAGAGTTAAAAATTGGTGAGAAACAGATAAATTTAAAAGCTGTCTTTCCATCTTCTTGAATGCTGGCATTCCATGTTTGGACACCTATCTACAACAGCATATCTGCAACTTTTGAAAGCAGGTAGAAATCTTGCTTGTGCATTCCATGTGAATTGTTACCCCATTTTTCATTATGTGCCCTATTGAAAAGCAGGGTACTCAGATCTGTATCCCTGTTGCCTATTTATGCACATGTGTCAAAAATAGATGCACTCAGGGAGAAAACATCAAAATGATGGATATATGAAATGGCTATTGCCTCTGATGAAGACTGGATTATAAGATATTGGGGGTGGGGGACAGATACAGGTGTTGGAAGGTTTTTGAAGTGTTGCTATGAAATGTTTTCATGCACTTTCGGAATTTTGCCTCCTGGCGGAAATGGAAATGTTAGAGATGCAAGCTGAAATCCCTGATCACTTATGAAGATTGTACTAACAGCATGTGATAATAATTCTGTAATTTGCAACCTTTTTTCTATATTTAATTATGGGGGGGGCAGTTTTTCTTGCCACCACAGTTCCTAGGATTGGAAAATTAACCCTTCCATCACCCCACTGTAATTCCACTCACACCCTACCCACCCAATGTACATGCATATCTTATGGTGCTTCAGTTGCGCTTAGTACCAACGGCAACCTTTTTTTTAAAATTTCCCCTCCCCACACTTGGGGGGGTGGTGGGTGGTGCTGTGTTCTAAACCAATGAGCCTCTTGGGCTTGCCAGTCATAGGGTTGGTGGTTCAAATCTGTGCTATCTGGTGAGCTCCCCTTGCTCTATCCCAGCTTCTCTGAACCTGGCAGTTAGGAAGCATACCAGTGTGAGTATATAAGTAGGTACTGCTGTGGCAGGAAGGTAAACAGTGTCTCCATGTTCTCTGGCACTCACTGTCCTCTTTGTGCCAGTAGCGGTTTAGTCCTGCTGGCCACATGACCTGGAAAGCTTTTTGTGGACAAACACCAGCTCCCTCGGCCTGAAGCGAGTTGAGCGCCACACCCCATAGTCACCTTTGACTGGTCTTAACCACCCAGGGGTCCTTTACCTTTACCTCTGGGGTCAGAATAATTGTAATGAAGGAAGGAAAAACACATCAGGTGACAGCAAACAATAGAGTTAGCATTATATGTATTTAGATCCAAAATTCATTCTTATTTTAAGCTATTTTTGAGGGCTGAAATAACATTAGAAAGCCTAGTCTCTTTGCCTGCACATCCATGAGACTGGAGCAAGCAGGTTTTGGCAAGTATTGAGGTATCCCAAAAGTTTTTTTAAAAAGGCTTTTTTAATTAAAAACAACAACTTTTGGAGAATACTTTGGATTTCAGATAAGGGACCAGGAGTCTGACTTTCTATGTCACCATGTTGACTTGCCAAAACAAGGGGATGTTGTGCTGACCTTGCTGGTGACTTGTGGAAGTCAGATAGTAGTTCACCACACCTCAACCTGTGTGATGCATCAGTAGAGTCTTCAGAGATTTCCTGCACTCAGCAGAACAGCTTCTTCCAGAGTCCCCACTTAAGGGAGAAACTCCTCTGCAACACAGTTCAAAGCAACAAAGTGTTCATCGCCTCCCGACACAAGACAAAGCTAACTACTGCTATCTACTATCTACAGTTCTTCTGGTCTTTGAAGTAAAAATACATATGCACAGATCCAATAACACTGTCACCATGTTAACAGTGGCAGAGCTTCATGCACTGGGGGGCAGAGAGCAGGTGGGGGCAGGGCTGGCGCGTGTCCTGGGGGCAGGGCATGCCACCTGCAGGGGCATGGCGCCCAGCGTGGGCGGGGGGCAGCTGCGATGGCACCCTACTGGGATCATGCTGCCGGGGGCAGTGTGCTCCCCCCGCACTCCTCTTCCTCCGCCAGTGCATGTTAGCTAGCACTGCTGTGTAAAACACAAAACCTCTTCCGCTGATTCTCAGAGATTCAGTCAAACCCTAACAGGAAACAGGACAGGACATTATGAAAGCAATGCCCTAGAGACTATTATACCCATCTCTACATTCCTGGTTCAATGGGAGGGTGAATGACTCAGCAAGTCATACACTCAACCTTGTTGGTGTTGCTATGCTAAACCAGCATACCTGGCATACTTATCTCAGAATAATAATAATAATAATAAATTTTATTTATATCCCGCCCTCCCCAGCCGAAGCCGGGCTCAGGGCGGCTAACAACAATAAAACAGTACAAAGGTACAACATAAACAACATTCTAAAATCATTCATTATAAAAATTAATTAATTCAAGCCACTAGCAACCATTGGGCCAGAGCTCTGCGAAGATTGCCGAGGGAGGGAGTCAGGCTGTGCCCTGGCCAAAGGCCTGGTGGAACAGCTCTGTCTTGCAGGCCCTGCGGAAGGATGTCAAGTCCCGCAGGGCCCTGGTCTCTTGTGACAGAGTGTTCCACCAGATCGGAGCCACAGCCGAAAAAGCCCTGGCTCTAGTTGAGGTCAGCCTAACTTCTCTGTGGCCTGGGACCTTCAAGATGTTTTTATTTGAAGACCGTAGGTTTCTCTGTGGGGCATACCAGGAGAGGCGGTCCCGTAGGTACGAGGGTCCTAGGCCATATAGGGCTTTAAAGGTTAAAACCAGCACCTTAAACCTGATCCTGTACTCCACCGGGAGCCAGTGCAGCTGGTATAGCACCGGGTGAATGTGATCTCGCAGCGAAGACCTCGTAAGGAGTCTCGCTGCAGCATTCTGCACCCGCTGGAGTTTCTGGGTCAGTCTCAAGGGCAGCCCCACGTAGAGCGAGTTACAATAATCCAGTCTGGAGGTGACCGTCGCGTGGATCACAGTGGCTAGGTCAGGGCGAGAGAGGTAAGGAGCCAACTGCTTAGCTTGGCGGAGATGGAAAAATGCCGCCTTTGTTATAGCTGCAATCTGCGTCTCCATGGAAAGGGAGGTGTCGAAGATTACACCCAAACTCTTAACGGACGGTGCTGGCACTAATTGCGCCCCCGCAAGAGATGGGAGTTGCCCCCCCAATCCCATATCGCCCCGTCCCAGCCACAGGACCTCTGTCTTCGAAGGATTTAGCTTCAACCGGCTCCCACGTAACCATCCAGCCACAGCTTCCAAACATCTGGTCAGTGTGTCTGGGGCCGAGTCAGAATACCCAGACATACAGGATTTACTCCTCAAGACGTGAGACCAAGCACTACGTAATTTAACTCCTTGTTCACATTACACCAACAGATTTCTGATGCACTGCTGCAACATCATTGCAGATGCTCAGAGAGTGGTAATGCAATAAATTTATAGAGGTCCACCTAGTCCAGGCACAGGCAAATTCGACCCTCCAGATGTTTTGGGACTACAACTTCCATCATCCCTAGCTAACAAGACCAGTGGTCAGGGATGATGGTAGTTCTAGTCCCAAAACATCTGGAGGGCTGATTTGGCCTATGCCTAACCTAGTCCTATAAAGCTGAGGTGGGGAACCCATTTCAGCCTGAGAGTCACATTTCCTGATGGGCAACCTTCTACATTACAGGGGCAGGATATGGCAAGTGGGGAAATAAATATAAATATTAACTTTTTGATGGTTGGATAACATTCTCGAAGCTACCAGCATGAGTTTGTCCAAACTGCGGGAGGCCATGGAAGACAGGAGTGCCTGGTGTGCTCTGGTCCATGGGGTCATGAAGAGTCGGACACGACTAAATGACTAAACAACAAAAAAAAATTACCTTTGTATGATAGTCTAGTTTCTACACACATCCACCTAATCTACCATCCAGGGCAGAGTTCAAGGAAACATTCTAGCCAGATAAAAACACACAAGGAGGATGTGAAGCTTGATCAATAGGGGTGTAGCCTGAGGATAGTCCCAAGGGCTAGGAAGAAAGACTTAGAGCAGGCAAAGGCAAACTTGGCCCTCCAGATGTTTTGGGACTACAACTCCCATCATCCCTGACCACTGGTCCTGTTAGCTAGGGATGATGGGAGTTGCAGTCCCAAAACATCTGAAGGGCTGAGTTTGCCTATGCCTGACTTAGAGGATTCATTGAGTCATTGGAACTGATGTTCTCCACACCTGCTATAAACTGCTTTCTTTACCCTGGGTCCTTAATATATGAGCATCTCATCACTTAGTCACAGGCAGCTGCTCATAGATTAGAAATCCTCACATTCTTTCTTGACTCCAGACCACCAGCCATGGCATCATGCACTTCAGCATACATTGTTGTATTTAAGAGCAGATTTTGTGTAGTTCTCAAGCCTATTTATTAGTACGGAACATCTCCAACATTTCAGCACCCATACCAAGGTGCATGCACACAGAGGCACCAAAAAAACCACCAGTGACGATCAAGAGAGTTTCTCAGAAGAGAAGTTAACAAAATAAAACCAGATTCAAAATGTAAATGTAGAGATCTTTGACATCTAAATGCAAATTTTAAAACTCAAGCCTTTGCATACCACCCCCAGCCCAAAATTCGGTTGAGCTCTCGACTTGATAAGGCTATGATCGCTTGTGGTGCTGGAAGATTAGAAAAGCCAGAAACAGCTGTATTCTAAGCAATATTTGCCAGTATGTTTTCACACAAGTTAACTAGGTCAGAAAAATAATATCAACCAGCGAATGAATGAGAATATGCATTTGGAGTACTGAATATTCAGTTTCACTTTGCGTACTGACTGGCCTTGGCACTAACAGGAAATAGGAAGGTGTATAGTTGATTCTAAATAAATGAAGAAGCCTAGAAATTATTTATGAAGAGTATCATCTACTAAGCCTTTATAAGCCACCCTCTATTAGTGGGAAATGAGAGATGGCATTTGTTTTGCTATGTAGAAAATAAAGCAGCTATTAGCTGATCTCTTTCTGTATCACACTTTTTAAACTGTAAAAATAAAGATGTTTTAAAAATGCAACAAGCTTATTTGATCAAAGAGTTGGAAATGAATGTTCCAAATGAGATGAGTATTTAGAAAAATAATTCGTCCAAGTTGTTTCTGCTTAATATATTTTTTTTAAGAAGTCCCTAGAATGACCATGTAGTGATTTGTGGAAAAAATGCACTATAGTTTTTCATTTGTTGCTTAACTGATGTGATGTGAGAGTAGTTTTTGTTTGATCTAGTTCCAAATCAAGATAATAGACAAGAATAGGCAAATCTTTCAAGTTCAGTTCCTCATTTTTCTAATTTTCGCCACATTTCCATTCAATATCAACTGGAAATGGGCCCATAATATTGGGCGAGACTGGGGACTTTGATAGGCTTTCCATACGTCAGGAAAATTCCTGACATGTTTTAGTCTCCGGGTGCAATAATGGCATTGGGGGAATATTGTCGAATCTGCAAAATGTCAGGGAAAACCCGGATGTATGGCAACCCCCCCCCCCAAAAAAAGCTCAAGAATTTTGGTGGGTGGTTTCCTTAAAAAAGCTCAACAACTTTGTGGGTGTCTGGAATTTTACTTTTTTGAAATATGGCAACTCTAGACTTTGATCGGACATTGGCTTGGTACTGTACCGAGTACCCAGGAAGGCAGAACTGAGTTAGGTCTGCACCACCCAGCTCTCCCACCTAGGTCTCATTAATACATGCCAAGATGGCCCATTCACCCACAACTAAATATTAGTGGGTCTTTTGGTAAATTGACCTAGCACTTAACAACAACAAAATATTGCTGAAACATCCAGCTGTATCAACAGTAAGTGGGAGCTAGGTGAGGGACAACAGTGCCAGATTTATGTATAAGCTAAACAAGCTATAGTTTAGGGCCCCACTCTCTTGGGGTCCCCCCAAAAATTTCACTATTAATAAAGTTTTTCTTAATTGTATTTCAGTTCAACCATTACTTTGATAAAATACATATTTTGTTATGTGCAAATGGCTTTAGATACCTATTAGGTCCATAAAATACCATATAGCATATAGCGTATTTTTCGCTCTATAAGACGCACAAGACCACAAGACACACCTAGTTTTTGGAGGAGGAAAACAAGAAAAAATATATATATTCTGAATCTCAGAAGCCAGAACAGCAAAAGGGATCGCTGAGCAGTGAAAGCAGCAATGCCTCTTGCTGTTCTGGCTTCTGGGATAGCTGCACAGCCTGCATTCGCTCAATAAGATGCACACACATTTCCCCTTACTTTTTAGGAGGGAAAAAGTGAGTCTTATAGAGCAAAAAATACGGTATTCAACACAAAAAACTGGCAATTTGTTGTTGGCATATAAAGGGCCCCATTACCTTCTGCAGCTTAGGGCCTCATCAAACCTTAATCTAGTCCTAGGCTGCAAGCATCACAATCCCTTATTTGACACTCCCTCCTCCAGCCAGGCTTGCACCTTCCCACAAACATTGAGACAGGCTGTCCCATTGTGGGCCTCTCAATATTTCTGCATACAATCCATTTGATTGAAAGTGGTCATACATACTTAGCCAAACAAGCCAGCCATAGCCCCTCAATAGCTAGCACACATTAAGAGGGCCCATCATCACGTTCCATATCGCCCAGTGAAAACTCTTTCCACCAGTCTTCCACCCCACCTCTCACCTGAGTGATTGCATAAGAACATAAGACAAGCCTGTTGGATCAGGCCAAAGGCCCATCTATTCTAGCATCCTGTTCTCGCAGTGGCCAGCCAGACGCCCATGGGAAGCCTGCAAACTGGATATGAGCACAACTCTGGCCACCTGTGATTCCACAGCCAGTGTGGTGTAGTGGTTAAGAGCGGTAGACTCGTAATCTGGTGAACGTGGTTTGCGTCTCCGCTCCTCCACATACAGCTGCTGGGTGACCTTGGGCTAGTCACACTTCTCTGAAGTCTCTCAGACCCACTCACCTCACAGAGTGTTTGTTGTGGGGGAGGAAGAGAAAGGAGAATGTTAGCTTCTTTGAGACTCCTTAGGGTAGTGATAAAGCAGGATATCAAATCCAAACTAGTCCTCCTCCTCCTCTTCTTCTTCTTCTTCCCAGGTATTCAGAGGCATAATGCCTCTGACAGTAGAGGCAGAGCTTAGAGAAGAGTTAAATCTCTTCTCCCCACAGTCAAAATTGAGGGAGAGAAATGAACCTGTAATTAAAGGACAAACTCATCAGGTGATGGAAAGTGATACACTGATCATCACATCTAGTTAGAATCCATGTCCACTCTAGTTGTAACCTATATTGGAGGCTTGTCGTGAGTGCTTGTGTTTTCAATCGCAAACAATCAGCACCCCTTGTCTTACACCCTTAATGCCTCTTACTTTCCAGGGTGGAGAATAGAAATGGGAGGGTTGTTGTGTGTGCCTACCACCGACATGTGGTCTCTGGAAAATTGCTCAAAAGAAAGGTTCAGAACAGAGAAACATTCTCTACCCCTGGTCTAGGGCCTAAGGGCAGTTCCCTTCTGAATGTGCTGCCTGCAGGTCATGGGTCCACCACACAGGGCAGCTGCCGACAACTCCTGAAAATAAATTCACTGATCTGAGCATTCCTCCTGGGTAGAAGACAAATCTCATGCAGGGACACAATGGGCAGCCTTAATTGAGAATCCTGAAGAATCTCTATATTGGTTGACTTGTCAAATCGCACCTGGAGCAGAGATGCAGTGGAATTACAGCACTTTACCCCCACCAACTGAGGCTGTTTGAAAGGAAGAAGTGAAGGAAGGTCAAGGCAGTGACTCACACAGAGATACACACTCTGATAGAATCTCTAGACTCACAAAGCCATTACTTTCTTAAATTACTGCACTTCTCAGTGCATGGTTTGATTAATCCTGAATTCTCCAGCTAACACCAAATGGTCCAATAAGTTCCTGGCAAGCCAGCGCAGCTGTGCAAAAACTTCAACAACCAGACATCCTGTTCCAAACATTGAACTTTGATTCAAACAATTCAGTATATATCACAAATTATAGCGAGAAGGGAAGTAGGAAGGAACGAGGGGAAAATGGAAGATACCAAAAGTTGCACATAATAAACAGAATGCTGTCTTCATGGCCCTTTTATAGAACAGCTGCATCAAATATGTACAGTATTTATAACAGTAATGAAAATATAGCTAAAGGCATTAAACTTAATGGAACTCACTGCCAGACTGGCAACCAACTCAATTTGCTCATAAGAGGCTACTTTTATGAGTAAGCTGGGCAATGTTTGAACTTAAACGAGAGGAATAAAGATTGATAAGGAGTTGGGAAAGTTAAGAAAGTAATGTGATGATTTTAATGGAGTGGAAAACCAGCCAGCCATGGAGGTGTATTGTTTTTCTGGTCTCCATAATGTGAATGCATCTATGAGAAGCATGTATCACAAATCTAAACTAATTGAGGAAGCAGGGGAAAGAGATCTCATTTAGCCATGTGCATGACAATCCTCCACATACCTGAATTGGCTCTAAAGGCCTCCCAGCTTTGGGTGGTCAACTCAAAAATATATTAGAATTGTACGGTGAATCACACATTGCAATGCTTTGCTTCACACCATCAGAACTTAAGGCTCAGTGAATCGGTATGAAGGCTGAAAGGACTTGGGTTTAATTATAAAACAGTACAAATGAAGCACTGAATCCTTCTCCAAATCAAATCCTCTGGAGATTGTTAAAATCATGAGTAACTTTTCAGACCAGTAATGAAAGTAGGAATGCTTTGGGGCTGGCTGTTTTATGTTTGGTCCTAGACTTGGGGTGTTTTTAAGCAGTAACAAACAATTTGCAGAGTGTTTCCTCATTTAAAAGTTTTGCAACAGTTCTCTCTCAAACTCTAATACCATCACGACTAGGGATAAGAGCAGGCTTCCTCAACCTCGGCCCTCCAGATGTTTTGGCCTACAACTCCCATGATCCCTAGCTAGCAGGGCCAGTGGCCAGGGATGCTGGGAATTGTAGTCTCAAAATATCTGGAGGGCCAAGGTTGAGGAAGCCTGGATGAGAGCATTTCCTTTGGCCTATTATTTATTGCATTTATATCTCACCTTTTTCTCTAGTGAGCTAATTGTGGTTTGCATGACCCTCTTCCCTCTCCTTATTTAATACCCACAACAATCCTGTGCAGTAGGTTTGGCTCATTGGCAGTGACTGGCCTAAGGACACCCAGGGTCTTAATCAGACACTCTAACCACTATACCACACAAAAGGTTCCAGTTTCAATCCCTGGCATCCCCAGATGGGACTGAGAGAAACATCTGTCTGAATCCCTGGAGAGCTACCACTAGACAGCGTAAGCAATACTGAGCTAGATGGAGCAATGGTTTGATTCTGTAGAAGGCAGCTTCCTATGATCACCCTGTCCTGTAGTCCACTTCTTTCAACTTCTATCTTAATTAGACTTCCTTCAGGAAATATATGCAGGAAGAAGCAATGAGTCTGTATCTCTGGCCTCGGTGTTGCATAGTTCTCCATAGGCATGGGCACAAACTACATGATTAGGATTCATTAGTGCAGAAGGACATACATTGAGGCATCAGGAAAGCCCAGCCATGTGGGCGTTAGCACTAGCTTGAGCTCAAATCTAGGTACATGCAGAGGATTCCCTAATGTAGGCGTCTATGTTCAGTGCCTAGATATTGAAACTTGGGGAGCTGTACAGCCTCAGGGATGGGACCAGTGACATGACCCTCCTGCACCTTCTATTTAAGGTTTCCCAGCTTCACACCTGACATGGATGTCTTCATTAGGGGAACCATTGTGCATAGGCATCTGCACAAACTGGGATCAGTGGTCCATCTTGTCCAACATCCTGTTCTTCTCACAGTGGTCACCCATAATCAGGACCTGAATGCAACATCACTGTTGCCTCCTGAAGTTTCCAGCAAGCAGTACTCAGAAGCATTCTACCTCTGATCTGGATAGCAGAGCACAGACATCATGACTTGTAGCCACTGAGAGGTTTATCTTCCTTAAATTTGTCTAATTATATTTTAAAGCCATCCAATTTGGTAGCCATCACTGCCTTGTTTGGGAGCAAGTTCCATAGTTTAGCTATGTGCTGCATGCAGAAGTATTTATTTTTTTTAATCTGTACTGAATCTTCTGGGAAGCCATTAGTAGGAAACTTTAGCTGCCAAACTTTTAAATGGATATCAGGCATTGCAAAATATCTAGTTGACCAAATAACGGCAACCTAAGGAGGAAAGGAAAAGAGGAGGAATATGTGTAGAAACAAGGACTAGCTCTCCATGTGAAACCAATAACAGATGAGTTAATCCATGAAGTGAGAGAGATCTTTAATTAAATATATGCAGAGATGTTTCCTGCAGATCTGTTATATTACAATATAAAAAAATCAGCAGGAACTACGTTATGTTTTGATAATGGTGCAATTTGCTCTGCAACCCAGAGCAAATCTATTAACTTAATAGATTGTGTCCCAACAGTGGAGGCTGGTCCACTGTGACAAAATGTGGCACTGGTTGAGGGGATGACACTGGTTATCAGCTGCTACCTCCACCTTAGTCTCACCAGGCCTTTGTCGAATTCAGCAAGGAAGAGGATGGGTATAAAACCAGTTGGATTTGCCTAGTATTGACTCTGGCCTTGCTAGCCATTTGCTCTAGCTCTACCTACTGTTGACTTCCATGTGTTCCACTCCACCATTCCCAATGCACAGCAGCCTCTACTGTGTCCCAGTTCATGACCAGAGGGTATACTCTCCACCTGGGCCACACTCTTGTGTGAGTTATGTGACCCACATGAGATCATGGCCCCAAAGGCACACTTTTCCAGGGCTGTGCTCTTGCACATTTTGGGGGTGCCACATGAGATTTTGACCCCAAAAATGTGCTTTTTTGAGACAAGGTTGCGGCTCCAAAAGTGGCCGCCATGCTCTCTTGTGAAAAAAAGAGAGAGAGGATGTCCCAGTACAGTTGAGGAGTATGAGAGGGGCAAAGTTAACGTACAGGTAACTTGTGAACTTGGCAGGTAACTTGGCAGGGGGTTGGACTCGATGGCCCTTGTGGTCTCTTCCAACTCTATGATTCTATGATTCTATGTGAAGTACCGAGTAAAATGGTAGTCAATGAGTTGTTATATCCAGGCCTTTTTATGTGTCTTCAGTTGTGATAGGAAAGGGAGCACTTTTACCAGGACCAAGAAGCACCCACACTTCAGCTCAATTATGGTTAATATTTTGTTTCTCCCCCCGCCCTGTCTCTTTAAATATGACAGGAGACAGAAGGATATTTAATATAACCCCCTCAAGAAACTGGCAATATAACGGTCAAAGATATTATCCTGGGGGGGAAAGGGAAAGCAAAAAGAACAACCTGAAATTTCCATCTGGCACAAGCTGAATAATTCAGGACTTGTGGAGAAAGAGGTTTTTTGTTATAAATCAGAGCACTGCTTTCCTAAAAGATATATAGCTCACAGTCTTTGAAATATAGAATGAAAATACCATGCAGGAAACTGTGGGCCAGTATTGTCATCACTCATGCAACGGATTGTTCATGCTTGCTGTTTGGATCAAATTTTGAAGTCCTTGCTGCTGCTTTCTGATTCTGCTCGTTCTCTCCCCTTCTCCGCTCTTTGCACTAAGGCAAAGAGGGTGCCTAAGTGGTACCCAAGGGTGTACGGATGCCCTTGAGGTTTTCACGGTGCCTTTGAAGCCTTTAAGACTGATGTGGTGAGGGGGTTACCTTCCCTTGGAAAGCTACATAGGACAGAGGGATGGAATAGGGGGACACTTCATCTCTCAGCTCCATGTAATTTTCAAGATTCTGATTAATTCTTTGGAATCTGACTTTCCCCCCAGATTCCCTCAAACAGTGAAATGTGTGCATTCATGTGTTCTCCCTTTCTGTGTATTTGTGTGGGAATGGGTGGGTGTGAACCAGGAGTGGAGAGAGAACTGAGCAGAAGTGGTGGCACCCATAGTAATCAAAACCAAAACGTGCCCACTGTCCTACAATGGCTAGGAACCCCCTGCACTAACGTTTCTCATGATGCTGGTCCTGGAATCTAGCTAGGAAGGTTGAAAACATTATAAAGGGTTCTTAGGTTCATTTAAAGAGCAATGTACATGTATTATTAT
The DNA here is from genome assembly GCF_965113315.1 of Podarcis vaucheri. Lineage (NCBI taxonomy): Eukaryota > Metazoa > Chordata > Lepidosauria > Squamata > Lacertidae > Podarcis > Podarcis vaucheri. The sequence goes on along the minus strand of NC_138758.1, from coordinate 14,073,588 downwards.
TATTATTATTATTATTATTATTAATTAAATTTCTATACCACCCTTCATCCGATGATGACAGGGCAGTTTACCATAAAAACAAACACACACAAAAGTACATATAGTAACAGACAAAAGCAATACCCCCACCCCAGTTTAAAGGGCCACAGATTGTTTAATTAGTCAAAAGCCTGGGATAAGAGGAATGCTTTTTCCTGGCACCTAAAAATACGTAACGAAGGTGCCAGGCGAGCTTTCCTGGGGAGAGCGTTACACAAGCTGGGAGCCACCACAGAAAAGGCCCATACTTGAGTTGCGTACCTCTGGACTTATTGTGGAGGAGACACATGAAGAAGGGCCTCAGATGATGATTGTAGAAGGGAGAGACAAAATCTCACTGCTGAATGCACATGGGATTTGGCTGAATACTAGGGTGCCAATTTGAATAAAATACTATGGGAGCCCAGGTAAGCCCCACCCTACGTAATCAATCACATGATGCAGTGCACACACACCATCTGAATGGGCATGCCCATCAACTTTTGGGGGGACCGGCTCCTTGAAATATTTTATTGTGGGGGCCGAAGCCCCCACAGCCCCTAGGAGTTGGCTCCTATGCTGAATACAGTTGCAAATGGGCTATGTTAACCCCAGTCCAGTAAACCATCACCTCTCCTGCTACAGAAGTCATACCTACTGCTTCTAGTGTCTTTAACCATTTGCCGGCAATGCTTTCTTGATCCACAACTGCTATTTGAATTAGGAAGGAAGCTTCCAGTTGATTGCAATGAGAGCTTTGCTTTTGTTGCAAATAGTAGACATGGGTAAGGAAGCAATTCAGAATTTGGGACTGTAAAACTAATCTGGATGTTTTATTTTCATTTATTTTTTAAAAGCAGTTCATGCAATTGCCAATTGTATGCACTGTGTTACTTCTAGTTCAAATTGACAAAATGACAAACTGGGGCGAAGGAGGTGAAATTTGTTTATTTAAATTTTTATATTCCACATTTTCATAAAAATACAGCATGGTAGTACACAACAGAAAAGCAGTAAGCTCAATAAAAACATCAATAAATACTACTAGGGGGCGGGCGGAGGCCCTATCTGCACTATCATACCACAATGCATTTAAAGCAGTATAATACCACTTTAAACATTCGTCCAAAGAATCCTAGGAAGTAAGATGTTGAGAGTTATTAAGAGACCCTTATTCCCACCATAGAGTTTCAACTTCCAGAGTTCCCTGGGAAGAGGGATTGATTGTTAAACTACTGTGATAATTGTAGGTTTGTGAGGGGAATTAGAGTCTCCTAACAAATCACAGAAACTTTAACAAACTACAGTTCTCTGGATTCATTGGGGGAGGGGGCCAATGGCTGCTTAAAGTGGTATGGAGCTATTTTAAATGAACAGTGCAGATGGGGCTGAAATTCACATTTCCAAGTCATAGAATCATAGAATTATAGAGTTGGAAGGGACCCCACGGGCTAAAGCATCTATGACAGTTGACCATCCAACCTCTGCTTAAAAACCTCCAAGGAAGGAGAGTCCACCACTTCATGAGGGAGTCCATTCCATGGTCAAACAGCTTGTACTGTCAGAAAGTTCCTCCTGACGTTTAGTCAGAACCCCCTTTCTTGTAACCTGAAGTCATTGGTTTCAGTCTCCACCACCACCACCATCTGAAAACCTCCCTGCCTTTAAGCAAAAAAACCTTTGTCTTGATTTGCTAGCCTCCAACCCCATTACAAACTTGACTCTATACTTGCAAAAGCAAACCGTGCAGTCTAGACTCTGTCTATTTTGTCCATTGTGCATACAATGTAAAATGACTCCTACTATCGTCTCCTTAATATCGCCTCATTTCCAGTTACTGCTGAGGCTAGCTTTGGTTGTTCCACAAAGATGTTAGTACCTAAAGGGGGGAAATAAATAAAAATCACTTTCCCCATCAGATAAGCATGTTTTACTGCTCTAGTAATTGTCTGAAAAGATAACAGGGGAAACAGTGGCACATTCCTCAATATGAAGTTTTTATGGAGACCTTGCCTGTTCAAATTAGCTTTTCATAGCAAAAAGAAAAAAAGGGGGGAAATATCCCCTGATAGGATGGAAGAGAGTTGGAATACACTATCCAGGGTTAATAAGGGTTCTCCCTGTCATTGTGGAATCAGACAGGTTAGGTTAGGACAAAATAAATCCTGACACCTTTATGAAGGGTCACAACGTAAGTCTTCTTAGTAGCCATTCAAACGCATTCACCTTTTCTGTCTATGTCACTCATACTACCTGTGGAGGTTGGTGAAACGGAATTGCTGGCTGGTGCTGTGCTGCAATCAGAGGTGGAGGGGAATTTCCACCAAAGGAAAACCAGAAGAAAGTGACCCCAAAGAAGGGAAGAATATTTATATAATTGTATCACAAATTGGCAGGGATATGTATAGGAATGGAGACTGAACAAATGAAAAACTGGGAGAAACCAAAACAGACCGATTCTGCTGCTCCCTACTCTTAAGTGGGCATTGTGGGGCCTTTGAAAAAGGTGACTCTTTGAAAAGGGGACCCTGTCCCTCACTAGCCATATTCTGGAGGCGCTATGGGCAGCAAGCATGGAAGCAGCAATCAGAAGTCCACTCAGGCTGCTACCACCAGTAGGACTGGTCCTAATATTAGGCAGAGTGAGGCTCCTGCCTCAGGCAGCAAATGCTGGGATGGCAGATAACAGAGAGCAGCAGCAAGATTTTGGAGAACATTGTCGCAACATGATCTGGTCTGCATCCCCCAAGCCCGCCTGCCTTCCTCTGATGCAATGGAAGACACTAGTACAGGGGTACCTCAGGTTACAGACGTTTCAGGTTACAGATGCTTCAGGTTACAGACTCCACTAACCCAGAAATGGTACCTCGGGTTAAGAACTTTGCTTCAGGATGAGAACAGAAATCATGCAGTGGTGGCGAGGACGTAGCAGGAGGCCCCATTAGCTAAAGTGGTATCTCAGGTTAAGATCAGTTTCAGGTTACGAACGGACCTCCAGAATGAACTAGGTTCCTAACCCGAGGTACAGCTGCCAGTCTGGTCAGATTTTGCATATGGAATGAGGAGGGTTGCCTTGAGCATAGTTTAACTATGTAAAGGCAGCATACAAATAAGCAGTGATGATGGTAGTGACATTGACATCTATTTACTCAGGCAGCAAAATATCTTGGGCTGCCCATAACCACCAGCAGTCACTGATAGAGCTGATGATTTTTAAACTGTTTGGTGGAAGAAACAGAGAAGAAGCTGCTGCTGTTGCCCTATTATGCTACTTCAATGTGGCTGTGAATTCCTGGATTGCAGGGGGTTGGACTAGATGCTCTTTGGGTACATTCTGATCTTACAAACCCTGAAACACTCCTATAAGTGGGGTGAGGGGGTAAACATTTTCTTTGACTGGAGGAGGCAAGGCAGGTTATGCGACACATATGTGCCCTCCAGCACCTTGCTGCTGCTCTTCCCCAACCCACACACCCGGTATCTGCCACATGAAGTGACTGCCTAATGGTAGGTTGCTGTTGCTGGTAGTGGCAAGAGGAGAGAATTTGGGGCTGTTCCTTCCATGCTGGTTGTGTATGTTACTCTGCTGCATGTGCAGATCAGGCCTCAGATCCAGTGGTGGTGAACCTCAGGCCTGGGGGATAAATGTGATCGTCTCGGCCTCTCTGCCTAGTTTCCAGAACTATCCCCAGACCATACCGCTCACTGGTCCTGGTTCACACCTGGAGTGTTTTTGCCTTGCTGGAATGTGTCCTTGAATGTTGATAATGCCTCTTGCCTGTCCAGATGGAGATAGGGACAGCAGAATCTACAAGTGTCCCTATTTTCCAGGGACGTCCCTAATTAGAGAAGCCAGTTGCTGATTTGATCATGTAATGTCCCACTTTTCCTTAGGATGTCTCTATTTTCATTGGAGAAATGTTGGAGGGTATGGAGTTATCCGACCCCTGAGCCCTCTGAAAGCAATCCTGTAGAGGGAAGTTTGTTAATGTTAAATGTTTTATTATGTTTTTATACATGTTGGTTGGTGCCCAGAGTGGTTGGGGCAACCCAGTAAGATGTGTGGGGTTGTAAAATTATCATTATAGAATGGGACATCCCTATTTTCATTGGATAAATGTTCGAGGGTATGGGACAGGAAAATGAGATGTGTAGATTCTAGACTTCAGAACATTTCACTTCTGCCTCTGGCCTCATCCACCACTGAACTGTGACTTGGGGAAGTTGCCCAGAAAAGAATGCAGCTCTCATACTCAAAAAGGCTTTGTTGTTGTTGTTGTTGTTTTTAAAAAAGGTAAAGGACCCATGATAGTTAAGTCCAGTCGCAGACAACTCTGGGGTTGTGGCGCTTAACTTGCTTTACGGGACGAGGGAGCCGGAGTCATGTGGCCAGCATGACTAAGCCACTTCTGGCGAAACCAGAGCAGCACACGGAAACATGGTTTACCTTCCCGCCGGAGCAGTACCTATTTATCTACTTGCACTTTGATGTGCTTTCGAGCTGCTAGGTTGGCAGGAGCTGGGATTGAGGAAGGGGAATTCACAGTGATTCAAACCACTGACCTTCTGATCAGCAAGCCCAAGAGGCTCAGTGATTCAGACCACAGCGCCACCCCAATATATGCCTAGGATTGGGCTTCATTGGCTCTTTCCATTAGAGCTGAAAAGCCTTTGAATGCGGTTAGCTTTACCATATTTCATTGAATAGAACTGTCTAATTCACTGAAATAAAAAGGAAATGTCTGCATTCCTCCACTGTACCATAATTCTCAATTACATCTAAAGATAACGGAGACAGCTGGAGGCAAGGGGTAACCTATTGTAGAGCAGAGACTAGTTTAGTTTGTAAAAATGTTGCTCGTCTGTATTGCTTGATCTATGGGGAGTTTTTCCACCCCGCCAGCTTTGCCCACTATTTTCACAGTTATGGATTCCAAAACTTTTTTTGCGTGGGAGGACCCCAAACAGACAACCCTGATTTTTTTCTGATGTGCATTTTTTAAAATAAAAAAAATCATATTTACAAGAATGCTTTGGTAGAACTGCATTGTCACTGAAAAATTGTTACATCTGGTGAAAATTGGCATATTTGGACTGGAAATGACATAAAGAAATTGTCCTTGAACTTTCTGTCTTCAGAGACCCTTTTCCATATTGGCCCAGCTGGCAAGGAAACTCCTTGTGCGACTGTCATGGTAAACACGCTCCACTGCAGAGGATTCTGGTACTCTTTCTTTGACTCAGATGCAGAAACCCTGGAACAAGAATGTATTTTGCTTTTGATACATTTGCATTCAGATTTTGTTTTGAACTTGTATTATTTGTATTCATGTTTCTGTGTAAGCTGCCTTGGGTTCCTTTTATGGCTGAAATGCACCATATAAATAAACTGTAAAATCATATAACAATCCCCAGACCATTGGCTACAGCCAGTGACCCAACCCTATTCTGCTATCTCCACATCATCTGTCAGAAGTGTAAGCTATTAAGCTAGAAGGGAACAGCGCTTGTTACTCAACTGTCTCCTTCCCTGGGGCAGTAATTTCATTTATGTTAGTGTTGCCTTGCTTGAGTTTAGTGACCTAGAACACACTGAACACTCCATACATTCAGGTGAAGATGAGGACCGATGGAGAAGATGTCTTTCAGGGAAGCTTGACAACCATTACTGATGTTTCCTTTTGGCTGTTCAGAAGAGCGCTCCCCCCCCCATGAGTATAGGAAATGTTTGGAGGTGATCAGCTCTGATTGCAAACACCTCTTGGTTTACCCCACCACACATGCATACACAATATTAGCAACTTGAGGATAATGTTGGCAAGGAATGCTAACACAGTACATGCCTAGGGACCACATTCCAACTTCCTGAGGAATGCACAAAAATCAGAATGTGAGAATTGTGGGCAAATAAAGATAATGACAGCAGGCATGGATATGATTTCTGCTCTTTCATCTAGTGAACATATAGGGGGGCCCTTCTGAAAAGCACTCTTGAAAAACACCCCCAAGCTCCAGCTAATTCCAAGTTTCCTGCCTCCTCCTCCTCCCTCTTGTCCCCTAAGCCACCAACCCTGACTGAGTGACTGAATTTTGAAACCTATATGTAAATCAAGTATGGACAAAAGGTTGGTTGGAATCTACTAATAGATCTCTGAGTGGTTAGCGGTAGATCTGCAAGGGTTCTTGACTGCCAGAAGTTGAATAATAGTAGCCCTGTCTGAGCATTCAAAAGACATGATGATCATCACATGATTCTCAGAATCATTTAGCAGTCAAGCCATCTCCCCAGAGAACACTAAGAATTTTAGCTTGGGCTTTCCCATCAACTGTCAGTACCCTTAACAAACTTCAGTTGCCAGAATTCTTTGGGTGAAGCCATGACTGCTTAAAGTGGGATGATACTGCTTTAAGTGCATAGGAAAGATGGGGTCCAATGAGTTCAGACACAATTACAGTACATAGACCAACACTAAAAGTTCTTTCTTATATTGCTGGAGTCTAAATGACTGCCAAAAAGCTCACAATTGGTTAATCATGTTGATCAATTGATTAATGCTTTTATTGTAATTCTTTTTTAAAATGTGAAGCTATTCTTCCACAGATGGGTACAGAATCCCCACATTAATGTGCTTGGTAAGCTGCCAGATGTCATATTGCTTGTGGTGCCATCACAAAAATAAATTATGTGTCATAATAACAGTGTGAACACTAGATATTCCATGGACGTCATATTGGGAACATCAAGGCTGATTGGGTTATAATTACATATTAAGTGAATTAGCCCAAGAACCTTCCCCCTTTTTTTCTAGAGGATACAGATATCTCAGAAACAAAGTACTAGCGATTTCAAGAGCCATTTTCTCTAATTGTTCAGCAACTAGGCAGACAGCCCTGCAGCACGGATACTATACTAATTATTGATACCACAACTAGCCTGGGAAACAAAGAAGCCCTGGTGGGTCTGTCGTTTGCATCCTTTTTAACACTGTTACCCCTCCATTGCTGTCTCTGGAATTACTGCTGATCTTCACAGGGGAGCCAGAAAGAAAAACAGCTACAAAGATTTGTTCATAGCCATTACTTTTCAAGTTACTTTCCTCCCCTGTTTCTTATCGTAAATAAATAGTGTTGCATAAAAAATGTATCTCATTCTGCAAGCTTACTTAATAATCATAATAATTATGATTGCATTTAGGTATAGCTAATGGCCAGCAATTATAATGCCCTGGGTCACACACAGCCCCCTGGGGAAATAACACCAGTTCCTTTATGACTCGGGTAAAAACTGAGAGTAGAACAAGTGGCACCTATGGGAACAGGAATTAACAACTTGATAGGGGGAAAATTCAGCGCCTTGACTTTATTTCCAGAGAGTCCTCGAGAAATTTTAGGTGCTGGCCCACATCTAATGTGGACATAGAAATCCACACTCTTGTATACACACATACACCATATATGTGGAATCCCTGGTGGCCCCACCCGTCTGTGCAACTATAAATGTCTTATTATTGCTCTGCCACCAGGGGTGGAAATCTTGATTGGCTGCCTCTTCTCAAGCACATTGTGCAGTTGTACATGCCCAGAATCCTTTCCTGCCTGTGCCACATGGCTGGACATCACAGAGGCATAATCAATGTGTGCACATGAGGCTAGCAGATGTCGTTTGGTGCACTGTCTTAATAACTGACCTATTGGTTAGCAAGAGTAGAGATACACCTGGTGGGCCCTTGCCTCAAATTATGCTTTGTGAAAGCTGCCAATTTATTAGTCATGGCATCTTTCTTGCACCTGGCTGATTCATCTTTGGAAACAAAGTAACTTGAATCAAGAATAGTTGGCTGTGTTGCAAGGCAACACATTACAAAGCCATTTTATCACCTCTTTCAGGTGACGTTTATCTCTTCCCTTTCTTGAAAAAGGTCCATCTTCGTCCCTTGTCATCTAGAGAGCTAGGCATAATGAAAGGGAGGGGGACCCAGATATGGCAAAAAGCTCTCTGAAAATTGACAGCTACTTGCTCATTTATTGCCATCTTTCATTGATACAGCATACTGAATTGTTGACATAATGCAAGAGAAGTCTTTTGTAAAACAATCTTCGGCCAGTGGCATGATGTATTTGGATGGCGTACAGTTTTTCCGTAATGCATGACTGTACATTTGATATGAGTGAGACCTTTCATCTTTTTCTTTTTGGTTGCATGACAAGACTCGGTTTATAGCTGAAATCAAAGCTGTGTTACTTAGCAAAGCAATTTCATTTCATTTTCATTTCATTTCATTTCATTATTTTTTTACCTGAAACACTGGGGTTTAAATTATAAGCTTTAGGATGACTCAGGAGATGTAATGCATGCATATAAACCACATAATTTTCTTAGTGTATTTTCACAATCAATATCACTGTGTGTTTAAAGTAGGCACCTTGGGTCAATCTTCTAAGTACTGAATGAGTAATATGATTTTTTTTTTTTTGGTGGGTGGGGAAAATCTGGGACACACAGCGCAATGCAAATAATAGCTTACATGAATATTTAAAGGATGTACAATAGGAAGCAATTGCCAAGTAGCAGGGCACACTAAAATTAATGGCCTGAGGTATTGATTTGGGCTGAGGATCTGCTTTGAGCCCTGGGGGGTGCATTTCCTTTGTGAGAATTTCCCAGAGGTCATATGCCAGTGACAGGCAGAGCCAGAGGAAAAAGTTCGTGGTGAAATTAATGAAAGTTTTACTTTTGTACAGTAGGCTGGTTTTTATACTGACTTGCCCCTCTCTGTCGTCCATTAAAGCAAGCAAGAAGCATTAGCAGAGTTCAAGCACAGATTCTATCTAGGTAAGGTCACTCAAGGAAGGGGCGAAAAAGTGTTGGTGAGGGGTGTGACTGAGGAAAGGGTGTGGTCTGGGGAGAGTTCTGAGAGCCAGGTAGAGCGATCCCCCAACCCTGTGATAACCCTTTAAGGTAGCGTAAAATAAGAGGTAATGATAGTCCCGAAATCACCTAATAAGCTTTGCAGTTGAATGTGATCTTGAAGCACCTGCATTTCCCAGTTCCTGGTCTGATATTCCTACTGTTGTGCCACACTGGTACAGGTTCATTTCAGAGGTTCCTTGCTAAGCCCTTGCAGTAAACAAAATTACTCTCTCCACTTCCCATAATCCATCTTAGACTGCTAAGAATGAATAAAGCTTGTGGTAACCAGGAGTGGTTCTTTTTGTATAAGAAGGACTGTGAGATTGGTTCAGTTATGGTGCTCAAAACAAATCCTTGTGCTGCAGAGCTACTCAGAGGGATGATGTTCTTAATTCCAAGTCCTGTTCCTACTTCTTTGCATGTTTGGTGGGAATGATTTGTCCTAAGAAATGCTATTTTTCCTAGAAAAAGAGGTGCCAGAACTCACCATGAACTTCTCATCTGTTTTCTTAGAATGGCAATGTTGCCTACCTGAGAGGAGCCAGAGCTCAGCTCTTGTGAGCTGCAGTTGAAAAAAGCCCTGGGGACTCCTAAGAAATGAGTTAAACCTGGACGTGTCTTGAAGCTTATTAAATGCTTTGCAGTTTGGAGCAGGGGTGGGGATAGAAACGTTAAGTGTTGCCAGTGAAGAAAAGCTTCCAAGAGAGATAGCTATGGTGGAGTATTCCAGGGCTGGTCCTATGATGAGGCAGAGTAAGATAGCTGCCCCAGGTGGCAGATGCTGAGGTATGGGGAGAGGCCAGAGCTGTGAATGTCACATGGCCTGCCCTGCAACCCCTATGCTAGGTAGATCTAAATCTACTGGTAAGTGTCTGAGTGATCTTGAGTAGGACAGCAAAGATTTTTGATTCCCAGTAATATAACGCAGGTGGTGCTGTGGGTTAAACCACAGAGCCTAGGGCTTGCCGATCAGAAGGTTGGCGGTTCGAATCCCAGCAACGGGGTGAGCTCCCGTTGCTCGGTCCCTGCTCCTGCCAACCTAGCAGTTCGAAAGAACGTCAAAGTGCAAGTAGATAAATAGGTACCACTCCGGCGGGAAGGTAAACGGCATTTCCGTGTGCTGCTCTGGTTCGCCAGAAGTGGCTTAGTCATGCTGGCCACATGACCCGGAAGCTGTACACTGGCTCCCTCGGCCAATAAAGCAAGATGAGAGCCGCAACCCCAGAGCTGGTCATGACTGGACCTAATGGTCAGGGGTCCCTTTACCTTTACCTTTAATATAACAGCAGAAACAACAAAATGAATTATAAAATTAAGAAACAACAAATGGATTTGTACATGAAAGGGCTGTGAGTTCAGGTTGCTGCTCAGAACAAATTCCAGTGCTCTATAGCAGCTCAGAGGTACCATGTTCTTTCATCCTAAGTGCATGTATTTTGCACGTGGCCCAAGTTTGTGGATTTTAGGGTTCTAATGAAATATGAAGCAGACCGTGCAAGGCTAGTGTCTGCAGGGGAGGAACGTTTCTACTTATAAAGTAGTCAGTGGTGGTTAGTTCTCCACCCTTAAGTGGTTGTTCTTAAAGCTCAATTCATCTCACTTGCTAACTATGCTTTCCTCTGGATTAAGGTAGAATCCCCTCCATTGTCCCCACTGTTTTGCTGGAATTGCTGGAATTGTCCTGAAACAAATCCTCCTTCAGCTACTGTGAGCTTAGTAAGGTGCTTAAGGGGGAAAGAGGGGATTGAGCAGAAGTTATTTATACAAGAAGAAAGTATTCATTATAAGCAAGGAGAAGTGTCTGATGTTAAAAATAACTGTTCTTAATTATTCAGCTTATATGTTTTGGTTGCTAATAATGTGTAGACACTAAAATACAGATGGATCAACTTGGCAAGTAAATTAGAGAGGGGTTTTTTTTGTTAGTAATGAGGCAATTAGTGATTCTCTATTTCTTTGAAGCCCCACCTGGAAATAAGACAGTTCCATATATCAAGGAGTAAACAGCGGGTGGTGCTGTGGTCTAAACCACAGAGCCTAGGACTTGCCGATCAGAAGGTCGGTGGTTCGAATCCCCACAACAGGGTGAGCTTTCGTTGCTCAGTTCCAGCTCCTGCCAACCTAACAGTTCTAAAGCACAAAGTAAAGGGACTCCTGACCATTAGGTCCAGTCATGGCCGACTCTGGGGTTGCGGTGCTCATCTCGCTTTATGGCCAAGGGAGCCGGCATACAGCTTCCGGGTCATGCGGCCAGCATGACTAATTCACTTCTGGCGAACCAGAGCAGTGCATGGAAACGCCGTTTACCTTCCTGCTGGAGCGGTACCTATTTATCTACTTGCACTTTGATGTGCTTTCAAACTGCTAGGTTGGCAAGAGCAGGGACCGAGCAACAGGAGCTCACCCCGTCGCGCGGTTTCGAACCGCCAACCTTCTGATCAGCAAGTCCTAGACTCTGTGGTTTAACCAACAGCACCACCCGTGTCCCGCCCAAAAGCACAAAGTACAAGTAGATAAATAGGTACCACTCCAGCGGGAAGGTAAACGTCATTTCCGTGCGCTGCTCTGGTTCACCAGAAGTGGCTTAGTCATGCTGGCCACATGACCCGGAAGCTGTCTGAGGGCAAATGCCGGCTCCCTCAGCCTGTAAAGCGAGATGAGCGCCACAACCCCAGAGTCGCCTGTGACCGGACCTAACTGTCAGGGGTCCCTTTACCTTTACCTTTTCACCATTGTTTATCCCCTGAACTTGCTGAATAACAAAAGAGAATGTTTAAGCATATGCAGAGGACCAATCAGTCAACACTGAGCCACCAAAAATGTGTCCTGCCTTCAAGCAACCTACAATCATAGCAACATTGTTCTACCATTTAACAATGTTGTGGAAGTGAAAGACTCATCAAGTAATTACATTGGGGGCACTGCTAATGCAGCCTACACACAGACCGACAGTTTTTCCGGGTCATGCTAGATTGGCAGGAGCACACCTCGTCGCAGAGATTCGAACCACTGACCTTCCGATCATCTAGTCCTAGGCTCAGTGGTTTAGACCACAGTGCTACCCGCATCCCTAAAAGAGGAAACAATGGTGAATATTGGCTCAAATGAAGCCAAGGGCATAAAAATTTCAAATGCATAGTTAGTAATGCAATTGTCATTATCCTCTGAAACTTTCAGGAAGTCACAGAAAGGCTCCTTTATAGCAATTAGTCTATCTTAACCAAATATTGTCTGCTATGGTTGGCAGCAGCTTGGTGGAAATAATACTAATACTACTAATAATAATAAAATAAAATAAAAATTGTATTTATACCCCACCCTCTCCAGCCAGAGCCGGGCTCAGGGAGGCTAACACCAGTAAAATTACAATAAAAACATAATAAGGAGAAACAGAAAACAAAACAAAACAAAAAACAAATTTAAAATACAGGTTAAGATTGTACCAATTACCTACTTCATGAGATCCCTTTAACTGGAAAAGCCAGCAACTGGATCCATACAAAGCAGAGTAAGGTATCAGTGAAGTAGAACTCCTCTCATTGGAGATGGCATGGCTTACATTAAAAATATATCATAAATTTTGGATTGGCACATTGACAAGTAGCTTCTGTTCTGAGATCCCACTCACAGCGTGAACTCCATGGCACAACATATGGTGGCAGAATTACCTTCATCCTACTCAACTGTAGGATATGCAGTACTTTATCCAGAGTCATGGAGACGATAGTGACGGGTAATAGATTATCTGGTGTATGCTAGCAGCATGGTAAATGTGGAAGGCTGTGTAGCTCACAGGCATCCCTGATCTTGTCTTTCCTTTTGCTTTGCTTTCTTTTCTTTTATCCTTCTTTCCTTCTGCTTTACAGCCAGTTCATCATCTAATCTTTCCATGGCTATATAATGTGTGTGTTAAAGTGTCATGAATTCTCCATGGCCTTCTGCCTGCAGGTGAGGCTGAGCTGTTACTGTCACTACCAAAGAATTCTTTACACACAGGCATCCTAGAAGCCCAGGGAATACAGTGATTTACTAGGCTACAGCGTGTACCCACTTTCTCTCCAACACCGCCTACCCCCCACCCCAAGTTCACTAGCTATATCATGCACAACATATATGAGTAAAGCACGTGGGCAAATTCTCTCTAAGTAAGTCACAAGTGCCAAGAAAGACTTGGGAACCCCAAGTCTATTTTGTATCTTAAAGAAGGAAGTAATTATTAAGGGAAACAGATGGTATTGTAACACAGGGGAGGCTATGATACTGTGTTAGTTTTTTATGGAAACAGACAAATATGTGACTCATGACTATGGTAGCTCTTCTCTGCATTAGCAGCACAAGAGGTTAGCAATAATTTTGCTGCACAAAATTTGAATAGCTGCTATGGGGGCATCTCATCTAATGTTGTATAGGCCAGCCTAGCATCTGAATATTTAGTTTTTTTCATTTGCATTGAAAATTGTGTAGCTACTGTGATTTTTTCAAACTTTGCACATTGTTCAGTAATTGCTATACTGTAAGTCTAACCCTCCTGTTTTGCAATGGCCAATGGCTACAGTTAATAAAAGGTACTGATGCTATCACAAGGACGTGGGTAGCACTGTGGTATAAACCACTGAGCCTAGGGCTTGCCAATCAAAAGGTTGGTGGTTCGAATCCCTGCAATGGGGTGAGTTCCTGTTGCTCGGTCCCAGCTCCTGCCCACCTGGCAGTTCAAAAGCATGCAAGTAGATAAATAGGTATCACTCCGGTGGGAAGGTAAACGGCGTTTCCGTGCACTGCTTTGGTTCCCCAGAAGTGGCTTAGTCATGCTGGCCACATGACCCGGAAGCTCTCTGCGAACAAATGCCGTCTTCCTCAGCCAGTAAAGCAAGATGAGCACTGCAACCCTAGAGTCGTCTGTGACTGGACTTAACGGTCAGGGGTCCCTTTGTCTTTTACTGATGCTATCAAACAATACACAGCTGAAAATAGGGATGAATACGCTTTTCTGATTTATTCCAATGATACTCCGATTACACATATCTACCTGCACGGAGAACCTGACCACTACACCACTTTCTCCACTACGGAGATGGTAGCCCAGTCCCCAGTCCTCACCCATATAGCAATAGAACCTCCACCCCCAATATCATAAGGAGCTGATAGATTCGTTTTGCAGTCCTTTAGAGGGCCCATAGAAGCTTTGCACTTCCCAGAACAATATGAAAACTGAAATGCAACCACCATTTGAAATTTATAGGTCTTTGAATTTTACAATGCAGTTCTCCTACCCAAAATGTGTATGAAAGTTTTATATTAGAGGAATGTATGGAAACAAATGCATATATTGGGGAAATGACCAATATAAACACAATATATTTGACACAAAGTGCTTCTAGTAACTCTAGTGGCTCATACAAACAAAGCAATAGCCAGCTACCCCCAAAAGTAGGAAAAGGGTGGGTGGGTGAAATAAGGACAATTTTACCAGGATCTGGTTATGGGCGAAAGTGACCGTCCATGCTTAAGAGGAAAAATTGGGGTGTATGGGTATTGAGATATAATACTCAGACTCATAGAATCCCGGGGGGGGATTACTTAACCATTCCATCCAGTAATGATGGCCCTCAACTTGGATGGCTTTAAAAGACAAATGTATGGAGCATAAAGTTATCTCTAATGTTGGAGGCAGAGAGAGAGAGAGAGGGTGCGCCTTGAAATACCAGTTGCTGAGAATCACAAATGGAGAGAGTGCTGCTGCACTGAGGTTTTGCTTGTGGACTTTGAAAGGGAATCTCATTGGCTACTCTGATAACAGAATGCAGGGCTCTTCTTATGCTCTTATCTAAAAGCACCCAAGTCTTCTTCAGTGTTCTTCTTCAACCAGACCTTTGGCTGATTAAACAATCTATGGCCTTTCAACTCTGTCCAGGGGTATTGTGGTTTTTTTTTGCTGTTATGTTATGTATTTTTTCTGTTGCAAACTGCCCTATAGATAAATGATGGTGATGATGTCTGCAAAGCATTAAATAATCCTGAGAATGAAATAAATGCTGACCACTTGGATGTGGGCCCATTGATGAATTCCAAGCACATCTGGGTCCTGAAGGTGGCATAGCTGGGCAAAGACCTCACTGCCCAAATGACAGCAGCCTTGATTTCCACATAGCAGCCAAGGTCAGTGGCAGTGTTAGAAGAAACTTGTTTTGCACCCCACCCCACCATTTACAGGATAAATGACTTTTCTGTGGAAACCTTAGAATCTTGGGACCTGCTTTGGAGGCTCTGAGAGCCTTCAATATATTCTCTGTTCTCTATTGTTTCCCAACAGCTTACCCAAGTCTACAACCATCCTAAATAGCTCCATAGATCTTTCTCCATCAAAGACAAAGACTTAGAAGTACTTCAAGAACCAGTGTTATTCCTTGAGCAGAATTCCAGCAGATGAGAAAGGCAACTATGACAATATTACCTGCATAATAATAATAATAATAATAATAATAATAATAATGTTATTATTTATACCCTGCCCATCTGGCTGGGTTTTCCCAGCCACTCCAGGTGGCTCCCAACAGAATATCAAAAACATGATAAAAAATCAACCATTAAAAACTTCCCTAAACCTGCATGCACAGAGATACTGAGTTCTATGCATCCACAATGAATAGTAGCAGAAAGGAGTAACAACATGACCTCTTTCTTATTTTGCATGCATAATACTATGTGAGGCCCCCATCTAGTGTGAGCTGGGGTCAATATTAGACTTATGTTTGAGAAATAACAATTCAAATCCCAGTCCTGTTGTGATATCAGTCAGGTTTTTTTTTTTTGTTTGTTTTTTTTTTTTTGTTTTCGAACCCACCTTTTTGGGAGTATGTATGTATTAGGAGTGGCTTACATAAAATGGCATGCAATTAAAATTGTGGCTACTTCTGTCGGCTATGAAATATAGCATGGGTTGGAGCAGGGCATCCCTTAGGCCCACTATGGGTCCCTATTTGGACCACAAGACTTTTTTCCCAAATCACACCCACCTGACACCATATGTTATAGCTGAATGGTCAGTTGTCTGGCCCTGTTGTTCCTCCTTTCAGGACTAATATATTTTCCATCTTCAAGAACAAAATGAGGGGAGGAGTCAGGTATAGTAGCATATATAAATGCCACCCTTAATGCTACAGTTGTAAATGGGATTGATAATAATAATAATGAAACTATGTAGATCATCAAACGTAATTGACAAGCATTAGTTTCAAGAGGATGGACAAAAGGAACTACTTTATGCAACACATGATTAATTGATGGGAAGAGCTGCTTCAGGATGTTAGGAGGAACATTAGCATAAATGACTTCAGAAAAGGATCAGATCAGTGGCCAACTGCGTAAATCTTGTGCACAGAAAGGTCTGTCCATTGCACTGACTGTTATAGTTAACTAAGGGTAGGAATGCAATGTTCAGAAGTAGTACATACTGTATTACATGATTCTGGGGCCAAACAATAGGGAATGGGTCATACTCAGTAGCAGAGCATCTGCTTTGCATGCAGTATTTGGCAATACATGAAAAGTGCATTAAAATTGTCTTACAGGACAAAGTAGCTACCAAAATTAGGCCAAAATAAGACATATTATGTTATTACAGTCTACTGGTGATTCTGTGTCAGGGGCTTGGCAGAGGAGGAGGAGGAGTGGTGGAGACCGCCTTCCCACCCTGACTCTTCCAGGAAGGAGGGAGACGGTATAGAGTTACAACAGTTTGCAAGAGGTCGCAGCTCAGAGGCAGATGAAGGGGAAGTTGGGAAGTAGTGGGAGAGGAGGAGCAGGCAGAGCTGGAGCAGCAGCTGGCTGGCACGCTGTCGTTAGGAAGCATTCCAGACCCATCTCCCAGAACCCGGCGAGCCTTAATAGTAGGAGAGCAAAGAGAGGAGGTGATGATGATGATGATGATTGAGGAAGGGGGAGAGACGGGGTGGAGATTCATTCAGGACAATGCCATTATCCAAGAGGCTGGGTTCTATGTGCTTTTTTTCTTTAATCCTCATGAATTTTTTAAAATGAATTTTAGTGCCAATTCTTGCTAATAAACACATTTTTGTACAACCTTTTGATGAATGTACACATTTTTGCTCTCTCTCTCTTCATAAAATGTATTTTGTATTTTTTCACTTGTATAAACTTTCCCTAAAATAGGCTTCCCTCCACCACTCCCCTCCCCCCAAAAACCCATTGGCTAGGGAACTGCATCACGAAACATAGATAATGCAAATTTTGAAGGCAAGTTATATTTTGGTTCTCGCACTCTTTCAGAAAGTTTGAATCTGATAGATTTACCTTTAAATGCAAACGGAATTGATTATCTTCCCCAACACCAGTAGTTCCACATAATAACCAAGTTACTTGAACATGGGTCCCACTGAAATAAATGGGAAATCTATATTCCTAGCAAATATGCCTTTTGAGTATCAGATCCTGGGGTTAAATCAAAGGAAAATGCATTAACCTTCCATTTCTGAATTTTCAAGAAGCATCTGGCTGACCACCTCTGAATGCCAGACTAGATAATCCTTTGTTTGATCCAGCTGGGCTAGGGATGGAATTTTCTGAAACTCCTGAAGTCAAGCTTATCCACACAGGATCCCCTGCCAATTCTTGTCTCACTTCTTAATCTCTACAAGAAGCAATACCCACTTTAAAAATAGGGTGAATTCTTTCAAATTACATGCACGATTATAAACATTATTATACACATACCATTATTTACATATGAAATGCATATACACTTCATGTTTCCTAAAGTAACTAGAGCATTTACATATTCATATGAAAATGCATGAAACTGTATAAATTTAAGTATATTTAATATATATTTTTAGAATTATCCTGCATAAGCATAGTACAACATGCACTTCACTCTTTTGTGGATAGTATACATATATGTATTTTTAGTATAAATTTGCACATATTTTGTTGGGTTCTGGCAAGAAGCAATCTACTACAGGCAATGCTTGATTGGGTCAGAACCACCAAGCCCTGCTCGTAAATCTGTTTAAAATAGATTCCTGCTGCATCCCTAAGCTGGGCAGTTCTTTTGTTCTGTATGAAGCTACCAGTGTACAACTAATCTACAGAACATTGCCTTGTTTGATCTGCACATTTCTTTGGTTGACTCATGAATATTTAAAGTTCTACTAAATATGTTTTTGTGTGTCTTTACAAGAAAGAACTGCAGAACACATTTAGCCAGCGCCACCCCTGCCAGCTGCATATTGCAACCAGTAGCAACTGGTTGGTAGCAGGGCACAACTGTTCTCTCAACTTCCAAACACAAAGTGTCACTGGCAGTTACCAGAGGGAGTTTGTTGATGTGCAGGTGCATAGCAGCAAGAGTAGCAGATTGGCTGCACAAAGCTGCACCATACAATTATGAGCTCCCCATGCTATGAGAAACCAGGAGAAAGCAATGCCCCACCTGTATCCCCACACTGGCCACTACTTTCTGCAACTTCTGTCATCACCAGCTGTTGGCCATTCTTACAGAGCCAGATGGAAGTTGGAATCCATCAGCAATAGGAAAACACCACATTGGTTATCTCTGCTATAGAATGTCAGTGTGCTTATCATTATTAGCGATATAGGAGGAAAAATGCTAAGGTTTTGTGCTCTCCTGGTATATATTTTATGAGGGTTTCAGTTAAACACTGTAGTTTCCTCTCCCTCCCTCTCCTTCTCTCTCTAGAGTTTTCTTCTTTTACAAGTATGACTGCATTAGTCATAAATATGTCTGCTGAAATCAAAGTGTAGGCACCTTCCTGTCTCTAGTTAAAGATGCATCTAAGGAAAACTAAATTGAGACAGGTTGCTTCCATGAAAAACCAAGATATCTGTAAGTATACTCTGTTGAGTCTTAAGAGTAATGCATTGAGAGTCCCCAAAGGGTTTATTATGGTCATGAATCAGCTGCCTATGCCTGAAAAAAGCCTGATGATAATGATCATTTATCCATCAAAAAGCTTCTGTTCCTTCCTCCTTATTTTTGCCTAGTATTAGGTCCCCCCCCAGTAACTTGAATTATTTAAATAAAAGCAATAAACCCTGGACTTAACCTTTGGCTCTCCAGCTGTGCAGAATGTCCCATGCAGGCCTTTTCCTGCTGTGTCTCAGAAATGTTAAGACCAGAAGACAAGGCCTCTCCTATCATTTCTCTTGGAGACTTCATCAACTCTTACACCAATTTGCTTCATCAGGGAAATTTAACGCAGGGAAAGCAGAGATGTTGCTGGGTTGTTGACTGACATGAAATTCAATGCTAACAATTGAAGCTTGCCTTATACTGAATTAATTCATTGATCCATATAGCACAGTATTATCTACTTTGTTTGGAACTGGCTCTCCGGGTTCTGAAGTTTGGTCTTTCCCAGAAAGTGCCTTCTTGGGGTCCTTTTAAACTGGTAATGTAATTGAATAGACTGCCTCAAGAGATGGTGAACCATTGGAGCTTTCCAAGGAAAAGTTGGATGGCCGTCTGTCAGGGATTCTTTGGCTGTGATTCCTGTATTGTAGGGGGTTGGGCTAGAGGACCCTGGCACGTATGTTCCAACTCTGCAATTCTTTGATTAAACCTATGCCTTTCTGCATACAAAGTTTCTGCTCTACAGAGATCAGCGAATATGTCAATTTCAGTTTCTCCATGTTTCTTCTTTATAGTCTTAAGTTCAATTCTCTGCATTTCCACCTCAATTTGCAATTTAAGTCCTTAAGAAAGTTCAGCAGCACTTCAGTGCAAGTTTATCCTCCTACATACATTGCTGTGTGCAATTTTGCCTAATATACTCATTTTTTCCAAATCATATCTCCCCACAACACAATGCATTTTATGTACACTTTAATATATGCCTTTTTCTACACATCCCAGCATTGCAAAATCTGGAGAAGTGCAACTTTCAAAAAAATAAAATAAAAATGACAGCGTTTCTGTTCATGTCTCATTTTAGAAAGTGTGCCTCCATCACCCTTAGTGCTCTGTCACTGAAGACTGGTGTCTCTGACAAGCCAAGATACCATAAATGAAGTCTGAACTAAAAACATCTCCCACCTTTTCAGCTTTGGATGGCACTTTCTAAACCTTTTAGCAAGGAGTATGTGTTGTTTTGTTTTTGAAAGAGGGGTTACCTTACTGTTGAAGCAACAGAGAGTTCTTCTATTCTTTTTGACACCCAATGTCTCTGTCACTGCTCAGGCAACCCGACAGCATTCCATCACCATGTTTGAAAAGATACCCCCAGGGAAACCACAGGGCAAGCCAAGGGAATGGGCCCTATCACTGCCTTCTACTGTCACCTACTGGCTTGTCAAGGAATAATGCCAGATCATTGCAGCAGTCTACTAGAGAGAAAGAGGGGGGAGGCAGGGAGGAAGAGCGATAATAACATAATGATACCTGAAATTATATCCAATATTTATATAGTGCTTTACCTCAGTGCTCAGAGAATTTCATCTATATTACTTTATGAATCCTTCTAACAACTCACTAAGCCTATTAGTATTCCCATATTACAAACCTTATTGCCCATATTGTGGGCATATTACAGGCCCATGTGGGCAGCTAACTGAGATTCTTTTATATGAGGGATGTGAGACCAGTGTGGAAAATGAGTGGGGGGGGTCAGGTGTTAAGGAGCACACATTAATAAGTCAGCATGTAGAGCAACCTTTACATTATATGTGTTAGCTTGTGAAAAAGGGGGTGGGGTGGGAAATGTCAGTAATGTGAGAGTGCACTGTTCTAGCCTCTGTTGTTAGAAAAAAAACGAGTTATAAACAGAATTGGTAGAGCCTCTGTTTTGAATTCAAAAAATCCCAGTTTCAATCCCATATAATTCCAGGCAGATTGGGGAAAGACCTCCTACCTGAAATTTTGGGGCAGTTGTCTGACTCAATATAAGCAAGGTTCCTTTGGAATACTTGGTTGTTGTCTTTCAGACTTTAGGTCTCCACTGCTGTTAATCGACAAACTCTCTCTGAACAATGTTATATGGTGACAAGTGATGCAACCTGCTTTTGAACTGAGTGTTGAGGTTTCTTTTCCTTTTCTCTTCTTACTGAGCAGAATTGCAGAATACCCTCAGTCAAACAGGTGAGATATTACGGGTGTGGAATTTATTGCTTCTTTAACCTTGAGCCATGCAGTATGCAACTACACAACTTCTAACCAGGTGATTCCTTAGCATAACATTTTGTAGTAATCTTCTGTGCTCATAAAATGGGGAAATCCCTTTGCCTTCAATTGTAGCCACTGGTTATCAAATGTTTTGCTGGAGCTTTTTATAAAATTTGCTCTTTAATCCAGTAGAGATGGTTGAGTGTTACAGCAGTAGTGCTGGGGGGCAAGCCCAAATCTAATCCAGTGGAATCCATTTACAGTAACAGCTTTTGTTTTCTGGTCCCTATCCCTGGTAAATCACAGCACCTACTCTGTCCTAATTTTTGCTTGTTGGCTATGCCCTGCTTAAAGTATATATCTACAGTGCAATCATATGTATGTTTACTCAGAACTAAATCTCATTGGATTCAACAGGATTTACTCCTATGTAAGTATGCATAGGATTGCAGCCTTAGTGCCAGAGGCTAAAATCCATATTCTTCACAATTACCTATTCCACTCTCTTTAGTAAGGTCACCGATGACAAAAATCCATTAAGACATTTATATCCTACCTTTCCTGAAAAGGTGGCATATATTGTTTTCTCTCACCTATTTTATCCCCACAATAAGGGTATGCTAAGGTGAGAAACAGAATTGATGCTTTTGAAATACGGTGCTGGAGGAGACTCTTGAGAGTCCCATGGACTGCAAGAAGATCAAACCTATCCATTCTGAAGGAAATCAGCCCTGAGTGCTCACTGGAAGGACAGATCCTGAAGCTGAGTCTCCAATACTTTGGCCACCTCATGAGAAGAGAAGACTCCCTGGAAAAGACCCTGATGCTGGGAAAGATGGAGGGCACAAGGAGAAGGGGACGACAGAGGACGAGATGGTTGGATAGTGTTCTCGAAGCTACCAGCATGAGTTTGACCAAACTGCGGGAGACAGTGGAAGACAGGAATGCCTGGCGTGCTCTGGTCCATGGGGTAACGAAGAGTTGGACACGACTAAACGACTAAACAACAACAACAAGGTGAGAAACAGTGAGTGGTTGAAGGTGATTTGGTGGGCTCCATGACTGGATGGGGATTTCAAGTCTGGTGTTCCAGGTCTTTGATGAGCACTCTAACCACTACACTACAATGGCTCTCACTGGGTCCTTGGAGACAACTTCTAGTGTTGGGCTCCAGAGACAAGAGGGGCTATAGCAATGATTTCATCAGCCACACTACCATTGGACCAAGCCCCCCTTTCTTCCTTTGTAAGCATACACATTGCATTAACCAAATGGCCTGAAATAGCATAGCAGTGAGTAGGGTGGGGTGCGGCAGGGTGGGGCTGCACTGCTTTCCTGACTCCTCATATCTGGTTCGTTACTGAGAAGGGAAATGTGTGCTAGTGCAGCACCAGAGATAATTTGATGCTCCCACTGATGCAACTATGCCTAATTTCTTATGAGTATGAAATGGGGGGGGGAGAGAAAAAAACCATCTATGCCACCTTGACCTCCTCATAGATAAGGTGGGATATAAATGTAATAAAAAATAAAACATCCTTGTCCTAGATACTTTTCAACGTGGTTGTCCTTTTGAGAAAGACTGGAGAAGGAGTTGCACTCTCCCAGCCAGCACGGCCAGTAATCAGATGTGATGGGGGCTGAATTCAGTAAACATCTGGACTGAGCCACCCCACCCCCCAATCCCTGGTCCTCATGGATCAAGCAAGGGTCCAGTATCCATCATTCCATTTTCAACAATTATACAGTAGTTTCTAAGCAGGGCACGGGACGCGGGTGGCGCTGTGGGTTAAACCACAGAGCCTAGGGCTTGCCGATCAGAAGGTCGGCGGTTTGAATCCCTGCGACGGGGTGAGCTCCCATTCCTTGGTCCCTGCTCCTGCCAACCAAGCAGCTCGAAAGCATGTCAAAGTGCAAGTAGATAAATAGGTACCGCTCTGGCGGGAAGGTAAACTGTGTTTCCGTGTGCTGCTCTGGTTCGCCAGAAGCGGCTTAGTCATGCTGGCCACATGGCCCGGAAGCTGTACGCCGGCTCCCTCGGCCAGTAAAGCGAGATGAGCGCCACAATCCCAGAGTCAGCCATGACTGGACCTAATGGTCAGGGGTCCCTTTACCTTTTACCTTCCAAGCAGGGCATGAAGGTGGCAGACTCCAGTATTAGTTGCCTCCTCCATCCTGCATTTGGAGCTATACCTCCTTGTCCATCCATCATTTCCATTATTTCCCCTCTTTCTGCCTCTCTGGGGGTGTGAAAGAAATAAGCTGGTAGAGACACGGCCTTTGAAATGTTCTTCGTGCATTTCCTTTTCCTTTGAAATATATTTTACAACACAAATTTACTGCTAGAAATCAAGTCAATCAAGTGGGTATGGAAAACATTTTTCTCCAAGGGTTGTTCTGGGGGGAGAGGGCAAAAAATCCATATTGCTGTATATTGTTTCATTTAATAGTGGATCACAGAGAACAGGGAGCTAGGGGAAAGATAGAACAGCCCCATTCCAAGTCATGTTTAGTATAAAATTCTTTCGATTATTTATCCATTATCAGCTTTAATGCTGGCAAATTTGTTCCCCTTGGCGATTTTAACATTCACTAAATTAACATTAATGATGCTACACTCACTGCATTTCTATCACTGTTCGGATTCATTACATCCATAGTCACATTGTCTGCTTGCTTTCTCTGTCTCAGAGATATACTGTAACAGTTTTCCAGTAAATTGAATACTTACCTAATCCCTCTCTGATCATTTTTATAGTAAACTGTGAAGTTTATTTCATGGTTGATGATGAGTTCTCTGGGGGGGGGGGGAGGGCAGGGGTAGAGGAGAAATTCATTAATTATTTATCTCCTGGAAACTATTTTAACAAGGATTTATTTGACAGCTCTATTTTTAATGCAAAGGTTTTTTAATTAAGTTGTTTTCAAAGAAAGTTAAAAGTGCAACCTCCGAAGACATCAAATCCCTTTTGCAAAAATAATAATAATGAAGAATAAAATAAGAATCCTTTCTGAGATATCATCTGTGACAAGCTTAGATGGACCTTGGCATTAGCAACCCATCATTTAAATATAAAAACTTGTGCCCTGCCTGCCAGCCGCCTTTCTTTCAAAGAATATTTAAAGTCAAGCAAGATGATTATGTATTACTCATTGTTGATTTCTTTTCAGAGAACACTCAGGGTTAATTAATCTGGAACAGAAACTGATACAGTTGATCAATGACATGTTGCTGAACACTCACACACAAACAACCAGCCTGGATGGGCCTAGCATCTCAGCAAGCATTAATTGGGGCGGTTTTGCATATTGCAGTGGTGTGCGGGGGCGGGTGGGGTGAGGAAGCATTAGAGAACTAACAGAACAGGGTTTGTTTGTTTTTTGTTATGTTCTACTATAATACACGAAGAGAAAGAACACATGTTGAAGTTAGAGGTGCCATCTCTAGATACAAAAGCAGCATTCATATGCTACCTTGTCCCACTCCACCCTGTGCAAATTCTTTTGTGTGTGTGTGTGTGTTTGCATTCCATGAGGAGCACAGTAAAAAATAGGTGTGCTTCCTTCCCTTCCACTTGTTTGTAGCCCTTGAGACCAACTAGAATGATTGTGCAAGGTTGTTGTTGTTGTTGTTGCTGCTGCTGCTGTTTCATTCATCAATTGTCTCAAGGCAAGAACCTCTGATTTTGGTTCATCATCAAGACTCAAGTGAACTCAGTCTTCTTAACTTTAATTTTCATGTTGAACTGTGGTCTAAACCACTGAGCCTTGGGCTTGCCGATTGGAAGGTCGGCAGTTCGAATCCCCATGATGGGGTGAGCTCCCATTGTTCAGTCCCAGCTCCTGCCCACCTAGCAGTTCGAAAGCATGTCAAAGTGCAAGTAGATCATTAGGTACCACTCCGGCGGGAAGGCAAATGGTGTTTCCTTGTGCTGCTCTGGTTTCGCCAGAAGTGGCTTAGTCATGCTGGCCACATGACACAGAAAAACTATCTGCGGACAAATGTCGGCTCCCTCGGCCAGTAAAGCGAGATGAGTGCCACAACCCTAGAGTTGTCTGCAACTGGACCTAATGGCCAGGGGTCCCTTTATCTTTATTATTCATTTCTCTGTCTTTCAACCCAGGATAAACAAAATCATAAAAAATAGCAAGATCGCATTCTCTGGTTGGTGGTCAGGATTGTGAATGGTCACAGCTGGCAAAAGTGTGTATAAATCATAGAAACATAAAACTATAGGGTTTGAAGAAGCCACAAGGGTAATCGGTTTAACACCCTGCACTGCAGGAATCTGGGGGCCTCCAACCCCAACCCTGAGATGAAGAGTCTTATGCTTTATATTCCAGGGTGGATAAAAATGTTTCAATACTTTTTCTCCCACTGACTGTACTGAATTCACCCTGTAATTGGTTACACAATGTTGACATGACAAGCAAAAAAGAAAGAGAGGAAGTTGTGGCAGATAAAGGTCTGCAACAAAGATGCTGTTTAATAATTTTTTGTTGTTGTGAACTGCCCTGAGATCCACAGATAAAGGGTAGTAAGTAAGTAAGTAAGTAAGTAAGTAAATCTGCTCAAATTAACAGACTCAAATGCCTGGTGGAACAAACACATCTTGACTGTACTGTTGTTCACATATTACATTCAATGACTGCTGTCTCACGAGATATACGGATACCAGCCAACATTCAACAAGTGTACATTCTGTGTACCTATGCACACCACAGCAGAGCTACACAGATAAACATACTGTATACATACACTCTTTCACACAAACACTTGTACATTTGTAGAAGCCGATTGTATCTGTGCTCAGTGTAATGTGCGGACAAACCTCCTATGATGTACGGTGAAGAGCAAAGGGCTAGATGAACTTCCCACGAAAATCCCAATCTATCCTAACCAAATTTGAGGAACATAACTCTAGGCAGCATTTCAGTGGCAGTTTTATTGCTGTGTCTCATTCCCAGGGTCAATGTTTTTTTTTTAACATTCCCCAAACAACCGCACAAGTTGCTCCAATAAATGTTCCCAATTGTTGCAAGGGATCTTGGGAAGCATATCTTAGATTACCTGCTGTTACATTGACATGCTCAACATCTCTGTATGTTGCTTGACTGATAGCTTATACCTGTCTGCTTCTCATTTTATACAATTTGCTGTTACACATTTAAGGATGTGTGTGTGTTGGCTCTGCTCTCTTTTCATTATGATTGTCTAAATATTTTGGAGAAATGTGCCCTTTTCAATGTCAGTTTCATCCACCTACTTGCCAAACAAAGAAATGTGCCCTTTAATAGCAAGATGATTTGCTAAATGTCATAAAATTATTTGGGAATTTTCTAACAAATCTCCTCCTCGAGAATAGAGGGGCAGAAGGGGTCAGGGAAATGCTGATAATACATGTTTCAGCGATGTCAGGCTTTTTTATATATAATAGAAATCTTGAAATTCAATCAAAAATAGATTGCAGATAATACCCTTATTTCAGAAACTACAAAGTTAAAAATGGGTTACTGCGCTTGCAATAATCCACCTTGCTCATAAAATTTAGGGGTATTATAAAAACCCTTAATGATCTGTGATGGACATGACATAGTTGTGGCCTCAGTAAATCTGGAATAAACGTAAAAGGGGGGAAATACTATGACAAGTTCTTTTCACTTATATCTGTTTCCTTTCTAAAGATAAATGAGCTGATATGTTTTGCCCTTGAAAATTCTCTCTCATCTACTTCCAAACCCTTAAGTTTAATTGAAAGGTTTCTTCGTCCAGACAGATAATTAGGTAAATTGAGAGCTGCTTACCTTCAGATGAGTCCCCCCCCCTCATTTTTTATTTTAGTCTCTTTCTGTCATTTTATTTAATGGTTTATGCTTGGAATACATTTTTGGGTATTAATGAAGTCTGGTTTCATGTTTGCACATCACAGCATTATGAGTCAAGTCCCTCTTTGATTTCATCTCTCTCTATTTTTTGTTATCGCAAGTCAGGAAATAACAAACAAAAGTCAACAGATTCGACTTATTGAAATGCCGCAACTGGCTGTGTCCCTGACATACCGTATATGGGTGTAAAATCTGTGCAAACTGGGGCATGCTTGGAGAAATCACTATTCTCTCTTAAAACTCACAGTATTCCTATGGGTACAATATACAATTTATATCCCCTGGGTTAGAGCCATACTAAACTAGATGACCTTGGGTCCAACTGAAATTAGTGGAACAAGTTGTGACTTAAGCTTCATTAATTTCAAGGAGATGTAGGTGCAACTAAGTTAGTCTGGTTTCATCTCCTAAGATTCCAATGGAGAATACTGCCAAAATAGAGAGGAAATTGGGTTTTCAGGCAGTGTTCTAGAGACAAGTGTGGGGAGAGAAGAAAGGATGAACAGTAAATGAACTTGTGTTGAGAGGGAACTGAGATGGGATGTCTGAAGGGGCTGGAAAAAAACTGTCAATATCCTTCCGCCTTTACATAAATCCATCATGCCACTGCACATAGGAGATCTGTTGGAATGTTGAGTACAGTTCTTCCCACCCCAACTCAAAATGGATAATGTAAAGCTTAGAATGACAGGAGAGCACATTAAGACATTTTTTTTTTAGTTTAGAAAAAGGACAATCAAAAATGAGGATACCTTTTTCTTTTTAAGGCATGAATAGTTCTTTGTCCTGTAGTTTTTAAGGGTGCTGAGAGTTATTAGGAGACTATTGTTCCCCTCGCATAGTTGTGATTCTCAGTGTGGTTTAGCAATCAATTCCTCTTCTGGAAATAGCTGTGTGAGAGATATAGCAGTTTCCTAACAACTATTAACACCCATAAAGGACAACAGTTTCCAGAATTGTTTAGGAGAAGCCATGACTGTTCAGCAGAGACTGTGAGTGATAAAAACTCCACAGCTCTGTAGGGTCAGAGTGGGGGACAAAAAGAGAGAAAGTAAACTTTGGGAGTGCATAAGAATTAATTAAATAAGCTGCCCAAGCAATATATTCTGCAACCTAAGTTGCTGATAATTCCTGCAGAGATAACACCCTTGCCAGCTCTCCTGTACAACCCTGAAGTAGGCTTGGGGTTCTGAAGGATCCTACATTGCTGAATGTTGGTGGACCTCCCTAAAAGAGAAAGGAAACTGCAACATTCTGTGTTGATGATAGCACAGGGCATAATGAAGAGAAGAATGTTGGCTGCAGGAAGCCCTTTCATTGACACCTGGAGAAGCAGCTTGTGGCTTGTGTGAATTGGATTGTAATGATCAGTTACAGTTTCTGGAGTTCAAAGGCTTTGTTCATGCAGAAGCAGGAACAATTCACAGGAGCAAAAGGACTGAAAGAGAGAAAAAAACAAACATATTGTCTGGAGAGAACAACAAACAAAATGGCTCAGCTTTTAGGGGTGGAGTAAACTTAGAGAAGCTACCAGTGAGTGCTGGCTAGATTGCTAGACAGACAGTATCCCCTTGTGGCTTAAAGGAATACCAGCATTAAATAAAAGCATAAGAAAAGGAGTTGCAATTGCTTTTCTCCAACACAGGCAACTGCAAGGGGCATTTTCAGTACAGCAGCAGAAACAGAAATAAGGTTTCAGGATGCCTCATGCTGATATCTCTCTCCCTCTCTCCCTCGCTCCCTCTCTCTCTCTCTCAACATACCACTAGGAGAACTTTAGGGATGCAGGTGGTGCTGTGGATTAAACCACAGAGCCTAGGACTTGCCAATCAGAAGGTTGCGGTTCAAATCCTCACGTTGGGGTGAGTTCCCGTTGCTTGGCTCCTGCTCCTGCCAACCTAGCAGTTCGAAAGCACGTCAAAATGCAAGTAGATAAATAGGTACCTCTCTGGCGGGAAGGTAAACGGTGTTTCCGTGCGCTGCTCTGGTTCTCCAGAAGCCAGCCTCATGCTGGCCACATGACCCGGAAGCTGTACACCGGCTCCCTCGGCCAATAAAGTGAGATGAGCGCCACAACCCCAGAGTCGGTCACGACTAGACCTAATGGTCAGGGGTCCCTTTACCTTTACCTTTAGGAGAACTTTGTTACTGTGGCTTTAAAACAACCCTAGAGGTCTATAATTTGCTAGAAGCATTTTGCCATGCAGGGACAAGAAAAGTGTTCTATTGCACAAAAGGTGTGCACAAAAAGCCTCTCAGAATTCTGTATTCTACATTATTATCATCATTGTTATTGTTATTATTTATTGAATTTTTATACCACCCTATACCCCGGGGTCTCAGGACAGTTATGTGTGAGCAGAGAAACTCGTGCGGGGGGAGGCAGCATACACATCAGCTGACTTGTGTCATGTGTTTCTAAATTATGCTTTGTATCTATTGTGTTTAAAACCTAAGTGTTTGTATCTTTGAAGGCTATCTGTTTGAAGGGTGGAGCTACTTGGGGGGGGTGTCACTCTTTTGTATTTTCTTGTGCATACCAGGCTAAAACCTACCCCCTCCCAACTCAACACAGTACGAATAATGCCCACCTTGTTGTCAGTTTCGGTCTCGAATTTGACATACTTTCCACTACAACAATTACCTTTTCTGTCTCTGGCTAATAGTTTTCATTCAGAATTGCTGCAATCTGGATAAAATTAGACTGGACAAGTGATTACCTTGAACAAATGGCTGAGACATTTGTCTCAGAGAGCCTAATATTCTCCATGACAGATGCCCCAGCCAACAAATAGGAGGATGATTTGAAGGTACGGCGAGAACAGGCTAAGATCTTTTCTTATTCTTACTCTACCAGACAGCCACTCCACTAACACAAATTAGCCCTTCCCTAGAGACAATGGTTTAGCAAGACAATAGTAGGAGAAGATAATTTATTTTGAACAGGAAGATGGATCATTTGTAAATGAGAGTTCTGTGTGGGAGAATACCATCTGAGGAATATTTCACCACTTAACTACACATAAAAGTTTTGTGCAGCGGGTATTGAAAGACTGATTCACAAACTATTTGGTTTAATTGGGTTATATTTTTAGCCCATCTGATGTCAGAGGTCCTGAGCCAGTAATAAGAGGCAAAAATATAGGTTGATTAAAGGGAAAACAAAACAAATGATAAGGTTCTCCATAGTCAACTTTGCCCCAATTAGAAAGATAACCCTACAATAAACTAAATTATAACATTTCAGGTTCTCTATGGGTTCACCAGCATGCCCATTTTTGTCTCCTAAACAACTCTGTTGGCATTGGCAGGAAAAGTAGTAGCAGAAAGGCAAAATAGTAACACAAAATACATATTTAAATATGGAATTTATCTCAATGCACATGTTTATAAATGTATTTTACCCTATGAATTTGGGCACGTTTTTTAAGCTGAAAACTTTATCACAAAAGAAGTGTGAAATCTAAAAGGTAATTAAGTTTCAATCTTCACATTAGGCCAGAAGATGCAAATCAGGTCAGTTCGCTGTGGGATATATAGTTGAACTTCTCAGGCGTTAAATCTAGAACATCCAGAGCCAAGTCACCCCCCTGGATGAGTGCCCGGCGTCTCCACAAAGACCTCCAGTGACAGAAAGCCCACACGCCTCTGAATTATTTGTTCCATTGTTAAACTGTGCATTACCTACCCTGTCTACATCTAATACATGCAGATTGGTGCATATGTCCAAATTGCATATATTTAAATTGGCAAAGCACGGTCAATGGGAAAAAAAAACCTGTGTCCTCCTGGACATCAGTAAAAATTATGATTAAAACTAAAGGGAGCTGTCAGCACTGTGCTAGCAATCCCCCCCCCTCGGTTGTCCCTCCAGTGGGTTTGTGTAGTGCAGCCACATGCATTTTTTGATATGCAACAGCAGCACAACTCACCACCATCTCCACTGTGTCCCCAGATGCCCATTGTGTGTGTGTGTGTGTGTGTGTGTGTGTGTGTGAGAGAGAGAGAGAGAGAGAGAGAGAGAGAGAGAGAGAGAGAGAGAAATTGGCTCCTATCTGTGGTGGCAGCCCACTAACTTTGTTTACCCAAAATGCAATGTCTCGGTCTATAGTTCTATGAAACTAGGTCGGGACATTGCATTTGGGGCTAGTTGAACCGATGAGGGACCTTCTGAGTCCCTGCAATTCTCAGCCAGTGCATAGCTGAGCTGACTGCTGATATCAGGTCTGCCATGTACAAAATCAGGGCTCACCCTATCATTAGGCAAAGTGAGGTACCAAGCTGCCTACCAAATTCCTGCTGCCCCTAGTTTCAGTTTTAGTCTTCAACACTGAACTAAGCTTCAGCCATCAAATTACTGGGCTTTTGTACATAGAATTATATGAGGTGGCCTCATGTCCTTTGACTCAGGAAGCAAAATGCCTTGGGCTAACCATGCTGCAATCCTACATGCTACTCATCCACAGTGTTCTGTTGTGGGAGGGACTAGATAATTGGAGCATTTTGTTCCATTTGAATATAAAACCATGTAATTTGGAGAAAGGGAAATCCTAATACAGTCAAAAAATTCAGATGTGGAGACTTTTAGAAATATTCTTACAAAATTCATTGGGAATGGGGGGGGGGCGGTAACACTTTCCTAATCATGAATACACATTCTTGCACATTGAATTATGGAAGGATTTAACTTCTACTGGGCCAACCTTGTCACTAATGCTCTGCTGTTGAGCAACTTACTGAATGTCATTTTGCGGCTTGGACATCCAGGAATTCCTCAAATCTCTCCAGAACAAGGAACAGCTTCAAATAAATGTGTTTCTCTCAGCAAGGAACCAAATGGGAGTCAGAGGTGAGAAAAGTGACTGGCAGTTTGAATTAGCTTTTTGGTCTTCTGGTTTTCCCAGTTCACAGAATCGTACTGCTATTAAGGGGGCTCAAAAGGGCCACTTGGGTTTAAGCTTCATACCAAGTGCAGGTTAATCACACCAATTTCAGCACTGACAAACCATCACCTATTCTCCCTTAGCCAACCTTGTTGTATGTGATTAAACCTCCACCTAAAATAAAATACCCAACCAACAGCAGCATCAGTGGAGAGAACCCATGTGAGTTTCATAACTGTACGTGTGGCAAAGATTTGTCTATAGCATTTAATGAACCAGTCTGATTTGCATGTGCTCCAAAATGAATGCATCCCACCCAATAGGCAGTACTGGCTGATGCCCATTTGGGGTGGAAAGCAGGGAGCACAACAGTAGGTGGTCCCAGAACCAATGGCAGCCAGATATAAGTAATTCTAATTTTGCCCCTCATCTTCCCTCCTGGGTTCCACATGGGCGACACTGAGACTAAGGAGGAAGAACCTGCAAAACATGTCACCCCTTGGACTGGAAGTAAGAAAGAAGGAAGGCAGGCAGGGGGGCTGGCTGAGGTTGGTGGGACAGTACTGCATTCTCTCTAACAGACCAGACTCCACTGTTGATGGGTTCAAATGAGTATTTGTTCTGCTGCTATCATGGCATTTGTAGTACAGTCATACCTCGTGTTATGTTTGCTTCACGTTGTGGCTTTTCAGGTTACGAACACAGCAAACCTGGAAGGGTTTACCTCCGGGTTCATCACATGCACGCAGAAGCAATCTATCGTACTTCGTGCACGCACAGTAGCGGCACTGTACTTACAAACTTTTTGGGGTGTGAACGGCACTCCGAAGCATATCACGTTCATAAGTAGAGGTACCACTGTACTCATTCTGGTTGCTCTCTTGCTCCAGAGTGGCCCAGACATCTTTTGATGCCCACTGTTTTGAGGGAGGTGGATCCTAAAAGGTTAATACATGGTGCAGTAGCAACTCTCAGGTCCCAGGTATAGAGACATAGGGACCAATGTTTGTATTTGATGGAACAGAGGAGAGGAGATATAAGTTGCATTTTTCTGCAAATTAAAATACCAAGAATGGAAAGTTATAAATGGAAAGAAACCATGAATGCAAAGTAAGAGCTTTAGAAGATGTTGGAGAGAAATGTTTTGTTTCGTTTTTTGTCTTATGAATTCTGATCCTTCCCCAAACCAGTGCTTAACAGGGAGAATGGGGTATTGAGGAATGTTGAACATGTGTGAACCTCAACCCCTGCAAAGCATAAGAGAGATCTAAGCCGCATATACAACTGGTATGTAGAGTTAGGTCGTCTCATATGCCAGGAATATATAACCTTAATGAATTTGGATGTGCATGCTTTGGTTTGTGTTACGTTGTGACCCCTGCAAAACAGCTGCCAGGCAGATTTTATGCATAAGGAGAAGGAAGGAAAACAATGACATTTATTTCATATGCCAACGAAGATTTTAAAAATATAGGTTTCTCTTTGTCACACACTAGTGTGACTATGAGACAAGGCCTTTGATATCAGACCTGGTTCTCAGCACTTTCTAAAGAACCTGACCATCAGCACTGTGGCCTCAAGGATTATTCCCTGATGTGGGCAGATGAAAGGAGCAAAGCAGAATTCTGTCCCCCCACAGGAGCAGGGCAGGAAAATAGATTGAAAGCACAGCAACTGCAGAGCACTCTTGAGGGACCAGTATAGTGAAAGGAGATTCCTTTGACCAGGGGTAGCTAATGTGGTGCCCTCCAGATGTTGCCGGACTTCAACTTCCAGCGTCACTGACCACTGGACATAATGGCTGGGGCTGATGGGAATAATGTCTGGATGGCACCACATTGGCCATTCTTGCCCCAAAGTTGCCACTCAGGGCTGTGGAGCCTAGGAGTGAGGAGGGCAGCCCAGCTATTAAACTTGGTGAGGCAGGCACCTCTGATGGAAGGCTAGGGACAGCTGGGGGAGCTACAAATCTAGGCCCTGTCAGGAGCTTGTCCTACACTTGAGTAGGACCCTGGCAGAGACACATGCCCAACTGGCATGTTCTCTCCCTCCTGGTCGATCGTTCTGGAGCTTCATTAGCTTTCTTCTGCCCGAACATCACAGCAACTGATACCAACAGACATCAGCACACTTAGGGATCCGCAGAGTCTTCGCAGTTCGTGCAACAGACCTCAGCAACTCCGCATTTTGGCTAATCTACTTTATTTACATATAAACACCCAGGAGCACTGCAACATGGCTCCCTCTCTCTCTAGCATCAGACAGCAAAGAGAAAAAGAATAAAGGACAATAGTTCCACTTCACGGAACACAGTAACACAAACATCCTGTCTCCGTCACTTTCCACTCTGTGGAGTCAAAACATACACTGTCATGTGATAGACAAAAATCCCATGACTGCAATCGCAGAGCGGGAATTCTAACAGGTCCCACGAGGAACATACCACTTGTGACCTACTGCCACAGCCTGCTATTCACTGGCCTCCTTTTTTCTCCCCCACTGTCTTCAGCGTATACTGGAGTTTCCCCAGGCTGTTTCTAGTGACCTCAGGTGGTGGTGGTGGAGGGGGGGCATAATTAATATATTGTCCCCCCACTCAGAATATTGGGAATTTGGCAAGGATCGTGTGTCAAGAGAATTTCCATCCCCATAGGTGTGGCCAGCTGTGGTAGAAGCAGGCAAAAAACGGCTTCCAACTAAGGGTAGGTTCATCTATAGCCAAACTTGATCAGGCTGGAACTACTGTTAATGAGACTGAGGTGGCTGCCTCAGGCAGGTGGTTTGGGGTATGTCAATAGGGCAGCCAATTGTTAGTTACTTTTACTGCCAGGAAGGAAGAGGAGTGCTTTGGGGTTTTTTTGCCTTGTGCCAAAATAAATTGATTGGCTTTCGATACTCTGCACCATGGCTCTGAGGGAGGGAGGGGCATCAAATGCTGTTCCTCCCTAGCATCAAAATGCATTGCAGCAGAGGTCGCAAGGTCGCTCCTGCCTGCATTCCTGCATAGCCAACATACTGTCCTGCAGATCTCCAGCATTAATGTTAAAAGATGTGGCCTTAGATTGCCGAAGACATGCGTCTTGCCTCTTTATTCCAGGTGTGGGTGCAAACGGCAGGTTTGATTTACACCATTCAGAAACTGCATAATGAAAAGAAAAGAGAAATGTACAGCAGCATCAACTTCTCCCCCACCCTGCCAACTTTTCTACTTTGCATATTACAAGCAAAATGTGTGCTTATTCAGGTACTAAAATTCATGCTGTATCCAGGGGGAAGAGTGATTTATAACCTTGCTAAGATCAGACAGGGAACAGAAGTGCTTGACACTGAACATATTTTAATTTTTCAAAGACTTGCACTGAACTAACATCAAAACATTATGGGATTTTTTTTGGGGGGGGGGGAGAGAGTGAAGGAAACTGTAGATTCCAGACATAATAAAAATGGTGACTGTGGGGAGAAGCAATATGTTTGCTTCTCTTTTTCATGGAGAGAGAAAGAGAGGACAGGCTGCTTCAAATGCTGTTTTTCCTTAGAACCCAAGAAGACCCTTGGTGGATCAGGCCAGTGGCTTATCTAGTCCAGAATCCTGCTCCCACAGTGGTCGACTGGATACCCATGGGAAGCCCGTAAAGCAAGACCCAAGTGCAAGAGCAACCTCTACTGCTATGTTCTCCAACATCTGGTATTCCAAATCATACTGCATTCCACCGTGGACGTAGAAAATAGCTATCAGCACTGGTGGCCATCACTATATTATCCTTACTATTCTCAAGAAACATGCAAGTTTACCCTTGCCCTATTCCTGCCTTCCTTGTGTCCCAGAATCTATATGGTGGTGGAAAAATGACATACTGAAAGGAGAGACATTGGGAGAATCCAGGTACAAGATGGACTACCACCCATGTGCTGATAAACTCTGTACTGGATTACATTACCATTTTGCCTGCATTTGATTGGCACGTGACCACCATCGAGTACACAATTTTTGGTCATGGAATGGGATGGAACAGTGGTGGAGCAGGTGCAGAATGGGGCGAGGTGGGCTTATGCATGCTCCACTGACACGCATGGTGCCGTGCATGATGATGCAACCCTCTCACAGACAGGGCCTATAGAATCTACCATACCTAGATGTGTGATGAAACAAGCTTATATATGTTTTCCTAGCTGGATAAGGAAATACATATACAAACATATTTTATGTGTGGTTCATTCCATGATCAAGCTGCTTGGAAAGGTCCTAGCTCAATAGTAGAGCATCTGCCTTTCATGCAATCCTCATCATCTCCAGGTAGGACAGAGAAAGACCCCTGCTTCAAAGCCTGAAGAGTCACTGGCAGTCAGTGCAGATAATACCAAACTAGCTAGACTAATAATCTGACTCAGTATAAGGCAACTTCCATTGCACAGCCTCTGTGTAGAAAATCAACTATATGGAAAGGTAAGTGGAGACTGAAATTAAGTTACCCATGTCCTCCTTTCCTTACCAAACAACCGATCAGCATGATTGCTGTTCATTCGACATGCGCATGTGCAGTTCAATCACCCAACATGTGTGAAGTTCTGTTTCAGTTATTTGATTCTGTTCTCATCTCTCCTAAAGGTTTAAGTTACACCTCCCTTTCTGTAGTCAGAAACTCATAAGTTCTCAGTCTGTCCCTGGTGTCTAAGGACGGATAATTGATTCCCCTATTGGTTTTGTCATCTTTTTCAGATATTAGAAACTTGCCAACATATTTCCCCTTAATCATTTCCCCCGCAGTGATATATTGCAGGGCCAACTTTCAGCACCCTTTTGTGGGTGAGATTGAACTCCTAGCTGTTTAATTCTTAACTGCTTCTCCTCTTGAGATTTTGCATTCATCTTCATAAGTACAATATTGAGAGGAAAGCACTGTTTTAACTAAACATGAAACAAAACAGTATTCTGATTCTTATAACCACTCATTACATTTTCTCATTGATTTATTATTATCATTATTATTGTTATTGTTGAGACATGTGGGCTTGAGAAAGCCAGATCTTCCCTTTTCAGTTTTGCTCTTATTTGCCATTTCAGGGGCAAGAGTGCTGAATTTGGACGTATCTTTTCTTCTAAATCTTTCAGCTATCAATTTTTACATGGGTGGAGCAGATGACAGGGTTGCTGCCAATCCGTACAGACAACACTGAGCTATGTTGATCAATAAGGCAGCTTGAATAAGGCAGTTTCCTATGTGAGTTTTGATTTCTTGTATTTCTTGCTTTTGAGTTTATGCCTTTATGGTTTATTTCGTACTCACATTGTTTTTTGTGCTTATTTATTGTAAGTCACACAGAGAACTTTGTCATAGGGTGGCATGTGAGCTTTAGGAAGTTGCCAAAATAGGCAAACTACCCTCAGCTTGGAAAAGATTTCTCCCACCCACACCCTAACTATATAAGACTGTGTCTAACTACAGAATCTCACAGAGGCTGGATAAGAAGAAAATAATCCTTACCATGGCATGGATAAAATAAAGCACCGAAGTAAAGGTAAAAATACACACAGCCCAGTGTTTTATTTACAGAAATATATAACGATGTGGAATCAATTATTTAAGAAACGATTTCACACACAGGGGTGCGGGAATACTCACACAGCTTCTTGCAACATGGGTGTGCAGTGAGAAGAATAATGTGGTGGAATGAATTATTTACTAAGTATTATATGACCAGTTCAAAAAAGGAGTCCAACTAGCAAAGTACGGTGGCAACTTTATCATAGAATCATAGAATCATAGAATCATAGAGTTGGAAGAGACCACAAGGGCCATCGAGTCCAACCCCCTGCCAAGCAGGAAACACCATCAGAGCACTCCTGACATATGGTTGTCAAGCCTCTGCTTAAAGACCTCCAAAGCAGGAGACTCCACCACACTCCTTGGCAGCAAATTCCACTGTCGAACAGCTCTTACTGTCAGGAAGTTCTTCCTAATGTTTAGGTGGAATCTTCTTTCTTGTAGTTTGGATCCATTGCTCCGTGTCCGCTTCTCCGGAGCAGCAGAAAACAACCTTTCTCCCTCCTCTATGTGACATCCTTTTATATATTTGAACATGGCTATCATATCACCCCTTAACCTCCTCTTCTCCAGGCTAAACATGCCCAGCTCCCTAAGCCGTTCCTCATAAGGCATCGTTTCCAGGCCTTTGACCATTTTGGTTGCCCTCCTCTGGACACGTTCCAGTTTGTCAGTGTCCTTCTTGAACTGTGGTGCCCAGAACTGGACACAGTACTCCAGGTGAGGTCTGAACAGGTGCACTATTACTTACTTCCCTTGATCTAGATGCTATACTCCTATTGATGCAGCCCAGAATTGCATTGGCTTTTTTAGCTGCCGCGTCACACTGTTGGCTCATGTCAAGTTTGTGGTCAACCAAGACTCCTAGACCCTTTTCACATGTACTGCTCTCAACCATGCTTCTGTTCAGGTTGTTGTTCCATTTCTAACACTTACTTTCAGGAAGATAGCACAAAAGGATCAATTGCCATTAGAAAGGTGTATTTTGCAATGTTTCGTACTCAATTCTCCCAAGACGTTTGTAGCGATGACTCTTAGGAAGAGCCCTATTGGGTCCGACTATGGATTCATTGAGTCCAGTGATTCTGTTCTTCAAAGTGGCCAACAACTTATCTCTGGGAAGCTTGAAGGCAACCAAGGCATGTTCCATGGTTTGAGGATCCTCTTGGCAGACTGGCCTGCCTTAGACTACCACACGGGGCACGGGTGGCACTGTATCTAAACCACTGGGCTTGCTGATTGGAATGTTGGTGGTTCGAATCCATGGGATGGGGTGAGCTCCCATTGCTCTGTCCCAGCTCCTGCAAAGCTAGCAGTTCAAAAGCACATTAGTAGAAGTGGGTGAATAGGTACCTCTGCGGTGGGAAGGTTAATGGCGTTTCTGTGCACTCAGGCTTCCATCACGGTGTTCCCTTGTGCCAGAAGTGGTTTAGTCATGCTGGGCACATTTGTCTGTGGACAAATGCCAGCTCCCTCGCCCTGAAAAGCAAGATGAGCACCACACTCCATAGTCGCCTTTGACTGGACTTAACCGTCCAGAGGTCCTTTACCTTACCTTTTACCTTTACTACAGTAATTTCCCACAATGACTGAATTATGCTGCTATGTTGGGGACATTGTGCAAAATTGAAATGGCCATTTGTAGCAGCTGCCACTAGGTAGATCATCAGCTGACAGAAACCCAGATTGTCAGAATAATAAAGTAATTCAAGTCCTCTCC
This sequence comes from Podarcis vaucheri, assembly GCF_965113315.1. Taxonomy (NCBI): domain Eukaryota; kingdom Metazoa; phylum Chordata; class Lepidosauria; order Squamata; family Lacertidae; genus Podarcis; species Podarcis vaucheri. The sequence goes on along the minus strand of NC_138758.1, from coordinate 14,034,491 downwards.
CAACAAAATTATGAGATTTTAAAGAAAGGTTTAATTGCCCTGCAAATGAGGGAGAAAATCTTGATAAACTTGTTTGTGGGGGGGGGATCTATGAGAAATTAGGAGACAGGCTTCAACACAGCAGTGCTATAGGCAGATGGCAGCTTCTTTTTGATAAGGTCATTTCTCTCCAGAAAACTTATTACAAGCGTTGAGCAATGAACAGAGATATTCAAACATCCCGAGCGATACAGCTCAACTTCCGAATTATAGCTGCGTCTGAAAGGCAATGACTCCACTAGATGTTTGCAAGTTATGGCTCTTAGTTAAAATGGTGGTAGAGAAGCCCAAGAAAATGACCCATCTTAATCACCATCAGGTAATTGGATGAACTACTGCCAAGGATCAGGGGGCTATAAAGCAGTCACCATTACTCTCATGCTTCCAAGACAAAGATAAGATTTTATCCATGACACATAATCAAAAGGGTATTACTTTTTAAAGATAAATACATCATGGTATGATGAGATCTACATCTAATGAACTGAGATGAAAACCTGACCCTTGACATCATGAGATGTTACTATTAGAAAAGAAGACATTGATTTTCTTCTTTTACTACATTTTCTGAAAATAATTGCCTTATGTATACCTTCAGCTGTTTATACTTTGAAGTTTCAGATACTAAAGTTATCATCCCCACCCCGCAATGTTTAGAAGGAACAGTAAAGTAGAAAAATGCTAGACTTTGGCCTTTAATGAATTTCATAATAAATGCAAGGGGTCCATATTCTGTGGAAGATGGCATAGTGTGCTGGTTTTGTACATGAGGTCCCTGGTTTAAATCTAATCTCAAAACAGAACTCATTCAGTAGCCTTAGGGTACATTACTATGGGCATCTCAAGGGTCATAGAAAAGACTGAATCTGTGCCTCTGACACTAGGGACAGAGCTTCAATGTCAGAGCATGTGGAGAGCGGGGAATTTCAGTGTCCTAACCTCCCTTTCACTGCTTGCTCCTCTAACACTCTGGCCCAAGTCACGCTGGACTTCAGATGCCAGTAGGGACAAAATCGTGTATCTGGAGAAGGAATGAGAGGGAAATTCAATTCATATTTACAGGCAAACTTTCTAAATTTACATATTCTAAAACAATACATAAACTGAAACAAAGTCATCCTTCAAAATTCACCCTTTTCCAAATTGTGCAATGCAGTCCCCCAGCCAAGTAATATGTACAAACATGCATATACCAGGGGAAAGTGTATAAATGTATATATTAGTGAAAAATAAATAAATAAATAAATAAATGCAAAAACATTTTATATTGGGGTAAATTGCTTTCCAAGAATGAATCCTGGCTGTTCCTAGGGCTGAAGTTTGGGCAAACTGTGAAGGGTGGGCTCTGTTGGGGGTGATCTCTATGGGGAGAGGGACATGGTTTGGGAGAGCTGTAAGGGGATGCAGTTTGGACCAGCTGTAAGGGTTCTTGGCCTGGGCAATGGGGTTCACAACGTGTAAAGTGAGGAGGGTTTGGCAAGGTATAAAGAAATGTGTTATGTACTGAAGTTCTCACCCTGGGCCAGCAGGGGGATACTGTAGATAGTTCAGGTCCACATATGCAAATAAGGGATCGTAAGTGACGTTCAGTGATTGGATAGTTACAGAAAATGGTTACTCTTGTGTTCTAATGGAGCTCTATATAAGCAGGCTGGCTGAACCCTTCAGCTCAGTTCTGTTCTGGCCTGTGAATAAACAAGAGCTGTTTGAAGAATCGCTGTGTTGTCTGATATGTTCACCCACAACTTAACAAAATGGGTTTGATGGAGAGTTGTAGGGCTGGAAAGACAGGGTAAGCAAGAGTGGCAAGCAAAACAAGCAGGGGTACAGCTCCTAGTGCACATCACACAAACAAAAGTAATGTTTCTCTCTCCCTCCTTCATGATGTTAGATTCCATTTAAAGTGAATGCTAGCAGATTTGGGTAAAAGGCAGCCCTTCCTCACACAGAACATGGTTAAACTATGGAATTTGCTTCTGTAAGGCATCCTTGTAAAGGAGTTAAACAAATTTATGGAAGATAAGGCTGTCAGTGACTCCTAGTAATCATGGCTAAATGCTACCTCCATTGAAAAGGGCAACATGTCTTTGAATATCTATTTCTGAGCAGCGACAGGAGGCTGGGAAAGAGCATTTTTTCCTTCATGTCCTGCTTGTGGGCTCCCCATAGGTATCTAATTGGCTACTGAAGAAAAGAGGGTGCTAAACTGGAATGACTTTTGGTCTAATTCAGGTGGGATTTGCTTATGTTCTTATGAGTGCCTAACTAGATCTTGCCCATTGCGCCATTTTTTCAGTCTCAGTACCCCCACATCATCATTGTCATAATCACAATCATTGCTATATGACACAGAAGAGACAAAAAGGGCAATTTTATTAAGCTTGCTGAGTAACAATTAAAGCTTTCCAGTGTTGTGGTTTTGATCCGGTTTAGTGTGTGCACGCGTCTGTAGTACAACACACTACAGACCACTATATATTAATCCCAGATTAGAGCTGTGCTACTCAAATCAGGAGAATCATGTAGTTCAGGGTTGCAGAACCTGTTGTTTGGCATCTCTAATCACTAACCAACAACATTTGGAGAAACACAGATATCCCATGCCTTATATGTATACAGTCATACCTCCCAGAAGAGAGTGTTCTGGTTTGCAAATGTTCTTTGAAAGCTGAATGTCCTACAGGGCTTCCACGGCTTCTGATTGAGTGCAGGAAGCTCTTGCAGCCAATTGGAAGCCGTGCCTTGGTTGTCGAACATTTTTGGAAGTTGAATGGACTTCTGGAACAGATGTCATTCAACAACCAAGGTATGACTATAGTGCAACTCTGCCTGAATTGTACCATTGCCTATATTGTACCACAGGTTGGAAGCCTTTCTCAATCATTTACTCTGAAAAATACAACTTTCTACAGATTGGGGGAGGAACCAAGGCAGGGTGTAGCATATATGAATTTTCCCTTTCCCAGCTTTGAATTGTTTGCCACATGTAGGAAAGTGTTCTGGTTGGATGGTGGGGGTGGTTCCAATCTGAAATGGAGCAGTATAGCAAGAAGTGAACCACAACATTCTGCTGTTGATAGATCCTAATTCTTCAGCTGTGCCTTGCACACTCCATGTTCCAAAATGGTGTTTCATTTATAGTACCAACCGTCCTTGACATTTTAAACCCACTGCAGATGTGTTTGGATTTACTTGCCTTCCATGAACCTTTGTTCCTCTACAAATCCCTGCCATTCTATTTTTCTTCTCTTCTCTCTCTCTTTTTTTTTTTTAAAAAAACCAGTATAATTGTCCCAGAATAAATTCATGTTCATTAATGGTCAGTGTGAAAACATTTCAAACAGGGAAATTGTCATGGTAATGGAGTGAAGGACACTCAGTTTCTCAGCTATGATATACTTCACGTAGCATTTGTTATCACCTTTATGTGTGCTTTATAGCAAGATTTATTGGACAAACACAATTGCTGTTTAACTTCTAAGTTTAAAGGGCAGACTCGTGGATACAATTGGATGATTGTTGATTACAAAAATGGAGTTTTATCATATTGTTATGGCAACCACAGCTCTCCTTCCTAACAACAACCAAAGCAAGGTTGAGATTCTAATAAATATGATCTCTATCTCCAATTCCCAGATTCCATCGCCAGAACTGTTATTTTATTTTTAATAAATGCTTGTTGATATTAAAATACTTTCTCCATTGGTTCTTTATTATTTAAAGATGCTCATCAAACTACAATTAATTTTACAGTCATTGTCTTGCTTTGCTGGTGTTGTTTTATTTGTAGAGTTAATATTGGCCTTTGGTTCAGCTTCTGAGTTTTACCTTTAAATCCGGACCACATAGATGTTTGTCCTTAGCCCTTCTTCTGAATTAGGTCCTTTTTGCACAATGATCCATACGGAAGTTGCTTCCTTGGGCTTCTGCCCCAGGTATCCCCAGGCTCCATATGAATATTCTGGTTACATTTGTGGGACTATTCACATGGGTGTTTGCCATAGGATTAGTAACAGTACAGGCTGATTTGTTAGTGTGAATTGAGCACCTCTCCTGCAATGCTAGCAGGGCCCACCTGCCTGCCTTCTTACTTGCATCCTTTCCTCCTTGCCCTCCTTAGTCTTTAGTGGGCTGTGCCCTGATCCAAGGTGGGTCACTTCAAGAGCACTACTACCATGCAAATACAGTATGGTAAAATATTAACAAATGCATCCTAAAATGACTGGGTTAAAATGGGGTACGTGGTCTAAAAAAGTTGAAGATACCTGGCCTTTGTAGAACTCAATGAAGTGGAAGATGGGGTCAAAGCTAGAATTAGTTGACTCAACCTGTTGGCTGCACCTGTTGGCTTCTATTCCATCCACCCCATCAGTCACAATGGGCACCAGCTAGCACTGGTGTGGATTCTTGCTTCCCCTGAGAATACAGATTGGATGGGGAAGTCTTAGTCAGGTCTCTCACATGGTTGTGGCTGCACTGTCGTTTAAGCACCCTTCACACATTTATGCACATATGCATACCCCTAGTACCTAGAAGCAATTTCCCCATGGTTTAACTGTTTTAAATGGGCACTTAGCCCATAGTACAGCAAGATTTGACTCTCCCAGAGAAGTACACCTGTATTTTGCAAAGATAAACTACGCCAAAACAGTGTTTCTACTCCTCATGGTTCACATGCGAGGCTTGAGCATCAGGTGAGATAGACTGTTGGTCATGCAGGGGCGGGGGGAGCCTGAACCAGAGCAGGCAGCATTTGTACCTAGAATGGTCACCAGTGCATCAGGGGAGAGTAACATCAGTCAAACAGGTTATCACAGAATCATTTAATTGTAGAATTAGTAGGGACTCAAAGGGTCATCTAGTCCAACTCCCTGCAATGCAGGAATCCACAGCCATTCCTGGGTGGGCTTGAATCAGCAACCTTCTGGTTAACAACCAGAAGCCCTTACCCATTATGTTTTCATCTTCACAGATGTGCCTGGCCAGGTCCACCCATAACTCCATCAATCACATCAAGATGTTGAATCAATTGTACTCTGAGGTAGCTCCGGATGGTTGCTGGAACAACACGCCAGTTCCTCTGTTTCTTGGTATGCCTTGAATCTTGGTTAGGTCTTGATTTGAAACAATCACACAAGGAGCTAGCCATAGTCCTCAGCTGATGTAATGGAGCTTGGGCCCTTACCTCGCTTGGGCAATACATCCCTTCAGATTCTACACTGGATTGGAAGAGTCTGTAGAATCTGTCTTGAAAGATGGCTTACCTTTAGGGCTGTGCACAGCCTTCTGCTCTGCCCTATGGCCACCATATGGGGTACCTCAAGCAGCCTGACTTACCCTGGGCCAACCGAGGGACAATTCATCCCACTCCATAAATGGTCTCACATCAGTTTGGGGCAGGGCTATGTTTTATTACAGTTTTAATTAGGGCAAGGAGATGCTGCACCTTCTTCACACCCAAACAAGAACAGGGGGGATTAAATTCTGTGTGATGCTCCTTCTCAAGCTGTTTCTCTGCAGGGAATCCTGAATCAGGTGACAGTGAGCTCCTACCATCTCCCCAAAAGACACAGTCAGTGGTTAGGTAGATCTCAGCCTTTTTGTGGGTTTTCCCATCCAATGCCTGCCTCTCCTTCCTGCCTGATGCCCTGACAGTCCTGGATCACTCTGGACCATCTAACCTGACCTGCAATGATCCATGGCTGGCTCAACCAATGCCCTAATCCTCCCGAATTGGCTTGGAGCTCAGCCAAATCCAGTGCACAGCCATACCCCAGAATCAGGCCTAAAACTTGTACCACTGTTCATTTGATCTATTAGCATTGGCACTGTTTTGCCCAAGCCCTGCATATCAAGAGGGACTCCTCTAGTGTGCAATATCTTATTTCCTTATTCCCCCCACAGATACAACATTGAGAATAAATATCTTGCTATATTAAGTTTGCATAAAATGCAGTTTCATTCTTAGTTGGGCATCTGTTTACTTCAACCTTGAAATCTCATTCCATATTGTCTACCTCAGGGGTTGTCAACCTGGTCCCTACCGCTCATTAGCAGACATTTCAGGATTCTAGGTGGGCGGTAGGGGGTTGTATGGCACAAGGTGAATCCTCCTTCCATTGAGCACTGGTGGGCGGTAAGGAAATTTTACCATCAAGAAAGATGCATTAGTGGGCGGTAGGTATAAGAAGGTTGACTACCCCTGGTCTACTCCAACAAGAAGGAGCTCTTCATTATCTTAAGATGAGGTCCATTGCAGCCCTGCAGACTGAGATTCTGTTACTGTCCATAACATTTCATCCTTTTCTGGTGCATGCCAGAGGTTTTTAACATGAATCAGGTACTGTTTTTTCCTCTCCCAGGAAACGTGCAATGAGAATTGGGAACTGCTTTTAGGAAACTTGAATTAGCTACATTTAAAAATCTCTCTCGAACAGTCTCTGTCTCTGTCTCTCTCTGTGCCTTTCACCCTTTGTACCTCTTTTTCTATTTCTTTCTTCTCTCCATTCCTGTCATTGCATGGCATTGTTCTCTCTGGAATTGTAAAGCCCAGGTTAAATATTGTCTGGTTTTCTTCCTCCTCACTGCAGGGGTGTTAAAAAAAAAAGTCCCATCAAGTCATAATTAAAAAAGCAATACATATGTAAAAGCCTCCCTGATTTCCACTGGGTTCCAATCACTCTTGAGATCTCAAGCATTTTATTTAAGATGGGGAGGGAAGCAGGGTGGGGTGGGGTGGGGGTGGAGAGAAGCAAAGGCTCCACAGGATCTTTTGTGCAGGAAGAGGGCAGTAATATTTTCACAGCAGGGGGGAAAGGCCTGATAGATTTTGATAGTGCTGTATGAGAAGCAGTTACACATTATTTTTATATAATTGTATGGTATATTCCTTTGTGTGTAAAGTAAAATGTTGGCAGCATGCTGTGGCAGAAAAAAAAATGACGACTCTCTCTTTTCCTATTTAATGCTTCATTAAAAGAAAAAGAAAAGAACTTAAGGGCATTTATTGTAGACTCAAGTTGGGTGTCTGTCTTTGACTGGATATAATTTATGCTTCTTTCAAAATGCATTCTTTGCAAACAGCCTCCACAAATGGTAAACTAATTATTGAACAAACAGATCTACAGTGGATGGTCTGCTGCAGAAACATTAATCACTCTGTTCCGCATCTCAGAAAAGCTATCCTGCCAGCAAGAAGACAATTGGGAGCTTTCTTCAATTCACTCTGAAATCTACCAATGAAATGAAATGAAATGATGAAATGAAATAAAATAAAATAAAACATACACTAATGCAATATCGTGCATTGTCCGCACATCCTAGACGGAATGCATGAGACTAGTACAGTGGGACACAGCCTAAAGGATCTGTTGTGGAATAAATAGGTGGCTGTTCTGCAGCCCAAATGATGGTTTTAAAAGATTAGACAAATGTGTGTGTGTGTGTGTGTGTGAGAGAGAGAGAGAGAGAGAGAGAGAGAGAGAGAGGTTGCATAGTTATTTGGGTACTGGCTTTTTAACGAAGACTGTAAAGTAAAAGCAAAGTATATCAATTTAAGACAACATAAGACATTTCACAAACCTATTTGATAAGGAGGACAATTTTATAAAAACTTTCAGAATGTCTCCAATTATATGTATGGTTCAGCAATTTCTTGTGTTACATGACACCAATACATCTTAAAGGGACTCCATTTCTCAATGAGCTGGGTACCAGGACTTTATCTTACTCTATGTTAGCTTTATCAGATTCATAGAAGAAAAGGCCATCAATAGCTGCTAGCCATGATAACTATGTTCTACCTACTTGAAACCCTGAAGTGCCACTGCTGGTCAACACTGCGCTACATAGACCAATGGCCTTACTCAAAGTAAAAGAGCTTCCGTCACTGCTATGTTCTAGCGTATTTCTCAGCTCCCAGTTTCATAACTGCAAAATCTCTCTCTCAGCACAGTTGTGCTAGGGTGACAATTTTAAGCCACTTTAATTGCATGAGGTCAGCATGCCCTTGAATTCCTTCTGCAAAAATAGTAACAGTTTGGAGGCACCCGGAGTTTTTAGACAGCTTACAAAATCAAAACAAGAATAGTGTCTAAGCACTGGTTTGTTAAAATCTTTATGGATTTAAAGGAGGGGGGAAACGCAAGTCAGTAGGGGCCAGTTTGGGATAATGCAGGATTTTGATTCTGTTGTTGGTCAATAAGCACAGCCCTCCATCTTGCAGGGTTATTCACTTTTTCTAGTATAACAATGCCTCTCTTCCTTTGTGTTGCTAATATCTGACTTGCCCAGTAGTTGGAATCACTCTGCGCACCCCCACTACCTCCTGCTATTTATAATCCACTCTACCAAGTTACTTGTCAATTATTATTTTTAATTTTTTTTTTGCCACTCCATGCTATGCCATTGATAGGCAGTTTATCTTTATGCTGCATTCTCGCAGCCTGCGGACCATTGCTTTGAAGAGCATCTTAAAAGCGTCACTACTTAAAGATACTAGCCAGGGCTTCATCTCTAATCCTTCACATTTCTCCCCACCAGCTTGCTCACTTTCTCTTCTTAACTCTGCTCTCTCCTGGGCTGCATATATAAAACATGGGATAAACCTTGCAGAGGTTTGAGATCTCATTTTCACCATTCTACTCAGAGCTATTGAAACATCGTTATACATATGGGAACACAGAAAGCTGCCTTGTACTGAGTTACAAGACTGGTCCATCTGCCCCAGTATTGTCTGTTCTAATTGGCAGGAGCTCTCCAGGATTTCAGACAGGGTTCTCTCCCAGGCTTTCCTGGATATGCTGGAGATTAAACCTGGAACCTTCTGCATGCAAAGAGCAGATGCTCTGCCACTGATCTACAGTTCAGTTACAGGATGCCTTTTCCAAACAACTTTTCTGGATGCTTTTGCTGTATCAGAATAGGTGCCAGTTTAAGGTTATTTTGTTTGCTCAAGCTGAGTGACTCATGAGGTTGATTATACGGTTGTTTTAGATTTTATCAGTAGGTAGTTTTATTGTTTTATCATTTGAAACGGAATTCTGTTTTTTTTGGTTTGACTGAATTGGTAATGCCAAGTCATTCTAATGTTTTACTCTGGTTTTTTTGGAAGCCATCTTGTAAATGTTTTTCTTTTCTTTTAAATGAAAAGGCAGGGTACAAATAGTGTTTATTGGTTTAGTGGAAGTTAATGAACATTTGTGAAGTTCATGAATTTCAATGGTTCTATTCTGAGTAAAAAAATTTGCTGGCTACAATCTATTTCTATTATCAATCCTGTCTGCTTTTCACCTTCCTAAGGTGGCTACCAAAACTCCAGCAATCAAACATGTCCTTCAAATAATAAAATAAGGATCACAACAATAATACAAACAGCATTAAAAAACACAGACCTTGAAAAGTCATTCAGTCAGTAGTGCATGACAACTTAAACAGAAACGGAGTGAAAAGCTATCTGTTTGGTTACAGAAAGTTTGGGAAACTTGGGAAAGAAAAGTTTCAACTCATCAACAAGCCCGTTGTTTTTTTGTGTTTATCAACTACTGGAATTAAGGAGAGAAAAATGGAAGCAAATACTATCCCCAAGCAATTTATTTTCTTTAGTCAAATTTATTTTATTCCCATATTCTTGTAAGCATTCACTTTACTCCAAGAACAATGAAGAGAATCTTTGGATTGAACATGGGCAAAGAAGGAGATGAAGGAGGAAAGGGGAAAATAAACCAAAAAATACCAATTACCATGGTACCTCAGTTTTTAGAGGAATTTTATTTATTTTTGCAAAAAAAAAAGTATTTATGATAAATGCACACTAAAATGTGGCTCAATTTCCATGGGGACTGTCAGAAACCATTGAGAGTCTTTTCCAGTCATGACAGGCAATTCTGAGCTAATGGTCTTACACTCTATAAGGCAGTTTCCCAGGTTCCAAACTTTGTGTCTCTCTGGTGCACACAGCCTTGTTAACAGCTCTCTCAGGCTTTCATGAACTTGTCTTAGCTTCTTGTGTACTAAAACCTGTCTTCTCCTCAACATTCTATGCATCAGTGGCTCTCCTTCAAAGCTGAAGACTGGTATTATCTGGAACTCTGCTGCCTTCTTGGCTGTGTGACAGTGCTGTTTAATTTCCAACTAAAGATATTCTCATCAGCCGAAGCCTCTTGTTCTGCATATCTGTGTGGCACGCACATTAGAAATCATTTCGATGCTAGCAAACATGATTAAAACGAAGCCAATAGATTTTTATCCACCCGTGGAAACGCCAGCTATCATGATTGCAGATCCACTCCCGTTTATGCATGACATGGGCTCATTTGAACCAGCAGGAAGAGAAATCCATAAACACTTAAGGAAGCTTACATGGCAGACAAATAATAACTATCTTCTTAACTATTGGGGGAGTGCTCCCCCTTTTGCATGATAACAGAGAACTGCAATGAGACTGAGCTGCTACTGGGAGATTGGCAGGGACCAGTTGATTCATGGTTCAGAACCACTGGTTCAGAGGAGGACTTTGCCATTCAGTCCCTGAAGCATTTTGGCTTCAAAGTATGCACAGTATGGGTTGTATCTAATGATAATCCTGCTCAGCATAGATCCATTAAAAATAATGGACTTGAGTAACTTAGGCCCATTATTTTAAGTGTGTCTCCTCTCACTTGGATACAACTCTATGCTCCTATAGGAGCAGACAGTGATTTTGATAGTGGTAAAAGTAGTAATTTATTTTAAAAGTTGGGGATAATTGGATGGGCCCAGAAATCTTTTGACATCACAATGTGGGAAACATAGAACCTGCAACATTCTTTTTTTAAAAAAATGTAGTAGTAATAAAATTGTATATTATTATCATTTTACAAAATAAGGATAAGAGGTCTTAATGGTCCACAGAAAAATGGTACTGGGCAGGCCATATATGACTCATAGGTTGTAGATTATCCACCCCTGCCATAAGTACTCCCCTAATTCTCCATATATTTTTCTCTGGGATTTAGCAGGCTTTGGGAGAGCTGAGTGTGTTCTTCTAGGTCAGGTTATCCCAGGTTTAACACAATGACTGTGAGGAATGGGAAAAGACAAAGGATCTGTGAAGGTACCATCTCAAAGCCTTAAACGTCTCCCTCCCTATTTCTTCTAGAAGAAGAAGAGGAGGAGGAGTAGTTTGGATTTGATATCCACTTTATCACTACCCTAAGGAGTCTCAAAGCGGCTAACCTTTCTCTTCCTCCCTCACAACAGTGAGGCTTCAGAGACTTCAGAGAAGTGTGACTAGCCCAAGGACTACAACGTTGAATTAGAACAGTGCTAATCTTTTTGTTTTCTCTGTTTTGTAGAGATGATGATGATAACAACAACAACAACAACAACAACAACAACAACAACAACAACAACAACAACAAATTACATTTTTATACTGCCCTTCATCTCAAGATCCTGAAGATGGAGCTCATTCGTTGTGCCCCAAGAAGAGTGGGGCAGGCGGATTGTTCTCTTCGTTTTCCTGGTTATAATGCTAGCAGTTTCTAGTCCAGATTTTAACATTCACACTGCAGTATCTGTTAGGATTATGGAACTGCATACCCTCCACTGTGATAAGGGAGAAACCTTCTGGGGCTACAATCTCCCAGGTGAGTCACCTAACCCATTCAAGATTGCAGTCGTGAAAAAAACCCACATTTTTGAGGCACGGCACCAAGAAAAGAAGGGTGGGGAGTGTGTTTTAGGGAACCGTGCAAGATCACGGTCCCAAAAAAGCACTTGTGGGGGAGGGGGCAAGTTCGCATCCTGAAATTGTGCAAGAGCATGGCACCCAAAATAGCTGCCATGCTCTCACATGGGGGGAAAAACTGGATGTCCTGGGGGGGGGGCAGCTGAGGGGTATGGAACTGTGGCTTTTTCATTGATATAACACCATGTCATGCTATATTTTAAATGGCAGAAAAGAACTGTTCACCATGATACTGCCCCAGATTTACACAATTGAAAATCCAATGCAGAAGTCCAGTGATTTTCTAGGTTATCAGGGTGGCAAATAGATTCTGCCACTTCCCACCCCCCACCCCGAAAGCAAACACTAACATGGAAATGAGCACTAAACTTATGATAGATTTCACTCGCTTTCCTGAAGTGGTTTTTGCTTTTGTGTGAAACCACATAAAATGTGGAAATTACATAAGGAAATGCAGGGGGAAATGGAATAAATTGCTCTCTAAATGCAGCCCAAGGTTGTCACTTTATTGCACTTTCACAATTAGCTTTTACATGTGTATGTTTCACCTTTGGTCACTAGGTGGCAATGTTCCAGATCAATGAGTTAAGAGTTATTTTGTCTGTTCCGTGTTTGGGACTGATCACTTGGAAAGATTTTTTTATTATTATCTGAGAAAGAGAGAGGATTTTTTTTAAAAAAAATACTGTTTTCATCCATTGTTAACTGTTATGATCGCTAAAATGAATTTAATTCAGTAGCACACATTCCCAATTTGTCACACATAATCATGGGATGTCACTGATCTGAGACAAAATAGCAGTGTCTAATTTATTTAATTATCAAAACCTGGTTTAAAACGTTCTTCTTTTCTCCGCTGGTTATTAAGGTGTTATTCACATCCAGTGTGCACCTCACAACTTGAAATATTAGAATGAATAGAGTAAGCTGTCAGTGTGACTGACTCTCTCTGGGTTTTAAGGCCTGTTCTTTGACAATCACTCTTTCTCAACCCGGAAGGGCACCAATTTGCTATCTGGCTCATTACTTTTTTCAAAAAAAGGGGGGGGCTGGGGAGAAGGACACTGGCTATAAAACTAATTAGGCCATTAGAAACCTGTTATCTTGCCTGGGAGGATTTGATTTTAAAAGTGAATGTGTTTTCCCAGAAGACTGTAGCAGGTTTCCATTAATTTTTTTACAGTGCAATCTTAGTCATGTCCACTGTATAGAAGTAAGTCCCACTGAACTCAATGGGATATGTTAGATTAGGACTGCCGTCTTATTTCCCTTGTATCTGGTTCCATATTGCCAGTTCTTACACCATTCAAAAATGCAGACAAGCATACCCTACAAGTGTCCCAATTTCCAGGGACAGTTCTGGGGTGAACTCCCGTTGCTCTGTCCTAGTTTCTGCTAACCTAGCAGTTCAAAAGTAAACCAGTTCAAGTAGATAAATAGGTAGTGCTGCGGCAGGAAGGTAAACGGCACTTCCGTGCGCTCTGGTTTCTGTTGCACCAGAGGCAGTTTAGGCCTGCTGGCCACATGTCCCGGAAAGCTATCTGTGGCAAACGGCGGCTCCCTCGGCCTGAAAAGCAAGATGAGTGCCACACCCCATAGTTGCCTTTGACTGGACTTAACCGTCCAGGGGTCCTTTACCTTTTTACCTACCAAAAGCCATCCCAGCTTCTGTTTTAATCCCAGAGTGTCCCTATTTTCCCCACCAGTGCTGCTGCCACTGAGCTCAGGGAAGAAGATGAGCTGGTGCTTGCCCTGAATGATGGCAGCTGCAGTGGAACATCTCATTGCTTCTCCATAGCCACCACCGCTAGCAGCTTGTAACAGCTGCTGCAGACAGCGGCGGAGGAATCCGCTCAGGCACCTGGGGCAGCGCACCCAGGGGTGGGGTGAGCCGTCCATAGGGGTGGGGCAGGGCAGGGCAAGCTGCCCATAGGGGCAGGGCGAGGGCTGGGTGTACTGTGGGGCCTCCGGGGTCTGCCTGTCTCCTCCTACTCAGCCGTCCTACAGCTGGGGGGGAGGCAGCGGGTGGACCGTTTGGGCAGCGCGGAGCCTGTGTGTCCTCAAGCCACTGTGTCTCTCCCAGGAGAAACGTGAGGCTCGGGCACGCTGCAGACCCTGCAGTGAGTACCGTCCAGCATTTTGTCACCCCCCCCGTGGTGACACCCAGGGCGGTCCCACCCTTCTTCATCCGCCCATGGCTGGAAAGTAGGCAAAGAGGAAAGGTTCTGGCCACTGAGGCCCAGCCCTGTGTGGTGTGATGTGCCAGTTCTGAAGGGGCAAGTAGGGCAGGGCCACCCTTGACAAGAAGAAAGGGGGAGAGGGCAAGGAGTCTTGATATTTTATTTTTTTAAAATGCTTTGTGTTTCCACATCTAATCTTGCCCCTTTCTTAAATTTATGTATTGGCGTGTGTTTTTCTTTTACCAAAGAATAAAATGAAATCAGGATTGAGGATTTTCTCAGGACTTGTGTCTTGTTGGTGCTGCATCTCATCGCCTTCTGATAGAAAATGCTCTGCAGTGGGGAGGGGAGAAAAATGGCGGAGCGGGGTTTGTGTGAGAAACATCGCTATTTTCATCTTGGGAATGTTGGTGGTTGTCGACACAATCCTAAATGTGGATTTGCTCTTAAGGTAGGTTGTTTCAGAAGTGATAGGGAGAAATTTCGATTTTATTGAGATCCTATCAAATCCGAACTTTTCAAGGTAATATGCAAACTGAAAACAGGGGCATGGGGAATGCCTAGGGGTTGTCCTGGCTGGCCCCCACAAAAGGCACAGTCCAGAGGGGGCCCACAAAAATCATGCCTGCGAGTGGCTAGAAATTTGCCACCTGTCTGTGTGCTGTGTGCTCCCCAGGCCACCCCTCCGTGACTCTGGGTGCCTGGGTGGAGGAATCCAGCCACTATGGGGGACCCTCCCCAGTTGGTCAGTGGCACTATTAGTGTGATTGGAGCCCCCAGCAGGGCTTGGAGGGAAGGAAGATGGAGAAAGAGGGTGAGAGTTGCAAGAGGAAGAAAGAAGGAAAGAACGAGGCAGAAGGGAAGGTAGCAAGTGGGTGGACGAAGGAAGGCAGACAGATGGACCGAAGGAGGAGGAAGAAGAAGAAGAGGAGGAAGAGGAGGAGGAGGAGGAGGGGAGGGGCAGAGCAGACCTGTTCCTGGTGGCAGTGGAGGAATTCACGGCTTCTTTTTTAGTTTCTGGTCCATGGTCTCTCTTGGCTTCAAGGGCATCCATACAGTGCCATGCCAAGAAGACAAGGGAACTTAGGTAAGCCTCTGATGGAGGCAGCTGTCCATCAAATTCTGCCCTTCTCCAAATTTTACATGTATTAAAGGAAAGTGCATATAAAAATGTATATTTGTAGGGGAAAGCATGTAACATGCATCATATCAGGGAAAACTGCTTAGCAAAAATTCCTTATAAAAATGTGTGAATTAGGAGAACATTGCACTAAAATGCTGATAGATTTTCATGTGGCAAACTGATGTGGAAATGTGGTGAACTGATCTGAAGACTGGAAAACTGAGAAACAGTTGGGGGGGATAGATAGATGTGTCAATCCATATAAGTGAGACAAATCAAAAGGTGCCTATATTCCTTGTTGATGAACAGCATGGGTTACGAGAGCATGAGAAGCTAATTCCCTTAGGGCAATGCATGTAGCCTGTTTTCCAATTTGGGGCTCGATTCAGTGCTTTGGAGTGACCCCAATACTAGATCAGAGTCCTGAACCAATTCAGCGGTCTTGTACAGTTAGGTGGTCAGAGTTGGGGGAGGTAGGTTGTATTCAGTCCGATTCAACTATGGATATGAGATTCATATTCCTGTTGCAGAGTGAAGATAGGATAATGGTATGTGAAGACCAAAAAAAGACTAGTACCTACTTCAGGCAATTAGCCACGACATGTGTAGACAAAAGTATCCACAGTCTCTGAGTATGAATGACATTTCTGTCTCCACCCCAAATAACTGGGTAGGCCTTTTCCATTCTCAGCTTTTGTGTGCTTAGCAGAAAGGTCCAAAAGAGCTCATAAACATGAAAAGGTTGAGCAGAGAGGTTGCATTCAGCAGCAGTTTTACAGGAAGAGTGTATGGGTGTGTGTGTGTGTGTGTGTGTGTGTGTCTGTATGTGTGTACCATAGCACTCACTCCCTACCACCACAGCCCAAATTCTGAAGAGAGTCTCTGATAGGTGCCATCTGCATTTTTAGGAAAGACACTCTTCAGATCTCTTCAGATCGTATAAATCTTTCACCTATTAAACCACATTTCTAATGCCATGTGTCATTTGGCCCTGAGTCTTCCTGAAAGGAGGTAGAGTTCCAGGTCCCGGACCAAGCATCTCTTGCCAGAAACTCCACTAGGAAGGAACCTCTCTAAGCTGTCCTGAGTCTATTCAAGAGGATACTTATTTGAATAAAGATACTTAGCCAGATGAAAATCTGCGGTTGCACAAACCTTGTTTACATGACAAATCAGATTCCTCCGATGCTTTGCAAACAAAACCATCAATTTAGTTTTGCAGAATAGTCAGAATGCCATTAATTAGCAAAAGAGCTGATGAAGCACAAAACATAGATCTCTCCACAATGTGAAGATGACAGTAAGCTGATCTTGCAGGTTTGCTGTGTTTTTAATTGTCGGCTGGTGGCAGGTTGGGCCAATATTGCTGCAGACGATACACATTGTGCAGAAGGCATTTGTTCTATTAATATATTAAGATGAAACTTGCCGGGAGAGCTGAGCATAACTATGGTGCAACTGGTACTGCAGACAAGCTGTTGCAAATCTCATTGGCTTGCTGTTCCTTTTGGGTAACCTTGGCAGAAGGTGTTAGACGGCTAGGAATTGATCAAGCAAATCCCATGCTGGGTGAATACCATTCCCTCCTGGTGTTGTACTTTCAAAAATCCACAGGTTTTTTTGCTGACTTGCTGCTGTGAAAAGCCTGCTATAGTTTGGTGGCAAGCATTCAGATAATACCTTATTATGCAGTAGTTTGGAGTGTTTCATAAGTAAGCTGCTAAGCACAAAATAACAGGTAGGAGCTAAGCCAATAATGCAGGGCAACTCTAAGGCATACGCTCAAGCTGACCCTTTTCCCCAGGAACTGCCCTTGTTTTCTGGTACCTTCCCATGGAAAATTGCTGTCCCAGTGGTGCCTTTTTAAAGTTTTGCTGGAGCGAGATATACTAAAGTCTTCATTCTTCAAAGTTTAGGTCCCTCCTCAGAGTTCTTAGAAATTTATGTTGCAAGCCTATATGCCCCTACAAAATAGGATTGAGTTAGGCAAGCATAGGATTGTGTAGGTTAAGTGTTTAATAGTGTTTAATGCATATGAGCTAGTAGCCATATTCTACTCTGATTCAGTTGTGTCCATTAATTTCAGTTGTTCTACTCTGAGCAGAATTAGTTTTGGATACATGCAAATGCATGCTAAAAGATGGCACAGCACATTGCTGCCATTGCACAGAGTGCAGCTGTCAGGGGTGGGGAAACATTTTTCAGCCCCAAGAGCCACACTCTCTGCTAAACAACCATCTGGGGCTCACGTGTCAGAGGTGGGTGGTGTTAGCTATGTTGCATTTATCTGTCTGAAACAGAGGTGAGGAACATTTTCCAGGGACACATGAGAAATCTTAGGTGAACAACTAAAAGCTGTTAAAACAATTAAATCACAATTTCAGTTTCAATGTTTGCTAAACAGATGTTCTCTGCAGATGTTGGAGGAACACCAACACTAAAGCAGCCCCTTGTATTCCAACATCGAAGGCATTCCTCAACACAGGTGCCCTCAGTGAAAAAACTCACTTCTGTGTTACAAGAAGCCAATCATCATCAGGCTGGGGCAAAACTAACTGAGTTTCATTAGCAAAGAGGAAGTTCCAGCAAGGGCAGGAAACCTGCAGCCTTCCAGATGTTGTTGGACTCCAACTCCCAATAAACTCTGGACAGCATGGTAATAGGGGTAATGGGAGTTGAAGTCTAACACCTCTACCCTGGTTTAGAGCCCTGACCTCCAAAGTGGAAAGCACCCAGGGATGTTGTCGCTTCCACACATGTCAATATTATAGGAATGGCAGTAACTCTTTATTAAAATGCAAGGATGGGATAATGGCCTTGCTCACATTCAGTGCATGTACCAATGGATTTGATGGATTGTATCATTATTCCTGGAAGGTACCTTAAAAAGTGACATTTAAGAAGCACTGGATTAGCTTTTATAGCATGGAAATGTCATTTGCAAAGGCACTATGTTTTATATGATGGACATGACTGTGTCTTTGAAGAAGATGCTGTCCAGGCATTGATGTGGGTTGCAAAATGCCGCCAGTTTTCCTGAATACTTGTAGCCCTTCAGTTGTTGACTGTGTTGCATTTGCTGAGTCAGCTGCTGACTGTGACACATTGGGGTGTCATATCACTAGCGCTTATCAGTAGGATACCCATAGACGTTAGTGACACGGGGCACCAGATTTTGGAAGGCGCAACAGGCTGAGTGTCCAGAGAGGAGAGTCAGGGCGTTCCCTCCCACTGGGGCTGCCTGGGTGCCTGGGGGTGCAATCGGGGGCGGGCACGGGGCAGGCATGTCTGCCTGATCTGCTTGCTGGCCCTGGAAGGGGGTAGGTAAGGGGCGCCAGGCGCTTAGAAGGAAGCTTTACGGGAGGACGCAGGAGGCCGTCTTAGCTGCGATCCGGGCACCTCTTATGTTCAGCGCCGAGCGCGCGTTGGATCATGTGTTGTAAACGAGCCGGACCGAAGTCCCGTCTCCCCCCCAAAAAGGTTGACAACTCTGGGAAACGGGGGGAGGGGGGGCGCCGCCAGAGAGATATTTGCACCACGGTGTCTGATATGCTTAAGATGGCCCTTGTTTTTGTTTGTAATTTTTGTTATAATTTTGTACTGAAAATAAAATATTTTTTAAAAAGATGGCCCTGATCAATAGACATCCTTCAGCTTGTTCCAGTGCACATTCCCAAACCCTTCTGAGCCCCAAAGATTATGATCTCAACATTTTATTTTATTTTGCAATCTTCAAGGCTAGCTTCTCTTAATATACAGATTTTTATTTGCAGTTTCCACTAATATAATGAAATGTTCTGTAAGCTATTTTCACAAATACAGTGGTACCTTTGGTTAAGAACTTAATTCATTCCAGAGGTCCGTTCTTAACCTGAAACTGTTCTTAACCTGATTCTTAACCTTTAGCTAATGGGGCCTCCCGCTGCTGCTGTGCTGCTGCACGATTTCTGTTCTCATCCTGAGGTAAAGTTCTTAACCCGAGGTACTACTTTCGGGTTAGCGGAGTCTATAACCTGAAGTGTTTGTAACCCGAAGCATTTGTAACCCGAGGTGCCACTGTATATGCATTTCATGCACATTTTTCCCAATACATGTATTTTTATCCACATTACTTTGCTGGAGAAATACATTGCAAAAATGTGAATTGGAGAAGGGTGAATTTCAAAGGATGGCTGTGTTTGGATACACACACAGTTTTAGGAACTGCAAAATAGGTATGTTCATCATTGAATGTAAACTGAGCAGAATTTCTCCTCCATCCCTAATTCTGACTAATGGCAATCATACATTAGTTGTGGGGTGTGCTTGACACTGAGGTAGTGCTGCCATATGTTCAAGAAACATGTGGGAATCGCTCATGAAAATTGTGTCCGGGCGGATTTTTGCTGAATCAGCAAAATAAAAATTAAAGAAAATAAAAGAAAATCCCCAAAACTAATTCTTTTTGAGGGAGATGTTCCCAAATTAAGCCCAACAACTTTAACCAAAAAGACTCTGCCCGGATTTTTACTTTTTGGAATATGGCAACCCTACACTGAAGGGAAGGCTCACCTTCTTGGCCCTTCATATAGTCATACTGAATCCCTGAGGGCCCTCAGAACTGAAAATTCCATAATTCAAAATGGGAGGTCTTCTGAAGCAACCCTAACTGCGCCCACTTTGATTCCCATTTTGAATTCCTGCTCAGGTGCTAAGACAGACTTAGTCAATGAAGCAACGGTTTCTATTTTTGTACAGTTTGTTTGTTTGGTGGTGTTGTGGAAGCATCTGAGGAAAGCTTTATTTCCTAGATCTCGAAGATCATTTTTGCAGGGCTGCAGAATCAATGGCACAACTGTTGCTGAATTGCCATCATACCTTTCTATTGGCCATGCTGGTTTAGCAGTTGGGACTCCAAAGTAATTTAAAGCAGCGGTTTCCCATTTTTTTCAGGCCATCTCTCCCTTTGCTCCATCATCTCATCCCAAGTGCCCCCTACCCTATAGAAAGCAACATTCTGAACAGCAGTGTCCACGATCCACTGATTGCATATTTATTCAAAATTCATTTAAAACTAGTTTAATTAATTCCACAAAATTGATTACCTGGATCAATTGATACTATCTTTTCAAAGACTGATAGCCATTTACACCTCTTGCATCTCCCATGGGGAGGTATTGCCCATGTTGGGAACCACTGATCTAGAGAGCAGAGTTTTCCATTCTCTAGTTTCATGGTGTAATCCTATCTACTCCAGACATAAACCCCAGTGTTTTCCATTCTTCTTATTCCCTACTCCAAGTAAATGTGTATAGGGCTGGAGGAATAGAACTACATAAGAAAGGGAGTATACAACTACACCACAAGCTTATTCCATAGTAAATTAATGCTGCTAGTATTTTTAATCTATTCTTTTAGCAGTCTTCTTCTTGTTTATTATTTTATTGGGTAAATTCCCCCCTGCTGCCACCACACCACACACCCCCACTCCCCATCCCCGGTGAGCTGTTCTGGAAACATTTAAGTTGAAGGGTGTTACATAAATTCATTTTTAAATAAATTCATTTCCTTATGTCTCACTTATATTTGGAAAGATTTATGAACACATTTTTTCCTTCGCTCAGAGGGAAATTGATGATGGTAAATATGTAGCATCCTTTTTTCTTTGTTTAAATAAGCAACCATCAGGATTTGCCAATACAGAATCCATTTGAGTGCAAACAACCCTTTTCTCTCTGTGTGTGTTGTGTGTGAGTGCATGTGCGTGCACACTAAAAGTAAGTAACATTGATTCAGGCTTATTTTAATACCACGACAGGGATGGGAGAGGGGAAAGTCCATTTCAGGTGCCCATTCTATTGAAACTTGTGTGATTCAGTGCAAATAGAAACTTGCTTTATTGATTCGACATGTACTATCCGGTGGCAGATTCATTGCCAAGGTATTCAATACACAATGTTTTTAATTTGACATTTGCCTCTTGGAAGCACAGAAAAAGCACCGTTAACTGATTTGCACATTTCCAGACTAGACCTTCTGTGTACTGTTGCAAATGTAAGGTTGAAGTGGGGAAGGTAGGAAGAGAAAATGACTGGCTTTTGCGCTGACTTTCAAACACAGCTATGGATTCTTAAGTTCTGTTAAAAAGAGAGAGGAAATTTGCCATCCCTGCAAGCTCTTGCCTGGCATGATTGCTAGGCTGACTATGTATCCTTCTTTATAAACAAATGTTCTTTATCTGAAGAATTCCTCTGTTTGATGGACAATTCTGTCTGAGGCTGGCTTAAAGACTTGGAAAGGAAGAATAAGGAAGTGTTCGGTGCTAGCCATCAAATGTTAGCACCTAGTCAGCAGACTGAGCAATTACAGTGCACCTGGCCACAGACCTCCCCAACTCTGCGTTACAAAAATGGGCAAAAATATGACACGAAGGCTGGCAACATCAAGCCCACCGTGTGGGCAATCCCTTGCAGATGACCACAGTGCAGAGACAGACAGGTCGTGATGGCAGTGACCAGAGGAAGAATAACTGCTCAGATGAGTGCAGAGAGAAGAAATGCCATGGTGCATCTGCAGCACGACAACTGGATACCTTCATCTACCCCAGTTGCAACAAAAAAATATGTCTCTCCTATATCGGACTCTGAAGCCTCAACTGGCGCTGTAAGTTTACAACAGTTTTGTTTGTTTTTCAAGCTTACAACTGTTTGACTCCTCCATTGTCTCCAGAGACAGACAAATGCCAACAAATGTTTAAGTGATCACTAGTTGTAATTCCAGCGGCCAGGAGTGCCCATTACCAGTTGCAATTATCAGGAGTGAGCACTTTTGGGCACCTGTTCTGTCTCATGCCCTAGCAAGAGACTACCCCTGGACTTGCTCCTTCTCTTCTTCATTGCTACTTGCTTGCTAACCTGCCCTCTTAGGAGAGGTGAGCAAATAATGAATGGCAGAGGTGAAAAAGAGGAGTTGCATTTTTCCTGCAAGTCTGTGCCATGCCTTATTCCAAGTTGCATGTCGAGACCCCGCAGCCACCCCCTCATTGGAAATAACTCACACAAGGACACGGATATTAGGTTTATGTTATTGGGCAAATTTTGGCCGCAACTTTGTTGAAATTACAGAATGTGAGTGGTATTGGCTTAGGCATTGATTGGACCTGACTATATGTGACTCCTGCCCATTGTGCAGGAAGTCCAGTAAGGGTAAGCCACTGGTAGGGAGAGCCCTGTCAATGTGAACCAACTCAAGCTCCCCCTGGTGTTCCTGTCAGGGTCATGTCAAGGCCTTAGCCCCCCAGCCGGGCTTCAGACTAGATCAACACTCCCGGATTCCTTTAACGGAATACCCTTAAGCATGGAGGGGCAGGTGATGGCCACACCTCCCCTCCCCCACACAAGGTCAAGCAATGCCTAACCGCAACCCTAACAAAGTTGTGATGATTGCTACGAGGTAGGCCAGTGGCGTAGCGTGGGGGGTGCCAGGGGTGCCGGCCGCACCGGGCGCAACATCTGGGGGGGGCGCGAGTCCAGAGGGAAGGGACAAGTTCCTTCCTCTGCCGGGCTCCCCGCCGCCACCGCCAGCCTTGCGCCCCTAGCGCGCGTGCGCCCTCCGCCGCTGCTGCAGTCGCGCTCCACTCACTGCTCGCAGGAGGAGCAGCCGCTGCAGCAGCGCCGATGCCGCCACCGACGCCTGGCCGGGAACGGGCAGCCTCCGCACCCCGACGCCGACGCCATCCCCTCGGCCCAGCCACAGGTGGCAGCTGCTTCTGCCGACTGGGAGGGAGGAGAGCTCCAAGGGGCCTCGCTGCACCTAAACCCTCCAAGAGGAAGCCGGCGGGCGGGCGAGGGTCTCCCGGCAGAATGGGGCGCTGCTGGCTCCGGCTCTCAGTGCTGGCTCTCCGGCTCTCTCTTGACTCATGGCTTCCCGGGGCTGAGAGAAGCAGGCTCAGCCTGGAATAATATTGAGTTGGATAATGGCTGGTGGGAAAGGGGTTAGGCAGGGACCCTCTCCTCTACGCTCTGCTGCCCCCCCCCGCCCTTCAGACTGCTCAGGCCAGGTAGAAACCTCCTTCTACTAAGTAAGACGTAGGAAATGCCACTAAAACAATTTTGCTTTATCCCAAAGCTGTGGAAACTTTAAAGATATTGTACACTTTATCCAAAAACGGTGTTTTTCTTGACTGAAAGTTACTCTGGCTGCTACTTCGTTCTGCAGCTCTAGAAGCACTTCTTGCAAAGAAACAGCAACGTCTTTTTCTTGTTTATTTCTCTAGGTCACTTCTGTTTTCTTCACTTCTCACTTCTCTCTCTGCTAACCCCCCCCCCCCAGTCTCGTGCCGTACCCGCCCCATTTACACGATTTTCATCTGTGGCCCCCTTGGAATATCCTGGGGGGAGGGCCCAGGGAGCCATATGGCCCCCAGTTGAGAAACACTGCGCTAAAAGATGGCCAGAATGCAGAAGCCTAATACAAAAAAGTCATAAAAATCCAAATCTGTCAGGAGCACCCATCCCTCTGCCCTTCAGCCTCACTGGAGGCACCTGGCGCACAGAGGGAATAGACACCCCCCTGCGCAAAGCCCGGGTCTGGGGTCTCTCCTCGGTAGCCGGCGGGCATCGTGGGGAGCGCGGAAAGACCCGGTGCAGGATGTGAACGGCCATGTTTATGCTGTGAAGCGCCCTGAGATATATGGATGAAGTGCGGTATACAAATTTAATTCACCGCCACCATCATCTTCGAGGGTGGGGGCTGGGAAAAGAGAGGGGGGTTCTCCCTTTCTAGACCTCTTTAAAATATGCTCGCGATGGCTCCTGGCCACAAAGGCTAAGCGTGGCACTCAGTGGCGTAGCGTGGGGGTGCAGGGGGGGCGGCCGCACCTGGCGCAACATCTGGGGGGCACGCTCCACGGGTTAGGGGGTGCAAAATCCACGGGTTAGGGGGCGCAAATTACTTGCCTTGCCCCGGGTGCTGACAACCCACGCTACGCCACTGAGGTAGGCAAAAACCAAGTGGCCAGTGAAAATTTGCCAAGTGGAAAAATTCCTACCAGGCCCCTCAGACAGCCAAGACGACCAACCGAAGTCCATAGCAAGTCCTAACCTGCAAAATAGGGAGCGAGGGCGGGTGATTGAGGAAGTGAGCCAAAGAGGAATTCCTCTGGCTCGCTCCTCTGTTTTAACGGCCCCAGCCACGTTCCCCCCGCGGCCAGCGGGTTGGCTGGCCCAGCTCTGACGTGGTTGGGATCCCCCAAGAAATGGGGGACAAAGTCCCCTGCCCCCGGTGGGGAGTGGGTGGCCACGCAGTCCACCGCAACTCCTCCCCACTGGGAAGTGGAGCGGATTTGCCATTTTATGATCAAAATGTGTGTAGCAACAGAGGTGGATTTAGGGAAGCATGATGACTTCCCCTGCACAGGATGCAAAGCCGAGTGGATGCCTTCCTGCACCCTTCCTAAAGCCCAGTTAGCAGTTGCCCAACTTTGGAGGAAGATAGGAGGGCTCTAGGACCCTGCCAGAGCTCTCCCGACTCCTTCCCAAAGCCTGGCATCTCAATTATCCAGCTTTGGGAATGCAGCACAAGGGCTGGGGAGGATGTCTAATTTTGGCCTCGCACAGAGTGCCATATTACCAGGGCCCTCCCCTGCTAGCAAGAAAGTGTGGATCTTTCAGATCCACTAGGCAGGGCTCAAGAAGGAATAAAAACTGATCTGGTGTGGCTTTGCTCTGCTCACAAAAGAGAGTCACATGGTAAGCAGCAAATGCATGAAATGAACCTTGTAACTCTCAAATAGGCAAGTGTTGTTTTGTGTACAATGCTGTCAAATGCACACTAGATGATTTAGAAAGTAACTCTTGGCAAAATGTGTGTGTAGCCAATATGAAGTACAATTGTAGCGTATTGATGATTAACCTTGAAAGACAAGTTGGTAGAATCCAAAAGGATGTATTCATTTTCTGACCTGAAGCTTTCCTTCCACAATTGCACCCAAAGCAGAACCTTGCTCTCTTCAGACAAATGGACTACACTGCGTTGGACAAAAGGAAATGATAACCTTTGTGTGCTGCTTCTGAAGCATAGCAGGATTAATTCTCTCCAGCTTTCCTTTTGTGTGGCATACACTTCCCTGTTTTTCCCCCACCTGAGAGCCACAGTAAATAGTTCCTTTATAACATTTGTGTGCTGTTCTTCATCAGAAGACAAAACTGTACAACAAGAATGACTTTTCAGCCACTGAGGGATGGGGGGATTTTTGTGTTGTTGGTTTTTTTTGGGGGGGTGGGTGGGTTGAAGTTTGACCTCTCTAGTTCTGGTCTGAATTTCCAACCATTTTGCCATAGGAACTCCCACTATTTACTAAAATAGCCTTTTCAACTGGCTAGTATCTTATCATATAGCAACTGTGTCAATAAGCCCTATATTCTACGAAGCTGTCTGTGATCAATCAGAGATAGCCCACAATTGTCCCCCAGATATACCAGGTTCTGCCCTGGCAGATCAGTATTTCCAAAATCTAAAACATGCTATGATCTGCATAAACTTTAATGCACACTGGCAGGAGACGCAGGAACAAATTCAAATCCCTCCCCCCGCAAATTGAATATGGCTGGTACTTTAGTACGCATGATCACTCAACAAAAGGGAACGGCAGGCTATGGTAAAAGCAATAGTAGTGGAATTTAGCAAATTCTGGACATCCAAGCCAGAAGAAGAGCAGAAAGCAAAGGCAACCATGCCACCATATGTCCAGACCTCAGTCAGGGTGGGGCAGAGGCACTTACCTGACCTCTGGACAATGACATTGCTACTCCTTATCAGTGGGGGAAATCAGGAAATCCGCCCTGAGTGCTCACTGGAAGGACAGATCATGAAGCTGAGGCTCCAATACTTTGGCCACCTCATGAGAAGAGAAGACTCCCTGGAAAAGACCCTGATGTTGGGAAAGATGGAGGGCACAAGGAGAAGGGGACGACAGAGGAAGCGATGGTTGGGCAGAGTTCTTGTAGCTACAAACATGAGTCTGACCAAACTGTGGGAGGCAGTGGAAGACAGGAGTGCCTGGCGTGCTCTGGTCACGAAGAGTCGGACACGACTGGTCATGGGGTCACGAAGAGTCGGACACGACTGGTCATGGGGTCACGAAGAGTCGGACATGACTAAATGACTAAACAACAACAAATCGGGGGGGGGGAATGGCAGAGAGGCCAATGCTGTGCTAACACACCAGTAAAAGTGCCATATTAGCTCTCCCCATGCATATACACACTGCTGACTTCCTCAATGCTTTACCACTCCTACTCTCCTGGTAATCACAGCAGCAGTGTCACTACTGAAGTCAGGTAAGTGCCACCATCCCACCCCATTGTCTGTTACTGTGCTCAGGACAAAGTAAATCTGAAAGGCTAAGTACAATGGGAAACGCAGTCAGGGAGATGCGGAAGCATCCTTACATCAAGAACCAGGATGTGCAAAATCTAAAAGGATTTGTACAGTTCCTTGTTATTTTTTAAGAAGGAAATGTGGTAGTGCATTAGTAATTACTGCTGGACTCCAGATAGGAGACATATAAATGAGAATGGATAACAATTTGTGGAAACCATTTGGGCATTTTTCAGACAGCCAGTGAACCACACAGGCTTGACATCTATAATTGCAATGCACTGCTTTTCAACTCACAATGGGTAGGTGCGGCTACTTTGTGCTGCCTTATTGTATATCCAACAATAGATGACATTTCTTGCACTTGGCATATTATACCCTTAGGTCACTGACAGCAGACTTCTTGTAGGTAGCGTCTTTATGGCTTTTCCCCTACCTTTAATTATTTCAAATTTTTAACCTTTATATTCATTGTGGACTTTAAGTGAACTCTTCTTCTCTCCCCCGCCACTAGAGAAAAATCTTCCAAGATAATAAGATCCTCCACAGTACAGTATAAACTTTATCCATTTAACGAATGATAGAGGTTATGCTTGTGGTAACCAGGGGTAGAAGGAACCCTGGTGTATAAATCGCTCTGCTAGGGATCCCTGTCAGGCACAATTAGTTGGGCTCCAACCCACTTGGTGTGGTTGGTTATCTGTGGAGTTCTGTTATGGGTGTCCACTTTGACTACCTGATGCTGTTTCCAAGTTCAGTTCTGCCCCATTTCTATAATGCAGATTTTTACAAACTCTCCATGTATAGGTTACCTAAATGACATATAATAAGATATGACTATGCATTTGTGAGGGACACAGGTGGCGCTGTGGGTTAAATCACAGAGCCTAGGACTTGCCGAACAGAAGGTCGGCGGTTCGAATCCCTGCAACGGGGTGAGCTCCCATTGCTCAGTCCCTGATCCTGCCAACCTAGCAGTTCGAAAGCACGTCAAAGTACAAGTAGATAAATAGGTACCGCTCCAGCGGGAAGGTAAATGGTGTTTCCGTGTGCTGCTCTGGTTCACCAGAAGCAGCTTAGGCATGCTGGCCACATGACCCGGAGGCTGTATGCCGGCTCCCTTGGCCAATAAAGCGAGATGAGCGCCGCAACCCCAGAGTCGGTCACGACTGGACCTAATGGTCAGGGGTCCCTTTACCTTTACCTTAACCTTTATGCATTTGTGAAACCCTGAACCATTAACACATCTTTATCTCTACATATTTTCATCCCTTTTGCACTCTGACCTCTTCTATCAATTCATACGAACTAAGACTTGATCTCACCTCTTCTCCCCAATATCAAATCCCAGGGGTGAACTAATAGCCAAATAGGGCCCCCTGTCAAAACTGCTGCATGAATTCATGAAATTTAGCCACTGGGAATTTAGGCAAGGTTTTCAGCCAAGAGGCTCAATTCCCACATTCAACATTGCTATAAAGTCAGTTGATGAGGGGGAGGGGAGTCTCTCCACCAAATGGCAGTAGAATTTGATTGATAGCAGTTTCCTTTCCCTTTGACGTTGTTAACAGGGTCTCATTAGGCCTGCAATGAAACTGAATTGCCATCGTAATATTACATCATAAAGGCATATTAACAAGATCTCCGTAGCTTTCTACTGGAATTGTTACACACATGCAGATACCTCCTATAAGCTTGAGACTCATCATGTTATCTATAGCTAGAAAAGCTCTCCATCTATCTATATATGCAACTCAATCAAAGGCTGTAATTCCCATTTGCAAAAGATGAACTGGATAAATCACAAAGCACAACTTTATTGGAAATGGACAACAGTGATCTTCAGGGGCCATTTCAGTGCTCCATTTATGGTCACAACTAGAGATGGAGCAGAATTTTGTTCGAATCACATTTTATTGTGAACTTTCCTAATCTGCACTTCCTCAACCAATATATGAACCTAAATGCAGTTATCTGTGGAAATGCACTCTTCTCTGTGTTTTGCAGTGCAGTTCTGCGACAAAAGAAGAAAAGCTTACAAAAAAATGTATATTAGGGAACCATTGGTGCAAAAATGTTTGTAAATGTATAGGATGTACAAAAATTACAACCTATTAGATTAAATTGCTTGCAAAAATGCATATATTAGCAAAATTTGACACAAAATACGTATCTTTATTAAAGTGCATATGGAAATTTGTATACAATTTCATGAGGAGAGAACTTTTTAAAAAATCACAAACTGATGTAGGAATGTGGAGAACTCAACTGAAAATTAGGGAGGGTATGAGCAATCACTGGCAGAGGGAGAGGAGTGCAGGGGGAGTGCATGGCCCCCGGCAGTGCGATCCCGGCAGAGTGCCATCGTGGTTGCCCCCCACCCCACCCAGGGCACCCCACCCCCAGGACACATGCTACGTCCCTGCGGGCAGTGCAGTTTGCCCCCGGAATACGCACCAGCTCCGTCCCCACCTGCTCTCTGCCCCCCGGTGCTGGAGCAGGAAGCTTCGCCACTGTGAGCAACTGAGAAAACCAAAATGGATAGATTTGCCATTTTTGTTCTAATGGCAGCCTTTCATCCCATCCCTCTCACCTTTGAGACTGCAGAGAACTAGGAGTGGTGGTGATATTTTCTGACTGGTCTTGAAGACACCCATTTTTGCCTACCCGCGATTGCAAGTGTATGGGACTTAATTGATCTGGTTTAATTGGCTGCCCAAATCCACAAGTGCTGTGGGCAAGGAGGGGCTTAAGTTAGCTGTCCTGGTGAATTCTCACAGGCACAGTGAAGGGATCCTATCTGTCTATCTGTCATTATGATTATAATCTGATTGATTGATGACTGATTGGATTTCTATGCCACCTTTCTGCCAAGTAACCTAAGGCTTTTTACAATTTCAAAACACTAAAAAAATTACAATATATAAGATGTGAAGTGTCAAGAATTCTCTTAGGCCAACTGAGAGCCCGTGGTGTGTATGTGTGCTCCCTGGCCTTTATACCTTCCCTCAGGACGCACAGGACTTCAAAAGCCCCAGGGAAGGTGAGGGAAGAGATGAGCCAACATCTCTCTTAGACTACTGATGATTCTGTCAGGAGCCGATGCTATGTATGGTTGCTGGCCTGGCCTGGACTCACCTGCTTCTGCCTGTTTAACTGGTTTTAATATTGTGTTTTTAGATTGTTGCAGCCCAACCTGTATCCTTATCATGAAGGGTTTATGTGTAAGAAATCATCATCATTCCTTGCATGGTATGGTGAAAAGACCTTCCTTCCTTCCTTCCCTTCCCTTCCTTCCTTCCTTCCCTTTTTTCTGATAAAAACACCTTCCCATCCTAGTTTAATCAACCATGACAAATGCTTCTGAGCATTTCAACGAAGTTACCTTCCTGACATGTTTCATTTATTTTATAATTTAAACACACACATGAACCTCTGTCATTCTTACCAAAATGGACATCCTTCTGTATTTATAGAACTGCTTTTCTTTGATCCATTAATCAGTGTTAATTGTGAGCATTCAGGGAGGGGTAGCTTCTTAAAATATGAATCAATTTCCTGCTCCTGCTGAAACATTTCAACTTGACAAAAATATGCTGTTCAAGGGCAGAGAGTAACTTCATGTTAAACTTAAATGTGTAACAGGAGAAACTTCCCTCTTTTTTGCACATTAAAACGCTGTTGGCATAGTCACAGCAGGAGGTTTTCCTGTGTTTGGGCTGCTGACAATATTTAAGAAGAAGCTTAGAGGCAGCTCTGGAGTTATGATGGGCTTCATCCCTTTTTCAGTTACTTATCCATTACTCCTTTCTCCACTCTCTTCCTCTCTCTCCTTCCATTCCTTCTCTACTGGACAATCCCTTCAAATCCACAAACAGCAAAATAAAATTAATTCAGGGGGAGTCTGAAAACACTTTATAACAAGAGCTGCAAGTGAATAAAACGTGTAATTATGATATTGTTATGTTGTCATTGGGAGTGCAGCCAAAACACTTTGTGTGTTCTTCTTTGGAAGTAATTTTAATGAATATATTCCACACACCCTAGCTAAATATCAGTAGCATTGTCTGTGTTCTTTGGGATGCAGTGTTTTGATATGTTTCCCTATGCCCAAAGCACCACAGTAGTAGTGGGGAACAGTGGCACTCCAGGTGCTATTGAGTTGCAGCTTCCCATCATCAGTGGCCACTAGCCATGCTGGTTGGGATGGATTTGGGTATTGGAGGTCAACAAAATTAGTAAGAACTGCAGGTTCCTCAGCAGTGCACAACAAAGAGTTGGAGTATTCAATTGTCATTCATTTAAATGGGGTATACCCTAATGAATATGGAACAACTGATTGGTTCCAAATTGGGAAAGGAGTACGGCAAGGCTGTATATTGTCTCCCTGCTTATTTAACTTATATGCAGAATTCATCATGCGAAAGGCTGGGCTGGATGAATCCCAAGCCGGAATTAAGGTCGCCGGAAGAAATATCAGCAACCTCAGATATGCAGATGACACAACCTTGATGGCAGAAAGTGAGGAGGAATTAAAGAACCTTTTAATGAGGGTGAAAGAGGAGAGCGCAAAATATGCTCTGAAGCTCAACATTAAAAAAAAACGAAGATCATGGCCACTGGGCCCATCACTTCTTGGCAAATAGAAGGGGAAGAAATGGAGGCAGTGAGAGATTTTACTTTCTTGGGCTCCATGATCACTGCAGATGGTGACAGCAGTCACGAAATTAAAAGACGCCTGCTCCTTGGGAGAAAGGCAATGGCAAACCTAGACAACATATTAAAAAGCAGAGACATCACCTTGCCAACAAAGGTCCGTATAGTTAAAGCCATGGTTTTCCCAGTAGTGATGTATGGAAGTGAGAGCTGGACCATAAAGAAGGCTGATCGCCGAACAATTGATGCTTTTGAATTATGGTGCTGGAGGAGAATCTTGAGAGTCCCATGGACTGCAAGAAGATCAAACACATCCATTCTTAAGGAAATCAGCCCTGAGTGCTCACTGGAAGGACAGATTGTGAAGCTGAGGCTCCAGTACTTTGGCCACCTCATGAGAAGAGAAGACTCTCTGGAAAAGACCCTGATGTTGGGAAAGATTGAGGGCAGAAGGAGAAGGGGACGACAGAGGACGAGATGGTTGGATGGTGTTCTCGAAGCCACAAACATGAGTCTGACCAAACTGCGGGAGGCAGTGGAAGACAGGAGTGCCTGGTGTGCTCTGGTCCATGGGGTCACGAAGAGTCGGACACAACTAAACAACTAAACAACAACAACATACCCTAATGATGTGTACCAGATCTGACCAAAACCTGAATCCCATACCAAACTGGGCCAAATCAGGGGGATCAGGGCCTCAGCCAACTCTGGGGGAGATAGCTCCAGATTGCCCAAAGTGATAAGGTGCTGAAAGTACTGCTTCCTGCTCTCTGCACTTCCCATAGTGCATTGCGATCAAACTGGGGCTCAAGAGAAAGAATAACCTCATCTATTTACACAGAAACAACAATAGCACATTTTTTATGTCAATTCTGTTGGGGGTAAGAATTAATATGTGCCCTTGGACACAGCTTCTCCTCTAAGTGAAGCCAGCGTGAGATGGTGGACTTTGGACAAGGAGAATTTGTTTCAAGTGTCTGCCGAGCTCTGGAGCTTGTTAAATTACTTTCCTTCTGCTTAACCTATTTCACAAAGCTGCCATGAGAACGTAAATAGCTAACTTCATGTAGGTGCTTCTAATAATCTTGAGGATGGTTGAGAGACAAATGTGATTAACAAATGCCCATTGGCTAGATTCTGGGTTCATCAGCTAAAAACTCAGCTCAAAATCCAACTCATTCCCTTCTGGGCAACAGGAGTCCTTGCAAATTCACATACACTGTGGATCAGTGAAGGAATCAATATAACTCATATTTGAAGTTGGCGTATTGAGGATCTTGACACAAGCCAGGGGTCTGGAATGAGCCTTGAAAGCATGTAGGCTGTTTGGTGTTTTGAAGCAGTTGAGGGCAGCCCTGGAAAGGACTTCTCCTGGTCCCCAAATGTTCCTAATTTCATTAAGCTATTAAACCTGCCATCTGTTGAGTAGCCCTACAGGATGAGACTCATCTGCTGCACACAGATTTTCATTTTCGTGCCTTTATGTCTCTGGGCTCTCAAAATTGATCCAAAGTAGGCTTTCTAAGCAGTAAATGAAAGTTAGGATAAAAGACAGCACCAAACAACCAGTATAGATTTCAATCTTATGGACATGTAATCCTCATTTCTTAACT
The DNA here is from genome assembly GCF_965113315.1 of Podarcis vaucheri. Taxonomy (NCBI): domain Eukaryota; kingdom Metazoa; phylum Chordata; class Lepidosauria; order Squamata; family Lacertidae; genus Podarcis; species Podarcis vaucheri. Next base: position 14,001,794 of record NC_138758.1, on the reverse strand, counting down.
TTGAACAGCAACCATTCTTTGTTGTCTCTTGTTAGAAATACAAAAGCACATTCATAATAAATAACCCAGTTCATGTTTTCGTGTACTGGACACTGGTAGTAAAAATAAAATAAAATAAAATAAAATAAAATAAAAGACTCCTTTGACTTCTCTCATCGTTTCCAAGACATTTTGCCTGAGGACAATCCCTTAGTTTTAATGTGAAACTTGTTGTAAGAGTGGTTTATGTAGAGGTTCTAGTGAAGGTTTTTTTGGGGGGATCTATGGCCTCCCAAATGTTCAGCTCCATCACCCAACAGTCCTGTCAGCAAGGTCAGTGATCAGGCATGATAGGAGTTATAGTCCAGCAACATCTGGAGATGAGGCAGAGTGAGGCAGCTGCCTCAGGTGGCAATTGCTGAGGGACAGGGAAGGGGCAGAACTGTGAATATCATGTGACCTGCCCTGTACTCCTATGGTAGCTGGCTGCCCTCAAGTACAGTGGAATATACTTTTCTTTCACCGGTACTGGAGTAAGATTCAACTGCCAACCCAGTTGGCTTTGGTATGTACCTTAAGGAATGGCACCAAGTTGTCTTTCGCCAACTGGCAAAATGCCTTGAGCAAGCCATAGTGGAAGGTTATTAAATATTAATGACAATAATGATAATTATCTGAATAAAGCATTATTTCCCGTGTAAGTTTTTATCCAGCTAAGCATGTACAATGAGATTATGGACATGCCTAGTCAGTAAGTTTTTAACTGTTCCTTTAAAAAGTCAGCTATTTTTAATCCAAGTCCTAATGGCTAATTTCGAAGGAACTGTCACTCACTCATGAAGTTGTGATTATGAAATATGCATTGGTTTCTTAGCGGCACCAACAAAACACATGTCACAATGGGTTAAACAATGGTTAGCTTGGAACTTGATTGTTGAAAAAGCATCATGGCGAGTGGTGCTTCCACAAGAAAGCCCCAGGTTATTTTTGAACTACCCTCCTAGCTTTTTCACTCATCTGTCTAACAGAGGATGGAATTGTCTCTCCTATTCCTTCAGCAGATTCTGCCGTCTGTGATGTTAATTAGATTTCCCCCCCTCTTTGCCTTTAGCTACTCAATATCATTCTGCCACACCTGTGATAGTTCCTCCCTGGAGACAAGTGTGTTCTGAAATGTGCGTGTTGGTTTTGTAATATAAGCATCTGTCTACCAGGGCATAGTTTGAAACACTTGGAGGCCATTGACTTGAAAGAACTGCTTAATGTGTTTTCAGAATGTGACTTTTCTCTTTTTAAAAATGCCAACTGGTTTCACTGCCATCTCCTATAGTACATGAAAATGAGAGTCCTTTTTAACATTTCCCATCTCCTACACACAAGATTGGCAAATCTGTCAATTTTATTTCTTTCTCTTTCTCCCCCTCCCCCTCTCTAATCTTAAGTTTGGTTTGCCTGATTTCCATGTCCACTTTTGTCTTGTGTATTTTCCCTAAAAACATATTTATTTATTTTGCAGGCCATTTTGCCAGTGTACACATTTTTGCAAGTAGCTTCCCCATATATAATACGTTTTCATATTATTCCCCCCAAATTATTTCCACATCTCCTGATATCCAGTTACTAGCCATGTTCTACCTCCACTGTCAGAGGCTGTATGCTTAGGAATACCAGTTGCTAGAAACTGTAGGAAGGAAGAGTGCTGTTGTGGTCATGTTCAGTTTGTGGACTTCCCACAGATATCTGGCTGGCCACTGTGGAGAAAGGATGACAAACTAGATGGACCATTGACCTGATCCATGATGGCCGTTCTTAAGCTCTTATGATGTGCTATCAAATTTACATCTTTCACCACAATGAACAAATTTTATTTTATTCAGGAGGGTGGTATTATTCAGGAGGTGATGAATGTCCTGTCTAAGTGTTTGTAGGCAGTTGGAGGATTGATGGCAGGTTGAGGTTGAACCCCAATAAGACAGAACTACTGTTTCTGGGGGACAGAGGTAGGCAGGTTGTGGGGACTCCCTGAACCTGAATGGGGTAACTGTGTCATAACTGTGTCCTGAAAGGACCAGGTGCACAGCATCAGGGTGTTTTTGGACTCACAACTGTCAATGGGGGGCAGGTCAACTCTGTGTCCAGGGTAGCTGTCTTCCAGCTCTATCTGGTATGTTGGTTGAGACACTGCCTACCGGCCCACTGTCTTGCCAGAGTGGTACATGCTCTGGTTATCTTCTACTTTGGACTACTGCAGTGCACTCTCTGTGAGGCTGCCTTTGAAGGTGATTCAGAAATGTGTAATCCAGAAATGTAAGGTTATCAAGAGTATGGCTCCTCCTACTTCCTGCTGGCTTCTATAAGGGGCAATAATATGACTGAGGAGGAAGGTTACAGGCAGTGTCACATCTTTAACCAACTGCTAAATAGAAAGGTAGGCAGATCAGGGGCTGGCTGAAGGTAGGATGAGATTGATGGGGCAGTGCCTCATTTGCCCTATTGGACCAGCCTACAATGTTGAGGACAACCATTTGACAAATAGTGGAAATTGCTGAGGAACAGAACTAATTCATTCCTGAGCAACCTTCTCAGTTGTCATAAAAAAGGCTAGTCCCAAACACCTCGTTTAGATGGCTGCTTCACTAATGAAGGATTATTGGCATTTGTGTTTTATGATAATTAATTTAGGAGTTACTGGATGTGGGTGTAAAGAGCTTCACCTGAGAAAAGCGTTAGGGAATGCCAAATAGTAACAGGTGGTGATACAGAAACTGTTGCCTGTTTGCTGAAATCTAATGTTCTTGCAGGAAAGACTTGTTTTAACAATTTTCTGCAAATGTTTTTATCTCAGGACATCTGGTAGTTAGATGGTAAGATACTATTTTTTATTTTATTTTTTATTCTTTACATTCTCTTCTTAGAATAGATGAGTGCATTTCATGACTTGGGCCTTTACATTTTCTTTCAAGCAAGGACAACTGTAGGATAAAAATGTTTTAGCTGCCTACATTTAGCAGCTTTGGGGAAGCTAAACATGTGAAGCATCCTGCTAGAAAGAGGGATACAATTGGCAGACCCACCTCTTCAGATTCTACTACTCTCTTTCTGTTTGCCAGAGTAAATTTAATCAGTGTAACTGCAATCTGATTTAATAGTTATTGGACAAGGCAATCATGGTATACACATAACAGTATTGCCCTGCTGAGCTTGGATTTTGCCCCCCCCCCCCTTTCTTCCAAAAAAAGAAATCTTACAGGGAAATAACACAATTTGGTCAAATTATGTGGTTCTATTTGGTAGACCAGTAAATTAGGAAGAGTTAGAAAACTCTGAACAGAACATTTAATGGTGCTGCCTTGTGCCCATTGGGACTGGTGAGGCAGAAGGAAGGAAGAGCAACAGTAAGGGGAACCAATGACAGGCAGAGCCAGCTAATTCTAGCTTTGTCTCTATTCTCACTGAGAGCCAGTGTGGTGTAGTGGTTAAGTGCAGTAGCCTCGTAATCTGGGGAACTGGGTTCGTGTCTCCGCTCCTCCACATGCAGCTGCTGGGTGACCTTGGGCCAGTCACACTTCTCTGAAGTCTCCCAGCCCCACTCACCTCACAGAGTGTTTGTTGTGGGGGAGGAAGGGAAAGGAGAATGTTAGCTGCTTTGAGACTCCTTAAAGGGAGTGAAAGGTGGGATATCAAATCCAAACTCTTCTTCTTCTTCTTCTTCTCCCTGTTGAGTTGTGCAAGGGCAAAACTGAAGCTGGTGCTTCCTTCTCTTGAGTGATTTTGAGTAGGAAGAAAAACAAGTAGGGGTAGAATTAGGATGGTGGGGCACTGCCCAGATAGGCCAGCCTCCATTAGCATTTCACTGGCCTGAATATTACTTTATGAGTGCCCAGAGATAGGTTCATATTTCAAGGGAAACCAAGAAAATGTATTGCTGAGTGTCATAACCCGGGGCTCGGATTATGCTTATTCAGGGGATGAGATTGGGGAACTCTGAGAGTCATATTAAGATACTCACACCATACATTTAGACTCATGGAATCGTAGAATTGGAAGGGATCCTGAGGGTCATCTAGTCCAACCCCCTGCAATGCAGGAATCTCAATGAGATCATCCATGACAGATGGCCATCCAACCTCTGCTTAAAAGCTCCAAGGAAGGAGAGTCCACCACCTCCCAAGAGAGTCCATTCCACTGTCTAAAAGCTCTTACTATCAGACAAGCTGGAACATGTGCAGAACAGGGTGATCAAGATGATCAAGGGTATGGAAACCCAGCCTGATGAAGAACGGTTGAGGGAGCTGGGTATGTTTGGCATGGGAAAGAGGAGACTGAGAGGAGATATGATAGCCATCTTCAAATATCTAAAGGGACATCACATGGAAAATGGAGCAGCCTTGTTTTTCTCCTGCTCTGGAGAATAGCACCCGAACTAATGGCTTCAAGTTACAAGAAAGGAGATTCCAACCAACATCAAGAAAATGCTATCCATATTTGAACATAAAATGAGAAGCAATTGTGTGCAGCTCCAAGGGATCATACCACATAGAATAGCACCCTACTGATGAAAAATGCAGACTTATTTACCATGCACAATGACAGCTAATCAATGGAGCTTTATACTGTTCACCTGTGCTATCATACTTTTGGGGTGGATGTTTGCAGGGGGATTAACTTTTCTACAAAACAAGGGGGGAAGAGAGGGAAATGTCTGAAAATTTCAGGAAGGGTTTGCTGCTTACAAGGTGGCCAACAGTTTTATATTTTTCTTGCTTTTTAACTTGAAAAGAGAGAGAATGTTTTCAGGAAATGGAGTGGTGGTGACTTCAGCCCAGCCTTAACATCGAGGGATGGAACATTTGCTTTCAGAGTGGCTATGGAGGAAGACCAATAGGACATCATGAACTCTCTCTTCTCCAGGGCCCCAATCTTCACACAAGATTTATAGCTCATAGATTCTTTTGCAAGAAACACAAGTGTATGCCAGAGTCTCCTGCCTTCAGTTGTGAACAAATGCAATATCAATGCCAAAGTTTTCTTTTTTATATTTCTCTGCCTTCAAGGAAGCATCTATTTCTCTGCAAGCAACAAGAAAGAACAGCTACATCTTCACAACAAAACAAGGGAAACTGTCCACTAGGTATTGATTGTTGGAGAAAGGAGAAAGGGGGAGGGAAAGATACATAGCAAGTTCATCATTGCGGGGCCTGAAAGTCTTGCAAGCTGGATACTTTGGAGAAACTAAATAAAGAAATTGCATGACCTTGCATGATTGTATATTGGGTGTTTGTGTGGTGGAATCAGTTATAATTGCTCATTGTGTTGTTGCAATTTATCTTGCATTTGTTTTTTAATTATTATTTTTTTTAAAAAAAAGAGAGAGAGAGAATCCCACCCATCTGCTAGCCAGGGGCTTAAAGGTGGCTTAGGAGTAACTACAGGAATCCGTTTAAGAGTAAAGGTTTGCAATAAGAATGTCAAAATTACTTAGCTATCATTATGTAGGGTTGCCGTATGTCCGGGGAAACCCAGACATGTCCTCTTTTTTGGGGGGGAAGCAACATGCACATCTAGGCAAATTTTTACATTTTAAAGAAAATTTCTGGGTTTGGGGTTTTTTTTGGGGGTAGGGGGGTACGTGCATGCCCAGGAGGGCATTGTGCCCCCAAAGCAGAAACGCTGGAGTAGAGTGAGGCCATCACAGTGAAGATAAGGTAGGAAGTGGGATACTGCCTCCACTTGGGCTGGCAGCGACTTGGGCTGCTCTGCATGCTGCAGCTGCTGCCAGCCCAAGCTGGGGAAAGAGGCCCGTGGGTGTCCTGCATGCTGTGGCCACTGCCAGCCTCAACCACGGAAAGAGATGCTCGTGCTTGGTGCCTGTGACCCCATGCACTCGGACTCGTGCGCTCCTTCCCCCAGCTTGGGCTGGCAGCAGCTCAGGCTGTCCACCTCATATGCTTGGCTGTATATTTTGTTCTGTAACTTCCTAGACAAGTGGATGAAAATATAGCATCTTTAGATTTAGTCTTGCTTTCCTTATGTGACCAACAGTGTGGCATTTACACCCCTGAACACCTGAACCAGGCACCATTTTGTTCTCCTTCCTAAACAAGACCTGAGTAGGGCATCAGTTACATGAGACAGGCTCCTTGTCTGTCTAGGGAAGTGGAGAAATTCATACCAAAATGCTGATTGCTATTAAAATATGGATAACTAAATTTAAATAAGAAACTGAGATAGTTCCTTTGTTCTAGGATAAAAGAGCTACACAAGATCCCTTCAATGACTGTAAACAGTTCTAAGGAAACACAAGTGGAACTGTCAACAAATTGTAACTTTTATCCTCACCTTCCAGCAAGAGTGTTCCTCTCTGGCCAACCATCCATGCCTGCTATATGATACAATGAGTTGTAAGGCATTCAAGAAGGCTTTTCTGCATACCCCTTAAATTTTCTACCACCACCACCAGCACCCCAATCGACTTTCAAAAGACTGCAGCTGCCAAGCATGCTCAGTCCTCATTACCTTTGTAAGTGGGGATTTTTCAGCTTTTAAAATATTCCTGAAAACTGCAAGGGTTCCCTCAAGCTTGCTGATTTCTCCCTCTTGTTTCTTAGGTCCTATTTTGGTTCCAGTGCTGTGGGCACCCATCACCAGAGTTTTCAATTAAAGAAAGTAGTGTTCATAAGCCAACTTGTATTACGCAGACCAGTATCTGTGAGTGAAAGCTGTTCTCCAAATGGGAAAGGCTAACTTTGGTCATCTGGAGTTTTAGAGTACATTGGCAGCAATATGCTGATGACACACAACTCTACTTCTCCTTTACATCTGCAGTTGTGGCAGTGGATGTGCTGGACCATTTTCTAGCCTTGATATTGGACTGGATGAGAGCTATCAAATTAATCTCAATCCAGATAAGACTGAGGCACTGTTAGTGGGAGGTTCCCTTGATTGATTGGAGGTTGCCTGCTCTCATTGGGGTTATATTCCCTCTGAAGGAGTGGGCATGAAGCTTAGGGGTACTCCTGGATCCTTTGTTTTCACTTGAGGCTGAGAGGGCCTCAGTGGTGTGGAGTACTTCCATCAGCTTCAGGTTGTGGCCCAGTTGCATTCTTATCTGGACAAAGATAGCTTAATTTATGTTGTTTATGCTCTGGTGACTTCTGTGTTAGATTATTGCAATATAGTATACTGTATTTTTCGTCCCATAGGACGCTCCGTCCCATAGGACGCACCTAGTTTTTTTAGGGGGAAATAAAGGGGGAAAAAATTCCCTTTATTTTCCCCCCAAAAGCAGGTCGGGGAAACAGAACCAGGTCGAGGAACAGCGGGATGGCGGCGCTGCGCCTGCCTCCCTGCTGTCCCCTGAGCTTGTGGGGCTGGCGGATGTCTGCCCCGCGCGAGGGGCGCTCTGCATCAGCCCCCCCCCACAGGGCGGCAGGCTGCTATCCGCAGCGTGGGGAGCCTTGTGGGGAACTCCTGCAAGGCTCCCCACGCTGCGGATGTCTGCCTGGCGCGGGGGGCGCTCTGCTTCAGGGCACCCCGCCCGCCGAGCGGCAGGCTGCTATCCGCAGCCTAGACATCCCTGCCAGACCTCCTGTAGGTCTGCCTAGGTGCGCACCGACCCCTCTCGCTCTCCATGCTTCAGCGAAAGCCTGCATTCGCCCCATAGGACGCACCCAGATTTCCCCTTCATTTTTGGAGGGGAAAAAGTGCGTCCTATAGGGCGAAAAATACGGTACAGAGATGGTTTGGAAACTTCAGCTGATGCTGAATTCAGCAGCCAGGATGCTCACCAGGATAAGATGGTTTGAGCATGTAAAGTCAATCCTGACCTGAGTGCACTGGCTGCCTATTAGATTCTGGGTCCAATTCAAAGTGCTGGTTTTGACCTATAAAGCCTGAAATGACCCAGGACCATGTATCTGAAGGACCACCTCTCCCCATATGAACAGACCCAGACCCTGTGATCATTATCTGAGGCTCTCTTCTATGAGATGTCTGGAGGCTGGCAACACAGGAACAGGCCTTTTCTTTATTGGCTCTCCACTTGTGGAATACTCTCCCCAGGGAGGCTTGCCTGATGCCTTTGTTACATATCTTTAGGCACCAAGCAAAAGCATTTCTCTTCCTCCAAGCCTTTGACTAATTAAACATCCCACAGCCTTTTAAACTGTGTGTGTTAGTGGTCCCCCCCCCCTTGTTTACTATGGTATATTTTTGTGTTTTTATATTGTAAACTGCCTTGTGATCCTTGGGTGAAAGGAGGTGCAGAAATATAATAGACAACAATAACAACAACTTTTGATCCAACCCATTGTGACCCAGAATCTAGTAGCAAAGTATAAAATGACTTTGTTTGACTTTGAAACATGCATCCATCTGTGGCACATTCAGCCTCCTTAGCCCTGTCCATGGGCGGATGCTTTCTTAATGGGATTATTCTTGTACTGGAAGATTAAGACCCTTGAAGAGAACAGCTGAAGAGTGAAAATGCATCAGCTTCATCATTCATGGGAACCATTAAGGATGGTTTTTACAGACCAGTGGCACGGTGGGGATATAAATGGCACTTATCATGCCAAAATGTTACATGTGTCGCACTGCTTGTACAATCTTTAATGGTTTCCTGTAATTATGTGGGCACAATTACATATTCCATTTTCAATACATAAGGCTCTAAACAACTTGGGATGCACTTCTCTGTAATGCAACCTTTTCCACCTATATCTGAGCAAGATCTTTTACAGTGATTGATACATTTCTCTGCATGTCAGTTCACTGCAAATCTTCACAAATTATTTACTGGTTATAACATCCTGTAGGGATACTTTAGGCAACATTTTGATGGTAACTTTGCTGGTCCATTCATGTATCAAGTGCATTCGAAGAGTTGTTCTGGGTAAATATCAAGAGATCAATATTGTTGACAATAATTAAGCAAAGTAGGCCCAAGGACTTTGTGGTGATGCCTGAATGTCACCACTGCCACTCAGCTCTCTGCCTGCAATCCTGAGGATTCAGCCAGACTTGCTGCCATTCCCTGCAACTCCAAAAGTCATGCTTGCATCCTAGTGAGAGGCTGCGCCCACCTGGCAAGATAGTGTAGTGGGTGATGCTCCCATTTGTCACCCCAGAAGGGAGGAAAAAAGAGTCCATTTTGTCCTGATTCCTAGTTAATCTTCTATCTAAAACAAAACATATATATCATTTAAAAGCATCTGCATTGCCTCAGAACATCAGAAGCTATGAAATCCAGTGGATACTTTAGGACACTGCCCTTCCGTTTCATTCATTGAATCCATATAACTATTCCTGCTTTCTTTAAAGCAGGAATTTGGAGGGAGGGCATACATACACACACACACTTTGAAAAGTGTTGCATCTGTCCAGTGAGCTATGAACATTGCAATTATCTCTTTCCAGCTTATACCTACATCATATTCAGGTTCCACTGTTTATTCCCTACCAAGATGTGAACCAATCTTCATACACGATTCGTGCCTGATAACATTTTATCAGCATTTATAATGTGCTTATTATCTTTAGGGATACTATGTGACTGCCTAAGCCGTTGTCTAAAGGATTAAAAGCCTAGCAAAATGTTGAAACTTTTTTTAAAGCTGAGATCTAATAGCTTTAGAGATTAGTATTAATTGAATTAGACTTTGATCTTGGGTGTTAGCTTAAAATAAAAAAAGACAAGCTTGGTGTAAAAATAAGAGAGTGTATCTAAAGAATGATTATCTTCTCTAAATGGAAAGTGTTATGACAACATCATTTCAGAATATACTGCAGAAGTAACAATAAAGTTTTTTAACAACTCCAAGTCCTGTGTGTGTGTGTAAAAAAGAAGGGGTTCAATACAGACAAAAAACATCAAGAAACAAACATCATCTTGCTTCATATTGGGACTTAAGGTCTATGAACTGAACAGGTTTTCCACTCATGGCTCATACACACCTCCATTTGCCCCAAGGGAAAGTGGATCTTTAGTGCGGAATCAGAACAAATGGCAACTGGGTTTTCCACAGCGTTCTATAGGTTCCAATTTAGTGCTAAAGAATGTGTTTTCTGTGGGAAAGTAGTGGGGCAAAGGCAAAACCACTGAGACCCATGCCTAGAAAGCATGGAACCGCGACTGAAAAAGTTCTTTTTCCAATAACTACCCTCTGCACTTCTGATGGAGAGTCATTCTGATGAGCTTCTTAATGCATTATCTTAAGATCCTAGTAGGTTCATATGGGAAGAGACATTCTTTCAGGCATAGAAACCCTAGTTCCAAGTCCTGTAAAGTCTTAAAGGTTACCACTAGCAACCCAAATTCAGCAAAGAAGTGCATGACAGCTTTTCTAGAGAGCTATGACATGTGGGTGCTTAAAAAAAAAAACAAGTGCAAGTCCAGATTGGGTGTCATCCTCACCCAGGCATGAAGGTGCTTTATCAGCCCAAGAACAACATTCTCTTCTAAACAACGTTCTGTGGGTCGCATGGCAGTAAAAGGTTGGGCTAAAGGCAAACTGGGTGAAGCGATGAATATGAACTCTCTCTTCAGACACTAGGCTAATTTCTTCATGCATGATCAGGCACTACTCTCCCACCTCCATTCAGACAAGAAACAATTCAAGGACACATTTTAGCCAGACAGATATGTTTGGGGTGTGTGAAGCAAGGACAGTGAGGGGTGAGACTTAGAGCAGTGAGTTGCTTCCAAGGGCCAGGTAGAGAGGCTTGGGGGGCAACAATTGGCTCCTGGGCCCCGGGCCAGCCCAATCATAAGACAAGGTGAGGCAACCGCCTCAGGTGGCAGGATTCACAGTGATTCCCCTTGCTCCTGATGTAGATATTCACGTACCCCTTCTCCCTTGGCAGGCTGGGAGGCACCATTTTGTGGTTTGCCTCAGGTGCTAAAATGTGTTGGGCTGGCCCTGCCTGGGCCTGAGGTTCCCCCTCTGTGCTCTTGACTTTTTCTATCTCTGTGGAGGAGAGGAAAGTTTCTTACATATGAAGATTAACTTGCCAGGCAAGTTACAGCCGCATTTCATAATACATTTTCTGAAGCCCTCACACATTGTCTTTACTGTGCCATTTCTAATTGGGGAGATGTTTGCATAACATTTTCCCTGTATGAAAATCTCTGGATTCTGTATGCTAGAGAAATCACAAGATCTGTGTTACCTCAGATATTAATGTATGGATGCATCATATATAGAAACTAACAAAAAATATTATATGGTTGGGCAGAACCATATGTTTCTGTTCCAAGTTAATTGTGAATGTGTTCCTTTATAACTCTTCTTCTGCATTATGTGATGGCTTTTTAAAAACACAAAATCCATATGAAAGTTCATATTCTAATATCTATTTTCTTACAAAATACCTATCTAAATCCATATCTTATCTCAATGTACACATTTCTAAATGCATTTTATTCCAAAATACACCTTTTTTTAAAAAAGGTCCACATTTGAGCAGAGACCTGCATCACAAAACTTGCATAAGTCCAACTCAGAATTTCTTTTGGTTACCTGTGAGGAGACTCTTGAGAGTCCCATGGACTGCAAGAAGATCAAACCTATCCATTCTTAGGGATATCAGCCCTGAGTGCTCACTGGAAGGACAGATCCTGAAGCTGAAGCTCCAATACTTTGGCCACCTCATGAGAAGAGAAGACTCCCTGGAAAAGACCCTGAGGTTGGGAAAGATTGAGAGCACAAGGAGAAGGGGACGACAGAGGACGAGATGGTTGGACAGTGTTCTCGAAGCTACCAACATGAGTCTGACCAAACTGCGGGAGGCAGTGGAAGACAGGAGTGCCTGGCGTGCTCTGGTCCATGTGGTCATGAAGAGTTGGACACGACTAAATGACTAAACAACAACAACAAACCTGTGAGTTACTGTAGGAGGTTTAAACTAGGCCAATCCATTTGCAAGTGTAGACTGTACTAACTTCTCCTCCATCCCTGTATGATACTCATCTCTGTCAACACTTGAAACACTGAGCTTATATTCAGCTATTTATAAATGAACTGTTTTGCTTCATCTTCATTCCTCCTCCTCCTCACTCTAAACCAAGATAGTTTGAAAGCATAACACTTAATTGCTGAGTGGAGCCAGGCAAAGTAAAGAATCAAGCTGTGAATGCCACTGCTATCCTTAGCACTCAAAAGATAATCAACATGCCATGGGGTCTTCTTGACTACCTGTTTTGCTACAAGGTATGTTCTTGATGAAAACTTTGTTCTTACAATTTGGTTGCGTTTTATTATTCAGAAAGGCAAAAAAAAAAAAAAAAAAAGAGTGGAAGCAAATGCAAAAATAGCTAATTATCGGGTGCTATAAGAATGCAAATTCCTAATCAAACACCCTTGACTGTCATTGGTGGCGGTATTCTGTCTGCAAAGGGTTACAATTACTGACACACATAAGACAAATATATTTAAAGATTGTGTTCAGGTATTTGTGGCTAGCCAAGAGCTACCTGCTGGTATCTTAGCAACTCCTACAATTTATTAAGGCAACTTTAATTATAGTTCTCAATCACTGATGTCTGTTCAAAAAGAAGAGGTTCTTCAAGCATCGCTTTGGACTCATAGGGTACTTTACTCACTGCTGTTTGTTAAATCATCTGCCATTTTGATTGTGATAGAACTATTCACTCATTACTTCTAATTATTAAGTAGCACTCCCAAATTTAGTCTCTGTCATTAAGACACAGTCAAAAACAGATCAAGTTGAAATGAAAGTGTGTATTCAACAGGTGGATATCATAAATTTATTTTTATTTAGACAACAACTTTTCTTCCATAGGCTTCAAAGCAGTTGTATAAATGCCCATTTTAACCATGCTCTGAGACCTGAAATAGAGCATCCATTAAGAAGCCATCATTTTCTTGGGAGCATTATCTATGCATTACCTGACTTGGAATGTCATAGAATGTATATGAACATCCTAAGTACTTTTGAGACCTTCCATCAGTAGAACATTGGCACACAATGAAACTAAATTCACTAAACAATTGGTTGTTAGCAGGGAGTGGCAGTCACAAACGTTTACTCAGAATCGAGATAAGATGGAGATAGTAGCCAGGTTTGTGCAACATGCAGTGAAGATTAAAGGTAAAGGTACCCCTGCCGGTACGGGCCAGTCTTGACAGAGTCTAGGGTTGTGCACTCATCTCACTCTAGAGGCCGGGAGCCAGCGCTGTCCGCAGACACTTCCGGGTCACGTGGCCAGCGTGACAAAGCTGCTCTGGCAAGCCAGCGCAGCACACACGGAAACGGCGTTTACCTTCCCGCTAGTAAGCGGTCCCTATTTATCTACTTGCACCCAGGGGTGCTTTCGAACTGCTAGGTTGGCAGGCGCTGGGACCGAGCAACGGGAGTGCACCCCGCCGCGGGGATTCGAACCGCCAATCATGCAATCGGCAAGCCCTAGGCTCTGTGGTTTAACCAACAGCGCCACCCGCATCCCACCCGCAGTGAAGATTAGTGAATGCTATACAACAGTATTTTAATTGTTAGATGCAGATTCTGCCGAGCGATTTTATTGTACTGAGTCTTTCAATATTTTGTCTATATGCCAATAAAAGTTTGAGATCGATTGAGATTGATTTATTGTGTTGAATAAGAGAAATTTACACTCAAATGCCACCTTCCCCATACATGTCCATTACAGATGTTCTGAATGTTTGAAAAGGGCTGATATGTTCCCTGTTTGAGTCTTGTTCTCCTTTAAAAACAAAAACAAAAAATCTTGGGCACCTAGAGTTCCCACTGGGTAACAGGCACACCAGTATGTTAATACCATTAATTTCCAGTCAGAATAGAACAGATCTTTCAAACTTCAGATCAGATTAAGTCAGTCTGGGAAGTTGGGTGTAGATTTGCTCATTAGGGAGTAAAATGTGAAGACTCTGTTATCCTTTTTCCCCCCTTCAAGATAAGAAAGTGAGATTAGAGGGCCTGACCTAAGGATGCCTTTGATCATAAAATGACTTATTCTTCAATTGATAGAGGTGAAAGGCTCAACGCTGGCAAACTTCCTTCACTGATTGGCAAATATAATAGAATACACTGCAGAAAGATTGAGGTCAGCCATTGATGGATGTCCCTTCAAGGTCTCGTAACAAGACATGCACTTAAGGCCCAAAAGAAAAAAGCCATAGATATCTGCAGTATACCCACTGTTATCTATTATGCTAACATTAAAGATCATAGAAGGTCTATAAGAAAAGTACATGATGCTAAAATACTCTTATTTCAACCTTCACCATAGTTTTCCTCCTTTTGGTCTTGTAAAAACTTGCCATAGTTAGATACAGAAAGTTTTGAACCAAACAATTTACAAACAAAAAATACACCAATTATGGTTTTAAGAGTCGCAGATTGTTATACCACGGGGGAATGCTGGGCCTTGCTAATGAAGTTGGGGTAATAACACACTTTATGGTATTTTGTTTTGTTTATTTATGTTGGTACTTGGATAGGGTCTAAAGTGAAACCCTAGGATTCAACGAAAGGGGGTGGAACCAGAAGGTGTAGGTCATTGATTTTGGCAGGTCAGGTACAAAGCCTAGTGGGTTCTTAAAAATAGGTGCAGTGTTGGATCCCTGGCCTAAGGTTCTAACATGGAGAAGGACCATAGTTCAATGGGTAGAGTGCATGATTTCTATGCAGAAGTTCCCAGGCTCAGTCTCTGAGCAGGAATTCTGCTTGGCCTGTCATACTTCCATGTTTGATACACACGGATGTGCCAGGCAAGGCATGCCCACCTGCTCTGCACCTGACATCATATTTGAGATCAGATGTGCAGAGCTCAACTGAAAGGGGCTTTGCAAGCACCACCAGCATAGCTCCTTACACAGTGCTTCTCAAGCACCCAAGAGCCAGCTGACTGTCACAAGGTTTAGAAATTTCCTAATCACCAGAGGGTTTGCAAAGCCTGTGAGCAGCACTTCTCAAGTGCCCTGCAAGCAGTACGCAGGGCTGAGCAATGCCAGCAATTACATTGTATATTTATGATGTCACAAGATTGACAGGTAGGTGGTCCTGGCCATCTGCCAAAGATGCCTTGCAGAGATGAGGGGAGATAGAAAATCTGGCCCCAACCCTAAAGCAGAAAGTGATTGCAATGATGTTTTTCTTTCTGGGACTGTGGAAAGCTTCTGCCAGTCATAACAAGCAGCTGTAGGCCAGTTGGATCAGGTATAAGGCAGATTTCTGCATTTGATTCAAAGCTTTATGCACTGGAACTTACTGTATGCTGAAAAATGGGCTGGGCTAGATGGGTACTACATTCAGTTCAAGGCATGGCTGCGACACTGTCTCTGGAGCTCTGTTCAGGAGATAGATGGAACTTGACCCTGAAGACCTGCAACGTTCCTTCTCTCCAGCAGCATGCTTTACTCAGCCTGATAAATGTAGGCCAGAACTACCATGTCCTGGAAAGGCATTACAAGTACAAAAGAAGGACAAAAATTAACAAGCTGAAAAACAGAGATTTAGGCCACATTCACACCATATATTTAAAGTACTACGATACCACTTTAAACAGTCATGGCTTCTCCCAAAGCATGCTGGAAGCTGCAGTTTAAGGGTGCTAAGTGTTGTTAGAAGATTCCTGTCCCCAAACTACAATTCCCAGAGCTGTTTAAAAAATAAATATTGTTAGCAGCTCAAGTGAATTAGATTGAAGTAATTACTTACAGTTTCTGGAGTTCAAAGGATTTATTCATGCAGGAACTATTTACATGTGAGGGAAGATAGGAGAGAAATAGCAGCCATATTGTCTGGAGAAAACAGCAAACAAAATGTCTAAGTTTTTAGGGGTGGAGTTAACTTGGAGAAGCTACAAACAGGGGATAACTAGATCACTTGTCAAACAGTGCCTTCTTCTGGTTTAAGAAGAAGTTCAGGAGAAGGAAATGTATTTGCTTTTCTCCAACAAAGACTCCCTGTCTGAAACAATAGAATACTAAGCTAGATGGATCAATGGTTTGCTTATGCATAAGGCAGCATCCTATATACTTATGTCCCTAATTTAATACACTTTGAATTCACCAATACAAGTGTTTGTTTGTTTTGGCAGGTGGGGGTTGAACTTGTCTTGTACCACTGAACTTGTATCTTGTAACATTATTGCTTACATTAGAAGTGTATTAATTAGTCCCCAAATTCCTGATGAACATCTTACATCTTGCAGAATGCTTATAGCAGAGGGAAAGTTAATAAATTTAATAGTCCCAATCAGCTCGCATGATGCTACTTTAGAATGCTAATGTTAATGCTACCATTTTAAAAGTGCAAATCACCTTTCCTCCAAAAGTGGGAAGAAGAAGAAGAGTTGTCATTTAGTTTGGGTAAGTCTATTGCTTGAGGCAGTTTGCTTAAACCAGAGAATCTCAATTTTCCACATGATGGGCTACTTTCTAATTTATAATGATGTTTTAATCAAGAGACGTCCATCCATTTTGCAAGGAAAAGGAAGGCAAATAAAATATATTTTTAAACAAATGAAATGGAAAAAATCATTTCTGATGAACAAGACCTGTTCAAAACAAGGGTGCTATTTCTCTGCCCCTTTGACAGGAAGTTCTATTCGGCTGCAAAGTTTCATTTGAGAGAAAGTTTATGATAAACGTTTTCAATGTGAACCAGTAAATGATAGTCAGTTGTGATTATACTTAAGGATGTTACAATCATATTTCTGGCTTACATTACTGGCATTCCACCCCCGCCCCCCTGCCCCCTTTTAGAAGGATTTCAGCTGATTACTTTGTTCTTTTCTTCTTCTTCTTTTTGATTGGAAAGGCCACATCAAATGAAACACCTTGGAAAGATACTGTGTAAAAATAAACATCATGGATTTTGATTAGCGTTAACATGGGGCAAACACTTCAGAAACATAAAAGACATCTGTAATATTGCAAAGTATCCTACTGTCTATAGAGCAGGTTAAAAACAATCCTCTACATGTGTTCAGAATATATTCTCAAAACTGAATGGTAAGGAAGGTGAAGGGAGTTCACCACCAACCTGTTTGTATTGTATAGTGTCGCTGAATGCCTTCAGCTATGGAACCTTTCTGAGCTTATTTCATTCCCTGATTGTCAGCTTGCTGATGACCAGTAGTGGGGAGCTTCAGAAGCAAAAGTGGACAGAGCAATTGATGTAGCTCTTAGGGCTTGCCCACACTTCATGCCTAGAAAGCACAGCTCAGAGTGGTTTTCCCTTTACCCTGCTTCTTTCCCATGAAAAACCCGCTAAATCGGAGCTAACATCAATCCATAGAAAACCTGAATTGTCATTTGCTCCAACTGAGTGCTAAAGTGTGGTTTAAAAGGTAAAGGGACCCCTGACCATTAGGTCCAGTCGTGACCGATTCTGGGGTTGCGGCGCTCATCTCGCATTATTGGCCGAGGGAGCCGGCGTACAGCTTCCAGGTCATGTGACCAGCATGACTGAGCTTCTTCTGGCGAACTAGAACAGCGCACAGAAACGCCGTTTACCTTCCCGCCGGAGCGGTACCTATTTATCTACTTGCACTTTGACAAACTGCCGCTGGAGCAGTACTTTATCTACTTGCTTTCGAACTGCTAGGTGGCAGGAGCAGGGACCGAGCAACGGGAGCTCATCCCGCCGCAGGAATTTGAACCGCTGACCTTCTGATTGGCAAGTCCTAGGCTCTGTGGTTTAGACCACAGTGCCACCCACGTTCCATAAAATGTGGTTTACCCTGGGGGAAAACATCAGGACAAGAAGAAGTGTGGATAAATCCTTAAAGTCAGTTTCATTCCATCCAGGGCAAGAGACATTATCAGACACATTCCAGCCAGTAAAAATCATTCATTGTGGATGTGGAACAAGACTGGTGGTCCGGGGAGAGTGGGTGTGACTGGGAAGTGTCCTGAGGGTGGACAGAGAAAACTGGAGCGCTGTGTACTCAGCTTGAGAACTGAATGTTCCTTATTTGTGGTCTTGGGGTTGTGTGCTATGTGCCAGGTTAATGAAAAAAAGAAATTAGAGGCAAATATAATGATGGCTCTGTATCAACTGCAGCTGATAGCTAACTTAGAGAGGATCACCCTGGTTGAAAATTGGAGATCTGGAATGAATGTTGAAGCTTAGAACTGAAGAAGAAAGCAGTGGAGTATTTCCTCTACTTGGGTTGTTTCTCTCCCAGATTTTCCTGCCATGATAAATCTTACAACAGCATGTGTAGAGGAGTGAGTTCCAGGGGCACCGACTTGCCTCACATGACCCCTCTGCCGTCCTGCCCCTGCATGGTGCATGAGTGCTCACCTGGCAGCAGCAGTGGGGGGTGGGGATCATGGAGGATGATCTTCACCCTCCCTGTGTCCTGCTCCTGCCCACCATGCGAGCACTGCTCGGTAGCAGTGGGCTGTGGAGGATGGAGGCCCCCTCAGTATGGGGGCCTCAGTCCCCTACTCACAAATATTGTGGTGGCTGAAGCCCCTTCGACCCCTATAGTTGGTGCCCCTTTAATGAATCCATTCCTAGGGATAAGGGCCAAGTATGTTTTAGTTCACACTTGAAGGCAAATCTGCATAACTTGCACTTTTAGAACCAATACATGAACTGAAAAACAGCCATCCTTTGAAATTCATAGGATTTTGAAATGTCAGGTGCAGTTTACAAAAATGATATACTGTACTGGATCAGGAATGCGTATAAATTTCGGTATGCATTTCATGCATTAAAACAGGGCCAATTGCAAAGGTGTGTATATGATTAGGCAACGTTTCACACAAAATGTATATTGTTGCACGTCACCCCAATCTCTAAGCGGTGCAAGATTCAAGGGGTTCAAGGCACTTGTCCAGAGTTTGTGCTCCTTTTGGAATGAGGGACCGTGGAGATTGTGGTATCTTTATTATATATGGTTTATTTCTACATATATACAACCTGAACCCATGATGGAGGGGCTCACAGCATTAACACCCCAAGAGGATCTATCTCACATAGCCACAGCCTTGGATTGCAGGAAAAACCAGGCATGTCTCTCCCTCACAGATTTTAGCCTGCTGCTTTATTAAGTTTCTATTTTCTAGCTTACATACACACACCCACACCCTCAGCTCCAGCCTTTGTCCAACAAGTGAGGGAGTGGGGGACCACCCTTTTGCCACCTGGCACACATCCACTTCCTTTCTTCCTTTAATGGCCCATTACATAGGTTATCGCCTTATCAGAAAGGTAGCTAGGCTACTCTAGGATTCTTAATCCTTGCTTAAATTTTAACCCTTGCTGGATGATGAAGGAATGTTCCTTCACAGCCCATAAAGAGAGCATAGTAGATGAACAACATCTAGGGCAGGCATAGGCAAACTCGGCCCTCCAGATGTTTTGGGAATACAACTCCCATCATTCCTAGCAGGACCAGTGGTCAGGGATGATGGGAGTTGTAGTCCCAAAACATCTGGAGGGCTGAGTTTGCCTATGCCTGATCTAGGGGACCAATGTTCCATACTGATCCCTTTTGCATTAGTCTTCAGGGCTGCCACCTCAAATTAGGTCATTAAGGTATAAGGGTTGTGGCTCAATGGTAAAGCATCTACTCTGCTTGCCAAAGGCCCTAGTTCAACCCCCAGTATCTCTAGGAAAGGCTGACAATTTTCCATCTGAAACCTTGGAGAGCTGCTGCAAAGCAGCATAGACAATACTGAATTAGATGGACCAATGGTCTGATTTGGTATAAAGCAGCTTCCTTTGTTCCTGAAACATGTTTAGTTGCTTAAATCAAATCATCCATTCTCAATAACTGAACTGTACACTTTTCATTTTTAAAAATTCTTCTGCTTACTTTGTTTTAGCCACACACTGAATCTACTATTTCAAAAATTTATATGGTTTGAAAAATAAGCTGAATTTCCTGCACTTCAATATTTCATGAATAAACCCAATTAGCTGAAGACATTGTATATTCAAACTCATTCTCACATTGTCCCCTAATTAGTTTTATTCATGAAATATTGACAAAGAGGAAATCCAAATTATTTTTTCACCATGCATTAAATTTTTGGAGTGAATTCATTGGCTGAAAAAGAAAAAGAAAAAGAAAAACACCCTACACAAGACAAAATAATTAATAAATTTTTACTCGTGATGCTCACAAAAGTTACTTTCCTGCCCCACTCCAAGAGCATTGTTATTGGCAGGGAGCCAATGAGAATCAGGGACACTCAGTAGCAGACTTATGCTGGGTATTTGTGATGTCATGAATTAGAAATGCAAGGCAGGAGTAGAACTTCTTTAAAAAGAAAAAAATGAGCAGTTTGGGTAGTTCTCATCTTTATAGGAAGGAATTCATTGAGAATGCAGATCATGCTGAGGAAGTCCTCTTGAGCTCTGCTACAAATAAGGATGAGGGATAAGTTTGATTCAGTTTGCCTATTTACCTAATTTGTGCTTTCTGAAGCTATATGTGAACTGAAACAACTTAATTCCCTTACAAATTCAGAAACACCAGGTTTAGAAATGCATTCAGAAGAATTTAGGTATGACACTGCTTAGCAGTGGTCACAATCTGAAAACCCTTCACTGGTAGCTCTCCTCACTTGTGGAGGATAAACTATAAGGTGGAAGACCTGTTTCGGTGGCTGTGCCCCAGTAATGGAACTTCTTCTCTTGGGAGATCCATATGAAAGAATCCATGCTGATCCTTCTCCAGCCAAAGAGGGCCTATAGGACAAAGCAGAAAGTGTGGCCTCAAATCAACACTGCCCGGAACAGTCATACCTGAACTTTATAAATGCTTCTCTGATTCTCTCGAACAAGTGCTACTGGACTCCTTTAGAAACTGCGTTGAATAGCAACCTACAACACAGCTATATCCTTTTGGGCAAAAGTAAAAGTTTCCCAAGTGGTTTGAGGCTGGCATTAAGGACATGGAACCTTTTATCACTGCAAAGGGTTAGGCTCTTGTGAACTAGAAGCATGTGTCTTGTGAGAAAACGCTTGCTGCACTGAGAAAGGCAAGGAGTGATGCCCAGTGGATTGCCAGGCAATGTGCCAATGACTACTGGCTAAAGCTGTGTCAGAGCATTCAACCTGCTGCTGACAGCTACACATGTAGGGAGGTGTGATGGGCAGAGCGCCATCAAGAACTGAACTCATGGGAAAACATGGTCTTCAACTGAACAGTTAGCAACTATGCTTATCTTGGGAGAGCTGGATGTCCCTCTAACAATGAGCTGAAGAATGTCATCAACTCTCAAGTATGTGCTAAATCCCCAGGACAAAGGTTGAATCCCAACAGAAGTGTTGAAAGCCAGTCTCAACACCTCCCTCATGATGCACCTCCAGAGGCCTTCTCTTGCAGTGTTCGTTAACAGGATCCAAACCACAAGGCATGAACAACTCCAGCATTGTGATCCTCTACAAGGGTGACCACCATGACTAACAACTACCATAGAATCTCAGCTGCAGGAGATATGCCAAAAACAAAGATACCCCCTTGTACATTGCCTTCATAGACCTGATGAAGGTCTTCAACCACATTGGCTGAAAAGGACTCTTCATACTCCTCAACAAGATAGGATGCCCACCTAAGCTCTACAAGATGATATCCTTCCATGAGAATGGAGCACCTTCTAGTATGACAGTACAACCTCTGGCACCTTCCCTATAAACAGTGGCATGTGTCGCCGGAAACCCCCCCCCCACTCACCGACACGTGTTACACAAGCACCACACTCACACACGCACGCATCTCCCCTCCCTGACCCCGGAGATGTCCCTGTTAGAGGGCCATCCCTAAAGCCTTCCGTAGATAAGGAAGCGCTGGTTTGACAGCTTCCCGCCATAGCGCTCCACATAGCCCTATTTTTATTGCGAGTAGACCGGCCGACCGAGCTCTGCTGTCAATCGGCGGCCGCCTCAGCCAATCAGCGTTACCGAACAGCGCCTCTTGCGGTGGCCACGCAGGTACTGCAGGCTACTGCCGCTCTCTTCCCTACCTTTGACAGCTCCGAATACAAAGTTTCCGGATTCAATTGACCGTGACTGATTTAATCAAAATGTAGCAAGCCACTTCCTAAAGGTGAAAGTGCTTTGAACTTCAAGGACAATATTCTTTATAAATCCACTAAAAATCAACCGTACTTCGGATTTTCACCGGACCACTTTTATTCTACCGCATATTGCAAGAACTATCAAAGGGGGGTGGCCTGATATCAAGCGGCCATAATCCCTTCACCGAGCAGTCACGTACTCTGTGTTCCTTCCTAGTATACGTGACAACCTTGATAGCCATCGGTGATGGGCTCAGACAGAAGGCTATCAGGGACATAATGAACTGCATATCATAGTGTATTCCGCGCGGACTCTTACAAAAGACTGTGACCGGATTCCCCTCAGGGGGCAGGAAACTTCGCCCTTTCCCTTTGTTCCTGAATATGACTCATGTGGGGAGGGGGAAGGAGGCTCCGGCCAGGTGTCAGGACACTCGAGTTACCTGTGCAGCTCCTCCCCAACTCCTCCTATTTTTAATATAATCATGATGTAAATATGATGTAATTCTGAGGGTGTAGCTAAGGGGATTAGCAACTAATAAAAGTTAGGGTCTCCCTTTGTTCGGGGCTTCCATTTTGCTTCACCTTGTGGGCGGTGGGAGTCCTGTCGCGACAGTCTTTTCTTTAATAAAGACCAAGCCTACTGGCTGCTGTTTTGCTCTGACTTGCTCTGGTCGGTGTCTTCATTTGCCCAAGAGAACCCTCAAAGTTTCCGTTAACAGTTTGGCGACCAGAGACTCAGGGACACTTGGTTCTCCTGTAAGGGTGAGAGGGGAGATAGAAGGGATCGGGCGCCACTGGGCAACCTTAGCCCGGGGATCCTTCTTCCTCTC